>NC_140770.1:19444489-20059489 GCF_044657685.1 Stegodyphus dumicola
CTTTCTTCAGGCCATTCTTTTAAAAAAATAGAAGAAAAGAAAATAACACAAGTGACTTTTGAGGAACAAGCATAGAAATTACAGCATCACCGATGATTCAACATAAAGTCCCAGAGTAAGAAGAATTTCAGAAAATTATATAGTGTCCTGTAAAGATCAAAAACCGCTTGGCGTCCGTACAGTAATAGACCGCACCGCGGGGGGGGGGGGCTGCAGTTAATGGTATTTTAATAGGCTCTTTTGGTAGAAATAGATGAACAGCGTCTCTTTTTCTGTTCAGCAAGAATATTCGAACTGAAGAAAGAAGTATCAACCCATAATGGGCCCGTATAAGCTTGCAATAAATACAAAGGAAACTGCAGGTTGATGTTATGCAAAAGAAAATAGCTACACTGATGTTAAGAATAAAGAATTTAAAGCCAAGTTTAAAAGCTACTCAACTTTTTATTATTTTTTTAGTTCTTTCAAAGTGTGCATATTGTTACCCCGTAGAACAAGACTGCCAACTTTATATAAAGGTGAGTTCTTTTTTCTAAGACACACACAGTTATAATAAACCAGTTGGAATGAAAAATATAAAATAACAAACTATGTAATTTTACGAATGAAAGGCTCTTCCACTCAAAACAGTCTCCCGGGATCAGCCCTTGGCAACCCCGCTGGGATTTCATTTCCATTATTATTATTATTATTTTAATTTGATTTTCATAATAATCCTCTATTACAGAACCTTAGATTACAAGATGCAAAATGTTCAATATACTGATAAGGTATTTCTCCCGCTTTCTTAGCATGCCTTCGCGGTGTAATGGTCAGCACACTTGGCACGTATTCGAGAGGCCCGTGGTTCAAGTCTCGGAGAGGGCATTCCTCATTTTTCACGTCTCCTGCTTCGAAATAACCTGGTGTCTCTACAGTGGCGCCCGAACTAAAAAAAAGGTGGTAGATGATGATTCTCCACCACCAGGATTTAGCGATTGGGTTCCCTAATCCCCAGTCGCCCTTTAAAAGGGGGGATACATAAGGTTTTCCCCCGCTTTCTTAGCATGGCTTCGTGGTGCAGTGGTCAGCACGCTCGGCTCGTATTCGAGAGGTCCGTGGTTCGAGTCCTGGCGATGGCATTGCTCAGTTTTTCATGTCTCCTGCTTTCAAAAATAACCTCATATCTCTACATACTTCTTTAACTGTAATTTCCAAAATAATCACTTGAAAACACTTTGTAGAATTGGACTTGCTAACATACAAGTGTTTAACTCACAAGTGTTGTAGATATCAGTGACTTATCGCTAAGTAACAACAGAAACTTGGGAAAAGTGTATAAGACCTTTTCTTTAAAATTAATTAGATGAACAAAAGGTCCTCCTAGTGCTTACAAATCCACCAGCATCTATGGCGAGAAACTCATATGTAGTCAAATGTAAGTCAAGTCAAATGTAAATCAAGTCAAATGTAACGCTAAAATTTAAATATAAAATAGCCAAAGGCTAGACAGAGCAGGTTAACGCGAAGTTGGCTCAGAACTTCACCGGCGTGAATTCAACTATCGGCAAGCCCCGAAAACAAGAAATCTTACCTAAAATAGCCGCTCTTCCAATGAGGACACTAGTGGCAGAACAAGCTTTGACTCAACAAGCTCCAAACCTGCCTTTAAATACAAGCGAATTCATTTGCATTCTGGCGGGAAAACGGAAAGAGAGAAATGGCAGTACAGATTCAAAACATCAAAATTCAAAAGATTCAAGTACTCTTCCTAAAAATTTCCTCCGTAGGACAAAGAACGATTAAAAAAGTGAGCAATAGTATATAAGGTTTAACTACTTTAACTACTGTAAAATGTGATCAAACCTTAGATAGACGTAAAGCAATTATCGCTTAGTATAAAAGAGTAAGTACAGAAACTTTCAAAGAGTGTAAAAGACCCTTTTACTTTAAACTCAATAAGAGGAGGTGCTCCTGGTGCTTAGGAACTATTATCTAGAACAGCAAATCTAGTAATGTGGTTTTCAAATGGAAAACACGCTCTAACTTAACAATCTCAAATCTTCACTTATATACACGCAAGCTAATTTGTATTCTGGCGGGAAAACGGAAATGGAGAAGTGACAGTAAAGGTTCAGAACATAAAATAACTGTTTAAATAAATTAACGTAAACCTTCAAGTCTTTTGAAATCACCAGACACAACAAGTATCTTAAACTTCGTTCTTTATATTTCTATTCAAAATTCTTCGCAACCAGTGCTGGACCATCGCTTAATGAGAGTCTTGGAAGGAAATTTCTACAATGAGAAAAAAAATCAACACCAGACACAACAAGTATCTTAAACTTCGTTCTTTATATTTCTATTCAAAATTCTTCGCAACCAATGCTGGACCATCGCTTAATGAGTCTTGGAAGGAAATTTCTACAATGAGAAAAAAAAAAAAATCAAGGCCGACGATCTTCCATTATGTATTTTTTACTTCTATTGGACACTGGATTTTAGTCAAATAATGTACAGTAAAAATTTAGTCTTCCTTTCAAATGGTTTCCTTTCTCGACGCTTGTATAAATTTACACACTCTTAAATTTTCATAAGGATCACAAAATAATCCTTGGGAGATTCTAACATATAGAGAAATGCTGCAGTATCCAACATCTAGAGTAGCAGAAGTGGGCAGGGCAATAAGATCTGGAGTAGCAGAAGTGGGCAGGGCAATAAGATCTGGACTAGAAGAAGTGGGCAGGGCAATAAGATCTGGACTAGCAGAAGTGGGCAGGGCAATAAGATCTGGACTAGCAGAAGTGGGCAGGGCAATAAAGATATGGACTAGCAGAAGTGGACAGGGCAATAAAGATATGGAGTAGCAAAAGTGGGCAAGGCAATAAGATCTGGAGTAGCAGAAGTGGGCAGAGGGATTTCCGTAAGTATTTCGGAATGAAACGGAAGTATAATATAGCCAAAATACAGCAGCTCACACATGCACAAACATGGCAACTTACAAATCAGCGTGTTCCTTTCAGGCCAGTTTAATTAAATGCGAGGAGCAGAAATCCTCATTGTGGAAACGGGGTCTCATCTCTCACGTTCTTAGCACGCAGCTCAACTTGATGCTCAAGTGAGTTTACATGACTTTTTGTCAATTAGTAATAGGAACAATATCTGAAAGCTGTTGCAATGCAAACGCGTAATTGATTAATTCTTGCTTGCATAGTCATATTTCGTCTTCTAAAACTTTTCCTCTTCTTTTGCTTTCGCTATTAAATAATGGCGGGAGTAGCTATACTCTTTTGAGAAGTGGATTGAATCGGATTTCAGGAACTGACCAATTATTGGGAGGAGACCCGGGGGTCTTAGAATAGACCTCCTTGCAATATATAGACTCTCGCTGTCTTAATCTGTCGTATCTGCTGTCTTAATCTTTAACAATAGATCTCGCTGTCTTAGGGTTCCTCGTGGCACCGTTGGTAACCAGGTTAGGCTCGGCTAACTATGTTTGGATGATCCCCAGGGGGTCGACTGGGAATGGCAATCTCGGCATACTGGCTATACCTATACCTCGGCATACCTATATCTCGGCATATACCTATATCTCGGCATACTGGCTATACCTATAATTTTACCCCAGAAGTCAAGTCTGTCTCTCCAGAAGTCAAGTCTGTCTAGAGACAGACTTGACTTCTGGGGTAAAATTAACAGTCTTCACAGTGACAAGAACCATCGTTTCAAATGGTGGTAGGTTCAGGCTCGGCAAGGACCATATGGTACTGTTTTAATTGCCCCTTCGTTGTGGGGACATTTCATGGTTTGATAACGAGGGTTGTCCTTGGTCGACACTGGGGAATGGTCGATGTCAAACTCAGTTCTTTTTGCGGTGGATACGTGACTGTCCATTGCTGATTTGTGTTTCTAAAACCCAGACTTTGTGAAACAAAGATCGTCCCCCTGGGTTAAACAGGGGGCTTTTGCCTCCTCGAATCACCTCTAGGGGTCGGGGGCTTTTAACCGCCTTAAAGCAGCAAATTGAGCTTCCCAGCTCTGGGTGCCGCTTTCCACCAAGGTTAACTTTGTAGTAATACGTAATTTAACTCTCGTACACTAAACCTCTTATTTACCTTAGAAAGGTTCTTAAAATGAATAGTAGCCAGTAAGTGCTAGGAAACTATTAGTATGCCATCAATGCTAGGTAAATCAATTATTTCTACTATACTTTGAAATAATAAGGCATGCTGGACTTCATCTCTCACTCGTCTTTTACAGATAAGTTTAAACATCAGAAGCTCTTACTTTCAGAGGTACGAAAGAACATATACATTAAGACACATTAATCTTAAATTCCTTTATTTAATAGTCAAGTTGTACGATACAGAGTAATGCATAGAGTATTTAATTATTACTTTGTTTAATGCTGGGTACATCATACTTGCATAATTGATCCATGAAACTTGATTGCAGTAATCAAAATCGTAAAAACAACCTTGTATTTAGCGTAAGTATATTGAAACAATCGATTTCGAGGGCAGCTAAAGGTCCCTCCTCATCAGGAGAAAGAAATACCTAGAAAGAAGAAAAATAAAGGGGAAGGAGTCACAGAAACACGGGGTCCTTATCAGCACTGCACGTGGTTATAAACGGATTTTTAATCAGAGTTACACTGGTCGCAAACCAGGCTATCTGATCAAACATATAACACAAAGGACAAGAAAAATTAGCGAAGTTAAAAATAGGGAGCGAGGGGCAACTGCACCTTCACGCTCAAAAGCTGAACTTCGAATAATGGAAAGCAACCACTGAACAGATTTTTATACCCTCTGGTAGTATCAAACGCGAGAAGGTAACGCCATCTACTGGCAAAAATAACTCAATTAAGATAGTAGAATTTTAAAGGCATTAGGAAGGACTGGATTGGACTTCAAATCATTAACTAAACATGCTAAACCTTTGTGAATATGAAAAGCCTCAAGAAAATCCAATTCACCTATGGAAGGAAGCCTTTTGGATAATTTTTGCAGACCCAAAGTCAAAATTATGGTTAAATGTCCAACTACGATACGCTATTGAAGACTTGTTGATTTCGCTTTTTCTGACGTAAGATTCATGTTCCTTGATACGAAACTTCAACGCTCTTTTTGTTTGGCCAATATATCTTAAACCACACTGACAGGATATACTATAAATTCCCCAAGAATTCAAGACAGAAACGCAATCTTTCAGAATCGAAGGGTGAATTTTATTAATAGGGGATAAACCGACTTGAAAATTGAATTTCTGGAGAATCCGTGCAACTTTATAGCTAACAGAAGGATAAAATAGAAGCACGACAAGGTCATTAATTTATGCATTTATGTATGTTGCATATAATCTTATTTTAAGTAAGGTTACGAATTATTTTCATAAAACATAAGACGTAAATTTTTTAAACACTTTTGGCAATAAAAAATTAATTTAATTAATTATTTTCTGCAACAAATGCTTAAGTAATTAAGTAAATAATTAATAGAAGCATTCGAGTACATAAACAATTATTAGATAATTATTATAAAATTATTAGATAATTATTAATAATTTTTAGATAATTTATTCCTCAAACGCGCATTAGTATTCCAATTTTACCAATCTCGCAATAGTATCAAAAAGGTATTATATATCTTCTGAATTTAATGCTAAAAGCTATGGATAACGATAATTATTGTCAGAGATATAACAGAAAAAATCTCATGTGCACAACACATAACTCCTTTGTACGGAATATTAAATTAGACGCATTTTTTGCTGCATTTCGTGTAAACTACTGATTGTATGAGAAATCAGTTTATAATAAAATTCGAGCAAATATCCTGGACTTTCATTAAAGATAGATTTCTTATTCAATCAATTCAGTTCTTACTCGTGGCAAAAATACATATAACCTCAAAATACCTTTATTAAAAATTGAAAAATATAGAAAAACATAAAGCATTAAATACAGTTAAAACAATTTTAAAAAAATTTTACAATTAAAATTAGAAATTCTACGCAAAAACAAGCAATTCGGGCAGCGGGCAAGAAGGCAGATTTTTCGTTGCACAAAACTGAAAGTTTGCTTTTGCTCCCACTTGGCAAAAAGACATTGAAGGTGCAGAAACGGACTTAATTCAATATTCTACTAAGTTTCAAATGGTAACAAATACGGCCGCTATGGTAAAATAATTAGGCTTAGCCGCACTTAAACAAATTTTAAATTGTTAATAATTCTATAACTATCGCATGCAGATTAACTAAAGGCATAAAAACCTTAACCGGAAGATAAGAAAAACATAATTCAATCAGTTTTAAAGCAAAAAATGCACAATTTACCAACATATAAGAATTAAAAAAAAAACTGAGCTCACGAAACCGAGTAACAGAGTGTTTTATATATATATATACATTTGGTGAAGGCGATTGCAACCAAAAAGAGAGGTGCACAACTGCATGTTATAGCAGTCCTAAATACAAAATTTCAACGTTCTGAGGCTACTCGTTTTTGAGTTATGCGGGATACATACATACGTACGTACGTACATACGTCACAAAAAAAATCTCTTAATCCATTTTAAATCCTTTTTGCAACCGGTTTTGGGAAAAGAATTTTTTTATTCTGTTCTTACATACAGATGTCACGTAAAAACATTGTTAAATTGCATTCGATAGCGGTCAAAATGGATATTCTCTTTAACATATGATACCCGAAAATTTCCGCGGTTACAATATTTCCTTTTCTTCGTACAAGGAAGTAAACATTTGAATTAAGCCCTTTTTATATCTATTTTTATTATTTAATAAATAAATTGAATGGAGGTATAAGTATTTTTTAAAATTCAAATTAAAAGCTTCTCGTGAGAATATATCGCTTTATCATTTTTTTATGAAATACCCATACAATTCTATGCATATATGTATAAATGTAAATGAAAATGATTGCCTATCGTTGTCTTCGTACATGTTTCCCGAAAGCAAACAATGTCGAATTATATTTCGCAAGCCATTATTCTTGTAATCCGATTGTATTCAGGAAGCTAAATATTAAGCTAGCAAATATTATGTTAGCGACTAACTGACAATGTGGTGAACAATTTCATAATACCTATATACATAAAGAAGAAAGTCTGTATGTTTGTCATACAGATCAGATCTGATCAAATCAGAGAAATTAATTAAAAACTTGGAAGAACGATAATTTTCGCCGTCATTTTTCCGAGTTACAAGCCGGAGATGAAAATCTGCTTTATTTCGAAAGTTGTTGCCACTGCTCACTTCCAAATCATACAGTTTGTTAATAAAAGAATTTCTAAGTTTTACTATGAAATAAAAATAGCATTTTCAAACATTAAATACATTATTCCCGATTCCAAAAATTCTTGAGAAGCCATTTCAACTATGCCCATCTTCGTACGACTTCAGTCACTCGAAATACTAATTAAAAACTCTGAAAGCGCCAATTTTCGCACTCACTTTTCCGAGTGGCAACAGTCTCAGGCGTTGAAGATAAAAATGCTTTATTTCGAAAAGTGTTGCCACTGCTCGCTTTCAAATCGTAGAGTTTGTGAATCAAAAACTTGTAAGATTTAGAAAATCTATACATATAAAGAACACCGTTGTTTTTCACATCAGGAGAAACATACATATATTCAAGCAGATTGTCCATTACTTAATTTCTTTAAATATAATACATGGCAATAATATTTGGTTGCAACAGTTTGAAAAGCGAATCTACATGCAAAAAACGACACAAAATGACGTTTTGAAGATTAATAGCCCTTTGAACCTAATGCCTCTTTGTGTTAAAAAAAAAGTCATTGCATTCAGGTTCGAGGCATACAGGCAGAGTATAACAATTTGTGGAGTTAACCTTTACTTTCTTCATCCTGCAAACCTATTGTACGAAACCTAACTAACTATTTATATTGATATTACGTAAATATACGTATGGTAATGAACATTGTATAATAAAGATATTTTATACCTTGTTCTATATTTGGTTCCATTTAAATTTATAGTAGTAATGACTACATATAAAACCCAAAGTGCATCAATAATGTATTTTTCAGTATTATTTAACTTCATTCTGAAGAATTTTCTGCAGTCTAGTTTGCGTTATTTTATTCAGAAGTCTCAAATAAAAAGAATTATTGTTTATATGTCATTAGAAAATTAACCAAAAAGCAGCGACCACAATGTAATTGAAGAACAGTCTTTAGACGTGAAAAGGTTGAAAGCCATTCGGTTATGACTATTATCTCACATACTCAGTTACTTCGCATACATGGAACATAGCATTCGAAATGAAAAACTCAATATTTACTACAAATTCATTCGTGTAACAAATATCTGTCTTTATACACCTATGGCTTTAAAAAAAGATGTTATTTTTCTTACAGTTTATCGTTAAGTAATACATTTTCATTGTACAAAATTGCATTCATTCGAAGAATTCAATTTGTATTTTCCTCTGTATAAAACTGAATGTAGAGAAGTTAGATGTTTAAACAACCCCCACATTTTCTCAAGATCCCGAGCAAGATTGTCCCCTCCTTGTCAGCTCTCCCCCTGAAAAAAGGGATTGTAAATTTACGACCTGATCGCATATGGGGTGATTTCATTGGTTTCTAGTTAAAAATCAATATAACATTAAAATACTATTTATTAAGTGCAGCCAAATATGTTAATCACTTTTTTTTTCATTTATTACTCAACTGGCCATTTTCAAAAAGGGCAGCTGCAATACTAAGAAAAATAGAAGCAAGAAAATTGTAAAAAAAGTATATAAGAAAAGTTTAGTAAATTATTTATTAGACGGCGAAATAATGGCAAACGGCAGAATGAATAAAAAACGGATAGGATTAAATTCTGTACCTTTTTTTTTTTTTTTTTAAGTATCTTTGTATGGAATTTAGAACGTTATGCATGAAAAATATCTAGTATTAGAAGCACTTCATATTTCGCAGTTCATTAACATCGGTTTCATACTATGTAATGCTAAAACACGGTTAATTACAGCTTCTTTAGACTGTATTTATTATATATAAACTCCAATAAAACTAAGAACGATTAAAAAAAATATGTCGGTTACCAGCTATTAACAATGGATGATGATTGTTATTATTAATGCTGCCACAAACCTTAATAATCTTTTCTGGAATGACAAGATAATAGTAACAATTAAAAAGGAGCTCATCTAAATGTAGCAACAAAACATAATCTTACGTTTTTACTTATTTCTTTAACCATAAACATGACCTCATTCCAATCAAGCTGAAATGAGCTGGAAGAAATGGAAGCAAGTTCATTAACTGAGACCGCAATATGAAACGCAAAGTAACAATAAAAACTTCTTAGAATGCAGACTACTTTACGGGTATCGCATGCAGCTTAGCTGTAAATGAACTCTGCCGCAGTAAATTGTTTCTGATGCTTACGTTGGATGCATATTATTTACGTTATAGCAGCGTTTCTCGAACTGTGGTCATGGAAGCCTACCCTTGTGGTCTTTCTAAGACTTGCAAAAAGTCCGGTTATTAGTAAACGAAATCAATAAAATAATTACATTTCTTTCTAATAACATTTGGCTAAATATACTGGCATATCTTTCAAGTGCATTTTCAAAATTAAATCCTCTGTCTGCAAGGCAACTATTTAACTGTTCCCAACGCCCATGGGAAGTTAAATGGATTTGAAAGGAAACTTGGTTTGTGGGTTAGTTGGTAAAACAGAGAAATTTCTCCCTGTTTCCAATCTCAGTACCTTTACCAGTAGAAAATTATTATCGTCACTGAAAGAGAATTATCGAATGACGTACGATAGCAACTTGAAACTCCGAAGGCACAATTTAACACGTTTTCTATGTGGTAAATACGACTAATTATTCATGGGTCCTTGAAACTTTCCATGGCGATTTTGATTTAAAAAAAAATTCTGATGTGTACACCACATGACATCCTTGCGCGGAATTTTAAATTATGCGCATTTTATGCTGCATTCCACTTAAACTTATTTCCTCGAATTTCATTAGAGATATAGTTTTCATTTAGTTAATTTGGTTCTCACTTCGCGGCAAGGCAAAAATTCACAAAACCACAAGATATCTTTATCAAAAATTGAAAAATATAGAAAAATATAAAACACCAAATACAATTAAAAAATCATTTTTAAAATTAAGAGTTTCTACGCAAAAACAAGCAATTCGGACAGCAGGCAAAAAGGCAGATTTTTCGGTGCATAAAACTGAAAGTTTGCTTTTGGTCTTACTCAGCCAAAAGACACTGAAGGTGCAGAAGCTGACTTTATTCAGTATTCTGCTAAGTTTGAAAAGTAAACAAATATGGCAGCTATGGCAAAAAAATAAGGCTTAGCCGCACTTGAACAACTTAAATTGTTGATAATTCTAGAACAATTGCATGCAGATTAATTAAAGGCATAAAATCTTTAATCGGAAGATAAGAACAAAACAATTCAATCGTTTTTAAAGCAAAAGAAATGTACAATTTATCATCATATAACAATAAAACAAACTGAGCCTACGGAGCCGAGTAACAGACTGGGTATATATAAATATACTGAGCCCACCAGCGGCCGAGCGGTAAAGTCGCTGAACACTGGTAGTTCGGTCTGAGGTTCGAATCCCGCGAACGGGCTGGCTGCATGGGTGTTTTCGTGGTTTTCCCCATGTGTAACGTGTATACGAGCCAGTTTCCCTTAGAAAGTCCTCCACGAAGGCATCCCTCCCCTTAGGCAAATAGCCCTAGTGTGCTTTGCCGTAATTAAGATATACCATACACCATATAAATATACTTTTGGTGCAGCCGATTGAAACCAAAAAACTGATGTGCACAACTGCATGTTATAGCAGCCCCTATATACAAAATTTCAGTGTTCTGAGGCTACTCGTTTTTGAGGTATGCGACATACATACGTATATACGTACGTATGTACATACAGACGTCACGAAAAAATCTCTTTTGAATCCATTTTAAATCCTTTTTACAACCCGTTTTAGGAAAAAAGTCCTTTATTCTGCTCTTACGTACAGATGTCACGGAAAAACATCGTTAAAAATTGTATTCGATAGCGGTCAAAATGGATATTTTCGTTGAAACATGATATCCGAAAGTTTTCGCCATTACAATACTTGCTTTACTTCACTTCGTACAAGGAGTAAAAAACTGTCATTAAAAGAAAGAGAACAGTTAATTAAATTCTGTAATAACAGCAGAGTAAAAGTGAAATTCCAAGCAGAAGATCATTTGTGGACCTCATAAGCATCGAAAGCGGAATGTAGGGAACTGTATAAAGGTGCTTTAAATATTATAATTCAGTTTACTCCTATGAATCTGTGTAAGAAAGTGTTTTCATTACTAACTCAGCTGTTGCAGAATCGGCAGGCTCATGTTTTCTCCTTTTAGCTTAATGGATTGATACCATAATATTAAATGAATTTTATTTAACTGCATTTTAAAAATATAGATAGAAACAATGTTTTCGAAGGGGACAAGAGTAAGGTGGTCTACGGAGTGGTATATGAGAGTTTTGAGAAAAAGTTTGAGAAACGCCGCTTTATGGGATTTTTTAATAATTAAACACAATTTCTAAAAATAATGGAGTGATGTTACAGAAAAAAGGCCCATGATAAATAAAACAAAGAAGCATACTAATAGAAGCTTTAAAAATTAGGCAAAAATTAATTTTAGATTATTATTATTTCTATGCAATTAAATGGAGCATCTTCTTCAAGGAGCCAATATATTCTGAGATATTTCATTGTTTCAGAGCAGCTCTACGAAGAATATGCCGCCCAAACATTATTGTGGTTAGAGTCGCTGATGGTCGTGCCGAAGGACCCGAGTTCGAATCCCGAAAGCAGGGATTTTGAAAATGTAGAGTGTTTGTGCGCCATGGGGGTACTCTAAATATGCGGCGAGCCGAAAGTTCTCTCAAGAGGTTGTGGTAGGAAAGAGAGGGGTAGGAGACCCTAGGACCCGTCCCTCCCCCCGGGGTGCTCTCCATCAAAATTGGGGGTGGAACTGAGCTCAATCGCACTGTAATCTGTAAGGTACTCAAGGCTGTAGCCAACGACAGGAATATATTGCACTCCTTATCACAAGGACTTTCGTAGGCTTGGGCTGACTATAGGTTAGACAAGTATGCATTAGCCAACAACAACAACGAAGGATATGTGCTTCATCTTTTCGAACACACGAGATCTTCCTGTGTTTGCAATCAGTTGTTCCAGTCAAATCCACGGTAGTAAAATCAGAAGTGCCACAATGAAGAAGGAAAACATTAAAATATATTTAATTATTTCTTTACATGAGCGGTTGAAAGTGACTTCTTCATTCTTCCAAACATATACTGATGCACTAGATTTTGGTTCTGAGCATTCTTTACGTGCCCTTCATTGGCGGTTTTCTACTGATGCAACTTGCAAATGTATAAGGCACAGTATTTTGCATTTCTACTAGAGAATAGAGAGTGAGAAGAAAAAGGATAAGCTAAGAATCCTGCAGGCGAATTGAGAACGGGGTTATTACTTTTTATCTAAAAACATCATGATACAGAAACGCTACCGATGTAAGTGTCTTGTAAGACCGAAACAAATTTCGAGAATATCTTAGTGTGTTGTTGACGATTTAATTAAACCAAAGCAGCCGCCCAGATGGTATAGTGGTTAGGAAAGCCGACTGCGATACCGAAGGGGCCGGATTCGAATCTCGGAGAAGGCATGGAATGTAAATTGCCTGTCCCCTCACGGGAGGTAACGGTGGCCGCCTGTTAGGTGCGTCCATAATAAAATGACCACCACTCATGGCCTTAGTATTGGCGAAAGCCTAAAAATGGCTAGTGTGCGCCATTAAAAAAAATTGAACGCAAACATTGCGAGAGCTATCAACACAAAAAGAGATGTCTGTGTGTCACCTTTTAGGGAAAAACTGGCTCACATTCATGCTATCCACGGGGAAAAGGATGGAAAAATAAGCAGCCAGCTCGTTCACCTGAAGACGAATCCCAGCAGCAAAATGGGAAATACTACAGTAAAGTGTGTTGCGTGTACACCTAACCAGTGGCTTCATGTTTAGGACAGGTGAAGGAATTACTGTTCACCAGTTCTAAACACTCGGTTACTGGTAGCCACATCAAATCTATTTTGTTACTTGAAGGGCGAAAGGCAATCGTTCCGAGTTCACAGCTTCCGTTACTATAATGTGCAGTGAAATTTTGGTCACCAAGACAGTCTACTAGGGAGAAGGGGTACCCAGATCCAAGTTATTAGAGAAGCCACAGTTACATGCCCTAATCCCTAGAGGCTATCCGAGGATGCATAACGCCCCTATCAACCCAGGGGGACAGAATTGCACAAAATCTGCGTAAATATAACGCTAGTCAGTGGCACAATCGTCAACAAAGATAACAGAAGTCAAAATGGTCTATCTGTCTCTTATGTTGACTAAGGGGAGCCAAACCGTGGCCTTCCAGAAAGGGGCCTGTCCGGGAAGGATTGGCCGTGGTTCTAGAAGGCCACGGCTAAAATCTCCCGGACATCCTTTGATATCTTCACCATATAACGTCCCTAACACTAAAAGGTAGATAAGACAGTATCCATATGGTGCTTGTCGAGCTTGAACCTGCCACCGTATAAACGACGGTTCTAGTCGCTGTGAAGATTGATTATTTACCCCAGAATTCGAGTCTGACTAGGTACAGGTCCTAGCCAGAACGCCAGGAGTTTTCCCCAGTCGACCCCGCGAGTGGAATGTTCACCCAGACAAAAACTTTCAACACACGAGATTTTGAAGCCCATAAACTCGCTGCAAAAAGTTTTTGGTCATTCTTTCATGTCACATGATATTTTCACATTCTATAAAACTATTCCAACATACGGAATAAAGAAAGAACTTTCAAAACTGACTCCAAATTAATGTGCCATTTCGTACTGCTAAGAAATTTTACATGCCATCCAGTTCTTTTCCTTCCGGTCACAAATGTATAGTCTATACTTATCCTCAGAACAATGTTTTACAAAGCTACCGAGGATAAAAAAGAAAATGGATACGGATGTCAATCGAACATATATAAACTACAAAACTTTACCTATCTGTTAATCAAACGTAAGCTTTAAAATAAACTTAACATTCTGATTTTCTATGAAACTTTCACTGCCGTTTCCATCAGATATTTTAATCTGGTGGTGTCCAATAAACAACACAAGAATACTAATTGCTTGAAGAAGGTAGCAAGAGAAAGAAAGCAACAACTACCGAAAGATAGGGTAAGAAAAAAGTAAATAAATAAAGTTGGAAAATAACAACAGTGCGTTGATGCATAATAATCTTTTCGTTTTGATCTTTTGAATGGCAACCAAGCGCTGCAACCACAAAAGCTTACCTTCTTTGGAAGAGAGAGACAAGGGCAGTGCATATAATTAATAACAAGCATTACGCCAAAAAATAAATACAATCGGCACAGGACAATAAGTAAAAAAGTTGTTATAATTAGATGATTTCCTCCCCCCCTTTTCTTAGTTCCCACAACGGTACACTAATCGCAGGTCAGCTTGAGTTGAGAGCATAATGGAGTTCACTAGCATCGTTTTAAACGAAAGAAAAGGGTTTCGTGCAGAATAGAATTCGTAATAGAATTTCCCTGTTACAATATTTCCTTTTTTAACTTCAATGAGACTATTATTATTTATATTACAATTTATTACAGCATTTTACAGCCAAGCATCCCATACATTATTACAGTAAGACCCCGCTTAACGCGGGGGATACGTTCCATCAAAGTAGAGCGTAATGCGAAACAGCGCTAAACGAGGCTATCTTTACATGTAAATATTGGGGTTAGGGGAAGATGGCTAGGAAATTGGTTAGGTATTAAATTTAAAAAGTATGTTTTTTAATAAAAATAAAACCAAACATTTATTTCTTAAAGCCCAAATTAATACCACATTATTATTTCTTGCAAAAATAAAAACAAAATATAAGTAACAAAACGAATATTCTTAAAAAAAAAAAAAAATAAAAAAAATAAAATAAAATTCTCAGTCATATTTAGTTAGCCTTCCGCGTTTTCAGTGTTCTGCCTTTTTGTGACAAAAGCATCTAATGTTGTTTGCCTTTTTCTTTTGCGTTGTTCTCTTAAAAGTTCTTCATAAACGGATAGAGCATCTCTAACACCACGCCTTACTTTTGAGCTCCTGTCAAAATTCGGATCAATTTCAATGAATTGATCCATTATTTCAGTTATGGTAGACAAACTCCTTTTTACAAACGCCATCGAAAGTTCTTTTTGCTCTTCTTCTGAATCACTGCTGTCAACATTTTTGTTTTCTTCCTGTTCAGTTAATTCCTTGAGCTCATCATTAGAAAGACTAGCCGCTGCTTCTTGAATTATTTCTACGACATCTTCCACATTTACCCCTTCAAAATATGTCTGTACAATACCGCACCAAACAAGAAATACAAGTACACTCTTTCGGCTATGTATTTGAAACCTATCGCTGCATAATATTTCGGGGAATCCCCGTATGCTGCGAGCGATTTCGTGGAATCCCCGGGTTGAAATAAAAGAGCGTAAACCGAAACAGCTTTAAGTGGGGTCTTACTGTATCTTTATTTTTATAGATTTTCATGAATTAACTATGGCCAAACACAGAGGGGCTGTTTATTTAAGAGACTTCGTAATCTGGACGGAGGACATCGACTATTTACGAATACTAATAACGTTATTTCAATAACTTTGCAGCTGCCTTTTTACAATTGTGGTTTATTTTTGACTTTCCTCTCGTAAAAATATTAACAATAAGCCTTCCTCAGTAAAGATATAATTTTAACAATTTATAAAATATTTGCATGTGAAATATATGAATGATTATTATTACATTGCTTATGAATTATCACTTCTTACGGTGGATCATATATTAAGGAAATTTAGAAAGAAATATTACGAATACATTCCAATGAAGAATATGAAAGAATTATACAACTAATAAAAATATGGTAAATGCAATGATAGTAAACACTGATTCAGAATAGACTTGAAAGCCGAATAATCATCGAAGATTTTCTAGGAAACCCAAAATGTCCAATACTAAGCCACTAGAAAAATAAATACTATTTTTAATAATATTTATCAGCTAAGCACCTTATGATATACAAATGCAGAGAAGTTTAACTCTGGATTCAAATTATTCTGTATTTCCTTTCTCAAGACAACGCCGTAAAGACGTTGTCTCATACAGATATTCACATTCACACGGAAAAGTCAGACTTTAACAGCCTTTTCATGTGTAATCTGCCAGAAATTACGATAGAACAATCATACAGTTTGAAACAAATTCGTTAACTCACTTTACTAAGCCAAATATTGATTTAAGAGAAAAAAAAAAAAGTCACAGCAATCTGTACACCAAAAAGTATTAGACATTTCCCTTTTTGAGGTTGTAGGCAGTATAATGGTGAAATGAGGATGCATATTGAACCTCTGTAGCTTCATATTCCTTCAGCTGTAATCGCTGCCAATAGTCTCTCGTTAGATCATCAGTCTTATCTCGTTAAGTCTGAATTATTTCCAGATACACTTTCTCTCTATCTCTGAAATCAGTACAGTTACAAATACGAAAACGAAGCTAACTATGTTTTTAATTTCGTTTATTTCGTTTTCAGTATCAGTACACTCGATCATTAGGTACGCAGTACGTTCAGTATTGGAGGTCTGGTTCATGGCAAATGACTCTGGCCACTTTTGAAGATCTGCTCCAGAGTTAAATCTACTGTGGCCTCTTCCTGGCATTCTCCTCCGGTTCATGACTGGCAATAGTCGGGAGGGGCTATTGCTTTTTGGGGCAATCCTGTTCAGCGAACTACTTTGACGAGACTGCTAAATGGACATCTGAAATGCTTTAAATTTGACCGGGGAAATAGGATCTACTCCGTCTGTAGGAAATGTAATACTGATCATTTCAATATCTTCTCACCTGTTAGGGACTTGTAAAAGAGGACTTATTGAAAAGACCTACCTTGGATTTACTGACGGTTCTTGGATGACTTACTTACTGACGGTTTATGCAAATTGTCTTGCTAACGCCCAAGTACTTAAGTTGTGGCTTTTTGCCAAGCGGGGGAGAGAAGGAGTTTTAGGAAGCAAGCCGCTTGCCACTGTAGTTTTACAAGTTTTCACTCGGTTGCTAGGCCAGAGGTTTAGCCCTCTTGATATTTGCAGACGTATCGTAGTTTCAGCAGCTCGGCGTACTACATACGTACCTTTTTTAAATAAAGGCCAGTCTTAGTGCTAGGCATTTGTATACTAATTCAAAGTTAGCTTTCCAGTTAGAGTTTTAGTTAGTAGTTTTTATATTCTTACGTTCAGACCACAAGTGGTTGGTCTCTATTCCGAAGTTCGGAAGTGCCTGTAAAAGATTGAAAAGTAAAGGATTTCGTATACCCTTCCTGCTTGTGTTGTCTACTTCGTACCTTCTTGAACATAGCTTGAGTAAGCTCCCTGTTCCTATTCAGGATCATTCATGTTTCCAACGCAAATCAAGAGAAACACAAGTCCTGACAAGTATAATAATAATATTACCGAATATCATATAAAGTGATTTGAATTATGATGCGATGATCGTACGGATCATTCTTCAAAGTCCCTAATTTAAACCAACAGCTTTTAATTCCATACCAGAAACAATTACTTGCATTTATCAATTATGAAAGAACGTATCGTTTGCTTTTAAACATATGAAGAGCAATATAATATTTAACAAAACATTCGAAACACAATATACTGAATTTCTCACCAAAATGGCCATATCTTCATCTTCAGAATTAGAGTTAGACATCTCAGACATAGAGTGTACTTTTCAGACGAGAATTTCTTAATATCTTTCCCATAATTCACAGCGAAAGACATGTTGCAGCATTCATTATTTTTAAACAGTAACAGGCAATCGCGCAAAAAGTTATTAAATGTACTCGGTTGAGTTGAGCTTCTGTTATCATTACAGTTACATGAATAGAAAAGTAAAAGTAAAGAATCGAAATGGCTTTTCTAATTACATTTTTTTACAACTATTTAACCATAACAATGAAATAACAAAAAGCAGTCTTCCTTTAAAAAAACTGAAAATAAATGTCAATTTTCCAATTTCCTCAAAAGAAAATGCAAAAAAAATTTTTTCCCTCTCGTTTCATTGTACTTGACGGACACTTATCCTCATACGATTTTAATAGGAAAAGATTTTAAATAATAACACAACAGCTAAAAGATAAGCAGAATTTTTTGCCCCATCATAACGTCGTACGTTTTTTAATTACTGAACAAATATAGATGTGAAATAGGTCACATATATATGTAAAACACAAAAGAGGAACTGTGTCCCTCCCCCCCCCCAGTGTCTTATTTCAAGAACACTTTAAATATAACAGAAGGTCGATAACATTTTATAGTAATGATTTTGCAGCAAGAACTTTAAGATAACATTCACAATGTTTTAAAATGTTTTGTCTGGAATTCTTAATTGCTTACCAAAAAATCTGCATCAAAACTTTCGAAGACACAAAACTACTTATTGTGAGAGGGTCAAATGTTTACACGTTGTTCACTAGTTTTTCTCAACGTTACTTCTTAGATTGATTAATTTTATTATTACCTTTTGAATTTTACTTTTTTATGAATGATCCAGAGAAAAAAAAAAAAAAAAAAAAGATTGCTTGAGCTACAAAGTAGTAGTTTACAGACAAACATGAGTCAAATAGAAATCTAAAGCAGCAGTTTTAAACCTTTTGACTAACGAGTACCATCTAAACAAAAATTTAAAAATTTTAGTACCATCACTATATTTTACAATGATTATTTTTCAGTTTCCCAATAGAAATATTAATACGTATATGTAATAATAAAATTCCATAGTCAAGAATACACTTAAAATTCTAACTGTATGTTCTTTTCATTTTTAATGGCGACGGTCTCTTATTTGAAAGTACGTGAAATTAAATCCACAGCCCCGTAGTCAAGTTGTTTTTCCCGCCTTTTCTACACGTACAGTTGTAGAATGTTCTGGAGATATTTAAAGCGAACTGGAATGGCTGACGAGGCTGACGTCATTTCTTGGAAGCTCCGCTTTCCAGAGGCTATAAAAGGACTCGCAAAGGAATATCGGAGTCTTTTCTTTAATGTAGCGATGCAGTAAACTTCATACAAAAAATTATTAGTAAATCTTTTTTATTTACTCCGGAAATGTGATTTTTTGTAACTGCTATTTCTCCTGGCCAATAATTCGTGGATCCTGTTTTTTAAACTTATCGTCTGATAATTTAAGCTACGACTGCATCTATATTTCTTCACCAGTCTATTTATTCCGGACAAAAGCTGGTACATCACATATATACCAGCTTTAGTCGTAGCTTAAATAATCAGACGATAAGTTTAAAAAACGGGATCCATTTATTATTATTCAATAGAAATAGCAGTTACAAAAATCAGATATCCGGAGTAAATAAAAAGAATTACTAATAACTTTTTGTATGAAGTTTACTGCATGGTGACATTTTAAGAAAAAGCCTCGATATTCCTTTTACGAGTCTTTTTACAGCCTCTGGAAAGGCGGAGCTTCCAAGAAATGACGTCAGCCAATCCAGTCCGCTTTAAATATTTCCAGAACATTCTATAACTGTACGTGTAGAAAAGGCGGGAAAAACAACTGGACTACGGGGCTGTGGATTTAATTCCACGTACTTTCAAATAAGTGAACGTCGCCATTAAATATGAAGAGAACATACAGTTAGAAATTTAAGTGTATTCTTGACTAATTTTATTATTACATATATATATTGCCATTTGCACAATCTATTGTCTTTATTTTGGTTAAATTTTGCCATTTGCGCAATCTATTGGTATTAAAAATGCACACATTAAAAAATATTAGATTAAAAATTGGTTACCATTTTAATTATCAAAATTTAAGTTATAATGCTTTAGTTTAAAATTTAGTGTAAAATTTGGGCTTATTTAAGAGAGATCCATTTCTTAATGTTTGGCCTTCATTTCACTTAGCTTTAACCATAAATTAGGAGCCACTTTTAATTTTGTTCTGTATTTATTTTTCATATATAACATGGAAGAAAATCCTTATTCACACAAGTAGGTTGTGCAAAAAGGCAATAAAAATTTGATAGATTTATTCGAAATGCCTTTAAATTCTTTTTTTTTTTTTCTCTTTTTTTCCGGTTCATCCAAAAGTTAACAAAGTTAACAACTTTTTCAAAAATAACACTTGTTATTTTTGAAATCTTTAGTTAGAGTTCGATCACAGGAAGTGTTTATCAACTGTTCTTTTTCTTCAGTTTTTTAAATTTAATTGCTAAAAATACTTTGTTTCTTTGTGTACCACCTATTGTTCTCTTGCGTACTACCGGTTGAGAATCGCTACTCTAAAGTTACACAACTACCGAATATTCACTATAAGACAGTATCATATTTCTTAGTAAGAGATTAACATACAATTAAATTTCAAATATCAAGTGCTCTTCAATACATTAGTCATCCTGAATTTTACAAATTGTTTACCGAACATTGTAAAATTCAAACTAAATTAATTTAATTCAACAATTTTTAAAGGTTTCCAAACATCCTAAAAAGCAGTATCAGACTAACAAACCTTTCGAAGCCCTCAGTGTTGATGAAAACGTATTTGAAAACACTTCCGTTTAAAAGATTACTCTTTAATGGATAAAGCTCGCGAGATCCTCAATTTTTTCCTCGATCCTGATTGAAGCAGCTGCTGATGTGCTTGTCCTCAAAGCACATCAGCAGCTGAGCCTCAGCCTCAAAGATCTTGACTGAACCAGCTGCTGATGTGCTTTTGCTTTTCCTTAAAGCACACTAGCAGCTGAGCCTCAGCCTCAAAGATCTTGACTGAAGCAGCTGCTGAACCTCAACCTCAAAGATCCTGATTGAAGCAGCTGATGAACCTCAACCTCAAAGATCCTGATTGAAGCAGCTGCTGAACCTCAACCTCAAAGATCCTGATTGAAGCAGCTGCTGATGTGCTTTACCTTAAAGCATATCAGCAACTCAGCCTCAACCTTTCTGAACCTCAAAGTTCCCTTAACAGCAACTTTGAGGTTTAACAGGCAACTTTTGAGGCAAAAGTAGTCTGTTTAAAGTCAGGAAACAGATGCTAAAAGGCAACTTTTGAGACTCACAAATTAAGAGTTGCAGGCAGCATATTTTTCCTCAAATGAGACCCTAATTCACTAAGGCTTTCTAAGAATTATTCGCTTCGCTTTCTAAGGTACTTTACAAATGCACGAAGACATAAATTAGATCTCTTTTTACCTTCTTATATGAAGCAAAAAAAGTAATGTAACTGCGAAAAATTTCGTTTTCCAGATTTCAATGGAAATACCCATTTTGACTATTTATTGGTGATGTCTGCATGTACGGACAGACTGAAGGACTGTTTGTTCTAAAACAGATATTAAATTCGAGAGCATTTCGCCTAACGCGACATTGTGCTAAAAATATTTAAAAACAGCATATCTTCAGAATTTCTGATACACAGTCTCGCGCACTGGAGATAAAAATTTTTTATTCCCTACAGTGTTGCCACTGCTCGATTTGAAATTGCTGAGTGTTTTAATCAAAATTTGTTAAAGTTTTATAAAGTATGAAATCTATCTATCTGTCTAACTATATATATAAAAGGAAGAGTCTGCTTGTGTGTGTGCGTGTGTTTTTCGTTCATCCTGCGCGTAAATTAATAGACTCAGAGCTACGAAATGTGGTACATAGGTGCATCTGTACAAGAGCCAGTGCACTTCGAAGCGATTTTTTCTTTTAAGATTCGAATGAGTTATTTATTTATTTTTTTTTTAATTTTATGTTTTTTGATGAAATAGCATCAAATCGATAATTGAAAAGCACCAATGGAACTCAGCCAGTGTTGCTGATATATCACTGTTGCCATTGTTGTTGATATCAGCACTGTTGTTGCCATTGCTGCTGATATCAGCACTGTTGCCACTCGGAAAGAAGAGGGCGATAATTCTGTGTAGTTTTTGAATTTAATTTTTCTCTAGGATACTGGACGTTTGGTCGACAGAAAACAACGGGAAGTTGGTAAATTTATTTATTAGGATAATTAATGTTTGTATTAAGGGATATTGCTTATTTTATTGTAATTTTTTATATGCAATACATTTTGTTTTGTTTTGTTTTGTTTGTTGATGAAGTTGTTCTGCAGAATAAAATTCTGTGTAGTTTTTAAATTTAGTGTTTTGTGTTCCCTATAGGCATTTTTCCGGTAAAGGCCTAGTAGCGCCTAGTAATGAATAAAACAAATTCCAAATTATTGTTTCCAAGTGCCTCATGTTCCGCTGGATAACTATGTTACTCAAAATTTGATATTTTTTTCACAATGCGAGAAACCTGCATACTTGTAGATATGTAAATTTTTCATTATTTAGTTTCTTAAAGTAGCGCCTAGTAATGAATAAAACAAATTCCAAATTATTGTTTCCAAGTGCCTCATGTTCCGCTGGATAACTATGTTACTCAAAATTTGATATTTTTTTCACAATGCGAGAAACCTGCATACTTGTAGATATGTAAATTTTTCATTATTTAGTTTCTTAAAATATAATATTTGGTGGCAACAATTTGAAAAGTGATTCAGGGTTTTGAGCCTAATAGCCCTTCTGGGCTAAGCCCCGTACGAGCTAATTATATTAAGAAACGCTTATTAAATTTTAATTTAGATTTTCACATTTAATTATATAATTAATTATTAGTCCATAGAGGCTTGGTCCCTGAAGGACTTTTGTTTTCGTTTTGCGATGGTTCACTATAAAATGTCCGTTTCACTTTTCAAACTGTTGCCACCCAATGTTAGAGTCCTGCATTATATTTGAAGAAATTAAATAATGAAAAATCTGCATTAAATGTGTGTATAGTTCTCGCATTGTGATAAAACAGCGGTACTCAAGAGCAATCGAATTTTGAATGACGTAATCCTACTGCGAATATGGGCATCTGAAAGCCCAAATTTGAAATTTGGAATTTGTTTTATTATCGATTTTGTATTTTGTAAAACTTTAACGAATTTCTGATTAACAAACTCAAGGATTTCAAAGCGAGCCATGGCAACGTTGTACAGAAAAAACATTTTTATATCCTGCTCGTGAGACTGTGTATCGGAAATTCTAAAGATAGGCTCAATTTAAAATTATTTTGTGATATTGCTCTTGTATTCAATTTTATGGTTTAAGTGTGAAGAACATGCATGATATTTAGTAAATAAAGGTAATATTAAAAAAAAATGTTAAAAAAACGCCCCTTTAGACGTAATTTAAAATCTGAAACCTTTCAGATTTAAAAAAAAAATTAAATTATTAATGATTTCATTAGTCATTTTATTTATTTATTTAATCTTATTCCTCCTTCTGGGCGGTCTTCCATAGGGTTTTGGTACTTCTAATTTTACAAAGTAAGCCCTGATCTGAAGAAGGTTACAATAAAAAAGCCCTTACAAAGTTATAAAAGCCATAACAAGTGCTGATGAAAATTACATTGGATAGAAACATACATGAAAATTACACTGAATAGAAACATACATGAAAATTACATTGAATAGAAACATACATGAAAATTACATTGAATAGAAACATACATGAAAATTACATTGAATAGAAATATACTTGAAAATTACATTGAATAAAAATAGAAAAATACTACATAAAACTTAAATTGAATAAAAACAGAAAAATATACAAAATGTTAACAAATATATATGTATATATATTTTTTATCTATTCAGGCTTTCAAACTGACATTCTTTTATTCACTCTTTAATCAAAACGGGAGCTTTTTTGCACCATGGAAGTGCCAGCGCATATTATGGGAAAAAGACTTCGAAAAGTAAATAAAAATAACAAATGTTTCTAGGTTGCCACCGATTAGCGGTTTCTAACAAAAGAATGGTAGTTTTTTATGGCTTACTTTTTTTGAGAAAATGGGGGAAAGTTTTGGTCAATGACGCAATTTGGCGAGGAACGACACACAAAGAGAACATAAAAGAGTTACATACTGTAGCTGAATCATAAAACTTTAGATGTCCATTCTAATTAATAGCAATTCTGTTGTGAAAGAATGGCGATAAAATCAAACACTGAAGATCAAAATTGTTTCAAGGTAAAAAGAAATGGAAGTTTATTGCAGTAATCAAATCTAACTTCTTTGTTTAAAATAGGTTTGAAGTGCGAATGGTAATAGTTATCATTTTCATAAATTAGAGCATAAGCAGAGTGTACAACACTTCTTCTCTAATTTATGATTGAGACAAAAGACTTTTTTTTTCGAAATATTGAATGGGCTCAGTTATTTTTTAATGTCCAATGAAAGTAATGATGAGTTGTTTCTTTTTCTTCACTGGCACACCTTCTGATTTAGCGCAGAAATACGAACGGATTTTTTTTATCCAATCATACTTAGTTTTTTCTTCTAGAAAATATCTTCTTATAGTTTTTTTATTCAATCGGAAAAGGTGCTGCATTGCATAAATTTTAATAACAATGTCGTTTTAAATTCAAGTTTCGCAAAGCATTGCGCGTCGTTCTATTTGACGTATGACAACCACACGTTGAGTGATACATCTTTGCATTTTTTAGATAACAGTAGCTAACCAGTTAGCGTGAGTGCTTTACAATTTTTTTTCCGAATTTTTATTTTGACTCATGAAATCCTAGGGTTTGATTTAAGAGGTTATCACATCTAGACAGGACTTTTCTGAGAAACGAAATTCTGGTAGCATTGGTTTAAACGAGAGGATTCCTAGAAAAATCAGCTCCACTGGAAGCGAGGTCCCGCCTAGCTACGGAAACGATGTCCCGGCTACGCGGGATATTTTGAAACTTCGCCGAAAATGTTCCGTCTGCAGCTCTGTCCCGGGTATAGATCAACCAATTAGACGAAAATTCTGCTTTTGAAGGATCAGGCGATCCCAATCTGAGCGATAATCGATTACTGTTTGGCGTTCAAGTCTGTTAAGTAAGTGAATATGGTAACCTATCTAGGTAGGTTTCGAGGAAATCTGCGGGATCTAAGAAATGTTCCTTTCGACACCCAGTCCCGCGTAGCGGAAGCATACGTGATAGGGACTAGGGGTTCCGCGAAACACAGTTTAAACACCACTAGAAGTCTACAGTGCACTAGAACAGGGTTTCTTAAATTTTTTGATGGGGGGGGGGACCACATAATATTTTCGAAAATTTTGCGAGACCCCTTAAGCATTGCGCAAATCTGACACACGCGTGATTGAAACTGTCAGCTTCTTAACTTGTACTGTAATATACTATTTAGGTCGTTAACTTTAATTTTTTAAGTAAAATGATCGTTTCTATTATAAAAAAATCCGTCGAAACGTTCTCGTTTTTAATTTGCTTATATTGTCTCATCTTTAACTATTTTCAGATACATTATGTAAAACTATTTACTAATTGTCAAATTATTATAACAATTTAAAGAACTATCAAAATTACTAAAATTTTTGCCGACCCTTTACTGCAGGTCCCAATTGGGATCGGGCCCACCAGCGGCCGAGCGGTAAAGTCGCTGAACACTCGTAGTTCGGTCCGAGGTTCGAATCGCGCGAAAGGGCTGGCTGCATGGGCGTTTTCGTGATTTTACCCAGGTGTAATGTGTATACGAGTCAGTTTCCCTTAGAAAGTGCTCCACGAAGGCATCGCCAGATAGCCCTAATGTGCTTTGCCATAATTAAATACACCAACCCAATTAGGATCGCGACTCACAGTTTAAGAAACTCTGATCTGAGTATTTTTAGTCAGAAATGCTAAAATTTTTTAATAAAAAATTTGCATAACATGTTGCAGAAAGTCAAATTTCATTACCTTCTCAGCAACAGGAATTTTTAGCGGGAGCGGAGAATTGCTACACAGCCTATAATTTACGCAGCACTTATAAAAGTTAAGGAATACTTTTACAGCTAAAAATAACTTATGACCTGTAACGATTGTCACGAAAATGAAACGGTAACTTAGAAGAAAGATCTACAGGACAGAATGTACCGATTTTCGTTACATTGCCTCGCAATCTAAATTTAACTTCTAACAAAGCGACTTCAGAACAGGAAGTGACTGGGTGACACGAACAACTTATAGTATTTATTGTGGAGTGACACGCTGATTCCGGGACGACACGTAAAACGGGGTCAGATAACGTACATCATAAAAGGCAAACACGAAAATGTGCAGCAACTTGTGCATAGTTCTGATTTAAAGGAAAAAAAAACAATTTGATGTGGACACTACATTGACTTTCTTCTACGGCTTATTAAATTATATATGTTACGGTGAAACACCGAAATCTGGAGAAGTCGACGTTCACCGGTGAATGTCAACATTCACATTGCCTTTTGGTGTATGTCCGAAATATTTTCCAAATACTCTTATTTCTGACTTACACCGGTCAATGTCGACATTCACCATGTACTAATGGTGAATGTTCAACATATAACAACATTATATTTTCTTCTCCGTAATTCAGTCGTGAATAACTTGAAATAAGGACTTAAGAACATGAGAACCTAAAACACACAATACATTCAAAATGAGAAAGGAAAATAATAGAAGTTAAAAACTTACTTAATTATACAGTACGTTCTAAATGAGAAAATAAAATAACAGTAATAAAAAACTTACTAAATTATGTGATTCAAATTTTATTTATTGCAACAACTTAAACTATTATGGCACTTTATGACCTCTCTTTTCGATTTTCACCAGAGCATATCTGTGATTGTCGACATACACCGGTGAGAGTCCGAATATACAAGAATGTAGTGAAATATTCGGTCTTTCACCGACGTACAGGGGTTGGACAAAAATATGGAAACACCTTTAAAAAAACATGTTTCTTTGCTTAATATGGTGTAGGAAACCCGTTGGCATCCAAAACAGCTTGCAGCCTTCTCGGAATGGATAAATACAGTTCCTGTATGTTTGCCAAGGGAATATTATACCATTCTTCCTGCAAAACGGTGGCAAGATCAGATAACGATGTTGGCGGTGGATAACGAGAACGCACTTTCCGTTCCAATGTAGACCACAAAGGTTCGATAATATTCAGGTCTGGTGACTGTGGTGGCCAGGGGAGACGGGACAACTAATCCTCGTGCTCAGAAAAACAGTCCTAAACAATGTGAGCTGTGTGAACAGGGCTTTGTCGTCTTGGAAGACACCATCACCATCGGGGAACAAAGTTTGTACCATGGGATGAACTTGAGCGGCCAAAATGTTCACATAAGTCTTGGCAGTCCTGTGCCCTGACACAGTTATCATGGGGCTAGCAGAGAACCACGATATGGCTGCCCAAACCATAACAGAACCCCCGCCATGTTTCACTCTTGGCAACAAGCAGTCTGTATTATAGGCTTGAGATGGCGTTCTCCAGACGTAAACTCGGCCAGAAGTGGGAAACAATGTGAAAGAAGACTCGTCAGACCATATTACTCGCTTCCACTGCTCTATAGTCCAGGCTTTATGACTTAAACACCACCTTTTCCTGTTACGGGCATTAGCATCACTGATGAGTGGCTTCTCAATTGCAGCACGGCCGGCAATTCCTTGTTTATGAAGCTCCCTTCTAATTGTTTTGGTACTCACAGGGTTCGGTAACACAACATTCCTTTCAGGAGTAACTTTTGCAGCTGTGGTCTTCTTATTTTTCGTCACAATTGCCCTTAATGATCGTCTGTCACGATCACTCAGGACACACTTTCGTCCGCGGTGTGATTTAGCAGATGATGTTTTTCCGCTTTTCAAATATGCGGAATAAATCTTCGATACAGTATCTCTTGAAACACTAAACACCTCGGCTACCTTGCTTACAAAAGCACCTACCATACGTGCTCCAACATTTTGCTCACGTTCGAAGTCTGTTAACTCTAACATAATGCACTGACAACCTCACATAACAGTACTTCGACAACAATTGAACTGTTTAGCACATTTACGAAGTTGTATAGGTGGCTTCAGTTGTCAAAAACGCCAGCGCCACCTACATATTTCATTAAAATCAATCTTTCTTTTCAAACATGCATTTCACAAGGTCTTTCCATATTTTTCTCCATCCACTGTATTTGTTGAATGTTGATATTCTCCGGTGAAAGTCGACATTCTCCAATTTCGGTCTTTCACGGTAACATATATATATATATATATTTGGTGCAGTTCATTTAAACTTATTTATTCTAATTTCATTGAAAATATAGTTCTCTCCTTCAATCAATTCAGTTCACTTTGCGGCTAGGCAAAAATCTCAAAACATCTTCATTAAAAAACTGTAAAATACAGAAAAACATAAAACACCAAATACAGTTAAAAACAACTGCAATTTTCTTTTTACGATTAAAATTAGAGTTTCTACGCAAAAACAAGCAACTCGGCCAGCGGGCAAGAAGACAGATTTTTCGGTGCACAAAACTGAAAGTTTACGTTGGGTCCCACTCGGCAAAAAGACATTAAAGTTGGTGCAGAAATTGACTTAATTCACTATTCGACTAAGTTCCAAATGTAAACAAATGGATGCTCCGTTGGGCTTAGTAGCACTTTTAACAACTTTTAAATTGTTGATAAGGCTCGTGTCTATAATTAAAGTGTTGTTATTACCCTCATGGACGTAACCTTCACTTCGGTTTAAACAGTTTTGAATTTGAGAAATAGTTGACTCGGCATATAATAATTATGCAATAAAATAGTTTTTTTTTTTTTTTTTTATTTAAAGAAAAATAAATCCTCGTGCACCACAAAGTATCGCACGAGACTTACAAATCGTAAGTGAAAAAGGCAGAATAGTAAGTAATATCATCAGTTTTCAACAATACAATGAAATCATAACAAGGAAAAAAAAACACAAGTAAATACAAAAGTATAAAAATGTATAAAGAAATCATTAACAGTGTTTAAAATAAAAGTCAACAAAATCATTGAAAGCTCGGTAGGCCGAAATCGAGGATACAAAATCATAACATTTCGGCGGCCAATGAATTTCAATCGAATGAATGAATTTAAATGAATTTAAAATAGTTTAGTACTGTTTTTATGCGTAAGAATACAAAACTATCAAAAACGGAATTATTTTTTAGCCCAAAGGGGCAGTTTGCTCAGAAGGGCTATCAATTTCGCGTCGCATTTTGCGTTGGTTCACTATAAACAGCGTTTCACTTTTCAAACTGTTGCCACCCAATATTAGAGAACTGCATTATATTTAAAGAAATTAAATAATGAAGAATCTGCATGAATATACGTATGTTTCTCGCACTGTGAAAAAACAACGGTACCTAGAGACGTCAAATATCTTAGTCCTAAACTCGAATATGGGCACCTGGAAACGCAGATTTCGAATTTGTTTTATTATCTCTTTCACATTTTGTAAAACTTCAACGAATTTTTGATTAACAAACTCGATAATTTCAAAGCGAGCAATGGCAGCACTGTGCGCGGGGGAGAGGGGGAAACATTTTTATCCACAGCGCGCGGTTCTGCGTACTGGAAATTCTAAAGATATGCTCATTTTAAAATTGTTTTGCGATATTGCTCTTGAACTGAATTTTATGGTTTAAGTGCGAAGAACATGGTATTTAATATATAAATGTAACACACAAAACGCCCCTTTGAAATAGTGTAAAATCTGAAAGCTTGTAAGGATTATGTTAATTTTTTTAACAGTTAAATTTTAAGTTCCTTTTCTGTCAAATTCTTAACTTCAACTTACTACTTCCGGCCAGAACGTAGTTTTGGAATCATTCTGAATATTAATGAGGAGGAGCGGTATTTAAACCGCAAAGTCTACTTGCAGAGTCAGAGAAAATCAGAGTTTCTGATTCGCGCGCGTCTGCCTTTTGGCCACTCTCTCTCTCAAAGCTGTTATTACGCTCGGCCGTACTCAGGCCCTTGATAAGCTTCGTAGTCAAATAGATTTAAGGGGCCAACTCGATTAGAATCTTGATAGCTTTGGCTATATTTCTTTAGTTAACCTTAGTTTCAGTTTAATTTTTAGTCTCTTAAGTTCAAGCCGAAGTGTCGGCTTTGATTGTACACTCCAAGACGGAGTGTTGTTAAATCTTATTGGAATAATAAAGGGTTAGTTACCCTTCCATCTTGTTGTTTCTTGTTACACGAACTTAAACGATTATTCGCTAACTAGTTCTTAAGATTCGTCACTTTCTACAGTAACTGAGAAATACACTAGTGAGAATCTTACAAGCTTTCAGACTTTTTGGGGAAAGGGCAGTGCATTGGTGAACTTTGGCGTGTCACCTCACATATCATGGTATATCACAGACGATAAAGACAGCTTAAGTTCGGCAAACTCTGAAAGGAGGGACAGGAAAGGAAAAAAAAAAAAAAAAAAAAAAAAGGAAAAGAAAGAACTTGAAAGATAATTTCTTAATTTAGCAAATTATCTTTAAAGGGAATATTAAGTTATGTGCATTTTTTCCTGCATTTTATTTAAACTTATTGAATTGAATTAAATTTACTTTGTCGCTAACGCATGAACCACAATAGAATAAATGCACTCTTTAAAATTCAATATATTATTTAGCATAGCGATACTCTGGCGCTAGGTTCAAATCATTACAGCGTTAAATCATTTTATAGTTCAGAATGCACAAAAATTATATCATCTCAACAATTATCTAATCATTGCCACATGTTCTGTTCAAATACTATAATAAATCTAAAACGATTATAAAAGAAATTAAACAATAAATAAATAAATAAAAATCTGGACGCTTTTCAGATTTTACATTACACCTAAAGTGGCTTTTTTTAAAAACTTTTCTGTGTTTTCTTTATTTATTAAATACCGTACAAAGTCTGTAATCCGGACGTCCATTATCCGGAATGATCTATAATCCGGACCTTAAGGCCACAAACTTACGCATGCGCGTTTCACGTTAAGCATGCGCGTTTAGAACAAAAAACGAAGAAACTTAAACGACTTACATTGAAAGAAATGTTTAATAAAGTAAACAAGTAAAGATTAAGCTTTTTTTTATATATAAATTTTTGATACCCTTTAGATTATAATTGCTCTTTAGTCCCGACGAGTCCGGATTACGGACTTTGTACTGTATCATGTTCTTCGCACGTAAACCACATAAAATTCAGATCAACAGCAATATCCCAAGATAATTTTAAAATAAGCTTAGCTTTAGAATTTCGGATACACAGTCTCGCACGCTGGAATTAAAAATGTTTTTTCCTCCCCGCACAGTGCTGCCATTGCTCGTTTCGAAATCGTTGAGTTTCTTAATAAAAAATCCGTTTAAAGTGTAACAAAATATGATACTGATAATAAAACAAATTCCAAATTCGGGCTTCCAGATACCCATATTCGGCGCAGGATTACGTTATTCAAAATTGAATGGCTCTAAGTACCGTTGTTTTATTGAAATGCGAGAAACATGCAGACAATTATGCAGATGCTTCATTATTTTATTTCTTTGAATATAACACAGGGCTATAAATTTGGTGGCAACAGTTTAAGATGTTAATGAACGCAGAAAGTGAATGGACGCAAAATGCCAAAACGAACTTAATATCCTTTCTGAGCTAACGCTCCTTTGGGCTAATAGAACCAACCATATATAATTTACTGATCACTAATTTAATTTTTACATATGTCGCTATTTTGGGATTACAGTAAAAATTTGAAAGAATTGTTCAACTTATTTCTCGTTTATATCAAACAGCTGAAATGTTTAATAACATAGCATCTATTTTATTTACTTATTTATTTTTTATTTTGATGCCCTTTTTTACTTCCTTGTAAGAAGTTAAAAGGAAGTATTGTAATCGCGAAAAGTTTCAGGCAGCATATTTCAACGAAAATATCCATTTTGACCGCTTTCGAATGCAATTTAACGATGTTTTTGCGTGATATCTGTGAGGACAGAATAAAAGACTCCTTTCCTCCAAAAAAAAATTATAAAACTGCTTTAAAATATAGAATTTTTCGTGGCGTCTGTACCGTACGTAGGTATCTCGCATAACTCAAAAACGAGTAGTCTCAGATCGTTGAAATTTTTTATATAGGACTACTATAACATGTAGATGTGCACCTCGTATTTTGGTTGCAAGCGGCCGCACCAAACGTATATAAATATATTTATATATATATGCACTCTGCTACCCGGTTCAGTGATCACAGTTTTACTCTTATATGCTTGTAAAGTGTACATTTTTTGCTTTAAAAATGATTGAATTATGTTGTTCTTATCTTCTGGTTAAGGTTTTTATGCCTTTAGTAAATCTGTATGCAATATTTTTAGAATTATCAACAATTTTAAAGTTGTTTAAGTGCCGCTAGGCCTAATACTTTTTTTGATGGCGGCCATTGCTTGCTTACATTTGAAACAGCAGAGTAGTGGATTTGTTGCCAATCTAGAGAAACTTAGCTTCGCAACAACAAAGATACCGCCTTCATTTATTATTGCCAATTAAATCATGCTTAATCCTTTCTGGAATTTTTTCGAGGAAATAAGTGTTTAAGATTGACTTCGTAATTTTTAATACAGATATTTTGAGTTTTTATGTATTTTTGCCTTGTCGCGAAGTAAGAACTGAATTAATTGAATGAGAAATACTCAATCGTCTGTGAAAAACTGTTTCTTTTTTGTTTCGTTTGCTTAATTTCTTTTATACATCATTCTAGCTTTATTATAGTATTTGAACAGAACATGTGGCAACGATTAGATAATTCTTTAAATGATATAAATTTTGTGCATTCTGAGTTATAATATGAACGAAATATAGTACTGTTAAGTGAACCTAGCGCGAGTGTGTCGCTATGGTAAACAAATACAGTGAATTTTAAAGAATGCATTTATTCTATTGTGGTTTATGCGCTGTCGGCGAAGTAGATTTAATTCAATCCAATAAGTTGAAACGAAATGGAAGAAAAAAATGCGTATAATTTAATATTCCGTACAAGGAAGTCATGTGGTGTACACATCAGATTTTTTTGGTACCATACACCTTAGACCATGAATTACATTTTCAGAAAACCTTTTGTTGCTGGTAATTTACAGAAGAATGCTGCCAATTACGATAACAAATGACGAGAGAACAGAGCCACGAAGTGAGACGGCAATGGCTTTCCAGTAAACAAGACGAGTGACCGTTCTCTAAGACCGAATGAGTTCACTGATTAATGGTATTTCATTTCTGCTGACAGCAGAACTAGTCGAGAGAAAGGAAAACCGAGAACACAGGTCAATAGGGACATTGGGTATTTGATGTAAAACTTACCAAACCTCTGCATTAAAAAAAAAAAAAAAAAAAAAAAAAAGAAAAGAAGAAGAAGAAGGGGAGGGGGAGAAAGTTCGATTTATCATCAGCGGGGTGTTGTTTTTATTCGAGAGATCATTCTTCCGAACACAAGATAAGCGAAGGGCAGTTCCCTTCTGGATGTAAATCTTCCACTATTCTCTTCTGGTTATACAATGCCCATATTATTCACCGCTTTGTAACATACGTTTCATTACTTCACGAACTTAATCGCCTGCTATATAATATACATACATTCCTCGTTCATACATTCTTTCGCTTTCTCAACCCTTTCCTTGCCCCTCCCAGCTTTGGCCCCTCCCAACTGGTATAGTGGTTAGCGTCACTGACTGACGTGCCGAAGGGCCCGGGTTTGAAACTAGGCCGTCAATTTCGGAACGGTTGCTTTTGTTAGCTGGACGAGTTCAATTTACGCAGGTTAAGAGAAAGGAAATGTTGCGGAATAGCTTGCAACGGAAAGTGTAGATCGCGAAATGGCCTTTTTTTTTTTTTCTGTACACTGTTGCCATTCCTCTCTTTGAAATTGTTGAGTCTGTAAATCAAAAATTCTTTAATGTCCGACAAAATGTCAAATAGGTAGTAAAACAAATTCGGGCTACCAGATGCCTATATTCGCTAAAGGATTACGTAATTCAAAATTCGATGGCTCTAGACTCCGTTGTTTAATTAATCACAGTCCGAGAAACAAACATACATTTATGCAGATTCATTATTTAATTCCTTTAAATACGAGGGCCATCCAGGAAGTAGATTACGTTTCCGTCTGTGTCCGCTAGGGGCGGGGCTAGCGCGGCCATCTTAGGGTCAGAGCGTTGCGCAGCTCAGTCTGCATCTAGCCGTGCTAGTGAGAGGTTCGTGCTGTGCTCCGTTCAGATACTGTGACGGTTTGAAATGTCTGCGTTAATTGAAAATCCCGCGAGCCGCGAGGTGCGCTCAGTAATAAGGTTTCTGACTGCAAAAAACTGTAAACCGATAGAAATCTATCGGCAGCTTCGTGAAGTGTATGGGGACAACATTATCACTGAAGGTGGAGTGCGTCAGTGGGTCATAAGATTTCAAAATGGCCGAACCAATGTTCACGACGAAGATCGAAGTGGGAGACCCAGCATAGTGACCGCCGAACTTCTCGAAAAAGTCGATGCTAAAGTCCGTGAAAATCGAAATTTCACAATAACGGAACTTTCTTTGAGTTTTCCACAAATTTCGCGAAGTTTGTTGCACGAAATCATCAGCGAAAAGCTTGGTTACCACAAGTTTTGTGCAAGATGGATTCCAAAAATCTTGACAGAGGACCACAAAAATCAGCGAATGGCTGCAGCGTTGAACTTTTTGGACGCTTACCATAAGGATGGTGACTCTTTACTCGATCGCATCGTTACTGGTGACGAAACATGGGTGAAACATGTGAACTGTGAAACGAAATTGCAATCAATGCAGTGGGGGCACACAAGTTCTCCCCAAAAACCCAAGAAATGCATGCAAACAATGTCTGCAAGGAAGATGATGGCGACTGTTTTTTGGGACAGAAAAGGTGTAATTTTGGTGGACTTCCTGGAAAGAGGCACTACAATAAACTCTCAAAGGTATTGCCAAACTCTCCAAAAACTCAGAAGAGCAATTCAAAACAAGCGCAGAGGAATGTTGAGCTCTAAGATCTTGTTGATTCACGACAACGCCCGGCCCCACACGGCAAATGTCACTCGTAAAGTTCTTGAATCTTTTAAGTGGGAGTTGTTTCCTCATCCGCCGTACAGTCCCGACCTGGCACCAAGCGACTTCCACCTATTCCCAGCAATGAAGAAGTGGCTGGCTATGCAGCGTTTTGATGACGACGCACAGCTGCAAGAAGAGGTAACGAAGTGGTTGAAGGCGCAGGCGGCCGAATTTTTCGACGAAGGAATTTCCAAGCTCGTACATCGCTACGATAAATGCCTTAATTTGTATGGTGACTATGTAGAAAAGTAGTATTTGAGTGTGGCTTTCATCTGTATATAATAAAATTTGTTTCCTATACTTTGTTTATTTTTTTATTCCAAAACGTAATCTACTTTCTGGATAGCCCTCGTATAATACAGGACGATAACATTTGGTGCCACAGTTGAAACGTGAACGCCACAAAATGCCAAAACGAAATTAATAGCCCTGAGATAAGGCTCCTTTGGGCTAAAAAATCGGAGGAAAAAAAAAAAAAAGACAAATTATTACAGATATTACAGTTTGACATTTATTTTTCTTTACCCTAAAATATGCTACCAAGGTAGACTGAAAAGGCGATTATGGCTGCACCCCCCCACCCAAAAACAGAGGGGGGTAGGCACTTTTTAGTCCAAAGGGATTTGAATCCCGAAGGACTATTAGTTTCGTTTTGGCATTTTGCGTCGGACTCATAAATGTCGGTTCACTTTTCAAACTGTTACCACAAAATGTTACAGTCCTGCATTATATTTGAAGAAATTAAATAATGAAAAATCTGCATAAATGTATGTATATTTCTCGTATTGTGATAAAACAACGGTACATAGAGTCATCGAATTTTGAATAACGTAATCCTCCAACGAATATGAGCATGTGGAAGACCCAATTTGAAATTTGAAATTTGTTTTAGGATCGATTTCCTATTTTTTAAAACTTTGACGAATTTTTGATTAACAAACTCAAGGATTTCAAAGCAAGCAATGGCAACGTTGTGCAGAAAAAACATTTTTATCTCCGGCGCGTGAGTTTTTGTATCGGAAATTCTAAAGATATGCTCATTTTAAAACTATTTTGCGATATTCCTGTTGAATTGAATTTTATGGTTTAAGTACGAAGAACATGATATTTAACAAATAAAGATAACGCACAAAACGTTAAAAAAACGTAATTTAAAATCTGAAACATTTCAGTTTTTTTTTTTTTTTTATTTTTATTTTTTTTTTTTTTTTAAATCTTCGGCATGGGACTCGGAGAAAGAAAATTCCTTTCCATTATAACAAAAGGCTGCAACGTGATTGTATTCAGTCTTTCAATGATTTCCGCGCTTGTAACAGCCAGATGAAAGGACGCGCTCAGAATGAGAGGGCACAACAGACCGTTATGTTTAAAAAGGACCTTGCTTGTCCTGCCGCTCCATTCAGTGTGTATTAAAATAAATAACTTGCATCTGAAATAAAAATTTTACCTTTTCAAATCCGGAAGTGTACGCTTTACCATTAATGGACGCCCATTCGTCCACATGGGATTAAAGTATGTCTCACATGTAGAACACACTAAGTGAAACTCTTACGCTTCCGAGAGAAAAACAATCGGGAAGTTAAAAAAAAAAAAAAAATTCTGAAAGCTATACTACGCCCAAAATGACTTTTATTTAACGTTTTGTGTGTTAACTTTATTTATTAAATATCCCGTTCTTTGCACTTTGCGGCATAGTGTGTCCGGTCTGGACACACCTAAAAATTTCCTTCTGTACGCACAGAAAAATTGAATGGAAAAGGATTTATAGGTTACTGTAGGTTACTCTGAACCTTCTTCATTTATAGTAGATGGCAGCTCAACACAAACCAGTCCATATATTTTAGCCATCTTTAGTTTTATAAGACCCTAATTTTTCAAAGAATTCTTCCAGATTTTTTTTTAAGGTATAAAAGGAATTGTGTGAAAAGAAATTTCGATGTTATTTTTTTGGCTGTATGCTAATGTTCTTATTCTATATTAGTTTTAAATTTTTACCTTGAAATCTTGCCTAAAATCAAACGGCGAACCGTAGGTGTGCCCAGCCCGGGCTCACCGATAATCTAGGACTACTGAGAGTCTGTATTCTTTGTTTCTTCGCATCGCTTCGGTCAGTTCATTGACAACAATGCTCGTTTCCGCACTCTTTTCGAAGCTCTATTCAATCAGTGTGTCCACTTTGGGCACATCCACCGAATTAAAACGATAAGTGTATCTTCACAAAATTTTACTTGTGCACTCCTCTAGGGTCTTAATTAGACTGCCACCTTTTTTTTTTTTTTTTCAAATCCAAACTCCAACTTTAAAAGGTAGCGGGCCCGGAAAGGGTTAAATCATAAAATTCAATCCAACGGCAATATCTCAAAATATTACCACTGGCACCTAATGTTTTAGTTCAGAAGACATTAGGTTATTTCGAAACAGGAAACGTAAAAAATTAGCAATGCCCTAGCCGGGACTCGAACCTGGACCTCTCAAATACACGCCGAGTGTGCTGTCGTTATACCACGAAGGCATGCAGAAAGGAAGGAGAAAATATCTTATAACATAATTCTGGATTGAATGCCATAAGAAAAAAGAGGCATAAAAGGCAGTGATAAAATAAAAATCTAAACGGTTAGCTTTAGGGCGGTAGAGAAACCTTGCATCGACACTCACTTCATTTATTAAAAATAAATTTCTCCGCATCGAAACTCACTTCATTTATTAAAAATAAATTTCTCCAGTTAAAGAAATTTTAAAGAGGAACCTTGCATCGACACTCAACTCATTTATTAAAAATAAATTTCTCCAGTTAAAGAAATTTTAAAGAGGAACCTTGCATCGACACTCACTTCATTTATTAAAAATAAATTTCTCCGCATCGAAACTCACTTCGTTTATTAAAAATAAATTTCTCCAGTTAAAGAAATTTTAAAGAGGAACCTTGCATCAACACTCACTTCATTTATTAAAAATAAATTTCTCCGCATCGAAACTCACTTCGTTTATTAAAAATAAATTTCTCCAGTTAAAGAAATTTTAAAGAGTAACCTTCCATCGACACTCAATTCATTTATTAAAAATAAATTTCTCCAGTTAAAGAAATTTTAAAGAGAAACCTTGCATCGAAACTCACTTCATTTATTAAAAATAAATTTTTACGGTTAAAGAAATTTTAAAGAGAAACTTTGCATCGACACTCATTTCATTTATTAAAAATAAATTTCTCCGGTTAAAGAAAATTTAAAGAGAAACCTTGCATCGACACTCACTTCATTAATTAAAAATAAATTTCTCCGGTTAGAGAAATTTTAAAGAGAAACTTTGCATCGACACTCACTTCATTTATTAAAAATAAATTTCTCCAGTTAAAGAAATTTTAAAGAGAAACCTTGCATCGACACTCACTTCATTTCTTAAAAATAAATTTCTCCAGTTAAAGAAATTTTAAAGAGAAACCTTGCATCGACACTCACTTCATTTATTAAAAACAAATTTCTCCAGTTAAAGAAATTTTAAAGAGAAACCTTGCATCGAAACTCACTTCATTTATTAAAAATAAATTTCTCCCGTTAAACAAATTTTAAAGAGAAACCTTGCATCGAAACTCACTTCATTTATTAAAAATAAATTTCTCCAGTTAAACAAATTTTAAAGAGAAACCTTGCATCGACACTCACTTCATTTATTAAAAATAAATTTCTCCGGTTAAAGAAATTTTAAAGAGAAACCTTGCATCGACACTCACTTCATTTATTAAAAATAAATTTCTCCAGTTAAAGAAATTTTAAAGAGAAACCTTGCATCGACACTCACTTCATTTATTAAAAATAAATTTCTCCAGTTAAAGAGATTTTAAATTTCGCATTAGTTAAGAAACAACATTTCCAGGAAGAATTCACAGGTAATAATTCACGAAAAAAAAAAAAAAAAAAAAAAAAAAAAAAAATCTGAAATTTTTCAGATTTTAAATTACGTCCAAAGGGGCGTTTTTTTAACGTTTTGAGTGTTACCTTTATTTATTAAATATCATGTTCTTTGCACTTAAACCATAAAATTCAGTTCAAGAGCAATATCGCAAAATAATGTTAAATTAAGCATATCTTTAGAATTTCCGATACACACAGTCTCGCGAGCTGGAGATAAAAGTATTTTTTTTTATATATAACGTTGCTATTTCTCGCTTTTAAAGCATTGAGTTTGTAAATCAAAAATTCGTTAAAGTTTTACAAAATATAAAATCTATAATAAAACAAATTCCAAATTTGGGATTTCAGATGCCCATATTCGCAGTAGGATTTCGTCATTCAAAATTCGATGGCTCTATGTACCATTGTTTTATCACAATGCGAGAAATAGACAATCATTTATGCAGATTTTTCATTATTTAATTTCTTCAAATATAATGCAGGACTCTAACATTTTGTGGCAACAGTTTGAAAAGTGAACCGACGTTTATGAGTCCGACGCAAAATGCCAAAACGAAAGCAATAGTCCTTCGGGACTGAAATCCCTTTGGACTAAAAAAATCTTTAAAGCCAATTGTGATGAATAAAAATTATTGCGGTAAATCTTGCAAAAAGATAGACATATCAAAAACAAACAAACAAACAAACATTTCAGTGAACTACAACTATTTTTGATGTACCTTTTTTTTTTTTTTTTTTTTTTCCTCTCATGAATTCCTGCAGCATAATCGACAAGGTTAATTGAAGTAAAAATCGAAATTTCTATACTTACAAAGAGCTTTCATCACTAGAATGGGGGGGAAAAAAAAAAAAAAAAAAAAAAAAAAAAAAGGACAAACAAACAATTTCCGCTTAATATAACAAAAGGATGACTATTTCGAGGTCAATGTTACTACTATTCCAATGCAGGAATTTCATAAAACAAAGAAACGAAAGGGAGAGGTATTATTCCATTTCCCTGTTCGTTAGTATTTTCCCCACTGAATCACAGTATCTTTGCCTTTTAAAATTCTGAATTTCTTTAATTCCATAGAGGAACATGACGAATAGCATGACCAGAAATTTACTAAAGTATATGACTAAATTATATTGTTACGGATGTTTTAGCACAAACGGGCAGTTTGCCCAGAAAGGTTATTAATTTCGTTTTGGCATTTTGCGTCATCCACTATAAAATGGTGTTTCACGTTTCATATTGTTGCCACCAAATATTAGATCCTTGCATTATGTTTAAAGAAATTAATTAATAAAGAATCTGCATGAATGTAGGTATGCTTGTGAAAAAAACAACGGTACCTAGAGACATTAAATTTTGAATACTGTTGTCCTCCACTCGAACTTCTTTTTTATATATGTAATTAGTTGGTACTTACGTATTAACGCAACCAGGCCGAAATTCGCATAAATTGCGAAATTTGGCGACCCTACTTACGGCAACGCTACGTGTTATGCGTAGTTTTTGTAAAAAGAGCATGTGGAGATTCACAAAATTTTCCTGCATTTTCGTGCAAATTTTTGCAATTTATGAGAAAATAGCAGTGTACATGGATAAAGTCAAGAGTGTGCGCAATGCCATTTTTGTGCAATTCTGGGATTTTTTTTAAGTAAAAATAAGTCGACGTGTACATGGTTATAGCGAATACGGTTTTCAACCAGCGCTAAAAGCAATAGCCAAAAGATTTCCGTCGAAGAAATAATTCTGCAACTTATTCAAATTCGAAACCAGAAGGGTTTGATTGCTATTTTATATTTTAAAACAAAATAATATAAAAAACTGTATTAAAAATTATCTGTAATTAATAAATGTGCATTTTTTTCTATTCATATTTTTTTTTACTCAAACTTACAAATAGCGCCAACCTGGTTGCGATAATACGTAAGTACCAATTAGTTTTAGGTAAATTGTGGTATCTTTTGTATAATGTAACACGAGATGCGTGAAAAAAGCAAATCTGTGCTGGAAAAATAAGAATAAATGGGCAAGTCTATTAAATATTGAAGTAAATATAAGATTTGCATTAGTAGAAAAGATATATTAAATGCGCACTTTTCTTTAAACATAGGCTTACGTTCCGCCATAATGGTCTGACGCAAAAGCAAAAATTATCACTGCATGATACAATATCACGTGTTCAATATTGTTGCGAAATGCGCAGCTGCGAGGATTGCCAGAAACTAGCATGGTTACTAGACTTTGCGCGAAATCGCCCATTTGGCGACAAAACTGGCGGTATGCCATAGACGGAGTGAGAACATTCCGAGACGCATTCTTTGCGGTTTTCCCAAGAATATTCTCAAAGATAGGTTAAAGCAAAGAATATGTATTGTTAAGAAGGAAAGCTACGCAGCAGCAGGAGTGGCTCCCTTCGAAAGAAAAGGGAAACAGCTGCGCATGCGTAAAATATCTGTCGCCAAAAAGCGCCAAAGCTCGAAGCTGATGTCGAAGTTTTAACGGGTTCGGCGGTCACGTTTATCCAGAGTTTAAAGCTGTGTGACTCCATTTTTTTCCCTCCATATTGACGGATATAAAATCAGACATCAAACTGCGATATGGGGATAATGCAAGTTCAACAGCCAGTGAAAGTGAAACGTAACCTTATTCAGTGTTCCTCAATTTTCTGTTTACGTGACGGAAGAGGAAAATCTCGGCCAGGTCCAGTACATCACAGAGGGAAAATTCTCGCCAACAGGTTCCGTCGCCAAATCCCTTGGCGAATTTTTCTTTTCTTTCTAGCGGAGTAGAAGACAAACTGGTTTACATTACGTCTATGGAGCCTTTCCTTCTTTACACAGACGTTCTTTGGGTTAAAGTTATATATAGCCCGCCTGTCCTGGGAGAGAGTAATAGTAGGCAGTATCTTGAATTCAGTGTGTAGAGTAGTGTCTTGAGTTCAGAGATTAGCTTGAGAGCGACTGACCGTGTCGGGAGCTGTACTGTAGTGCTCTGCCGTGAAACTGTCTTTACCGTCATAGGCTGTGTTGCTGATTGATTCAGCGTGTTTATTGTAGTTTTTCGACGGCTGCAAACGTGTCTTCGGAATTGTCCTGTGTAATACTGGCGCATAAATTGTGCTTCGATTCTTCATAGCGTTATCATTAATTACTCCTAATCCACAAACTTGTAGAACACAACAGTATGTTTTTAATCTGAGTTTCGGGTGTTGAACCATCGCCAAAGAAAATAAGCATTTCATGGTGATTGTGTTGTTGTTATTCTTCTTCCTTATCCTCACCTGAGTGACTTATGTTGTTGTTGCTTATGTTCACTTGTTTGACGTAGTCAGCCCAAGCCCACGGAATTCCTGATGGTAAGGAGCCTTAGATTGCTCCTGCCGTTGGCAACAACTCTGAGCACCATTCAGGTGACAGAGATTTAGTAAAGTTCGGCTCCCAATTTTGATGGAGAGCGCCCCGGGGGGCGACGGCTTCTAAGGTGTTCCACGCCTCTCCCCTTTTACCAAACCACACGAGAGGACTTTCGGTTCGCCGCGTATTTAGAGTGCCCCCATGATACATTTACAAACATTTATGATCCTCCGGGATTCGAACCCAGGGTCTTCGGCACGACAGTCATCGACGCTAACCACTATACTGCTATTTTGATATTAAATAAGAACCAATTTCATATCACAAGTACCAGTATAAATGGATATGTATAGATAATGCGATAGCTTCAAATTTAATCACACAAATCTTACATTTCTGGGTTATTTCCATTGGAAGAGCAACAAGATAGCTCCGTTTTTACTTCCTTGAACGAAGTAAAAAGGAAGTATTGTAATCGCGAAAAGTTTTAGGCAGCATATTTCAACGAAAATATCCATTTTGACCGCTTTCGAATACAATTTAACGAAGTTATTGCGTGATATCTGTACGTAAAGACAGAATAAAATACTCTTTTCCTCCAAAAAATTATAAAACGGCTTAAAATTAATTCTGAAGAGAATTTTTCGTGGCGTCTGTACGAACGTACGTACGTACGTACGTATCTCGCATAACTCAAAAAACGAGTAGCCTCAGAACGTTGAAATTTTGTATATAGGACAGCAATAACATGTAGATGTGCACCTCGTATTTTGGTTGCAATCGGCCGCACCAAACGTATATAAATATATTTATATATATATCCACTCTCTTACCCTGCTCAGTGATCTCAGTTTCTTTACTCTTATACGTTTGTAAATTGTACATTTTTTGCTTTAAAAATGATTGACTTATGTTGTTCTTATCTTCCAGTTAAGGTTTTTATGCCTTTAGTAAATCCGTATGCAATATTTTTAGAAATATCAACAATTTTAAAGTTGTTTAAGTGCCGCTAAGCCTAATAATTTTTTTGATGGCGGCCATTGCTTGTTTACATTTGAAACAGCAGAGTAATGGATTTGTTGCCAATCTAGAGAAACTTAGCTTCGCAACAACAAAGATAACACCTTCATTTGTTATTGAGAATTAAATCATGCTTAATTCTTTCTGGAATTTTTTCGAGGAAATAAGTGCTTAAGATTTACTTCGTAATTTTTAATACAGACATTTTGAGTTTTTATGTATTTTTGCCTTGTCGCGAAGTGAGAACTGAATTAATTGAATGAGAAATACTCAATCGTGTGTGAAAAACTGTTTATTTTTTTTGTTTTGTTTGCTAAATTTCTTTTATCCATCGTTCTAGCTTTATTATAGTATTTGAATAGAACATGTGGCAACGATTAGATAATTCTTCAAATGATATCAATTTTGTGCATTCTGAGTTTGTTATAATATGAACGAAATATAATACTGTTAAGTGAACCTAGCACCAGAGTGTCGCCGTGGTAAACAAACGAAGTGAATTTTAAAGAATACATTTATTTTATTGTGTTTTATGCGCTGTCGGCGAAATAGATTTAATTCAATCCAATAAGTTTAAAAGAAATGCAAGAAACAAATGCGTATAATTTAATATTCCGTACAAGGAAGTCATGTGGTGTACACATCAGATTTTTTACTTCACATTAAAAAGGAACACGAAATGCTCACGAACGTGACGGCTTTTGCTGTAGGTGTCAGGCGTGCGTAACGTTCACAGATTAGGCTTTAACAAATGAAAGCCTCTGCCGCATAACACTTTTACTTCAAACGTGCGAGGTCGATTAACTGCAGATGAAATATTATAATTCCAATAATCTTTGTTAAATGAGCCTTGGAATTGCTCATTAATATTCATGCATTTTTCAGACTTTTGATCTTATGTTTATTTAGTTAATTATTCAAAAGCGAAAGCATAACATTACACTAAAAAAAAGATATTTAATTTTGCTTAAACTATTAATAATAATTTTTTAAAAAACCATGAAAGCTTTCAGATTTTATGTTACGCCAAACGGGCGCTTTTTAACGTTTTGTGTGCTATCTTAAATATCATGTTCTTCGCACTTAAACCAAAATATTCACTTCAACAGCAATATCCAAAATAATTTAAAAAGAGCATATCTCTATAATTTCCGATACACAGTCTCGCGCGCTGCAGATAAAAATGCTTTTTTTTTTTTCGTACAGTGTTGCCATTGTTCACTTTCAAATCGTTGAGTATGTTAATCAAAAGTTCATTAAAGTTTTACATATTCATATTTCAGGGACGGAGAATTAGAGATGTGCCTTCTCCGAGGTTCGAACCCAGCCCTTCGGCAATGCAGTAGGCTCTCCTAACCACTCTACGGCCTGGGCGGCATAGAAAGGAGAAATAATACAACAATAATACATAATATCTAGCTCTGGGGAGAATAAGGAATATGTATAGTAATACAAATACTAAAATAATAAGAATACTAAAACATATTATAAATAATAAAACTATGATAATGCTACAACTAAAAAAATAAATTAAAATGACAAAAAAATCTGAAATGTTTCAGATTTTAAATTACGTCCAAAGGGGCGTTTTTTAACATTTTGTGTGTTACCTTTCTTTATTAAATATCATGTTCCTCGCACTTAAACCATAAGATCCAGTGCAACAGCAATATCGCAAAATAGTTTTAAAACGAGCATATCTTTAGAATTTCCGATACAGAGACTCACGCGCTGGAGATAAAAATTTTTTTTTTCTGCACAACGTTGCCATTGCTCGCTTTGAAATCCTTGAGTTTGTTAATCAAAAATTCGTCAAAGTTTTAAAAAATAGGAAATCGATCATAAAACAAATTTCAAATTTCAAATTTGGTCTTCCACATGCTCATATTCGTTGGAGGATTACGTTATTCAAAATTCGATGACTCTATGTACCGTTGTTTTATCACAATACGAGAAATATACATACATTTATGCAGATTTTTCATTATTTAATTTCTTCAAATATAATGCAGGACTCTAACATTTTGTGGCAACAGTTTGAAAAGTGAACCGACATTTATGAGTCCGACGCAAAATGCCAAAACGAAACAATAGTCCTTCGGGATTCAAATCCCTTTGGACTAATAATAATAAAATAATACGTAAAAAATAATATTAATACAAAGGAAATATGATGCAACAATAATTCAATACATAAATACGTAACATAATCAGATAAAATACAGTAATAATGCAATGACGCAGAAAATATAATAATGCAATAAAATATAAAAATGGTGCTACTAAAAGTTTAAATTTAAACAACAAATAAAGTTGTGCAAGACAGCAAAAGTTTTAGAACTCCTGACAAGGTCAGAGAAAACAGAAGATGGAGCAAATAGAGACACTTTAAACTCCCCTTAAATGTTGTTCTGTCACTCCCATATAACAGCAGTGCAATAAGATATACTCTACATCTTCTACAAGACAGCCACAAGCACAAAATCGATTGGTCACAATATCAATATGAAATAAGTAATTTCTAAAATTCCCATGACCAGTTAAAATCTGAGCGAGTTTATAAACCGGTTGAATGTGCTTATACTAGTGTAGAGTCATTAGGTTTTTTTGAAGTGGTGGTGTGGTATATTTAATTATGGTAAAGCACACTAGGGCTATCTGCCTAAGGGAAGGGATGCCTTCGTGGAGGACTTTATAAGGGGAACTGCCTCGTATACACGTTACACATGGGGAAAACCACGAAAACACCCATGCAGCCAGCCCGTTTGCGGGATTCGAACCTCGGACCGAACTACCAGTGTTCAGCGACTTTACCGTTCGGCCGCTGGTGGGCCTTTTTTGAAGTAGGAGAAAAGAAAAATGTGCAATGTCCTCACCAAGACTCGAACTTGGACCTCTCGAATACGCGACGAGTGTGCTACCATTACAAACCTAAGGTTAGGTTAGGTTATTTAATTACGGCAAAGCCTCGAGGGCTATCTGCCTAAGGGGAGGGATGCCTTCGTGGAGGACTTTCTAAGGGGAACTGGCTCGTATACACGTTACACATGGGGGAAACGACGAAGACACCCATGCAGCCAGCCCGTTCGCGGTATTCGAACCTCGGACCGAACTACCAGTGTTCAGCGACTTTACCGCTCTGCCGCTGGTGGGCGTATACTACTAAGGCATGCTGGAAACAGGGAGAAAATACCTTACAACTTTAAACGTTGAAAAATCTTTTCATGATAATTATCCTAGGTTTAATCATCATAAGCTATAATACCACCACAAACCATGCTCTTTGAAACTTTCAGAGGGATTAAGAAAATTAATAACCTATTTACGGTTATTAAAACTTGGCCATAAACTAAAATCAGCTTCTTTTTCACAAATGTAGCAGCTCAAAACGAGTGCTTTTATTTAGTAATTCAAATCCACGGAAATCTGAAAAATGAAAAAGTATCGAACTGCATGCTTTATATCCTTTCAACTGACACAATTTCACGAAATCCATTAATCTTACGTTCACTTTGAATCAACTTCAAAAAAACAATTTTATACATAGCAAAGTTGCCATCAATGGGAAAGTTGCATCAAGGGAAAAAAAAAAAAAAAAAATTCTTCAAGAGGCCATTCAATCCCAAGATGGGCGGACAGAAGAAAAGGCGCATAAGGATTCCAAAGAAGTTCATTGGTATGCCAGAGAAGTCCTTGCAGGTGGGTACGCCCGGGTTAGGTGATCCTTTTGTTGAGCAATGGGCAGATCGTAATCTCACAAGTTTCCGGCCTTTCGATGGTTTACCACCGCGTAACAAAAGAGCTGAATCAGTGAATAATTAATTGAGAAATTGTTTTTAATGATCTCGAAACTGCAGGGAAAGTTTCGGTGCTCGAGTGACTGTAAGTCGAGCGCTTTATCAAAGCCATAAATCTTGCTTTGTCAGCCATATTTCCATACTCTCGGTATGGGAAGATCACACAATGCATATCATTATGGAAACCGACTAGACGGTAAGAAAATAAATTCAAGTTGAAAATAAGAACTTCAATTACCCCTTCACAGATTAAAAGCTGTAATTGTAAAGTCACTTAATGACGACCGAGAGAAAACATATTCAGAAAATATTACGAATAGCAAAAGAATAAAACATTATAATTTTTTTGAAACGAAGTCGTTTTTATTATGTACCAGTCAATTTTATCCTTCTACTTCTATCCCATTTAAATTAACACCACAGGACAACGTTACAGCAGAAAACATCGCGGCAAAAACATCGCGGACGAAAACGTCGCGGAGAAAACAACGCAAGGCGAAAACGTCGTGATACAAAACATCGTGGGAGAAAACATCGCAAAGAGAAAACATCGCAGTTCTAAAACATCGTGGTACAAAATATCGTCGTCCAAAACAAAGCGGTTCAAAAACTTCGCAGTTTAAAAACATCGCCGTCGAAAATATCGTGGTAAAAAATAAAGTATCTACAAATCATCGCATGACGATAACATCGCAAACATGATTTTTTCAGGCTTTAATAATTGTAAATGGATATTTTCATAATGACTTGTGAGCGCAAGATGGAAAGAAGGATAATTTTTACTTTCATATTTTTTATTAACTAAGAATTTTTTGCTGAAAAAGTACGAAGGAAATTTAAGCATAGAAAATTAAGGCAACTTATAGCACTTAATAGAATTTTAAACTGACATAGTTAACTAACAAAGGTCATTAATAAATCATTTTTTATAAAGCTTTTACTGGTAATTTTTCATTAAAAGTATAATCTAAAAAAGTTTAGAAAAAGGAAGCTACCTAACTATCTATAAAAAATTGCTAATTATGAGAATATTTTCTTCACTTTTGTCAATCTAATACTCTTATGACGAAAATTATTTCTTGTTCTGCTTCAGTTTATTCTTAAGTATTAAGTTTCCTTCTTACTTTTTCAGCAAAAATTTATCAGTTAATAAAAAATATGAAAGTAAAAATTATCTTTATTTCTAAACCTCGCTCTCACAAATCATTATGAGAATATCCATTTACAATTATTAAAGCCTGAAAAAAGCAGGTCTGCGATGTTATCGTCCTGCGATGATTTGTCAATGCTTTATTTTTTACCGCGATATTTTCGACGACGATGTTTTTAAACTGCGAAGTTTTTGAACCGCTTTATTTTTGACGACGATATTTTGTACCACGATGTTTTAGAACTGCGATGTTTTCTCTTTGCGATGTTTTCTCCCACGATGTTTTGTAGCACGACGTTTTCGCCTTGCGTTGTTTTCTCCGCGACGTTTTCGCCCGCGATGATTTTGCCGCGATGTTATCGGCGGACACTTAGGACAACAGTTTGAGTATATGCCAAAACAAATCCAGGCATACACGTCATAACGTCTCTGTAATAAAATATAATAAAATTAAAACCAATAATGGCAATACCTGCCACCCAAACGGGAAACTGGTTAGTGACTCTGGCTGCAGTACCGAAGGGCCCGGGATCGAATCCCGGAGAAGGCATGGATGTTTGGTTTGGTTCTGGTTTTATGTGATTACGGCAAAGCCCTAGACTATCTACCGAAGAAGCGGGAAGCCTTTGTGGAGGACATTCAACGGGAAACTGGCTCGTATACATGTTACACATGCAGCCAGCCCATTCGCGGGATTCGAACCTCGGACCGAACTACCAGTGTTCAGCGATTTTGCCACTCGGCCGCTGCTGTGACGACAGTACGCTTGGAAACAAAGCAACAACTCATCACATTTCTATTCATTAGATGCCAATATTAATGAGCATTCACAGTCAACAAAAGCGCACGGTAGAAGCCTTGTAGGGATTCTTCAAGTTTATTACTCGTAAATAATACAAGTACACGTTCGTTATACAAATTAAATGTTGAAATATCAGACATCTTCTCAAAGCTGTTATTACTGGTTTTAAGGGAACTGTTATTAAATAATATAATGAATAACAAGATTCGTAAAGGAAGTTACTACACCTATTTCAATATGGCGATTTTCGAACTATGGGACTCGTAGACGTTACTGAGGATCGCAGAAACACTTCCAAACATAATTCCAAGTTTTATATAATGAATAATTACATAATTAGGATTTTTGTATACGTTAAATCAGTACAGTGATACCTCCATATACGAATGTTTTGAGAGCGAGCGATATTTTGCATTGAGATGAGAGCAAGATTTAAAATACGAGGAATCGCACACTAGACAGCTGCACACGATCGCAACCTGCGCGCGCATGTTGGTGTCGTGTGCAGCGTCTAACAGTTTCTCCCACTTCAGTCTCAGGAGCTGACAACCGGAGTTATATGATCTACATTCGCAGCAGCATACGGTGGCTCAACGAAAAATTAGTTTGAAGAGGAGCCAGAGATGGAGAAGGTTATCTCTACAAGAGATGTAAAGGAGATCTTGGGAATGTGGGAGAAAGTTGTAGAGTTCGTGGATAAAAATAACCGCGAAAAAGCTGCAACTTGTCGTGCCTCGGAGTTGTTCAACGAAAGTTGCCTAACTCATTTCTGCAATATCCTGAAAGGAAGGAAGAAACAAACCTCCTTGGAGAGTTTTTTTAAACGATCTGCAGGTGAAAATGAGCAAAGTGTGACGAAAAAAGTGACGAAAATTAAGTTAGCTGGGACGCGCAACCGGTATAGTTGTTAGCGTCGCTGACCGCCGTGCCGAAGGGCTTGGGTTCGAATCCCGCAGAAGCCGTGGATGTTTGCAAATGTATAGTGTCTGTGCGGCATGGGGGGCCACTCAAAATATGCGGAGAGTCCTCTCGAGAGGTTGATGGTATTGGAAGAGAGGCTGGAGATCCTCGGAACCATCCTCTCGGGGTCTTTCTCAGAACACGGGGGGGGGGGGGGGGGTAAAATCGTACTCTCACCATACGGTGTCCAAGGCTCTTGGCAACAAAAAGTGCAATTTGCTTCCTTGCCGTGATGAATTTCGTGGGGTTGTTCTGATATCAGACAAGCAGTATTAGTTACCATAACGACAGCAACACCGCGGGAAGACAAGTATTAGCACGCATGTCTTCAACTTGAAATTAACGCTGTTTAAAACTGTTAAACATAGAAAATGCCGTGGTTCGCAAAACAAATATTTATTACTGAGATACATACAAAGAAATACAAGCAAGCAGAGATAAGTAGCGCGAAAACGTTTACAGAGGTCAACAGATCATGGTTTAACAAATTATAAACAAGACACAATAAATAACCAATCAAAAATAACATACAGAATGGGATTAAGTTTCAGAATAATTCGGACCTGACCGAAAGCTAATGAATATATCGGACGTAACAGAAAGCTATACTTCCTTTTAACCAGTAAGAATGCGATTAGAGATATCTCAACAAAAACACAGCCCACATTCAGTCAAAGTACTGTAATAGAAGTATAAACATCCACTAATATAGAGCTTATTTTTATTTCAAGCATGTTTTATCTTAAATGCTACTTTAGTGCTTTATAGGCTTTAAACATATCGTGGTATTACTCCACATTCCAGCTTAATCTTTAAGCTTCATTAACTTTCGGGCATAAGGGAAGACGGCAATTTCCTTTGATAAGGATGTACACAGATGTTAAAAAAAAAAAGCAATCCATTTCCCGCATTTCTCAGGATGATTCATAAAAATCTGAAAAGAATATGAGGAGAAGGGGAAAAAAGAAGGGGAGGAATAAAGCGTCTACCACATCCAGTCGTCCTAACGTGGGAAGTAAGACCAGAATGAAATCTGTGTTATATTAAAGCGAAAAGTTCATCAAAGAAAAAGGAAATGAAATATTTTTATATGTAAAATTTATAAATTTGAATTTAATAAAAGAATAAAAGTTTAATAAATATAATGAAACTTCAAAAATAGAGTAAAAGTTTAAAACTCGATGGTGAATTCATTTTCCTGCGCAACTCGATCAACAGATTACATACATTGAAGAGGGGTGCAAAGTGCTGCACATTCCTCATAAAAGAGAAAATTACAGGGGACGATGTCCACGGTTAACCCCAAAATAGCGGTTAATCCGATAATACTGAAAAAAAAAAAAATCTCATGTGGACCCCACAGGACTTCCTTGCACGGCCTATTAAATTATACGCACTTATTTTGCTGCATTTCGTTTAAATCTATTTCCTCGAGATATATTTCTCCTTCAATTAATTCAGTTCTCAGTCTGCGGCAAGCCAAAAATACATAAAAACTCAGAACATCTGTATTTAAAAAAAAAAAAATTGTAAAATACAGAAAAACATAGAACACCGCACAATTAAAAAAAAAATTTTTTTGCAATTAAAATTATATAAGTACATAAAAACTCAGAACATCTGTACTTTACAAAAAATTGTCAAACATAAAAAACAAACATAAAAACTCAGAACATAAAAACATACATAAAAACTACAAACATACATAACAAACATAAAAACTCAGAACATGTGTACTTTACAAAAAAATTGTAAAATACAGAAAAACATAATACACCTCACAATTAAAAAAATTTTTTTTTGCAATTAAAATTACATAAATACATAAAATTTCACAAAATATGTATTTTACAAAAAAAATTGTAAAATACAGAAAAACATAAAACACCTCAATTTTTTAAAAAATTGTGCAATTAAAATTAGATAAGTACATAAAAACTCAGAACATCTGTACTTTACAAAAAAAGTTGTAAAATACAGAAAAACATAAAACACCAAAAAATTTTTTTGAAAAAAATTTGCAATTAAAATTAGATAAATACATAAAAACTCAGAACATCTGTATTTTACAGAAAAAAAAAAAAAAAAAGTAAAATACAGAAAGACATAAAACACCGCACAATTTTTTAAAAAAAAATTTGCAATTAAAATTAGATAAATACATAAAAACTCAGAACATCTGTATTTTACAAAAAAATTGTAAAATAAAATAGAGAAAAACATAAAACACCGCACAATTTTTAAAAAAATTTTTGCAATTAAAATTAGATTTTTTATGCAATTAGGCCAACGGGCTAGAAGGCAGATTTTTCGGTGCCCAAAACTGAAAGTTTACTTTTGCTCCCACTCGTCAGTAAGACACTGAAGGTGCAAAAACTGACTTAATTCACTATCCTACTAAGTTTCAAATGTAAACAAAAATGGCTGCTAAGTTAGGCCCAGCCGCACTTGAACAACTTTTAAATTATTAACAGTTCTACAATCTAACTTCGGGCATGAAGACGGAGCACGTTTTAAGGGGAAAAAAGGCCGTTTCCAATGCAATATATTCAACTTCGACGTTTAATAATAAAACACTATCTGCAGGTGTTGATATGCGCGGATGGGAGCACTCAAAATACACGACGAAAATTCTCTCGAGAGGTTGGTGGTATTGGAAAAGGGATCGGGGACCCTCTGACCGTCCCCCCCAGGGTGTTCTTTCTCGAAGCCGAAGCGGAACCTTAACAGTTAGCTAGGTTCAGCAATACCTCAATTACCTGCGGTACAACAGACACGCTAGCTTAGCTACTACCTGTACCTGTACATATATCTGTAATAATATTACTTCAAAAGAATAAAGTTAAATTTAATTTTAAATAATTCTCTTGTGCCATTGCTACAAGGAATGAAATTTGAATCTAACTAACATTCTCTATTCGTAAAACGCAAATTTAAAGTTAATAAATTTAAATGAAATTTAATGCAAACAAATAAATGATTAATTATTGCGAACTAATCTACAATATCATTTAAATTCTGAGAGCATATGTAAATCAAGGGCAAGTATCAAAATCCATGAATATCAAATTAAAATTCCAAAAATTATTTAATCCTAAAAAAAATTATTTATAAAAATGCAAAAGTGAATGATTGTTGAGCAAGCAGGAGACAGACTTATCAAAAGTATTATCAAGGGTCAATTATTATCAAGGGACTTATCAAGGGTAAATATAGCTGGTAAGTTAAATTAAAACTTACTATTTACTTGCATTTTTAGTATTATTTAAATATAATTTATGGATTTTTTTATACAAGATGTCTAGTTTCTTTTTAATTTATATGCATAATTCGTGTCGGGGAAGTTTCTGTAGGCAAGAGTTTCTAAATTACTTTGGTTTTCTACTCTTATGTATTAATTTCTTAATTTTAATTCTAGTCTTTTAATCTCAAAATTTCACTTGTTTAAATTTCTTTTTAGTAATTCACCACATTTGGTATTACTTTTGGTTTTGATTTTTACTCTTGCCTACATGGATGACAAAACACGAATGATTGAAGAGTTAAGTTTGAAGGCAACTTCCCCTTGATAAGTCTGTCTCCTGCTTGCTCAGCAATCATTCACTTATGTATTTTTATAAATAAAACTTTTTAGGATTCAATAATTTTTGGAATTTTAATTTTATATTCATGGATTTTGATACTTGCACTTGATTTACATATGCTCTCAGAATTTAAATGATATTGTAGATTAACTCGCAATAAATAATTATTTATTTGTTTGCATTAAATTTCATTTAAATTTATTAACTTTAAATTTCCCTTTTTACAAATAGAGAATGTTTGTTAAATTGTAATCATATTACCATCTATATTATTTCTTTCACGAGTAAATAAAAGTAATCCGGGAGAATAAACCAGTGAAAGTGTTATATCCTTCGATATGTACAACACAGATATATTCACAGACATGTTACACATATAACGAGCGGTTTAGGCGTACCGTCGATAAACAACGCCAAAAATACGAATCAGCCAAACACTGATTTTAAAAAGCAAATTAAAGGTTTGGCATGGTTAGGGAAAGACTGGAATAAAACTCATTAAATAATTCTTATGTAGTGGCAGTGTCTTTTTCTTTTGACATGGAGTAAAATTCCAAACAATATCACAGAAAGTGCATATAAGTGAGAAGATCAAAAACAAAGGTTCGCTGTTTTGACGTGGCATCGACGGCACTTAATATAAAAGCACTTTTTTTAAAATGACTGATGCTATACAGGGTGTTTATAAAGTCCCGGACCCATTTTGTTGTTTAATGAAGATATAAATAACTCAGAAAATAATGAAGATATAAACAAATTTATTGATGGAATAACTTATATATTTTCCTTTTCAGGTATGAATATCTTTACTTTTGTAAATATCGTCTGCGCGTAGGGTTAATTTCAGACAATTTCATTTTCCAGTCTAAATATCTATACTTTTATAAATATCGTCTGCTTATTAATTGCATTTTTCTCTCTTTTGTTTTTGACATCTTTCTGACATTGTTAATCGCCATAATGTGCGCATATGGGGATCTGAAAACCCCCATGAATACCGTGAGGCACAAAGGGATTCCCCAAAGGTTAATGTGTGGTGTGGACTAATGCACGACCGAGTCATTGGGCCTTTCTTTTTTACAGAAAAGACGGTCTCATCAGTCGAATACTTAGACATGTTGGAAAACTTCGTATTTCCACAACTAGAAGAGCTTCAGCCACATGTCTTTTCGCAAAAAGATGGTGCACCACCTCATTGGAATACCATCGTTCGTAGTTCTTTGAATGACCATTTTATAGGAAGATGGATTGGGCGAGGAGGTCCAATTCCTTGGCCACTCAGACCACCTGATATAACGCCGCTGTACTTTTTCCTTTGGGGATTTGTAAAGGACAACGTTTACAGGAGGAGAGTGTCGAACATGGATGACATAAAAGCCAGAATGACAACCGCAGTAGCCTCTGTGGATGCCGACATGCTTGCCGGTACCTGGCGTGAAATTGAATATCGACTTGATATTCTCCGTGCGACGAAAGGGGCATATGTGGAAGTTCATTGACAAGGGTCAAACTTTTTGAGTCTATCTAACCATTTATGTTATTAATTTGAATCTATCTTTATTATTTTACGAGTTATTAAACTTCAAAATGGGTCCGGGACTTTATAAACACCCTGTATATCTGACGTGAATATATTTTAATAAAAATTTTTGAAAACTGCAAATCATATAGCTTATATTTTTTTTTTTATAAAACTAAACTTTGGATTTCGGATTTTATGATTGCAGAATGGAATACATTCTAATGGAATACATACGTGGTCGTTAATTCGTACGAAGCGACTTTGACGTTTGAAGGATCATGCGTTGCTAGTAGGCGCATAACATGGAAACACATTAGTTACACGTGGTTTTAAGCAGCATCACCCAAGTAATATCGGAATCTGTTTTGTATATGTGCGTGTGTGGGGGGGTGGGATATGGTGTATGTATGTGTGTGATGAAAAGCCGTAGTAACACTGTGACAAAAAGAAGGTAGCAATGTTAATGGCGCAGAACATAGATCCATGATGAAGAGGACACTTGGCAGCCGAGTGAGATTAAATATTTAATTTTATTTCAACTGACATTTGCAGGCACAATTTACTCAGCACTCTAATCATACCTATTCAAGAGCATTTACATTTTGGGTACTGTTGCGACAGCAAAAGAGCAAGCGAACTAGCGTTCCAGCGGCAAGAGAGGTAATGCAAAAGCGCGCAGTTATCCACTATGGCAACCTATTAAGAGAAAGGTTTCAGTTCTTGAAATTTTGAATTCAGGTTCCGAATTAGCTACGTCACGAGTGTTATGCAACCGCTGTGACACAGACTGATCTAGAAATGACGCAGTCCAGAAACGTTATAACTTTTTAGTCCAAAGGGATTTGAATCCCGAAGGACTATTAGTTTCGTTTTGGCATTTTGCGTCGGACTCATAAATGTCGGTTCACTTTTCAAAGTGTTGTCACAAAATGTTAGAGTCCTGCATTATATTTGAAGAAATTAAATAATGAAAAATCTGCATAAATGTATGTATATTTCTCGTATTGTGATAAAACAACGGTACATAGAGTCATCGAATTTTTAATAACGTAATCCTCCAACGAATATGAGCATGTGGAAGACCAAATTTGAAATTTGAAATTTGTTTTATGATCGATTTCCTATTTTTTAAAACTTTGGCGAATTTTTGATTAACAAACTCAAGGATTTCAAAGCGAGCAATGGCAACGTTGTGCAGAAAAAAACATTTTTATCTCCAGCGCGTGAGTCTCTGTATCGGAAATTCTAAAGATATGCTCGTTTTAAAACTATTTTGCGATATTGCTGTTGCACTGGATCTTATGGTTTAAGTGCGAGGAACATGATATTTAATAAAGAAAGGTAACACACAAAATGTTCAAAAAACGCCCCTTTGGACGTAATTTAAAATCTGAAACATTTCAGATTTTTTTTTTTTTTTTTTTAAGGCCCAAAGGAGCGTTAGCTCAGAAGGGTTATTAATTTCGTTTTGGCGTTTTGCGTCGATTCACTTTCCGCGTTGAGATTCACTTTTTCAAACTGTTGCCACCAATTATTAGAACCCTGTGTTATATTTAAAGAAATTAAATGGTGAAGAATCTGCGTAAATGTACGCATGTTTCCGGCATTGTGATAAAACAACGGTACCTAGAGCCATCCAGTTTTGAATAACGTAATCTTCCTCCGAATATGGGCATCGGGAAGCCCAGATTTGCAATTTGTTTTATTATCTATTTCATATTTTGTAAAACATTTATGAGTTTTTGATTAAGAAACGCAATTATTTCAAAGCGAGCAATGGGAACATTGAACGGGGGGGGGGAATATCTCCAGCGCACGAGACTGTGTATCGGAAATTTTAAAGATATGCTCATTTTCAAATTATTTTGAACTAAAGTTTATGGTTTAAGTGCGAATAAAAATATTTAATAAATAAAGATAGCACACAAAAACGTTAAAAAAACGCCTCTTTGGGCCTAAAGTAAAATCTGAAAGTTTTCAGCCTTTTATATATTTTTTATTTAGGTACTTTTCCGTTTTGCCGGCGCAGATGATAAAGTCGCCAATAATGGTACAACTGATGCCAAACGGAATATCTTCGCTGGTAACCTTTTACGCTTCATTTTCAAAACAAGTCGCAGCCATTTCTTATCAGATTGATTGTTTCTTTCAATACTGGCATACAATTACATAGAAGTTTTACAAGATAGTTCAATTTTATACACTAAGGCGGAATTTGATTCCCTCCGCGGTAATTAAGTCAATTAGAATGCAATCACATCGCTCACCCGAAGGCGAAAATAAAGAACAGTCAAGGGTTAAATTCATCCATTCTAATGAGAATGCACTAGCGAAGTAAAGTACTGTTGTTTTACATAATTTCTGAGTAAGCTATTCGTACCGAATTGAAATAATTCTTGCATTTAAACTTGTATTCCAAATTAAGATTTAACTTGAAGTTAATGTAGATAATTACTGAGAGAATTAGATTTTTGTAGCGCAGTTTACGTGAGATGAGATCACTTGGGGTCACGTGATACGAACCGGCGAATCAGGATGTTGAACCATGAAATCATAGTAAATTTTTAAATTAATGTCTTTTTACAAATTTGTCTTTATTTATTGGCTTTTTACAGGATTTTAAACGATATTAAAATGTTTATGCCTTCAAAATAAAAAATTCTTAAAACTAACATTTGTTAACATTTTTTATGTGTATACTGTATGTTGTCGCCAATAAAGTCTGCTTGGCGAGATTTGCGCCGGCGAAACGGAAAAGTACCTTTATTTATTTTTTAAAGCTTAAAAGCGGCTGTTAAGTCTCGAAAAGTGACTGTTAGTACCACTTTTAAAATTATTTCCCCCCCTGTGTTATATTTAAAGAAATTAAATAATGAAGCATCTGCATGTGTGTATGTATATTCCTCGCACTGTGGAAAAACGTCACTTACAACCATCAAATTTTGAATAACGTAATCCTCTACCCGAATATATGCAAATCAAAATTGTTTTATTGTGTCTTTCATATTTTGAAAAACTTAAATAAATTTTTGATTAACAAACACAACGATTCGAAAGTGAACGATGGCCACACGGTACGGAATAAAACACTTTTATCTCCAGGGCGCCAGACTGTTTCTCGAAAATTCTAAAGATATGCTGTTTTTAAATATTTTGTGATTTTGCTGTTAAATTGAATTTTATGCCGTGTAAGCCTGAAGAACGTAATATTTAATAAGTAAAATTAACATCTAAGAAGTTAATAATAAAAAGACCAAAAAAAAATACGTTTTGTAACCCATCTTTCTAAGAAAACTGAATATTGATATTGAACTGAGAAGAGTGAAAAAATATAAAAATATTTTTGCGTGCGTACGGGTTCGTTAAGAAATGAATGCACAAGTCCGATGAAAAATGAACAAAATTTATTATCACAACAAAAATGCTTAAATCTTCTCAGATATTCGTGCAGTATCTCACAATAGTTATCTTTCAACTACTCAAACGTTCAAGAGAACTTAACTCAAAACAGCTCAAGAAAGCTAATCTACGAATTCGCTACGGTCAACAAGAGCAGTTTTCTAAACAAACTCTTTAAAACAACAACAAACTAACTAAAATCGAATTGAGAGGGTTTTTCCTTTTTATATGATTTTAAATCATAGCGCGCGAGAATTTTCTGGAACTTTCTCGAAATCAAAAAAGATATATTTATTTATTAAATGTTAAATGCACGTGCTCTTGTATTTTTAATTTTCCGGCTTAGCTTTCCTTTAATATTCGTCACGCGCTGCACTGCGCGGGGAATAAAACCATTTCATTTGCAATTCTATTAACGTTAGCTATTTAAATAGCAAATCCGTAACAATATAAATGTAAAACTATAAAACTGCACACAGAGCATCAGGAATTCTAAACCAATGCTTCACTGCAGCTATTAAAAAAATTGTGATTTTTGTTGTTAAACTGTATGTGGCGTTAAGTACGAAGAAAACGTATCCACCATGCTATACGTCAAATTTATCTTAATCGTTTTTTTCGAAAATACATTATTGGCGTAATAGCATCAGTTGGTTCTATACATGATGGATCGTAAAAAATGCAGATAATGGTTATAGAAAATGCATTATTGGCAGTTGGTTCTATGCAAGATGGATCATTCTGATGAGATTGTGGAAAATTCCGTTTGATCCGAGATTCCTGAAATAACATATAGGATAGTATGCTTGTCGCCAAATCTATCTTGACCCTTTTTTCGAAAGTTCATTATTAGCATTATAGCATCAATTGGGTCTGCACAAGATGGATCATTCCAATGAAATTATTGAAAATTTCCTTTGATCACAGATTGAGACACCATGTAGGGTAGTATCCACCATGCTTATGGTCAAATTTATCTTAACCGTTTTTTACTTCCTTGTACGAAGTAAAAAGGAAGTATTGTAATCGCAAAAAGTTTCAGGCAGCATATTTCAACGAAAATATCCATTTTGACCGCTATCGAATGCAATTTAACGATGTTTTTGCGTCATATCTGTACGTACGGACAGAATAAAATACTCTTTTCCTGCAAAAAAATTATAAAACTGCTTTAAAATTAATTCTGAAGAGAATTTTTTGTGGCGTCTGTACGAACGTATGTACGTACGTGCGTACGTATCTCGCATAACTCCAAAACGAGTAGCCTCAGAACGTTGAAATTTTGTATATAGGACTGCTATAACATGTAGATGTGCACCTCGTATTTTGGTTGCAATCGGCCGCACCAAACGTATATAAATATATTTATATATATATCCACTCTGTTCCACGGCTCAGTGATCTCAGTTTCTTTACTCTTATATGTTTGTAAATTGTACATTTTTTGCTTTAAAAATGATTGAATTATGTTGTTTTTATCTTCCGGTTAAGGATTTTATGCCTTTAGTAAATCTGTGTGCAATATTTTTAGAATTATCAGCAATTTTAAAATTGTTTAATTGCCGCTAAGCCTGTTTTTAATGGCGGCCATTGATGTTTACATTTGAAACAGGAGGATTTTGCTGTTGCACTGGATCTTATGGTTTAAGTGCGAGGAACATGATATTTAATAAAGAAAGGTAACACACAAAATGTTAAAAAAACGCCCCTTTGGACGTAATTTAAAATCTGAAACATTTCAGATTTTTTTTTTTTTTAAATAAGAGGAGCAATTATGGGCATTGCTAGTTTAAATTATAATTTTCAGATTTACTGTTACAGAAGATTACTGCATTAGAGGAAAGGGGAGAAAAATCTGAAAGGTTTTAGATTTTAAATTATGTCCGTCCAAAGGGGCGTTTTTTTTAACGTTTTGTGTGTTACCTTTATTTATTAAATATCATGTTTTACATACTTAAAACATAAAATTCAGTTCAAGAGCAATATCGCAAAATAATTTTATATTGAGCAGATTTTTAGAATTTCCAATACACAGTCTCACAAGCTGGAGATAAAAATGTTTTTTTTTTTTTTTTTTTCCTGCACAACGTTGCAATGGCTCGCTTTGAAATCCTTGCGTTTGTTAATCAAAAATTCGCTAAAGTTTTACAAAATATGAAACCAATAATAAAATAAATTCCAAATTTTAAATTTGATGTTCCACATGCCCATTCTTGCAGTGGGATTACGTCATTCAAAATTCGATGGCTCTATGTACCGTTGGACGTTTCTTTAACATTTTGTGTGTTACCTTTATTTATTAAATATCATGTTTTAAGTACTTAAAACATAAAATTCAGTTCAAGAGCAATATCGCAAAATAATTTTAAATTGAGCAGATTTTTAGAATATCCGATACACAGTCTCAAGCGCTGGAGATAAAAATGTTTTTTTCTGTAGAACGTATTTTACAAAATATGAAATAAATAATAAAATAAATTCCAAATTTCAAATTTGTTCTTCCGCATGCCCATATTCGTAGGAGGATTACGTCATTAAAAATTCGAGGGCTCTATGTACCGTTGTTTTATCACAATGCGAGAAATAGGCATACATTTATGCAAATTTTTGATTATTTAATTTCTTCAAATATAATGCAAGACTCTAACATTTGTTGGCAACAGTTTGAAAAGTGAAAGGGATATTTATAGTGATTCAACGGAAAATCGCAAAACGAAAACAGTAGTCCTTCATGAACAAAGTCCTTTTGGACTTTGTTCCTGGGAAAATGAATAAATAAATAAATAAATAAAAATAAATCTGAAAGGTTTCAGATTTTAAATTACGTCCAAACCGGCATTCTTTTAACGTTTTGTGTGTTACCTTTATTTATTAAATATCATGTTCTTTGCATTTAAACCAAATTCAGTTAAACAGCAATGTCACAAAATATTTTAAAATGAGCATATCTTTAGTATTTCCGATACACAGTTCTGTGCACTGGAGATAAAATTTTTTTTTCCCTCGGTAGATTGTTGCCATTGCTCGTTTTTAAATCGTTGAATTTGTTAATCAAAAATTCTTTAAAGTTTTACAAAATATGAATTCGATAATAAAACAAATTTCAAATTTCGGCTTTCAGATGCACATATTCGCAACGGGATTACGTCATTCAAAATTGTATGGCTTTAAGTACCGTTGTTTTATCACAATGCGAGAAACACATACATTGATGCAGATTCTTCATTATTTAATTTTTTCAAATATAATACAGGGCGATAGTTTTTGGTTGCAACGATTTGAAAAGTGATACATCGTTTATAGAGTCGCAAAACAAAAACAATCGTCCTTCAGGGACAAAGCCCCTTTGGACTAAAAAAAGTTTCTCACGATATACATCCTGCAGTCATTACACTATCTTCTACAATCTCTACGCCCGGAAATAACTATACAGCTATCAAGGAATGAATTTCTGGACGAAAAATCACCGCACGGAAGAAGCAATTACCGCGAAAAAAAAAAACCTCCCACAAGTCACTTTATTTATTTCTATTTTCTGGTGTGCAATACTTTCTCTTATGACATCTAATTACAATGAGATATTCATCCTTTGCGTGACTGGCAGCTCATTAACCAACTCTGTGAGCATGTTGAGGTGCTCCCCGAGTTTTGCCCTTCAACCAGAGCACTGCACTCATGATGCATGTCAAAGGTGAGACAAGGACTTCCGTTTTACTGGAAACTTTTTCTCTACTTCACCCTCACCCAAACCTTGCACAATATCACACGTCTTCCCCAGCTCTCTCCACGGCTTAGCGCTCAGTGGGGGCGAGAGGGTAAATCAGGGTTGTGCTGAACAAGCGTTACAATAGACGACAGAAACGCACTGATGCCCGAGAACATAGTCCCCAGTCCCTCCAGCTGTTAATCTCACCGATGAGATCCAGTAACTGTGACCGTCGACAGATGTTACATCATTTCGAGGTGGTTGGTTCACAGTCCAGGAAATCGTTTTAAATACTGCCATGACAGAACTGCTTTCTATCTTTGTAAAAATTCTCTAAAATATATACCTACAGCCTACAGACCAGACATGGACATTTATGAATAAATGTTAAAGATCTTTTATAAAACTGTTTAAAAAAAATATAAGCATCCTTTTTTAATCAGAAGGAAAATGTACGCTTTTTAGACTGCTGAAAATAACACATTAGCTTACTTACAAAACAGAAAACGGTGTTCTACTTATTGAACACCAGTTACAGTTTTCTACCTTTTGTTTACGTTTAGAGGAGAAAAAGAGGGAGTAAATATAAGCAGAATAATTAATTAAGTAAATTTATGTAAATAATAGTAATATTAATAAACAATTTTAGTTTGGCGTTGATTTTGAATAAAAGGTCTATCGATTTGAAGAGCAGTAGGTCACTCTCCTTTAGATGCAAACGAATTTTTGCAAATGTGAGAGAAGCGGTAACCATTTAATATGCAAAGCAATGGGCGGAGCAAAGCGAAAATAAAAGTGGCGCCATCTGTTGAGTAAAACTGCAACGAAACATGAAAACGCTAAGATACCGGAAATCTGAAAGTGTTAACCTATTAAGCAACATCAGTTTATCCCTTTAGGGAATTTTAGTTGGAATAGGAGTCAATATCATTAACCAAAGGAGATAAAATGTTATGAATTTGAACGGTTTTAAGAAATCCAACTCACCAACTAAAGAAGTTTAACAGAAAATTTTCGCAGAATCCAAGTCAAAATTGTGATAAAAAAACAAACTATGTTTAGCTATACAAGATTTGTTTATTTTTTTCTTTTCGAACGCTAGATTCGAGTTCCTTGACACAAAATTTTAGCGCTCTTTTAGTGTGGCTGATGTACATCAAACCACACTGGCAAGATATATTATAAATTCTGCAAGAAATATATATTATAAATTCTGCAATTAAAATCAAAACTGGAATCTTTAAGAACTGAACAACTAATTTTACCGCTAAATGAGAAAATGACTTGAAAGTTAAACTTCTGGGGAATCCCAGCAATTTTGCCACTAATAAAAAGATGATATAACACGACGCCTTGGTTCTTACGGTTATTTCGAAGGGCAGACTGTCTTTCGACAGAAGAATAAATTTTTTAAAAGGCTTTATCAATGACATTGAAAGAAACCCAAGATTGCTTTTAAATGCTTAATTTAAAATTTTACACTGACGTGTTTTTCTTTGAGTTTAAACTAATTATTTATTTTACCGTAAACAAGTAACTTAAAATTATTTACATGTAAATTTAAAATTATTTACACTCTACGCAATAAACATGGGTTGGGGGGGACACATATATATCTCCCGTTCTAGTGGACAGATTGACGAAATTGAACTTGCGTTTGTCATATCTTGGTTAGGTTAGGTTAGGTTAGGTTATTTAATTACGGCAATGCCTCGAGGGCTATCTGCCTAAGGGGAGGGATGCCTTCGTGGAGGACTTTCTAAGGGAAACTGGCTCGTATACACGTTACACATGGGGAAAACCACGAAAACACCAATGCAGCCAGCCCGTTTGCAAGATTCGAACCTCGGACTGAACTACCAGTGTTCAGCGACTTTACCGCTCGGCCGCTGGTTTGAAAGCGAGGCTATTAGATTTATATATAGCATTACTCTAACGTAGTTATTTTTACATAATCGGCTTTTTTCTAAAATAACACAACGATTTTTTTTTTTTTTTTTTTTTTTTTTTTTTTTTTTCCGTATTCCGATTCCATGGCTCAAAATATGCCAAAGTGCCAAGTTTTGTAAAAATCGCAGTAGTAGTTTTTAAAAAATTATCTCTCAAAATTTGGTACTATTCCGTTTTGAGGACCGTAAAAAATCGACAAACTATTGTTGATGCCAATGCAGCCAAAAATAATTGCGGCAACCCTAACGTAAGAAAGGAGGTATAATGGTAAATAACTATTTGAAGATTATTGTTTTAATTTATATGAAAGGTTAATTTCATATAATACTTTTTTATTATTATAATTTATATAAAAAAGGCTAAACATAACTGAATTTATTCATGCATCGCCATTTCGTTACCGAATTATCGCGAGAGCATAATTTCATCTCGTTGGCTGGTCAAACATAATTTTCTATTTTAAAAATGATCCTTTTCTTTGAAAAAATTCTATTGCAGACTTTTCTTCATGGGCAATACCCAAATTGTTAAATCCATAGGATATCAAAAAAAGGATTTAAAAATTAAACTAGTATTTCAATGGTGTCTTAAGAAATATAGAACTATCTAAACTTACGCAATTTGAAATCAGCGAGTACAGTAGATTTGGCGGGCTGTTAAATAGGTACGTTTGCTAGATTTGGCGCTTTTGCACACAAATTTTAGCTGCAATTTTTACGGTCCTCAAAACGGAATAGTACCCAAAATTTTAGCTACTCATTGTTAGGTGAATTTTTTATTAACATCTCTTTTTTATTAAATTTACTTGGTTCTTTCTTTCATAATTCGAAATTTAAGTTTAGCGGGTATTTTCTGATTTATTTTTAAAGTTTGAATTCGTTAGTAATTTTCATACATTTTTCGAAAAAGATTTCGAATTATACACTATAAAATTTTTGCATCACTTCAAAACAGATATATTTCTAGGCATAACTGCAAAAAATTAGTTTTTTTATTCGAAATTTTCCAAGATATAAGTGAATTCATATACTAGTGCATTTTGCAATTTGGGATATTTGTTATAAGTGATACTAACGCCCAAAGAGGTTTACACACTTAAAATTATTAAAAATTATTTGAAACAATTATTTGAAAAAAATTATTTGAAAAAATTATTTGAAAAAATGAACGATGCGCCTTTTTTTCCGATTGTGCACAATGTAAAGGAAAGGTTACCATAAATTAAGAATTTGGCCAAGTGAAAAAATTATTTGAAAAAATGAATTAAAATTATTTGAAAAAATGAACGATGCGCCTTTTTTTCCGGTTGTGCACAATGTAAAGGAAAGTGAGCTAGGTTACCATAAATTAAGAATTTGGCCAAGTGAAAAAAATTATTTGAAAAAATGAATTAAAATTATTTGAAAAAATGAACGATGCGCCTTTTTTTCCGGTTGTGCACAATGTAAAGGAAAGTGAGCTAGGTTACCATAAATTAAGAATTTGGCCAAGTGAATTATTCCTGGTGCAAACTGAAAAAAGAGCGCCAAGATAAATTTTTCAATTTCTCGGTAAGTTTCTCACCCAATTCTGCAAAATTTAATATTAAGGCATAATTTGAGTATATATTGAAATATGAAAAAAATAGGTATGTCATTTTAGAATCCATACATAAATCTAGCACATCCCAAAACGCGCTTTCGAGACATAAAAAATGCAAATTAAATTTCATTGATCGGCCCAGAAAACCAGGAGACATAGAACTGTCCTATATACAGCCCCCCCCCCAAGAATACAGGCTACTACATGCAATTCACAGAACATGTTAACTGCTCATGTTCTCAAGTTTTCACATTCAGATATGCAGTAAAGAAACGCGAAACAGAAAGCATAAACAATGCAAACTTTTGTTTAACATGAACAACGTTTCACGCTGAGGAAAAAATACTGATAAATCATAAAAACGATAATCTTAAGAATCAACGAAACATGCAGCTTTAAACAGACACGTGAATGCATAAATTCGAAACAATTACACAAAATTTATGTAAAAAAAACATGAGACAACGTAACAGAAGACCATGAATTCACCATGATTATAGAAAAATTATCACAAAATGACATCCAAGGATGAAGAAACTGTATGAAGATTATGTTATTCATGCACTGTAATAATAAAATAATACAGTCATGAAATATGAATGCCTCAGAGACGCAATTTTTCGCAGGCCTTGAGAATTATATGAAGAAAATATAATTTACTTTCTATTATTTTCTGAAGCAACGCGTTTTTTTACGAGACCTTTGCAGTTATTGCCCAGTCTATTTGATGCATCAATTTGATTTGCTACAGCGCTTCGCTTATATTTGTAATATAAAGCAGAATAAAAAAAAAAAAATAATAAAAATAAAAAAAAAGACGTATTTCTTGATGACCAAAAAAAAATCTCAAGAAGCGAAACACTATAACAAGAATTAATTCCTGAATTTGGGGTATCACCATATGCAAAACTTCCATAATTATCTACCGCAAAATAATTACAAGGAGATGTAAAAATTAATAACTGCGAAACTTTAATCTCTGAATGAGCTACGTCATCAGCGTATGTCACATGATATTGACTAATCTAGAAATGAACAAAGAATAAAAGAGAGTCTAGAAATAGTTTTTACTACTTTAACAGCAGAGGGGCTATACCCAAATTAAAACGAGGAATTAAGGGGCTATTGCTAATTTAAGTTATAATTTTTTAGCCCAAAGGGACAATTTGCCCAGATGGGCGATTAATTTCGTTTTGGCGCTTTGCTTCGTCCACTAAAAAACGGCGTTTCACTTTTCAAATTGTTGCTACCAAATATTAGAGCCCTGCAATATATTTAAAGAAATCATATATCGAAGAATCTTCATGAATGTATGTAATGTTTCTGGCATTGTGAAAAAACAACGGTAAATAGAGACATCAAATTTTGAATAACATACTCCTCCACTCGAACATGTGCATCGGGAAGACTAAATTTGGAATTTGTTTTATCATTATTTCATATTTTGTAAAACTAGCCAATTTTTTATTAAGAAACTCAACAATTTCAAAGCGAGCAATAGCAACAATGTACCAAAAAAAAAAAAAAAAAAATCTCTAGCGCGCGAGACTGTGTATGGGAAATTCTAAAGATACGTTCCTTAAAATATTTTGAGATATTCCAGTTGAAGGCTCAGGTGTTTGCACACTTTTGTCAGGCACCTAGGCTGGTAGCCGCATCCTGTGTGTAACTCGTGCGGAAAGTAAAGGTAACACACAAAACGTTAAAAAAAAACGCCTCATTGGGCGTAATATAAAATCTGAAAGCTTTCATTTTTTTTTTTTAAATATTAGGGGTTTTGTTTTGTTTGAATACCATTTAATATAAAAGATTACAGTAAGACCCCGCTTAACGCTGTTTCGGTTTAGCGCTCTTTTATTTCAACCCGGGGATTCCACGAAATCGCTCGCAGCATACAGGGTTTCCCCGAAATTTATGCAGCGATAGGTTTCAAATACATATCCGAAAGAGTGTACTTGCATTTCTTGTTTGGTGCGGTATTGTACAGACATATTTTGAAGGGGTAAATGTGGAAGATGTCGAAGAAATAATTCAAGAAGCAGCGGCTAGTCTTTCTAATGATGAGCTCAAGGAATTAACTGAACAAGAAGAAAACAAAAATGTTGACAGCAGTGATTCAGAAGAAGAGCAAAAGAACTTTCGATGGCGTTTGTAAAAAGGAGTTTGTCTACCATAACTGAAATAATGAAACAATTCATTGAAAATGATCCGAATTTTGACAGGAGCTCAAAAGTAAGGCGTGGTGTTAGAGATGCTCTATCCGTTTATGAAGAACTTTTAAGAGAACAACGCAAAAGAAAAAGGCAAACGACGTTAGATGCTTTTGTCACAAAAAGGCAGAACACTGAAAACGCGGAAGGCTAACTAAATATGACTGACTGAGAATTTTTTTTTTTTTTTTTTTTTAAGAATATTCGTTTTGTTATTTATATTTTGTTTTTATTTTTGCAAGAAATAATAATGTGGTATTAATTTGGGCTTTAAGAAATAAATGTTTGGTTTTATTTTTATTAAAAAAACATACTTTTTAAATTTAATACCTAACCAATTTCCTAGCCATCTTCCCCTAACCCCAATATTTACATGTAAAGATAGCCTCGTTTAGCGCTGTTTCGCATTACGCTCTACTTTGATGGAACGTATCCCCCGCGTTAAGCGGGGTTTTACTGTACTCTGAAATTAATATATTGAAAGAAGAATATATTACTTAAAGAATATATTATTTATTGAAATTAATAATATATCATTTATTAAAATTAGTAATATATTATTTAAGAGAATTTACTGAAATTGGCAAGTCCTTTAAAATACATAACATAATAATATTAGGTTATTTTTATTAGTACTTTTAACATGCTATGTTTATCATTTAAGACATGAACTTCAGAAATCGTATACACTCCGTATTTTTCCTCTCCGGTTTTCCAAAAGGTAAAATAATTAGGAAAAAGAGGGAAAATATGCCAGTAAATACGGTAATGATAATTACTTTGTTGAACGACTCTTACATTTTATACAACGAGGATAATCGTTTTTGATGTGTCTTAAATACGAGTTTTGTGATACAACTTTTTTAATTTATGAATTTAATTTCAGGAATTTTATTTATGGAATCACAAATTTAATTTCAGAATCAAGTTAAAGTTTCTGCTGTATAATTTAATATATCAGACAAAAGTATCAATTAAAACTTTATACATTTCTCAACTAAGATTCTATTTTACTGGATTTTTTTTACTAAAACAAAAATTCGATACTTGTTTGAAACGCCGTTAATGTGTGCTCTGACACTTTAAATCCTTCAAGCTTCTAGAATTCAAATTTCATAATAATCAAAATAAATAACGGAAAAAAATGTATGTAAGAAAAATCTCAAAGCTGTCACATTTTACATTACGCCCAAAGGGATTTTTTATAACGTTTTGTGTGTTACCTTTAATTATTAAATATCATGTTCTTTGCACTTAAAACAAAATTCAATTCAAGAGCAATATCGCAAAATTAATTTTAAAATAAGCATGTCTTTAGAATTTCCGATACACAGTCTCACGCGCTGGAGATAAAAATTTTTTTCTCATACAGTTTTGTCATTGCTCGTTTTGAAATCGTTGAGTTTGTAAATCAAAAATTCGTTAAAGTTTTGCAAAATATGAAATCAATAATAAAAATTCCAAATTAGAGCTTCCAGTTACCCATATTCGTTAAAAGATTAGGTTATTCAAAATTCGATGGCTCTGGGTACCGTTGTTTATCACAATGCGAGAAACATACGTACATTTATGCAGATTCTTCATTATTTAATGTCTTTAACACAGGGCGATAATATTTGGTGGCAACAATTTGAAGAGTAATTCGCCGTTTATAGTGAATCGATGCAAAATGCCAAAACGAAATGAATATCCCTTCTGGGCTAACGACCTTTGGGTTAATAAATATAAAAGATTAAATTTTGGAGCTGTCTGCAAAATCCTGTTAAATTTTAATTTTTTTTAGCTGCATTTTTATTGCAAAAATGGAAAAGCACTTCCCTCCTCGACAATTTCAAAACAATATACTACATTAAAAAAAATTAAAATACGTATTTTAGCACATTAAATTCCTAAAATAACTCTATCAGCTAAGAATTGACAGTGGCTTTTCTGAATTCTCCAACAGATGGTGATTCTTCAAACTTTGACATTTCATGAAATGTTATCCTTATGTCTGACTTATATATATTTCATTTTAAATATTTGTTACTGTGAAGAATAAAGGAAAGAATTTTACATTAAATCAGATGTCATAGCTACAGACATTAAATACATTATCAAAAATTCACAATTTAATTAAACCATAGTAAGATAAACTACAAACTTTTTCGAAGTCTTATTCTCCATAAAGTTAGATTGTGTCTTAATTCACTAAAACACAAATAATTTAAATTTCTAAGAAATACTTGCGGTCCTTATACAGCATTAGCCGAAATAATATGGACAAAGTTACCTCAAATATCCGAAAGTTCGGATAAAAAAACTGAAAGAGTTTAGATTTTAAGGATCTCCCCAAAAGATTTGTTAAGTTTTTTGTACGCTCCAGCTGACCTCGTAGTCTATCAGACTGATGTTGCACTTACTCCTGATAGCTTAATTATTAAGTACTACTTCCAAGCAAATCTATAACTAATCGGTGAAATAAGAGTTAAGGGGACTCATACACCTTAAACCCCTCAAGATCTTCGAATATGTGACTGTTGCAAGAATTTGAATATTTTATTTATTTTAAAAGCAATTACTTCCAACTTTCTACAGCTGACTACATAATATAGCTGCTTTGGAAACTAGTAACCAGAAAGTTTGTGTTGCCACAAATATTTTAGTAATTTAATCCTCTTTGTGACAAAATATTTCGCCATGTTTCCACCTTGCGCGCATGTTATTTTTAAAATGGCTAATGGTACATACTTGAAATCGGATGGAATTCTTTATATCGGCACTATTTTTGAAATGAACCAACAATCTGATAAATATTTTAATATTGAAAAATTTTATGGACGAAAACATTACAAATTTTGTTTATAAAATACATTTTATAAACTGAACTCAAAATAAAATAAAAATTAAACATGAAATTTTTAGAATTTTAGGTTCACAGGAGTTTCCAAATGTTATAAAAGCTATATATTAAATATGGAATTAAATTATGAAACAGAATGTTTTAAACACTGCCCTGCAAGTTGGAAACATGACGAAAAATGCTGTCACAAAGCGGATTAAATTATAAAAATATATGTGGCAACACAAACTTTCTGATTACTATTTCAGAAAGCAGCTATATTATGAAGTCAGATGTAAAAAGTTGGAAGTAATTGCTTTTAAAATAAATAAGTTATCCCAATTCTCGCAACAGTCACCTATTCGAACATCTTATGGGTTTTAAGGTGTATGAATCCCCTTAAAGAGATTATTCTTTAGAGATAATATGAAATCAGCATCTAATTGTGGTTCACTGTATCATTAAAAAAATTTTTTTTGAAAGGTTTCAGATTTTAATGGTCGCCCAAAAAGGTTTGTTAACGTTATTTACACTCTCGCTGAGTTCGCTGATTATCAGTCTGCTGTCAAGCTCACGCAATGCCTTATATGATCATTTTCTTCGCACTTACACGATATACAATTCAACAGCAAAATTACAAAAATTTTAAAAGCAGCATATGTTTAGAATTCCCGATGCGGTGTTAACTGTCGGCATGTGTTTTCCTATTTTTTTTCTTTCAGTCTTTTGCCATTTCATGAGATCAATGTACAGTTTTCTTAGTAAGGTGGTTTGCAAAGCTCTTTTACTTGTCTTTTTATTAGTAACGTTTCGTGTGTTAACTTTATTTATTTAATATCACGTTTCATTTGCACCTCATAAAATTAAATTCAACAGTAAAATCACAAAATATTTGAAAACAGCGCATGTTTAGAATTTCCGACAGACAGTCTCTCGCGTTGGAGGTAAAAATATTGTATTCCGTACAGTTTTGTCACTGCTCGCTTTCAGATCGTTCAGTTTGTTAATCAAAAATTCATTAAAATTTTACAAAATATGAAATTCGAAGTTCAAAATTTGGGTTATCAGGGACCCATGCTTAGGTGCAGGACAATGTTATTCAAAATTTAATGGCCAGGTACCGTCGTTTTTTCACAATGCGAGGATCATATCTACATTACATGCAGATTCTTTAATTTCGTTAAAGATAATACAGGACGATAACATTTGGTGGCAACAATTTGAAAAATATTTCGTCGTTTGTGGTGGACGACGCAAAATCTCGTTTCGAGATTAATCGCCCGTTTAGGCTAAAAATCACAAATATAGAAGTTCTTGCTGCTTCCAAGAATACAAATTCTATTATACACTCATGTCCATAAATTAAGGATAATTCGGAGTCAAGCGGAAATCGAACTCTAAAATAAATATATCGCCTGTTAAATCACTACACACATCTTCAAGAATCATAAGCAAATTTCAGAAGTAACCAGATGACACCGATGGTACGTCACAATGACGAGAGTGTAAGAGATTGATATATAAGGAATACAGGCAAAGAAGTAAAATTCTTCGCAGGCGCTTTATAAGCATTTCAGTACAATAACCGAATAGTTATGACACAAAGGACGCATTTGGATGATTTTTTACGTGGTAGAATTATCGGCTGTCTGGAATGTGGGCGTACCCAACTGGAAGTATCAGACGAACTTGGAATTGCCCAGAGTGTCATCTCCAGGCTTTGGCAACGATTCCAAGATGATAGTAATGTGAGTAGACGTTACAGCACATGTCGCCCCAGAGTTACAACGCCGAATGAGGACCGGTATTTGGCAGTTACTGCCAAAAGAAACAGGCGGAGCACAGCCTCAGACCTGTCTCGTCAGCTATCTTCAGCCACTGGTACGACAATTTCAAGGCAGACCGTGTACAGACGCTTACCGCAGATTGGTCTATATGCTCGTAGACCTGTCAGATGCGTTCCACTTACTGCAACTCACTGTCGCCTGCAATTAGCCTGGAGCATGCATTGTGGACACCGCAACAGTGGGCTTGTGTGATGTTTTCCGAAGAGTCCAGGTTTAGCTTGCAGTCTGATTCTCCCTGGACTTTCATATGGAGAGCTCCAGGTACCCGTTACCACCAAGAAAACATCATTGAACGACACCGTTGCGATGGTGCAGGAGTGCTGGTTTGGGGTGGAATTATTCTGGGTTCCAGAACTGACCTGCATGTTCAAATTGGAACCATGACAAGCCAAATCTATCTGGACGTCATTTTGAACAACATGTAAGTTTTTTTCGGGGCGCAATGGGCGCACAATTTGTGTTTATGGATGACAACGCCCGTCCTCACCATGCAAACATCGTAAGCGAATGCCTTCAATCGGAGGATATCACCCGTATGGACTGGCCAGCATTCTCACAGGACTTGTATCCAGTAGAGCACGTGTGGGACATGCTTGGTCGACGAGTTGTAGCCCATCAACCTCTTCCTGCATGTCCACCGGAACTTCGGAGAGCATTGCTTTTTGAGTGGTGTAATATCCCTCAAGATCAGATCGATAATTTGATACTCAGCATGCCTAGGCGTTGTACGGACTGTATTGCATCGTCTGGGAGACATACAATGTATCAACAATCATACCAACCATGTAATATTGGATTTTTTTAAATGTTTTTTTTTTTTTTTTTAATTTGCTCCAGGGAGAAAAAATCGCTAATTTTTTTAATAATATCAAACAATATTTTTGCTCTTTACCTTTTGTTAAAGAATAAGCTTTACAAATAAGTCAAATTTGTTTTGCTTCTAACTCTTCCTTTGCCTGATTTTGCATTATCTTTAATTTATGGACATGAGTGTATTTTGTGAATGAGATATTCTTTTCGAAAAAAAATATACTGATCAATAATTTTCATTGCAAACTACTCAGTCTGATTTTCATTCAATCTATTCACATCAAAAACATTTTTCTAAATTGATATTACACATTTTATTATAGGCAAACACGAACACTTCACTATTTAATTTTTGTTTGATCCGTAAATATGATTTCTGATTTTAAAATTAAATATCTCGACCAGTTTTTGTAGTACTGGAATCAAAGTTTTCGCATTTTTTTTTAAATAATAATTATAACATTTTCCTAAATATAAATACAGGGGTCGGAGGATCTTTTAAAAAATTAAATTGTATTATTTTATTAAAAACTAATATTTTAAAAAACGAAAAATCTGAATATTTGCGTATTTAAAACGCTTTTATAATTAGAGGTATATTATATCTTCAACTATCCAGTTGAAGAAATAAAGGCCGCATAGGACTTTTATGTATACGATGTATATATGTTACCGTGAAAGACCGAAATTGGAGAATGTCGACTTTCACCAGAGAATATAAACATTCACCAAATACGTCGGTGAGAGACCGAATATTTCACTACATTCTTGTATATTCGGACTCTCACCGGTGTATGTCGACAATCACAGATATGCTCTGGTGAAAGTCGAAAAGAGAGGGCATAAAGTACCATAGTAGTTTAAGTTGTTGCAATAAATAAGATTTGAATCACATAATTTAGTAAGTTTTTTATGACTGTTATTTTATTTTCTCATTTAGAACGTACTGTATAATTAAGTAAGTTTTTAACTTCTATTATTTTCCTTTCTCATTTTGAATGTATTGTGTGTTTTATGTTCTCATGTTCTTAAGTTCTTATTTCAAGTTATTCACGACTGAATTATGGTGAAGAAAATATAATATTGTTATATGTTGAACATTCACCATTAGTACATGGTGAATGTTGACATTGACCGGTGTAGGTCAGAAATAAGAGTATTTGGAAAATATTTCGGACATACACCAAGAGACTATGTGAATGTTGACATTTACCGGTGAAAGTCGACATTCTCCAGATTTCAGTGTTTCACCGTAACATATATACACAGCTTTACATCAATTACTAGTCAACGGGAGCATCACAGCAGCAATGAATGAGTTAAAGTGTACACCGCGGAAAAAAAAAAAAAAAAAAAAGAAAGAAAGAAAGAAATTTGACAGTTCCACTGAGCCAATTGACGAAATTCAATTTGCGTTTTTCATGTCTCGAAAGCGCGACGTAGGATATGTATTAGATTTATATATAGCATTGTTCTAATATAGGTATTTTGACACAAAATCGGACTTTTTCTGAAATGACATATCGATTTTTTTCAATATTTCGATTGTATGACTCAAATGATGCCAAAATGCCAAGTTTTGTAAAATGTAATTTTTAAAAATTGGCTCTCAAAATTTCAGCTCCTCAATGTTAGTTGAATTTGACATATATTTATTAATACCTCTTTTTTTATTAAACTTATTTAATTCTTCTTTTCATATTTCGAAATTTAGGTTCATGGCAAATAAAATTTGCCCATTTTGCATGATTTATTTTTAAAATTTGTACTTTTTAAATAATTCTTACAAATTTTTCGAAAAACATTTTGAATTATAACCTATAAAATGTTTTGCCATCATCTTAAAGCATACATATTTCTAAGCATATCTGCAAAAAATTAAGAGTTCTTTTATTCAAAATTTTCTAGATATGAGTGAATTTACATTTTGACGCATTTTGAAATTTGGCGTATTTATTTTAAGCAATAATAACGAAAATATGGCTTACGCACTTTGTTAAAAATTATTTAAAATTACTAACGATGACTTTTTTTTGGCTCGTGGACAATGAAGAAAAAAAGGAAAGGAAAATAGGTTGCCATAAATTAAGAAGTTCGCCAAGCGAATTATTTTTGGCGCAAACTGAAAAAATTCGCCAAGATAAATTTTTAAATTTCTCCATAAATGTCTCACCAAAAATTACAAAATTTAATATCTAGGCATAATATGAGGCGTGGAATCGAATATAGAACAACATTCGTATATTATTTCAGAAAAATTCCGATTTTGTGTCAAAATACAACTCCTAAGTCGCGCTTTCGAGACATAGATAATAAAACAAATTCCAAATTTGGGCTTCTAGATGCCCATATTCGAATGGAAGACTACTTATTCAAAATTTGATGTCTCTAGGCATCTTTTTTTTTTTTTTTTTTCCTTCCCATAGTGCGAGAAACATACCTAAATTCATGCAGATTTTTCATTATTTAATTTGTTTAAATATGATGCAGGGCTCTAATATTTGGTGGCAACAATTTGAAAAGTGAACAGACGCAAAATGCCGAAGCGAAATTGATAGCCTTTTTGGGCTAAAAAAAACAATACTTCTGAGACGAAGTGTTCTGAAGAACTCGAATTGTTGTCATACTTCCCAAGCAATAAAAATATGAATGTAAGATAACACTCCTAATGCAAAAGCTGTTTAAATTTACTATGACCAAGACCTTTTTTACAAGCGGATTTAAAAAATATAGTATTCATTGTCAGCTTAATGGATCGAGGTTAGAAAAGCCAAGAAGCAATCGCTACCTGGATAACCAGGAGTTAACTTGCAAATTACCCAAGTTGAATGAATAGTCGTCAATTTGGGGTACTTAGTTGAAGATGGCGGACGGGAAATAGTTGCTTGTTTTTTTAACCGGTTCACGGTTGGTTGAAGAAGGACGCCACTCGCAGCAGAAACAAAACGATACAGAATAGCAAGGGCAATAACAAAGGAAGTGGTTTTCCGAGGATTCCGTGCTGTCACCCCTCTTCGCCCTTCAGATATGGGAAGATGACTCATACCGCGTCGGTAAACACAGTTGCCAACGGGATGTTGGACATGGAACGGATGAGACTAAAATGCCTAACCATTTCGGTTCTGTTGCGTCTGGTAAGCTTCCACGTCTGAATTTTTTTTTTTTTTTTTAATCACCTGAAGGAAGTTTATAGAGCATCAAATTTTAAATAGCTAATAATTTAATACAGGTATTTTTTTTTTAAATCTGATGTGGTCACTATATAAATTCCTTGTATGGCCTATTAAATTATACACATTTTTTTGCTGCATAACATTTAAACTTATTTCTTCGAATTTCATTGGAGATACAGTACAACACCGATTATCCGAATCGCTTTTAGAAAAATTTAAACAGCAACGTAATGTTAAACAATCAGCGATTGGAGATACAGTGCAACACCGATTATCCGAATCGCTTTTAGAATCTAAGAAAAAATTTAAACGGTAATTTAATGTTAAACAATCAACGATTGGTATACAGTACAATACCGATTATCCGAATCACGTTTAGAATCTAAGAAAAAATTTAAACAGCAACGTAATGTTAAACAATCAGCGATTGGAGATACAGCGATTATCCGAATCACTTTTAGAATCTAAAAAAAAAATTTAAACGGCAACGTAATGTTAAACAATCAGCGATTGGAGACACAGTACAACACCAATTATCCGAATCGTTTTTAGAATCTAAGAAAAAATTTAAACGGCAACGTAATGTTAAAGAATCAGCGATTGAAGATACAATACAACACCGATTATCCGAATCGCTTTTAGAAAAATTTAAACGGCAACGTAATGTTAAACAATCAGCGATTGGAGATACAGTACAACACCGATTATCCGAATCGCTTTTAGAATCTAATAAAAAATTTAAACGGCAACGTAATGTTAAACAATCAACGATTGGAGATACAGTACAATACCGATTATCCGAATCGCTTTTAGAATCTAAAAAAAAAATTTAAACGGTAATGTAATGTTAAACAATCAACGATTGGTATACAGTACAATACCGATTATCCGAATCGCGTTTAGAATCTAAGAAAAAATTTAAACAGCAACGTAATGTTAAACAATCAGCGATTGGAGATACAGCGATTATCCGAATCACTTTTAGAATCTAAGAAAAAATTTAAACGGCAACGTAATGTTAAACAATCAGCGATTGGAGACACAGTACAACACCAATTATCCGAATCGTTTTTAGAATCTAAGAAAAAATTTAAACGGCAACGTAATGTTAAAGAATCAGCGATTGAAGATACAGAACAACACCGATTATCCGAATCGCTTTTAGAAAAATTTAAACGGCAACGTAATGTTAAACAATCAGCGATTGGAGATACAGTACAACACCGATTATCCGAATCGCTTTTAGAATCTAATAAAAAATTTAAACGGCAACGTAATGTTAAACAATCAACGATTGGAGATATAGTACAAACCGATTATCCGAATCGCTTTTAGAATCTAAAAAAAAAGTTAAACGGCAACCAACGTAATGTTAAACAATCAACGATTGGTATGCAGTACAATACCGATTATCCGAATCACTTTTAGAATCTAAGAAAAAATTTAAACGGCAACGTAATGTTAAACAATCAGCGATTGGAGATACAGTACAACACCGATTATCCGAATCGCTTTTAGAAGCTAAGAAAAAATTTAAAAGGCAACGTAATGTTAAACAATCAGCGATTTCAGACATTATAAGGTGCAAAGCTACATTTTTTAACTTCGAGTTACTGCTTGAGAAACGAATGAAGAACTTCAATAAAGGCAGCAACAAACAAAAATTTAGAAGATGTTGTTTTCAAGTTGTTTTTTGCAGCAACGTTCTGTGGGAAACCGAATTTTGAGTCTTTGTGAAAAGGTATTAGCTCATAAGCTTGGTTATCATGGTTTAAAGCAAGTAATGGCTGGTTAAGAAATGTTAAGTGTCCGTCACAGTGTCCGTCAAACAGTTTGACCCAAGTTGTTTAGAAAGCAATGAGTTTCAGCGCTTAGAACATATACGTAAAAGTGTTGCCCTTTTTTAATTAATTAATTAAAACTTCTTTAAACATAATTTTTTTTTCGTTTTCAACATACAGTACATACAGTAATTAATTAAAGTGTACGTAGACCCTTTCTTCGGAAAAAATCCAGCTATCCGAATTTTTTGATTATCCGAATGGAATTCGGTTCGCTTACTGGCAAACCGCACATTGAGTTGATCAATGTTAAACGAATTTCACTTACTGCGCATGCCCAGAATAGAATTTGGGGCAATTACAACTTTGGCGCAATTTTAGATGAAGATAAATACGGTATATGGTTGATATTGTGTTATCTGGGCGTATACAGTTCGGGGTTTTAAAACGTGTTAGGTTGTAAAGTTGCTTCATTACTTAGAGTGAAAATGTCGATCGTAAACTACGCAAATTTTCGTTTAAGAAGGATTACAAAACAGGAAACTTTACAAGATATATTAGTTAAATGATACAAGATATGCCATTCGTATATGTGTCACCTATAGATTTTTGGGCTTTCGGACTTTCAAAACTGCATTATCCAAACGTTGTCCCCAAACCCTAACAGGACTCTGGAAAGCTGTTCGGGAGGAATGGGATAGAATATCTCTTCTGCCACTTCAAAAGGCATTATTATCCTGGAAATTGCAGTGTCGAAAGATCGTTCAGAATCAGGGATGTCAAATAGAACATTTAAAACACAAGAATTTTATGTAATTTAGTTTTGTGAATACAATATACATCGTCTAAAAAATGTGCGAACAGCCTCTGTACTTATTTATGTTAATGCCATATTGAAAAAAGTGTGTTACTACAACTGTTTTCTAATTACCTCATATATAAGTAACACAGGCATGTATACACATCTTGAAGTACACCTCGTATTGCTTTTGCAAGCTGTAGTAACATTATTTACACTGACGACATAAAATTAACATCTATGGGTCAATATGCGACTATGATAATAGAAGAACTACGCAAATCTATTGCCTGTGAAGCTTAACTGTGTATGTAAGTATGTACTTTAAATGGGCCTTGTTTGCCAATGTACTTTTTTAATTTTAAATTCAATATATGCCGTTCGAATCGCTGGCCTTACCGGAGGCACAGCTTTGCTGTTAAAGTGGATAGCATGTGACAGGGTGAAAGGTTTATGTTCACCCGTGGTGGCTTTTATGTCATCAATCATTATCCAAATCTAAAGAAAGAAAGTATAAAAATTGACTATGAAAGTGTTGAAAAGAACAGCAGAAACTGAAAGGCATGCAGGAAAAAAAATGATGACATGTCGGCATCATTTCGAGTCTACAAAAGCGCAATATTCCAAGAAAAACTCTTGAACTGAAAAGTGATGGTCAGAAAACTACCAGAAATTTTACGAAATTAAGAATGCAGTTGAAAAAGTGAGATAGAATAAATATTTTTAAGAGAAGAAACTAATTAAGAATGCAATCTTTTATAAAAAATTTTTTTAATGAATTTCAAAATTTCGTAAGTAGTTTAATTTTTGGCATTAAATTTTAATTATTATTTTAAGATTATTCATTAAAGTAGTTTATAGCAATTATTTTATTCGAAAAATTTAAAATGAATGTCATGATTTTCATTTTCATGTAAATATTATGAAAAAAATAACATGAATATCATTTAAAAAATATCATGAAAATAACCGACAATTATTAAACTCAGGCGCTTCTCCCTAAGGCACTAGACGGAAGGGAGGGATGCCTTCGTGGAGAACTTTCTAAGGGAAACAAGCTCGTGCTAATACGTTACACATGAAAACGACGAAAACGCCCATGCAGCCAGCCCGCTCGCGGGATTCGAACCTCGGACTGAACTACCAGTGTTCAGGGACTTTTAGCGTTCGGCCGCTAAATAAACTCAAATACGTACGTTTGAACGAAAGCGGTGGGTACTGTATAATGAAAACTATTATTAGTGTTAATTAATTTTTAATCAGATAAATGCGTAAGGCCTAATTTTAAAAGGTACTTGAGTATTTTTATTTAATATTTCCATATTACAAATTACTTTGAAACTTAGCGGTACTTTAAAGTTGTAATATCCTGATAATACAACTTTAAAATTGTTGATAATTCTAAAAATATTGCATACAGATTTACTAAAAGCATAAAAACCTTAACCAGAAGATAAGGACAACATAATTCAATCATTTTGAAAGCAAAAAATATAAGAGATTTACAAACATATAAGAGTAAAAAAACTGAGATCACTGAGCCGGGTAGCAGAGTGGATATATATATAAATATATTTATATACGTTTGGTGCGGCCGATTGCAACCAAAATACGAGGTGCACATCTACATGTTATAGCAGTCCTATATTCAAAATTTCAACGTTCTGACGATACTTGTTTTTGAGTTATGCGAGATACGTAAGTGCGTACGTAAGACGCCACGAAAAATTCTCTTCAGAATTAATTTTAAAGCAGTTTTATAATTTTTTTGGAGGAAACGAGTCTTTTATTCTGTCTTTACGTACAGATATCACGCAAAAATATCGTTTTGCATTCGATAGCGGCCAAAATGAATATTTTCGTTGAAATATGCTGCCTGAAACTTTTCGCGATTACAAATACTTCCTTTTTACTTCGTACAAGGAAGTAAAAATTGCTGTAAAAAAATGAACTACATTTAAAGCATTTCGATTTTAAAAATTAGTTTAAGCTTATGTTTTTATACACACTATAGTTTAGTAAGGCATAGCTACATTATTAGTTTAGGTATAAATTCATATAATTTTCATGAGATAAAATCTCGGCATATATTGTCGGCTATGCTATTCTTCAAAGCTTTTGATTTTCAATTAAATACTTAGGAAGTTATAGGCTGAATAAGATACTCTGAAAGGTAGAGATTAGATAGCGAACCCAACTACGTCATCAATCTCTTTTTACGGTTTGCGAGAAGCCGAAGAAGCAGCCCTTTAGCCCTGAAGCCCTGAAGCGTTTAGTCTGGGCGACAATGAAAAGGAACAATAAGAATACCGAATGAAAGATTCCGACACCACTGTTATTAAAATAAATTCGGAAAACTTTAAATTATCAATTTTAGATCCAAACGCCGACGCGCTTGATTTTTGCCTCGCGATGCATTGACATATGATTATGTTCAACAAATACTAAAAGAAGAAAAAGCTGAAATGGATCCTTGTAGACTGTAGAAAAACGATCTCTCCTGTACAGAGAATGTGCACGGATACGGATCAGTACACATTGTTCGCGCCTTATGTAAATTTTGATTTTGTTCCCTGCAAGAGGGCGCCTGCGAGCGCCGAACTACTTGTATATCTATTGTACGAACTTATTCTTCACACAGTCTAATAAACGCAGTAACGAACATTTGAGTCTACTTTCCATCCGCTAACATGGTCCGTCGTGAGCCAGCGCATTTCTTTGGATGATGTGTCAAGACAATTTTTAACGTTCTGGTATAGAAGGACATTTCGTGCAGGAAAACGGATTTATATTTTGTCTGGATTGTGAAAACAGCGGCAGGAATATGGAGTCAATTTTAAAGCAAAAGCGTATCATTAAGGGTAAGTTGACTCGTTTAATTTCACAAATAAATAGTTTACAAAATCAAGAAAATTCTTTTTCTGCCATTGAAGTGTACGAAAATGATGTTAGTGCATTAAGTGTTGAAGTGAACTGTTTAAACGATAACATTCTTGGTACTTGTTCTGACGCAGAGTTTAGTAAATATGAAATAGAAATGAATGAATTATTTTCCAAATTAGATGCATTAAAAATTACTTTAAAGGAAGAATCAAGAAAACTTAGAAATTCAGGCAAAGATATAATAAATGCTAATGCAAACGGCTTGAAACTTCCTCGCGTGGAATTGCCAGTGTTTACTTCTAATTATGTTGATTGGATATCATTCAGGGATTTATTTCTTGCCCGTGTTGGAAATAATAGTACATTAAGTGACAGTCAAAAATTGCAATATCTTAAGCTTTCTGTGAAAGGTGAAGCTGCTGTTTTACTACAGTCAGTTCAAATTTCAAACGCGAATTATGAAAAGGCATGGGAAGCGCTTACTGAACGTTATGAAAACGAAATAGAAATAATAAACGCAGCATTAAATAAATTAACTTCACAACCTGTTCTAAAACATGAATCAGCTTCAGGTTTGCGGAGATTAATTGATACAACACAACAGTGTATTGATACATTAAAAATCCTTAAACAGCCGGTAGAGCATTGGGATACTATGATTATTTTTCTGTTAAAAGGGAAACTTGATCATGAAACACTAAAAGAGTGGACGATAAAGCATTCGAACAAGAAAATTTCTGCTTTCGCTGAATTCAAGCGTTTTGTTTTAAACAGAGCGAATGCTATTGCCTCTTTGGCGAGGTGCCAGAGGGAGAAGTCAATTTTGCCTTCTGAAATTAAAACTCGCGGTTCAGGTAGCAGATACGCTTTTTCGTCCCAACTTGTGGCTAATGTGTGCGTTCATTGTAAGAGTAATTCTCATTCTCAGTTATTTAAATGTGATAGTTTTTTAGAACTCCCTATCAAAGAAAAATGGTATATTATTAAAAGGAATGAATTATGTGCTAATTGTTTGAAAGATAGTAAAACGCATCCCATTTTTAAATGTCGTGCAGGAATGTGTAAATATTGTTCAAAGCCACATAATACAGTGTTATGTTCGAAAAATTCAAATGATGAAAAATGTCATATACCCATGGAACACGGAACTTCTGCTATTAGTAGCAGTAACGCCACGGTGCCTGTTGCGCAAGCAGTTTTATTGCCTACTGCGGTTGTTTATGTTAAAGATATTAATGGCGATTTACAAAAATGCAGGATGCTAATTGATTCAGGTAGCCAAGGCTCATTTATTCGAGAGCACTGTGTAAATTTACTGCAGTTAAAGCGCACTAGTGCAAACATAAGTGTAAATGGCCTGAGCTCGCGAAAAATTGGAAAGGTTTCAGGTTCAGTTCAATTACAAGTAACATCTCCATTTTATAAAAACGCAAGCATTTCAGTTAATGCATTAATTATACCCAAGATCACGTGTGACCTCCCTCAATATCAAGTTGATAGATCTGTTTTGACATCTTTCAAACATTTGTGGTTGGCAGATACAAATTGTTTCCAGCCTGGCCCAATAGATATTCTTTTGGGCGCAGAAGTATTTGGCGAGATAATGCTTCATGGACGTTTAACTGTTCCGGGTCATTCGTTAACAGCCTTGGAATCAATATTCGGCTGGGTCATTATCGGAAAGACTAAAAGTGTATCGCAGACAATTGTATCGAATCATGCTAGTTGTACCAATGTTCAGCTCCATCTTGAAAAATTTTGGAAATTGGAAGAAATTTCGGAGATAAAGCATTACACAGAAGAGGAAATTGAATGTGAAAATCATTTCAAGCGGAATTTTTCTCGTGATTCAACAGGTAGATTTGTTGTTAAGTTTCCATTTCGTAGATCGGGAAATGAACTTGGGTCATCAAGGGATGTTGCTGTACATCGTTTACAAAGCACTGAACGTCAATTTATTAAGAATAAATCTCTTTCCAGTCAATATCACAAATTTATGGAGGACTATCAGCAACTTGGTCATATGGAATTGATTCCAGAAAATGAAATTGATGTTCCAGCTAATTCTAGTTTTTACCTTCCGCACCATTCAGTTCCGGATAAAAATGGTGATAAATTTCGAGTCGTATTTGATGGTTCTGCAAAATCTTCTAGCGGTATTTCTCTTAATGAGAAATTGATGGTTGGTCCACAGTTGCAGACTGATCTGACAACATTAATTATTCGTTTCAGAATTCACAGAATAGCTATAACTGCAGATATAGAGAAAATGTACAGACAAATTATACTAAAAGATGCAGACTTTCAGAGAATAGTCTGGCGCGATTCACTTTATAAACCAATTCAGGATTTTCGATTAACTAGGATTGCTTACGGTACTGCATCAGCTTCGTACCTTGCGGTAAGATGTTTACAGCAGTTAGCCATAGATGAAGCAACTAATTTTCCTTTGGCTTCCAAGACATGTCTTAGGGACTTCTACGTTGATGATTTGATGTCCGGAGCCAATTCAGTTACTGAAGCTATAGAATTACAAATGCAATTGAATCAGATGTTGTCACGTGCAGGATTTATTCTAAGAAAATGGGCTTCTAACAGCAAAGAAGTCTTGAATTCAATTAATCCAGATTTGTGCTTATCAAATGTTTCTTTGAACATAGACAATGATGATACTGTAAAAACGTTAGGTATCCTGTGGCATCCAGCTTCAGATATGTTTTTATTCAAAGTCAATTCATCATATCCTGAAGTCTTAACCAAACGAACATTACTTTCAATAATCGCAAAGACCTTTGACCCTCTTGGATGGTTGGCACCGATCACGGTTCGGTATAAATTGATTATGCAAAGATTGTGGAAACATCAGTTTCAGTGGGATGAAAAGGTTCCTCCAGATATTGAATGTGAGTGGAAATGCGAATCCTGCTGATCTTGCAACCTGTGGTGTGTCATCATCTGCACTGGTTACTTCATTGTGGTTACGTGGTCCAGATTTATTGTATAATTTATTTCCTTTTCAGCAAGCATTGTCTGCACCACTATTGAATGATTCTGTGCCAGAGCAAAGATGTGTTTTTCAGTCAACAACTGCTGCTAGTCACTTGACAGACGCTCATGATTTATTTTATAAATATTCCTCTCTCACTAAACTTAAACGTGTTGTAGCATTGTGTCTGAGGTTTGTAAATAACTGTAAAAATTCAGAAGATCAGGTAAGTGGATTTCTAAAAACAAGTGAATTAACTAAAGCTATGCATGTATTAATTAAATTAATGCAATATGTTGAATTTAAGAATGAAATTAACACTTTAGGCAGAAATCAATCATTATCTGGTACAAGCAAAATTTTATCTTTGAATCCATTTTTAGATAATTTAGGTATTCTCAGGGTGGGCGGTCGCTTGCGACATGCAAACCTTGCATATGGTTTTAGGCATCCAATTTTGCTTCCAAAGAAGCACATTTTAACTCATCTCATTGTTAGACATTACCATGAAAGACTTTTGCATGCAGGTCCACAACTTATGCAATCTTGCATTCAAGAACAATATTGGATCATAAATGGTAGAGCTGTTATCAGAGATTTAGTTAGGAAATGTATAAAGTGTTGCAAAATTAGAGCATCTGTCACTAATCAATTGATGAGCGATTTGCCGTCTAGTCGCGTTTCGCCTGCTCCTGCGTTTTTGCGCTGTGGAGTGGATTACGCAGGTCCTTTTCAAATTAAAGCAAATAAGGGTCGAGGCTCTAAGTCATTCAAGGCATATATAGCTCTATTTGTTTGTTTTACGACAAGAGCTATTCACCTAGAATTAGTGACTGATCTTTCAGCAGATGCTTTTATTGCAGCTCTTAAGAGGTTCATTTCCCGCAGAGGCAAAAGCAGTGATACATATAGCGATTGTAGTTCCAATTTTGTTGGAGCAAAACGCAAACTGATGGAATTTGAAAGGCTTGCTAGGTCTGCAACTGATAACCAAAATGTTAGTAGATATTTGGTTGATAATGGCATTAAATGGCATCTAAACGTTCCAGGTGCGCCACATATGGGTGGACTCTGGGAAGCTGGCATAAAATCAACAAAATGCCATTTAAAACGAGTAGTTGGTGAGGCGAGATTGACATATGAAGAATTTGAAACATTTCTCACACAAATAGAAGCTTGTCTTAATTCGCGACCTTTAACAAGTTTGTCTAATGATCCAAATGACTTGTCAGCATTAACGCCTGGTCATTTTCTTATTGGTAGATCATTAACAAGCATTCCTGAACCAAATTATATTGAAGTTTCCCATCTCACTAGATGGCAACATATTCAAAAAATGGTTCAACAATTTTGGAAGCGTTGGCACAAAGAATATCTGTGTCGATTACAACAAAGACCAAAATGGCTTTTGCCAACTAAAAATCTTCAAGTTAATGATCTGTGTCTCATAAAGGAGGATAACTTACCTCCAACTAAATGGAAAATGGGTAGAATTACTCAGTTACATCCTGGTCTTGATAGTGTTGTTAGGGTTGTGACTATTAAGACTTCAGATGGCATGGTTAAAAGAAATATTACAAAATTGTGTCCATTACCAATTTGAGTTTTAATTCATGTATTATAAATTAAGTATTATATCATAATTTTAATACTGTATTGTGTTTTAAATTTACTGAATTTTAACCACTAAATGTTGAAATAGTATTTCAAGGTGGGCGGCATGTTCGCGCCTTATGTAAATTTTGATTTTGTTCCCTGCAAGAGGGCGCCTGCGAGCGCCGAACTACTTGTATATCTATTGTACGAACTTGTTCTTCACATAGTCTAATAAACGCAGTAACGAACGTTTGAGTCTACTTTCCATCCGCTAGCACACATTTCTTAACGAATATGAGAAATAATATCCTGAAACAGGATTATCTAGAGGGGGAATGTAGGGAAAATGCACCGAATGATTCCTGTATTTATAAACTGCTTTACGAGCCAAAAGAAAAAAGATACTGACTCAAAAGTTGATAGTTGGTCATAGACCTAAACTTTTCATTCTGTATGTAAGATGATGTGCTTTGGGTTCTACATTGGAACGTGATTTTTTAACTCTCTTTGTTGATTGTGAAAAATAAGTATAATCATTATTCGAAAAAAAAAAAAAAATCTGATGTGTACACCACATGACTTCTTTGTACGGAATATTAAATTATGCGCAGTTTTTCTTGCATTTTATTTAAACTTATTAGATTGAATTAAACCTACTTCGCCGACAGTGCATAAACCACAATAGAATAAATGCATTCTTTAAAATTCACTTTGTTTACCATAGCGACACTCTGGCGCTAGGTTTACTTAACAGTATTATATTTCGTTCATATTATAACTCAGAATGCACAAAATGTATATCATTTAAAGAATTATCGAATCGTTGCCACATGTTCTATTCAAATACTATAATAAAGCTAGAACTATGTATAAAAGAAATTTAGCAAATAAAACAAAAAAGAAACAGTTTTTCACAGACGCTTGAGTATTTCTCATTCAAATAATTCAGTTCTTACTTCGCGAGAAGGCAAAAATACAGAAAAACTCAAAATATCTATATTAAAAATTACGAAGTAAATCTCAAACGCTTATTTCCTCGAAAAAGTTCCAGAAAGAATTAAGCATGATTAATTTAATAAATGAATGCGTTATCTTTGTTGTTGCGAAGCTAAGTTTCTCTAGATTGGCAACAAATCCACAAGTCTCCTGTTTCAAATGTAAACATCAATGCCGCCATTAAAACAGGCTTAGCGGCAATGAAACAACTTTAAAATTGCTGATAATTCTAAAAATATTGCACACAGATTTACTAAAGGCATAAAATCCTTAACCGGAAGATAAAAACAATATAATTCAATCATTTTTAAAGAAACAAATGTACAATTTACAAACATATAAGAGTAAAGAAACTGATATCACTGAGCCGGGTAATAGAGTGGATATATATATTTATATACGTTTGGTGCGGCCGATTGCAACCAAAATACGAGGTGCACATCTAACATGTTATAGCAATTCCATATACAAAATTTCAACGTTCTGAGGCTACTCGTTTTTGAGTTATGCGAGATACGTACGTACGCACGAACGTACGCACGTACGTACATACGTTCGTACAGATGCCACGAAAAATTCTCTTCAGAATTAATTTTAAAGCAGTTTTATAATTTTTTTGAAGGAAAAGAGTATTTATTCTGTCCTTACGTACAGATATCACGCAAAAACTTCGTTAAATTGCATTTGATAATGGTCAAAATGGATATTTTCGTTGAAATATGCTACCTGAAACTTTTTGCGATTACAATACTTCCTTTTTACTTTGTACAAGGAAGTAAAAAAAAAAAAAAAAGAAGAGCACAAAATTGAAATGTTTAAATAATAAATGCAGGGGGGAGTGTTTTGTTTGGATTAAATGCGAATTTGCATATAGTGCTCTTAAAATTTTACTGTAATTGCAGCAAAATAGATATTGCTCTAATGTAATTATCTTGTTAATTATAAACCTGCAAATCACAGAAGCTTTGATGAAAATAAATACAAATACAAGTGTTTTAAAAAAGAAGGAAAAAGAAAAAAAAAAAAAAAAATTGTATTACTTATATACTAATATATATTTTTGCGTTTTGCACGGGTTCATGGGTTTGGAGTGATTAACGACAATACTTGATGAAGAATGGAAACACAATTTATTAGCCAGTATTACTCAGGACAGCTCCAAAAACACGTTTACAGTCGCCGGAAAACTACGACAAGCACGTTGAAACAATCAGCAACATAGGCTATAAGGCTATAACGGTAATGACTGCTTCACGGCAAAACACCAGAGTACAGCTCCTGACTCGGTTCTGTCGTTCTATGAACTTTACATACTCTGGAGACTCACTACGCTACAACTCGCGATGCACTTGACGATACACTCGATAGCCTCAACGATGCACCAACTCGTGATATACTCGACGACAAAATTCGACACTAGACTACGATAGACTAAGAGACTCTGACGAGACACACTACTACTCCGCGCACAAGCAGGATTTATATAACTTTTGGCCTGCGTTCGAGAACATTCTGGTCCAAATCGACAAGAATTCGTTCTAGAAGGTTCCCCATCCGTCTATGGCATATCCAAAATTTTGTCGCCAAATGGGCGATTTCTCACCAAATATGGCAACCATGCCTTCCCTTGCCATTTTTTCCTGCTTTGTGAGGAAGCTATCTAACCAAAGAACGTCTATGTAAAGAAGGAAAGGCTCCATAGACGTAATGTAAACCAGTTTGTCTTCTACGCCGCTAGAAAGAAGAGCGAAAATTCGCCAAGGGATTTGGCGACGGAAACTGTTGGCGAGAATTTCCCCCTCTGTGATGTATTGGAGTTTCTATGCAACAACAAGCAATCGTCCAGCGGGCAAGAAGGCAGACTTTTCGGTGCACAAAACTGAAAAGTTTACTTTTGGTCACACTCGGCCTGATTGGTTGAATTTTTAAACAAAAATCTTGGTTAAATCTTTATATAAAAGTCTACAAATGTCTATAATAGATTAAAACAGTTTAGATAAATGAAATTTATTGAGAAAAAGGGCAATAAAATGTAATAAGAAAAACATACAGCTCAGATGAAATAAAATTTAACAAGAAAAACTATTCTGAAACTTACAAGGTGAGAATTTGCACAGTTTAAATAACTTCCTTCATTCAATAAATTTAATTTAGTGCTGGGAAACATTTTGCGTGATAATGATTAAAAATTAAAAACCGGGAGATTCGGCTATGTACCTGGAGATGCAATGGAAAATCGGGAGTCTCCGGTAAAACTGGGAGAGCTGACAGCTTATGTAAATGCTATTTTATAATAGAACTTCAGTTTTCTAAGTTCCAGAACCACTTGTTTTTTTTTCTAGGCCAAGCAAAACTATGTTTGCTGATAGTTCATTTATGTGCTTTTATTTTGTTTCCTTCAATTCAACAAGTAAAATAATATACACACGCTCCTTTTTTTTTTCCCCTAAAAATAAAACTGATGTGTGCACCACGTGAAATGTAAATCGCACTGTCATTTGTAAGGTGCTCAAGACTGTTGCCACCGACAGGCATAAACTTGCGCTCCTTGCGACAAGAAATTTCGTGGACTGTGGCCGACTATGGTCAGACAAGTGAACATGTGCAAGAACAAGATTCTTAGTCTTTTTTCACGTAAAAACTTGAACTCCAAAAATACGTAACAAACAATTTCATAAAGAACATGTATGTTATTTTCTAATTAACGGACTTCTATTTGAAATTTCCATTCTTTTTTATGTTAATTTTATTGTTGAACGTCTATCAGAACACAACGATGATTATTAATGAGTACGCATAAAGGCTAATTAATCTTAATTGCATGGCTAATTAACTAATACTACGAAATATTATGCCGTTATGTTAATCGAATGAAGAAAAATGTAAAATTTACAGAATGCTCTCTATATTCCACACGTGTTAATTTTTCAAAACAGATGATATAATTGTTGAAGGAAAAGGATTATTAAATATACCATATATTTTCGCCCAGAGTAGTGGTAAAGTTTTTTCTTATGGGATTCAAACTCACGTGACATAAAGTAATAGATTTAGGTTTGGATAATAGCATCAACTTAATTGAGTTTCTGTTTCCCATTCCATTAAATGTCAACTCTTCATCATCCTTTTCCTTTTTTTGCCCAAAGGGGCGTTACCTCAGAAGAGCTATTAGACTCGAAACGGCATTTTGCTTCGAATCACCAAAAGCGTTGAACCGCGTTTCAAACTATTGCCACCAAATATTATCGCTCTGTATTATATTTAAAGAAATTAAATAAGGAAGAATCCGTATGAATGTATGTATGTTTTCGTATTCTGGAAAAACAACGGTACCTAGAGCCATGAAATTCTGAATAATGTAGTCATGCACGCGAATATGGACAATTAGAATTCCCAATTTGTTTCATTATCTATTTCATAATTTTTAAAATTTTACGAATTTTTTATTAACGAACTCAATCATTTCAAAGTGAGCAATGGCAACACTGTACGAAAAAAAAATTAAATCTCCTTCGCTAGACTATCTATCAGAAATTCTAAAGACTGTTTTTAAATATTTTGCGATTTTGCCGTTGAATTGCATTTTATGCGGCGTGAACATAATATTTAAACGTTAATAAAAAAAAATTAAAAATTAAAAAAAAAAATAAATAAATAAAAAAAAAAAATCTGAAATGTTTCAGATTTTAAATTACGTCCAAAGGGGCGTTTTTTAACATTTTGTGTGTTACCTTTCTTTATTAAATATCATGTTCCTCGAACTTAAACCATAAGATCCAGTGCAACAGCAATATCGCAAAATAGTTTTAAAACGAGCATATCTTTAGAATTTCCGATACAGAGACTCACGCGCTGGAGATAAAAATGTTTTTTCTGCACAACGTTGCCATTGCTCGCTTTGAAATCCTTGAGTTTGTTAATCAAAAATTCGTCAAAGTTTTAAAAAATAGGAAATCGATCATAAAACAAATTTCAAATTTCAAATTTGGTCTTCCACATGCTCATATTCGTTGGAGGATTACGTTATTCAAAATTCGATGACTCTATGTACCGTTGTTTTATCACAATACGAGAAATATACATACATTTATGCAGATTTTTCATTATTTAATTTCTTCAAATATAATGCAGGACTCTAACATTTGGTGGCAACAGTTTGAAAAGTGAACCGACATTTATGAGTCCGACGCAAAATGCCAAAACGAAACTAATAGTCCTTCGGGATTCAAATCCCTTTGGACTAAAAAAAACCACACACAAAAAAAGTTTTTTAAAGCCATGTTAGTAAGAAAACTGAACATTGATATGATAAATTAAGAAAAGATTAAAAAATAAACAGGAAAAAAAAGAAAAAAAAATGTATGCCAAAACTTTACGCTGCATCGGGGATTCTAAACGTACATTTTTATGCTGCTTTTACAACTTTTGTAATTTTTCTATTGAATTGCATATGGCATAAAAGTGAAGAAAATGATGCTTAATAATAAAGTTTAAAAGACAAAAAAGGGGGTATAACAGCAGACAGGTAGAATCGAGTGTTAGGTAGGAGTGTAGTGTATCAACAGGTAGGAGTGAGTGTAACAACAGACTAGTAGACCGCTAACTCAGCGAGAGTGTAAATAACGTTAATAAACCTTTTTGGGCTACCGCTAAAATCTGAAACCTTTCAGAAATTTTTTTTTGGAAGGGGGCAAGGATTTTAGATGATTTTTATTATTCTATCCTCTGTCCTCTGCTTCTACAGACCATAACTGGTTCTCGAACTACAATGATGTGCCAATTTTTGATTACTGATAAATACTAACTACTATAATTTTTATCTAACCAATTTGTTTATTTAGAATTATTTACGCAGGGGCAAATGAAATGAAATCTGAACACTAAGAATTAATCTTATTCGAGAGAACTAGATTTCGTTAATCCATAAAAATTATACTTTCTTAATATGTAGAAAACTGTTTTTGTTTGATTTTGAAGTCGAGATTCATTGAAATATATGTGTTTATACGCATCTCGGTAATAAAAGCTTACTTTACATATGATTTCATCGCTTGAAAAATATAAAGTAATGAAAGTTACTGCAGAAGCAATTACTAACTATATAATTCTACAGAAAGTGCAATAAACGCAATTAAGTAAATTCCATAGAGTGTAATTAAACAGACTCATAAAATAGTAGTATACTATTAAATTAATATCAGATAAATTTATGATTCTTCCCCCAATGGCGGGGACTTGGGCGTGGTCACTACTAAGCTCGGAGGTGGTGGCAACTTTATTGTGGAAGGGCATAACAATTGGGCCAACGTTACCTCCTATGAAGTGACGAACAATAAAATCCATACCTTCTCCGGTATTCGAACCTGGATCCTTCGGTATTCGCAGTAGGCTCCCCTAATCCCTACACTGTCTGAACGGTAATAAATTTATAAAATTATTATTACATGCAGCAAAAACTAAAGATATGAAATAAAACGAATCGACTTCAGATTTAAGGTAGTCTGAAAAATACAATATTCAGTGAGATTATAGCAACAACAAAACAAAAAAAAAAAAAAAAAAAAAAGAAAGAAAGAAAAGGTCTTACATTTTCAGATATATTTTCATTTATAACCTACACATAAAATATTTCAGCAGTAAGCAATATTATTAATGCATTCACAAAATTTCATGATTCACTTAACGATAACATTGTCTTATCTGTGAATATGAATTTTAAACAGTAAAGGAGGGATACATAATACGTATAAGGAAAATTAAAATGTGAAGCAGATTTCAGAAGGCTAAAAGAATTTAAAAATAAAAATAAAAATAAAAAAATCTGAAAGGTTTCAGATTTTAAATTACGTCCAAAGAGGCGTTTTTTTAACGTTTGTGGGATACCTTTATTTATTAAATGTTCTTCGCACCTAAACCATAAAATTCAGTTCATCAGCAATGTTGCAAAATAATTTTAAAATGAGCATATCTTTAGAATTTCCGATACACAATTCCGCGCTCTGAAGATAAAAAGGTTTTCCCCCCCGTACAGTGTTATCGCTGCTCGCTTTTAAATCGTTGAGTTTGTTTATAAAAAATTCGCAAAGTTTTACAAAATATGAAATTGATAAGTAAAACAAATTCCAAATTTCAAATTTGGGCTTTCAGATGCCCATATTCGCAGTAGGATTACGTCATTCAAAACTGGATGGCTCTAGGTACCGTTGTTTTATCACAATACGAGAAACATACGTACAGTTAATGCAGATTCTTCATTATTTAATTTCTTTAAATATAATACAGGACTCTAACATTTGGTGGCAACAGTTTGAAAAGTGATACAGTCTTTCAACGCCAAATCGCGAAACGAAAACAATAGTCCTTCAGGAACAAAGCCCCTTTGGACTAAAAAAAAAAAAAAAAAAAAAAAAAAAAAAAAATGTATAAAATGTGCATATACTACAGTACTTGTGTCAAACAAATGTACTAGAAAAAAAGGCTATAATGAACGTTATAAGCAAATGTAAGATAAAATCGCGGAAAAGCTGAAAACAGACTATAAAACTCATTCTGAATATAGCAACTTTTATCTGTTTTATTACTTAGGTAATCGAAACAACTTTGAATACCTTGTTAATTTGTTAGTCGTTTCTGTCTTCTCTTACTTTGCCTCGCGTTTCCTCGTCAGTAAGTATAAATTAGTTAGGGTGAACGAGTATATAGCGAAAAGTTTAAACAGAGCGTGGTTTCACTACTGTGAGCACACGTTGTTATTTCTACCAGCTGTTAACTTTGAATTTCGGCCTCGCATTCTTGCCGCCGAATTATTATCCTGCCGGTGTAATATCTGAGTCATCTTGTAGGATCAAACTGAATTGTGTAGTCCTGCACTACTTCTTACCTTTAAATTTAGTGTTATGTTATCTTTTAAGTTTCTCACTGCAAGTGGCCGGTATCTGTAAGCACGTAAGCCCGTGCCGTCTGTAAAATATGTAATATGTCCGTAATAATATAAATTTACCTGCAGTGTTCATCTTCGAGTCTTTGGGAAAAGTTGCAAAGATTGACACTTAAGTAGATCAAGTTATATGGGATGATAGCTAAAAAAAACTAGATCTCACAACCTAAACTTATCCATAAAAAATGAAAAAAATTCGTGAATTAAAATTTCAATATCCCAATCTTATTTCCCATTTTTAATACGATTTTATAACCTGTAAATTTATTATTCAATGATCCTAAAAAATTATTAAATACAAATTCTTGATCGTATTTAAAAAATAAAATAAAAATCTGAAAGCCTTCAGATTTTATATTACGCCTTGATCAAGCCAGATTTTATGATTATTCCAAAGGGGCGTTTTTTTTAACGTTTTCTGTATTACCTTTGCTTATTAAATATCACGTTCTTCGTAGTTAAACCATAAAATTCAATTCAACAGCAAAATAATTTTAAATTCAACGTATCTTTAGAATTTCCGATACACAATCCCGCGCGCTAGAGATAATAAAATCATTTTTTCGTAAAGAGTTGCCATTGCTCGCTTTGAAATCCCCGAGTTTGTTAATCAAAAATTCGCTAGATTTGGACAAAATATGAAATAGATAATAAAACAAATTCCACATTCCAAATGTGGGGTTCCAGATGCTCATATTCCAATGGAGGACTACTTATTGAAAATCTGATGCCTCCATATACCGTTGTTTTTGAACACTGTGAGAAACATACATACATTCCCGCAAATACTTCATTATTTAGTTTCTTTAAATATAATGCAGGGCTGTAGTATTTGATGGCAACAATTTGAAAATTGAACCGATATTTATAGCGCTGATAAAAACCAATTTAATTGTCTTATTTGAAAATCATAATCATCGAAAATCTAAAAGTTTCGAGTCAATAGATTTTTGACAAGACGCTCTCTCTTTTACGAACGTAACAAAATATATGTAATTATGTAAAGTATTTTTGTATATTTTATAACCCTAGAGAATATCCTGGGGGCTATTATTCTTTCATGTATTGTTTCAAAATCGAATTTGTATCTGAAGTCCACTGTGTCTTCGTCTCCGAGTCATCGACTCCCCGTTCAGAGTTCGCCAAGCGTTAAAAGAATAATCCTTTTGTCAAACATGTCGCCTTCAGTTTACATTCCATCTGCTAAACAAGTGGAATTTCGAAAGTGCATCTGATTGGCCGGAAAGCCACCGGCGACACGCGAAGGTAAAGGATTAACGGAATATTTACGATTATTATCTTTCCGCTTTATGCAAAGTAAAAATATAATCCTCAGTTAAAAGGCCACTAGAATATTCCTCCCCCTTAAAATTATAAAGACGAATCCAACATATTTCACAGAAACTTTATTACCATGGTAAACATTAAGAATTCGGTATATATAGTGTGCATCAGTACAGGTGATAGGTGACGGAGGACGGGGTCACCTGATGTCTAACAAAGGTAAGCAGATACATGTCCCACGCCCTCCACTATCTTACAGCTCTCGAGGCGCAAGACATAATAATAATAATAATAATAATAATAATAATTCTTAAATGTATGAAATATGATCCATCTATAAAATACATTAATAGATTGGATACACTATAAAGTTACATAAATACATTAGTTATGTACTTGAGAGCTTGATTACGGTATTACATTAGACCTGTTTACATTCATTATTTGGGGCTTGCGTTATTTGAGTACATACATCAGTTGTTATAATAGATACATAATCTTTATATATATAAGCGGCTAAAGTGTGTGTCGCCGATAGTTTATTGTTGCCACTCGGAAAAATGAGCGCGGAAATTAACGTTTCCGCAGTTTTTTAATTAATATCTCAACCGATTAAAGTCGTATGAGAACGTAAGAAGTAAAGATGAGAACGGTATCGATGGATTCGGAGAATATTTTTGGAATCCGATGATACGCCTCTCGAATTTCAACTCGGCGCCATTCCATAGATATTCGAGAAAAAAGAATTTGGCACGTAGCCAAATCCCTCTAATAGGGAAAAACCAAGAAAAGAAAGTGAAAAATGTAGGGAAAACGTAGGGGAAAATTAGTTTTTAATTAATATCTCGGCTAATTAAAGTCCCAAGAAGACGCGAATGGTCAAAATGGCATGCCACGGACCTGCGAAATCTAACGGTGTGCTTCCCTAAGCCCGGGAGCCAGCCGTTTCGGAGGAGATGATGCTACTTCACCCATATATATATATGCGGCTTAAGTGTCTGTTTGTCGCCGATAGTTTATTGGTTGCTTGCGTAACTGTACTAGCCAATGGGGTGAAGTTGCCACAGCATAGGGTTGCTATTTCAATTGAGACGGAGACAATTTCCTGTAAAACTTGCCAACGCTTAAGCGTGTTGGCATTTTTTACCTGAGCCTGCATTTGGACACGGTCAACTTTATGTTGCCTGTTCAAGAGTTCGTGAAAGAACGGACGTAAAATTAAAAATATTGTATGGTCATCTGCAAGGCGAGCTTAAAAATGATGAAAAGATCTATATAAGAAATGTTGCGTACAAAGAGATCTTTGACATGTGATTTAACATTTGATTATTTAAATCACCTCTATTGATTGAGCTAGCGGTGGGCTCTTAAGAAATGTACCGCCAGTGATTTCCTTCATTGTACTCTAAGCAATTAAGCAAGTAGAAGAGGGAAACACCGTGGTGCAGTAAGCAAAGGGGCGTTCTCGCGGTTTGCCCTGGGTAATTCAGTTTAAATTAGCAGACACCTTTGCACAAATTATTTTAAGTACAATTTATAATAGCTAGAACAGCGGTCATTTCGTATGACCGCGGGGATTCCTAGTTATGTTATGAACACCGTTATAAATTTAAATACTAGTTATATAGTTGAATATTTGAATGCAATAAAAGCATTTGATTAGTTGATTACATTATCCTATATACATTAGTTATGAGTACTTAGTATGGTTGTTGACACTTATATATATATATATATATACAATAATACTCGGATACATAAAGTTCGTATGTATCGTAGTTTACATTGAATACATAAATTCATGTAAGCGTATCAGTACAGCGGTGAAAAACTTTTAGGAGAGATAGAGTATACCTAGACCAGGAGTGGGCAAACTACGGTCTGCCAGAAGGTTCTATGTGAAAAAATGTCTTCTAAGGGAATTAGACCTCACATGGTTGCTGACTGCTCGTTTTAAGCTCCAGCCAGCGGATGCGAGTTGTACTTACTGATTGCGTATGGAAAGATTGCGGACATATAGCATCATTGTTAGTGTTGAAATTATTAAAAGTAATTAGCTAGTGCTTGATTATGTTATTCGTAAAATATTTCAACCCCAAAATGGCTACTGAAAAAAGTAAAGTTGATTCAGAGTGCCGTGCTTTTAATAATGAATGGACTTGGAAATATAAAAAGTTGTAGAAGCTAAACCAGTGTGTCTCATCTGCAATAAAGCTGTAGCAATCTTCAAAGAATATAAAACATTTCCCGTCATTTCACATCTAAGCATGAGAATTCCAATTACGAAGCAATGTCTGAATATGAAAGGCAACAAAATGCAGAAAGTCTTTGTAAAAAATTATCCGGCCGACAAAATTTTTTCAAGAAGGTAAACAGTATCCAGGAAGCAGCTACACATGCAAGTTACATTGTAGCATACAATAGTTTTAGTGCTATAAATAATAAAGCTCTAGGTGATGGAGAGTTCGTTAAACAATGCATGGTCCAGGTTTATGATGTTTTATGTCCAGACAAGAAAAATAATTTTGAGACAGTAAGCTTATATCGAAAAACGGTAATTTCTAGAATCGAAGATATCGATAAAAATTTGACACCACAATTAGAATCAAAGACTGGCCAGTTTAAATTTTGCTCCATAACTATGGCTGAAAGCACTGATATAATAAATGATACTGCTCAATTAGTATTATTTATCAAAGGTGTTGATGATAACTTTGAAATTACCAAGGAACTGGCATGCATGCGCTTTTTAATCCTTTGACGCGCGGTGGTCGCGCCCTGAAACCACCAATTTTCGAATTTTTTTCTCCTCTTCCTTCCAAAATTTTTGAGTGAAAATCAATTGATTACTGATCTTTTACCTCTAAATAACACAAAATGACTACAAAATCCTACATGTTTTAGGTCTTAGAACTTCAAATCGGATGCCTTTTAAAATTCGCTTTCAATGAGACAAAATAACTTCCTTTTATTAATATAAACAACGATAAATTTCAAAAGTTATTCATCGCACATCACGATTTCTATCATAAACAATAAAAAATAGCAATAATTAAACTGCATATATTAAAAAAAAAACCTCTATATGTATGGCATTTACTTTGTGGTTTCAGGGCGCGACCACTGCCCCACTAGAGCATTGTGCCACAATGCTCTAGAGACCCGGTGGTCGCGCCTTGAAACCACTGCTCTTCACAATGGCGTTTGCTTGCTTCTCAAATAGGAATGTTCATTTTTACCCGGATGTAGATAAGGGGTTTTGAAATCACAGAGTTATTTTATTACTAAACAATCCATGCACCTAAAAAGGTCTTTCTTTTCCAGAGACTTTTCTCTGATCTCAACACACTTGCTCCCCCAAGCTAGTATTGTGATTTTATAAATTATTTCCTGTGGTTTAAATTTAATGTAAATATACTTTGCTGTAATTAAAAATATAAATCGCGTAAAGTTTTATTTAAATTAAAAATATTTTCTGAATATTTTGAGACGAAATACGAATAAAATAAGTTTGAATGGGAAACGAATGATCCGTACCAAGGCAAAAAAAAAAAAAAAAAAAAAAAAAAAAAAAAAAGAGAGAGAGTCCTACACTCCCCCCCCCCCCATTAACATAAAAAACCCACAAATTTCATGTGCCAGATGAAAAGAAACAAAATAACGCTGGACATATACGAGTGAAATTTAGATCCAATCAGTGTACATTTTGTAGCACAAGGAAGAAATATCATAGAAGAAGATACATGTGTGAAACGTGCAATGTGGGTCTATGAATGTACCAAAAAGACAAAACATGCTTCGAACAGTGTCACAAAAAATATTTGTTCTTTGAAATTAAAAAACAAAAACAACAGAGTCTTTTTTTAATCCTTATTTTACTGCGATTTTTAATCCATGTAGCCAAACGTCCTTATTATGTACGTACTTATACTTTCACAGCTATAGAAAAATTACATAAATGTTTATTTTTAATTTCTTTCTGACGATTTACTTTGTAAAATAATGTAAAAAATATATATATTATGCAATTCTTACATGCATTTTTTTTTTTTAATTCGTAAATTCTTCATTTATTGGAAACGCGCACGGAAAAAGGTAAGTTTTTTTTTTCCTACAATCTAGGTAAGTTTCAAAGTCCTAGACGCGCGGTGGTTTCACAGTGCGACCACCACCCACAGAACAATGGGCAAGAGTAGATTTTTTTAATTCATATATTATTTGTCTCTAGGATCATAATATTCAATTTCTACAATTTTTAGTTAAAAAAATTATAAAAATAATACCGCGCGCGTCAAAGGGTTAAAGGGAACTACAACGAGATGTGATATTTTTCGTGAATTTCCAGGAAGGGCTTTTAACTTTGAAAGTGCCGATAACAAAGATATGTCATATTGCGATTAATAAAGTACCAAATATGGCGTTTAAAAAATCTGGACTCTTTAATCAAAATTATCCCGGTAACAATGTTGTTTTTCTACACAGAGTTATACATCAAAGTGCTCTGTGTAAATCTGCTTTGAGTATGAAACCCGTGCTTGATGCAGTCGTGAAACTTGTAAATACTATTCGATCTCGTGGGCTTGCTTACTCACAGGCAATTTCGAGATTTTTAGTCCGTGGAATCTGAATACTCTGATGTACTGTATTACACGAAAGTAAGCTGGCTTGTATATTGTTTTCGAGCGAGTCTGGCAGCTGAAAGACGACATTGTGTCGTTCTTCCATGAGAAACAGTGTTCTGCGGAATGCGAAATGATAGAAGATACAGAATGGCTTTCGGACTTTGCATTTTTCACAAATCTTCTTTGTCATATGAGCAACTTGAATGTCAAGATGCAAGGGAAAAATCAATTTGTCGACGATATCTGGGCCCATCTCAAAGCTTTTAAACTAAACTTAAGGGGACTCATACACCTTAAAACCCATAAGATCTTCGAATAGGTTACTGTTGCAAGAATTGGGATAACTTATTTATTTCAAAAGTAATTACTTCCAACTTTTTACAGCTGACTACATAATATAGCTGCTTTCTGAAATAGTCATCATAAAGTTTGTGTTGCCACAAATATTTTTATAATTTAATCCGCTTTGTGACAACATTTTTCGTCATGTTTCCACCTTGCGTGCACAGTTTAAAATATTCTGTTGCATAATTTAATTCTATATTTAATATATAGCTTTTATAACACTTAGAAACTACTGTGAACCTAAAATTCTAAAAATTTCATGTTACATTTTTATTTTATTTGGAGTTGAGTTTATAAAATATATTTTATTAAAAAAATTTGTAATGTTTTCGTCCATAAAATTTTTCAGTATTAAAATATTTATCAGATTTTTGGTTCAGTTAGAAAATAGTGCCCATATAAAGAATTCCATCCAATTTCAAGTATGTACCATTAGCCATTTTTAAAATATCATGCGCGCAATGTGGAAACATGGCGAAATATTTTGTCACAAAGAGGATTAAATTACAAAAATATTTGTGGCAACACAAACTTTCTGGTTACTAGTTTCCAAAGCAGCTATATTATGTAGTCAGCTGTAAAAGGTTGGAAGTAATTGCTTTTAAAATAAATAAAATATCCCAATTCTTGCAACAGTCACATATTCGAAGATCATGAGGGGTTTAAATGTGTATGAGCCCCCTTAATCTGTTTGCTGGGCACCTACCTAAGAACGACTTGTCTCATTTCCCGAGGTTAAATTCAGTACTCTCAGTAAATGAAGAGAAGCTTAAGAATTATGAAGATGGCTTGAAAAAACTGCCTTTTGAGTTGAAACGCAGATTTCAAGATTTCAGTGCCATTCAAACAGAATTGGATATTTTGACCATGCCTTTCAACGTAAATTGTGAAGCAATGAGGTTAGATTTGCAGCTTGAAGTAATTGAGTTGCAATCTAACAATCATCTCGAGCAGTTGTTACTTCCTTGTACGAAGTAAAAAGAAAGCATTGTAATCGCGAAAAGTTTCAGGCAACATATTTCAACGAAAATATCCATTTTGACCGCTATCGAATGCAATTTAACGATGTTTTTAGAATTGGTATATTGGTTTATATTAAAAATTATAAAACTGCTTTAAAATTAATTCTGAAGAGAATTTTTCGTGGCGTCTGTACGAACGTATGCACGTACGTATCTCGCATAACTCAAAAACGAGTAGCCTCAGAACGTTGAAATTTTGTATATAGGACTGCTATAACATGTAGATGTGCACCTCGTATTTTGGTTGCAATCGGCCGCACCAAACGTATAGTGATCTCAGTATCTTTACTCTTATGTTTGTAAATTGTACATTTTTTGCTTTAAAAATGATTGAATTATGTTGTTTTTATCTTCCGGTTAAGGTTTTTATGCCTTTCCTAATTCTGAAAGCAATATTTGTACAATTATTAACAATTTAAAAGCTGTTTAAGTGCGGTTAAGTTTTGAATAACATGGCGGACATATTTGTTTACATTTGAAACAGCAGAATTGTAGCTTTGTTGCCAATCTAGAGAGACTAAGCTTCGCAACACAAAAATAACGCCTTCATTTATTATTGCGAAATAAATCATGCTTAATCCTTTCTGGAATTTTTTCGAAGAAATAAGTGTTTAAGATTTACTTCGTAATTTTTAATGCAGATATTTTGAGTTTTTATGTATTTTTGCCTTGTCGCGAAGTGAGAGCTGAATTAATTGAATGAGAAATACTAAATCGTCTGTAAAAAACTGTTTCTTTTCTGTTTTGTTTGCTTAATTTCTTTCATACATCGTTTCAGCTTTATTATAGTATTTGAATAGAACATGTGGCAACGATAATTCTTCAATTGATATAAATTTTATGCATTCAGAGTGTCGTTATAGTAAACAAATATAGTGAATTTTAAAGAGTGCATTTATTCTATTGTGGTTTATGCGCTGTCGACGAAGTAGATTTAATTGAACCCAATCAATTTAAATGAAATTCAAGAAACAAATGCGTATAATTTAATATTCCGTACAAGGAAGTCATGGGGTGTACACATCAAATTTTTTCTAAATATGACAAAATTAGAGTTTTACAAATCATTATCGAAATTAAATTTCCTAAATACTTCCGGTTACAGAAGTGTTTTAAATGACGAAAATATTCATATTTTAGAAAAGCCAATTAAAAAAAAAAATAAATAAGACTAATTTTCTAAAAATAACGGAATTGAATGTGGTCTCCCGTTTGCTGTTCATACATTTGGCAAGGACTTATACTCGTTATGAAAAAATTAAGTTATAAAAAATTTAACTCGGTTAATATAGTTCGAAAAATAAATCGAGGGAATAAGTTTAAATGAAGTGCAGTAAAAAAATGCGCATTATTTAAAAGCTGTTCGAGGAAGTTATGTCATGTCCATGTCAGAGTTTTTAAGTTTAGAATTTTGGTTTTGGTAGGATTTATACCGACCATGAGTCACGATTGCTAACCACTTATTCCCAACGATCTGAAACTGTGAATAGCCCTGTGTATTCTCAATGTCTGGATGAAAAATGGTTTGGTTTGGTTTATTAGATTACGGCAAAGCATTCGAGGGCTATCTGCCTTAAGGGAAGGATGCCTTCGTGGAGGACTTTTTAAGGGTAACTGGCTCGTATACACGTTACACATGGGGAAAACCCACCCATGCACTGGATGGAAAATGAATGGCTGAGAAGCATCTTCATCTTGTTCAGCTTGTTTTAAAATGGTTGTTAGTAAATATCACTTCTCAAGGGAAGAGACCTTTCGGTTATCCAGCAATTTTTTTAATTGTAAATTTAACTGGGGGGTCACCGGTGACCATCTATGCGACTAAAAGTAAAAATACGTAATTAGAGTAAATATCGATATTGATAAATTTTTAATTATACCACTGTTACCATAATGGTTTGAAAGTTAAAAAATCGCAAGAATTTAAATAATAAATCGTAATAATGGTCTACAGTGCCTCGGCCCGTTTACACCCATCACGAAAAATGGGTGAATCTTTACATTATGGTAACTTGGCGATTTTTTGACGAAAATTTGGCGACCAACCCTGCTACAGCAACCTGCTAGTTTTGTTTTGGAAGCCATTTTGTTTTTCGCAAAGTAAAGGCTTTTTTTTTTTTTTTTTACTCGACATTTTTTCTAATAATCTGCTAGCCGAATTACGCTTATACTAGAACTTTTATGGGACAAAAATGCTTAATCATGACGAAGATTAGGTGCGAAATTGGGAGAAAGTGCAGAATCGCAAACTGCTTGCCGCGTTTTTAAGAACTGCACATACACGGTATCCATGTACACGTCGACCTATTTTCACTTAAAAAACATCCCAGAATTGCACAAAAATGGCATTGCGCACACTCTTGACTTTATCCTTGTACACTGCTAAAGTCCTAGCTAGTAACCTTTATCGCCTTACCAAAATGTCGCCAAAGTACTTGTTACCATATTCCAAAGATTAGCCAGAAATATTAACAAATTTCTTCGTTAATCAAACGAATTTGTGAAAGTAACTTTTTCTTATTACCATTCCATATATCTTACTTAAAGGCATTCCACTGACTTGGAAACGGTTTTCTTGTCTTTTCCTGTTATTTTTCAGAATAAGTTTGGCTCATGTTTCTATAAATGGCTTTCCAAAATTGACCATTTATTTTGCCTTTAACAGTCTTTTAACTGAAGCTTTTTCTTACGTTCGCAAATGCTCATTTCACCATTTGTTGCAACCGGAGGAATTCTGGAACCATGTGGTTCTTTGCTAGCTGTGCTGTAAAAATGCGGTTGGTGGAGAAGACGTTCGGTTAAAACATCGACCTATCTTCACTTAAAAAGTCAAAGAAAATTGACAAACATCCAATTCTTCTTAATCTTGTAAAATGCGTCAAACAAATAAGTGGACGATTCTGCACTTTAGCAGTGAAATTGTTCCTAAGTGCTTATTAGCTAAAATCACGATCGGAATTTTCCGGAAAATGTCACATGACATGTCTCATAATCTCTCATTTCTCTGAGACAAAATAATCTGTGATTCAAACTGTGTATTTCTCAGATTATTGCTGAAGTCCTAGCTAGTAACCTTTATCGCCTTAACAAAATGTCGCCAAACTGCCTGTTACCATATTCTAAAGATTAGCCGAAAAATGCACTAAACACGATTATATAACTCAGCTTATGTGTAGATAATATTTCGACATAATATACATCGTATAATAAAAATTTCATATTGGCGCCATCGGCAAACCACGTAGTCAACGTGTTAAGCTATTTCATATTCGTTTTTTAAATTTTAAATATTCTATTTGATCTGTTGTCTGTGATCATATGCCTTCTACTCCCTACCTTTGTATATTTGATGGAAGGAATTGCATATGTTTATGCTCTGCTGTATTGTAAATAAGAATGTCTTTTGTATTTAATTTGGTCACAGATTATCGTTCAGTAAAAGAGATTGAAGAGGCTGTGTCAATAACATCTAAATCAGTATCCACGCAAACGAAAACAATTCATTTCAATGCTGTCACCAGTTAAGAACTCCTAACTGGAACAAGGCAATCAACATTCATTCGTCAAAAACCTTGAGCTCTGCATCTTCAACACCTCTTATAGTGCACTAACGTTTTACAAGGTTAGATAAACAAACTCAGAATAATAATAATAATAAACTTTGATAACCTCGTCCAAGGATCCCATGCTTCCGGTGTCAGATGACATATGTAAATTTTATATTACAACAATAAAATTTAAAAAAAAAATCTGAAATTTTTCAGATTTTAAATTACGTCCAAAGGGGCGTTTTTTTAACGTTTTGAGTGTTACCTTTATTTATTAAATATCATGTTCTTTGCACTTAAACCATAAAATTCAGTTCAAGAGCAATATCGCAAAATAATGTTAAATTAAGCATATCTTTAGAATTTCCGATATACACAGTCTCGCGAGCTGGAGATAAAAGTATTTTTTTTCTATATAATGTTGCCATTTCTCGCTTTTAAGGCACTGAGTTTGTAAATCAAAAATTCGTTAAAGTTTTACAAAATATAAAATCTATAATAAAACAAATTCCAAATTTGGGATTTCAGATGCCCATATTCGCAGTAGGATTTCGTCATTCAAAATTCGATGGCTCTATGTACCATTGTTTTATCACAATGCGAGAAATAGACAATCATTTATGCAGATTTTTCATTATTTAATTTCTTCAAATATAATGCAGGACTCTAACATTTTGTGGCAACAGTTTGAAAAGTGAACCGACGTTTATGAGTCCGACGCAAAATGCCAAAACGAAAGCAATAGTCGTTCGGGACTGAAATCCCTTTGGACTAATAATGGAAAATGATGAGTTTAAATAAAAACACAACGCTTTATAGTACATGGCATATTTGATATTAAGGTTATCGTGGTCTGGAGTAAAAGAAACAGTAAGAATGTATTACATAATTCGGATTTGGAAGAGTTTTATATCATTGCTTAACGCAGCGATGCCCAACCTTGTGCTCGCCAGCCCGATTAGGTACTATGAACAAAAAATTCTTTAACCATTCAATTTATATTTCTTAATTGTTAAAATATGGTAAACATTTATAGTCATAAGAGATATCTTGCAAAACGTTATAAAATAATTAATTGCTGACTGACGAACTTGATAGCGAACATGGAATCTTATCGCTTCATTTCGATGTTAGATGGTTCAGCAGGGAAAAAGTACTTCAACGATTTGTAGAACTTCTTTCGCCAATAAAATAGTTTTTGGAATCCGGAAACGAAAGTTATAACGATAATAATTGGTTATCCGATCTGCATTTTCTCGCGGATATAACAGCTAAACTGAACAAACTGAACGAAGATCTCTAGGGAAAAGTAAAAACCCTTTTTCAATTGACTGGGACAGTAACTGCTTTTCAGATAACGTTAAATGTGTGGATAAATCAGATGAAATAAAAAAAATTTCACAGATTTTCAGAATTTATCAAGCCATATCAATAACCACGAAGCAATTGAAACACAGAAATACGCGGAAAACCTAAATGCACTGAAAAATAATTTTCAACTCCGCTTCTCTGATTTCCATAAAGTTCAACCAATATTATTACTCATCTCAAACCCCATTTGCCGAAATTAATATTTCAGATATATCACATAAGATTGGAAATACGTTTAACAAAAATGTTGATGTTTTGGAAATGTGCTCGCGATAAGCCAAAATGGGCACACGAGAGGCCAAAGGTTGGATTGAATTTTATGATTTAACCCTTTCCGGCACGCTGCCTTTTAAAGTTGGAGTTTTGATTTAAAAAAAAGTAGGCAGTCTAATTAGGCCTAGAGGAGTACACAAATAAAATTTTGTGAAGATAGCACTTCTCGTTTGATTCTGTGGGTGTGCCCAAAGTGGGCCACTGATTGAATAGAGCTTCAAAAAGAATGCTGAAACGAGCATTGTTGTCAATGAACTGACCGATGAGATGCGGAGAAACAGAGAATACAGACTCTCAGTTGTCCTAGACGATCGGTGAGTCCTGTCTGGGTACACCTATGGTTCGCCGTTTGATTTTAGGCAAGATTTCAAGGTAAAAATTTAAAACTAATATAGAATAAGGAGATTAGCATATAGCTAAAAACACAACATAGAAATTTCTTTTCAAACAATTCCTTTTATACCCTAAAAAAATCTGGAAGATTTCTTTGAAAAATGAGGGTCGTAAAAAAACTAAACATGGCTAAAATATAAGGACTGGTTTGTGTTGAGCTGCCATCTATTGCAAATAAAGAAGGTTCAGAGTAACCTATAGTAACTTATAAATCCTTTTTCATTCAATTTTTCTGTGCTCACAGAAGAAAATTTTTAGGTGTGTTCACACCGGACACACTGTGCAGCAAAGGGTTAAAGCATTTCTTCAGGTACTAGATACATCATTTTCAACAATCGCAGACTAGATGATCCTATGCATTGAACGATTTGCGATAAAATCAAAAGCAGCTGATTCACCATCAAATGATGTACATCAAGAAAGGCAATAATAATATTTAAAAATACCTAAATGGAAAAAAAATTGACAGGGTTCTTCCGCAGTTTTCACAGATGTAGCATACTCCCTAGTTACGTATCCAACCATCTACGAAATTTCTATATATTCTATTATTGCATTGTCGGGAGCATTTTGATTCGGTACGCCAACTACAGATAGCAACACCCAATACATGGTATTTGACTATACACATTTCTTTGTTGCTTTGCTTTACACTTAACCCTTAAATGCATGAATTTTTAGTCCAAAGGGGCTTTGTCCCTGAGGGACTATTGTTTACGTTTTGCGATTTTGCGTCGAATCATTCTGAATGTCTGTTTCATTTTTCAAACTGTTGCCACCAAATACTATCGCCTTTATTATATTTGAAGAAATTAAATAATGAAGAATCTGCATATATGTATGCATGTTTCTCGCATTGTGATAAAACAACGGTACCGAGAGCCATCCAATTTTGAACGACGTAAACCTACTGCAAATATCGGCATCTGGAAGCCCAAATTTGAAATTTGAAATTTGGAATTTGTTTTATGATCGATTTCATATTTTGTAAAACTTTAACGAATTTTTTATTAATAAACTCAAGGACTTCAAAGCGAGCAATGGCAACGTTGTAGAGAAGAAACATTTTTATCTCCAGCGCGTGAGACTGTGTATCGGAAATTCTGAAGAATGTAAAGATGAATTAGGTGAATTCCCTATAAATGCTGCTATAAGGAATAGTCTCCAATTATTAAGATTTGAAATACAACATCGGTGAAATAATTTTCAGAAACATTAGACAAAGTTCATAAACGAACTTTTGCAAAATACTTACAGAGAATCCACTAGCAGCGTTTTCATATTGTTACGTTATTTTCTTCCTTCACGTTCCTACGGGGTTCGCGAGGATTTGGAGTGAATAACGACGACAGCCCTTGATGGAATATCGAAACACACTTTATTTAGCCAATATTAATCAGGACATCTCCAAAACTCTTTTACAGTCGCCGAAGATCTACAATAAACACGCTGGAACAATCAGCGACACAGCCTGCACACTGTCAGGCATTAACGGTGGAGACAGCTTCACTGCAAAGCACCAGAGTATAGCTCCCGACTCTGCTCCGTCGTTCTCGAAACTCCACGTACTCTCGGGACTCTCCACGCCACAACTCGCGATGCTCTCGACGACACACAGAGCACAGCTCCCGACTCTTCGGTTCAATCGTTCCCGGAGCTCAACACGCTCTCTCGACGATGCGCTAACCGCGATACACTACGAGACTCTTTCGGAGCGCTCGACGACCTACTCGGCACTCGCTGTCCGGCTGTCAACTCGATCGACTCCGCAGGGATTGACTCTCTAGACGAGACACCAATTCGATACTAACTAACTCGTACTCTTGATGAGGCAATCCTTAAGTGACTGCGGACCAGCAGGGTTTATATAGCTTTCAGCTTGTGTTCGAGAACATTCTGGGCTAAACCGGTAAGAATTCGTTCCAGAAGAGTCTCCATCCGTCCATGGCATATCGCAAATTTTATCGTCAACTATCGCCAAATGAGCGATTTCTCGCCAAATGTGGCAACACTGCCTTCTTTTGCCATTTTCTGGAAACCCTAAAGCTGCTTTGGGGGGAAGCCATCTTACCGCACCTATACATTTCGTAACAATATATTTAATAAATGTTACGAACGTAAGTAATATGTGTAGTAATAATTAATATTAAAAATGTTATTAACAAAAGTATTTGTATATTTCTACTTATTAGCCCAAAGGGCTATTGATTTCAAAACGGCATTTCGGTTCGATTCACTTTTCAAACTGTTGCCAGCCATGTATTATATTTAAAGAAACTAAATAGTCAAGAATCTGCATGAATATTTCTCGCGTTGTGAAGCAACAACGGTACCTACAGGTATCAAATTTTGAATAACTTAGTCCTCCAACCGAACATGGGCACTTGAAGGCCCGAATTTTGAATTTGTTTTATTATCTGTTTCAAATTTTGTAAAACTTTAACGAATTTTTGATTAACAAACTCGACGGTTTCAAAGTGAGCAATGGCAACACTGTACAGGAAAAAACATTTTTATCTCTAGTGCGCGAGACAGTGTATCGGAAATTCTAAAAATATGCTGGTTTGCTGTGAATTTTACGTGGTTTAAGTGAGAACATAATATTTAATAAATAAAGGTGACACAAAAAACGTTAAAAAAAAAGCGCCCTTTTGGCGTAATATAAAATCTGAAAGCTTTCAGATTTTGTTCTTTTTATTTGTATTAATTTCTATTGCTGATCTGAAAGATAATTTTTCTGACCGTTTAATGTTATTAAAATGGCAACGGAGGAACATAATCACATTAAGCGACTATACTGTGCAAAAACTAAAAAGGCTGGGCTTATATTACCCATTATCCCTTCTAAATCTTTTTGTCATTTGGAAGAGATCATTAGGAATTGCGTCTCTGATGGACCTACCACGCTAAATCACCACGTGTGGCTAACGAGCACGTAACGTGGAACTTCTCCATAGCAGGGAATGAGGAGGAAAAATCATTAAATGTTGTTACTTTCGTTCCGGGTTCAGTTATTAAGCGAAGTGAGACCTTCTACCCTTTTTTGTAAGGAATTAGGCCTAATGTAGACTGAAGGAACAGCATTTAGAAAGGAAAATAAATACAGTATTTTTTCAGTTGTCCGGCTTCCAGATCCGAACAGCTTGTTCTTTCTGAACTACATTTTTATGTAAGATGAAAAATATGTGAATCAAAATTATAATTTAAACTAACGGTAAAACTTTAATTCTCCCTCTCTATTCTAAAAATCGTAATAACTTCTCTGGATTGCGTCTAGATCATTCCATTATGCATGGCTTGCGCAGTGCTGATGACGTAATAATTGGGAACTGAAACTTTTAACTCAAACCAGAACCTTTCTCTTCGTGTGCTTCTATCTTGCATAGCTACGCACTTCAGCTTCGCTTTCTGCTCTGCTAGGATGTCTTGCTTTCTATTGCAATAATACCAAAAATGTAAATGTTCTGTAAAAGGGCATGGACTAGAGTGCCAAGTGATTGTGGCCACAAACATCAACTGGAAAATAAAAATTTAATTAAAACTGCCTCCTTACTGCCAAGTTTTTCAGTTATTACGAAGTCAACATATTAGCATACGACGTAATCAGAATTCTTGGATCTGCGTACGCATCAGCACTGCTCGGTCTTTTCCTTGCTTTTATTATGTCATACATGTAATAAGATGACTTGGTTAAAGAAAGTTGCAACGGATTGGCGTTGGAGACGCTTTACTGCGTAGTTAGAAAGATGACACTCAGATGGACGTAGTGGTAAATTCCACGTACAATTTTATTTCTTGAGAATGCACCACATCATCACCGTTGTTGCGCCATGCACCCAACAATTTTATTTCAACCAGATCAACTGGTTCAACAATTTTATTTCAACCAATTTCAGTCAGGAAAGGTGACTATTATGTAGTGTTTTCTCCGGGACTTGAAATCTAGAGCTCTCAAATATCGCCAGCCTACATAGGGTTGTAGAGTCTATTGGATCTACAAACAATGCATTGAATCTATGTACTATGTTATTTTGTTGTTGTCTTGTGCATGTATTTCATGGAAGAATGGTTGCCAGAGACACAGGAAAAAGTCCCATGGGGTTAGATCCGAGGAGCCATGCAACACAAAAACAGCAACTAAGGACTCTTTCTTCAGTAAAGAGACGGTGCAACAGTTGCTGTACGGATGTACCAATATGTGGTGGTGGTGCTCCATCCTGCATAAAGACAATTCTATCAAATTTTTTTAATCATTGCTTTCACTGCATTAATTGATAGAGGTCCTTTACGTAAATTGTTTCGACTTCTAAATTCGCGAAAAGCGGCCGCTGCGTTGAATTGATTAAGATAAAGTAAGTTCACAAGTAATGCACGCTGTGTTAAATTGAGACACATTTTACAAGGCAACTGATACTTGAAAGCATTTTCAATGCCCCGCTTCTTTTTTATGACTCAAAATACTGACTCTGCTGTCGACTACGTAACCAGGATTTCGCATTTTGCGATTTTTTCCCGTGTTTTATGCAAAATTTTAGCTGTCTTTAAAAGAAAAGCGCCACATTTTCCCCTACCGGACACTTTTGGAACTAATTTTTTTTCGTGGATTCCCTTTTCCCATATCGTCAATAGGTCCCTGTACAAAATTTTGTGGCTTTGCGGCTAAAAGTTCAAGCTCCAGAGGTCTCTGAGTATCGTCAGTTTAAAAAACAACAACCTGTATTTGGAATATTCAGTAAGGATTGGAATCTTTTACAGGGGCTACCTTGCTTCGATCACCTTTGCCACCTTGCTTACAAATGAACAATGAATCAGAGGACTGCTTAATTTGACAGAAATGTTATATATTATATTTCACAATCTCCAGCTCTGCCACTTAATTGGCGAATACACTTCGAGGTCGATAAACTTCATAGAATGTACTCAGGAATTCCGGGCTGTGATGACAGCACAGATCTAGATCCGGTAAACACTAATGAATTTTTTATGTCCAATTCAGAAGCAGAAGTCCATAAAAACAGATTTCCACCGAAAGAGAATAATGTAAGAATGAAATCCAACTCCCAGGTAAACAAAGCCTCAAATACCTTTACAAGATAAGACGACAAATAACATTACATGCGCGAGTGCATTCTGATGCACTTCATCGGAGATTAGGTTTCAAAATTCAAAAGCAGTCCATCTTTGCTAACCAACCTAATAATGGGGAGTAACGAATGCACACAAAGTTGAGCTTAAAATAAACCCCAGCAGATTTCTGGCAGCTTCATTTGCGAAAACTCAACAGCTTTTAAAAGAATTGCTACACCAAAGCTCAAAATTTAAATATCAAAATTAAAGGTATGTTTGTAGCATTCATAATACACTTAACAATAATCACCTATTTACATGGGAAGGGAAAGTAGAGAAAAAAAAAAAAAAAACTAAGGTATAATATTGTGAATGAGATATAAGATAAAAATAGATGTGTAAAGAAAAGATCAGGAGACAGTGAAAGGGAATATAATAAAAGACCAACGAATCTGAATCACAAAACTTTGCACCGATACTCGGTCATGCACATCTTGTGGTTTTCTCTGTTTCTCCCCCCCACCCTCTGCCATCTATGGTGGAAAAGATATACTCTTTCTTATTTATTATTATTTTCTCCCAGATGGCGCCGGTTAATGTTTTTGCTTGAAGGGAGGTCAGTATTTTTGGTAGGTTTGGTGTATCATTTCTCAAACTGCCCTTTTTCATTTATTCTCGTCCTCCCCACACTGGCGCCAAGGAGAAGATGCAACCAGGAAAGATGTAGTATTGCAACGAAACTGAACCTTAATCGTGACACTTCCCGCCTGAAGGGAAGAATATGAAATTCATAAATTCTAAAAAAAAAAAAAAAAAAAAAAGGGTTGAGCCTAAGAGAATCAATCTAATTTTATTCCAGTGAAGAAAAGGCAGAAGTTGATCTTAAATACTTTCCAAGATCTTGATCTAATTTATGCTTTTAAACTAAAAACTAGGGCTGCTACGCCACTCGAAGTCTGCTTTCACCACTCGAAGTCTGCTTCATCCACTCGAAGCAGATTTCACCCCGGGGTGCGTACGCATGTGCTCTGAACAAGTGGTCAGCTTGTCGCAGGACCCCCAGTGTTTAGTCCCCAAGCGAACTTGGTACTCATTTTATCGACCCAAGTGATGGAAACGAAGGGATGAAAGGCTAAGTCGACCTTGCCCAGCTCGGGAATCGAACCCCTGACATGTGGTGCTGCTGCGCGATGCGCTAACCACTGCGCCACCGGCCCTATTTTATGCTTTTATATCACCTAATTATCCAGAGAAAAGAGTTTGTAGAGTCATCAGGATTTTTGTAGCTGAAGACATGAAAAAATGAGCAATGACCTCGTCAGGACTCGAACCTGGACCTCTCGAATACTCACCGAATGCGTTACTGTTACACCACGAAAGCATGCATGCAGGGGTTTTGCATGACAACAACTAGATATTTATCGGATCTAGTCTATTCCAAGCGATTGGAGGTTCCTATTTGCCTCGCGTTCCCTCCCTAGGGGACTTCAGCTGGTTGTTATTGACGTGATACGCTTATGAAGCATTAGGTGAATTAGCTTATTAAGGCCAATATTTCTTGGCCACATAAGTATAATCATTCAACTACTGGACAAACCGCCTATATGCCTAAAGTTCTTATTCTAAAATTTCGTCTCCACTTTGTTCACAATTCTTCAATAGGCATTAGCAACTCTTAAACAAATTACATTGTAATACACGGCATGGTCAAAAATATGAAATAAAAAAAATTACAATGTAGCATACGACATGGACAAAAATATGAAATGGAAACAAATTACAACCTAATATACGACGTGGATAAAAATATGAAACAAAACAAATTGCAATGTAACGCACGACATGGACCAAAAAATGAAGTAAAACAAATTACAATGTAATACCCAGCATGGACAAAAATATGAAATAAAAAAATTACAATGTAGCATACGACATGGACAAAAATATGAAATGAAAACAAATTACAATGTAATACACGGCATGGTCAAAAATCTGAAATAAAAATAATTGTACAATGTAGCATACGACATGGACAAAAATATGAAATGAAAACAAATTACAACCTAATATACGAGATGGACAAAAATATGAAACAAAACAAATTGCAGTGTAACGGACGACGTGGACCAAAAAATGAAGTAAAACAAATTACAATGTAATACATGGCATGGACAAAAATATGAAATAAAAAAAAATTACAATGTAGCATACGACATGGACAAAAATATGAAATGAAAACAAATTACAACATGGAAATATACGACATGGATAAAATATGGAGTGAATAAATATATATCAGCGACAAGAAAATGGTAGTAGGTGCCTTTCTGTAACATATAACAACAACTCCGAGATCACAATGGCAATGCTTTCAGATATCGATAACATTTATGCTTTAATACTCTCTTACAATCTTTTTACTATCTAGTAACTAATTCACATATGTGAAGCAAAGAAATATAACCCCCACGTGCTTTGCCGTAGTGAATACCACGATCCAATCTGCAAAGAAAACGTGTGCCTTGAGGGCCACGAACTGTTACAAAAGAACTTTACAAACCAAAAACAAATTCTTATCTTTGATCAAATCAGCAGTCTGTTACTATAACAACAAATTAATTACCTCGCACAGACATAATGGCGATTTCACCGCAGGTTAAAAATGAGAAAATAAATTGACAGATGATGTGGCAAATACATTTTCGTGGACGTATTAAGCAGAACTAATGCGACGTAGTCCCGATTTATTTCCCTCCTCCATTCCACCCACAACACAAACAAACATACACACAAACAGCATCATCATTTGCTCCGTTGGATGGTGGTGGGAACAAATTGCTTAAGAAGGCGATCGTCACGAGCCGCGCGCGCATTCCTTACAGTCAATAAGCACAGACAGGAATCACGCTTTTGTGTGTTTGATGGTAGTAAGGATCTCTTGCGCCTTCGGATGAAAAGAACCATTTAGGTGGAAAAAAAATGAGATTTATTATAGATTGATTTTTCTCCAATAGAGAGATACTCGTAAATGAGGATTTTTTTAGTCCAAAGGGATTTGAATCCCGAAGGACTATTAGTTTCGTTTTGGCATTTTGCGTCGGACTCATAAATGTCGGTTCACTTTTCAAACTGTTGCCACAAAATGTTAGAGTCCTGTATTATATTTGAAGAAATTAAATAATGAAAAATCTGCATAAATGTATGTATATTTCTCGTATTGTGATAAAACAACGGTACATAGAGTCATCGAATTTTGAATAACGTAATCCTCCAACGAATATGAGCATGTGGAAGACCAAATTTGAAATTTGAAATTTGTTTTATGATCGATTTCCTATTTTTTAAAACTTTGACGAATTTTTGATTAACAAACTCAAGGATTTGAAAGCGAGCAATGGCAACGTTGTGCAGAAAAAACATTTTTATCTCCAGCGCGTGAGTCTCTGTATCGGAAATTCTAAAGATATGCTCGTTTTAAAACTATTTTGCGATATTGCTGTTGCACTGGATCTTATGGTTTAAGTTCGAGGAACATGATATTTAATAAAGAAAGGTAACACACAAAATGTTAAAAAACGCCCCTTTGGACGTAATTTAAAATCTGAAACATTTCATATTTTTTTTTATTTTTTTTTGTTGGGTTTTGGCTATGCGACCATCAATTTCTGAACCGTGGATGATGTGGAAAAATTTATTAAATTTAATCCTACCCCATCCATTTAAGTATCCATTTGTGTGGAAAAAAATATTTATGCGTTTTAAATACTTCATCAACTGGGGAAAAAAAAAAAAAAAAAAAAAAATCTGAAAGGTTTCAGATTTTAAATTACGTCCAAAGGGACGTTTTTTTAACGTTTTGTGTGTTACCTTTATTTATTAAATATCATGTCCTTTGCGCTTAAAAACCATAAAATTCAGTTCAACAGCAATGTCGCAAAATAATTTTAAAATCAGCATATCTTTAGAAATTTCGATACAGTCTCTACCCTAGAGATAAAATTTCTTTCTTTCTTTCTTTTTTTTTTTTTTCCTCTCACCGCAGAGTGTTACTATTGCTCGCTTTTAAATCGTTGAGTTTGTTAATCAAAAATTCGTTAAAGTTTTACAAAATATGAAATCGATAATAAAACAAATTTCAAACTTCAAATTTGGTCTTTCAGATGCCCATATTCGCAGTAGGATTACGTCGAAACATACATACATTTATGCAGATTCTTCATTATTTAATTTCTTCAAATATAACGCAGAACTCTAACATTTGGTGGCAACAATATGAAAAGTGATACGCCGTTGATTCGACGCAAAATCGCAAAACGAAAACAATAGTCCCTTAGGGACAAAGCCCCTTTGGACTAAAATTCAGCTCCGAGATTCTACAGGTGTGTTACTCTACAGATGTGCTTATAAGACTAGGTGTAAGGCCTCAGATTCAGCTCGGTCAAAAAGAATTCTGTAATTCCTCACTATAACATTTTTCATCCACAAAAGCAAGGAAGAAATTTTGGTCTTGGACACCCCTAAAAGATCTGAATATATACATTGGCACTCTCAATTAGGCACGATGTTTGTATTGATGTTTCATTGCTTACGCATCGTTTTAATGGTAAAGCATTATTATTCTGCCATCTTTTGAAACTGAGCATATTATTTTACAGGTGAGTTATAATATTCTTTATTTTTTGTTTAATTTCTTTCGCATTTAGCCTAGCAAAAGTGTCAGAAACACCTACTTATATTATAATCCTATGGGGAAAAAATCTGATGTGTACACCACATGACTTCCTTGTACGGAATATTAAATTATACGTATTTTTTCTTGCATTTTATTTAAACTTATTAGATTGAATTAAACCTACTTCGCCGACAGCGCATAAACCACAATAGAATAAATGCATTCTTTAAAATTCACTTTGTTTACCATAGCGACACTCTGGCGCTAGGTTTACTTAACAGTATTATGTTTCATTCATATTATAACTCAGAATGCACAAAATGTATATCATTTAAAGAATTATCGAATCGTTGCCACATGTTCTATTCAAATACTATAATAAAGCTAGAACTATGTATAAAAGAAATTAAGCAAATAAAACAGAAACGAAACAGTTTTTCACAGACGATTGAGTATTTTTCATTCAATTAATTGAGTTCTTACTTTGCGAGAAGGCAAAAATACATAAAAACTCAAAATATCTATATTAAAAATTACGAAGTAAATCTCAAACGCTTATTTCCTCGAAAAAATTCCAGAAAGAATTAAGCATGATTTAATTGGCAATAATAAATGAATGCGTTATCTTTGTTGTTGCGAAGCTAAGTTTCTCTAGATTGGCAACAAATTCACTAGTCTCCTGTTTCAAATGTAAACATCAATGGCCGCCATTTAAAACAGGCTTAGCGGCAATTAAACAACTTTAAAATTGCTGATAATTCTAAAAATATTGCACACAGATTTACTAAAGGCATAAAATCCTTAAACGGAAGATAAAAACAATATAATTCAATCATTTTTAAAGAAAAAAATGTACAATTTACAAACATATAAGAGTAAAGAAACTGAGATCACTGAGCCGGGTAATAGAGTGCATATATATATAAATATTTTTTTATACGTTTGGTGCGGCCGATTGCGACCAAAATACGAGGTACACATCTACATGTTATAGCAGTCCTATATACAAAATTTCAACGTTCTGAGGCTATTCGTTTTTGAGTTATGCGGGATACGTACGTACGCACATACGTACATACGTTCGTACAGACGCAACGAAAAATTCTCTTCAGAATTAATTTTAAAGCAGTTTTATAATTTTTTTGAAGGAAAAGATTATTTTATTCTGTCCTTACGTACAGATATCACGCAAAAACATCGTTAAATTGCATTCGATAGCCGTCAAAATGGATATTTTCGTCGAAATATGTTGCCTGAAACTTTTCGCGATTACAATACTTCCTTTTTACTTCGTACAAGGAAGTAAAAAGAAAGTACATCTTAACTTATACTGTGTACAGTTCATTTAAATACTGGCAATGAATAAATTCTAATGATAATTTAATAATTAAACTTTGACAGTTATGTATGCTACACAAATATCGCTTTTTATGCAGCACGTGGAATACACACAATGTTTGGCTATAGACAATGGATACTATTGTAAAGATTCTGTGCGGTTATTATTTAAACTAACCACTTATTATGGGTTCGCTCTTTAACTTTTTCTTTCAGTATTCCTCACCAGAGGGCAACTGAGTTTGCCAATATTTAAATTGAGGCTCTTTTATTTTGAGACAAAGCGTATTTCTGGCTTCGCGTGCGAGCTACGTATTAATTTCCTGACAGCTCTGATAGCTGTAATTATTCAGCTTTGCGTTCTATCGCTGCTGGTTTTTTACCATCCGGAAGAATTACCGAGTCAGCTTATAGCAATATTTTATTGTGTAGTTTTTGACGTTTGACTTAAATTTGTCTGTTCTATTTAGTTGCATCACTACGAGCTGTGCCTGGAACAAAAGAATGTGTTTATGTTCCAAATTCTGTTTGAATAAAAAGGTTACTTACACCTTCTTACGACTTTGTAGTTAATTCAGACATAGCGAAGATTCGCCGTGTTAGGGTTATGGACTAATTAACATTGCCAGATCAAGTAAAAATCAAGTAAACTTAATCATTAGCATTGATCAAGTAAACTTAATCATTAACTGGTTTGTGAACTTAATTACAATTATAAAAATGTTAAGCCCAAAATTGTATTTAATTTCCTAAAATAATTCAGAAGGTGATTCAATAGCTGTTATTATTAATCATTCAACAATTTTTAACGTAAACCGTCATTCTTCACGCCATTTTCACCCGTCATTCTTGAAGTGTTTGTTCAGATGATAATATCTAACTCTTATTTATTTTCATGAATTGTCTCCCTTCCCCATTTATTCATCTATTCTTGTTTATAAGACACCATACTGCTTATATGACGACATTACTACTTATATGACACCATCTTGGTCTTTGTAGTATTTTTTCCTTACGCACAAATCTCTATTTTAAGTAGAAATCAGAAAACAGCTAGTGGCAGATCTAGATTACACATTGAAGCTTGAATTATATTTCTTCGCAGAGTCCAGCGGAAAATTTCAAATTTGTTTATGAAGATTACGAAAAAATAATAATCTGTTTTCTGATGAAATCATTGACATCAGATAGTATGCTGAAATGTGTTGATTAACCATGCTTTAAAAATACGGAAAATCAGCCATTAACAGATGCTGATGTTACATCTGTGAAATAAAACGAACTGTACGGAATATTTTAATTTTGTAACAGTTATTTTAATTTTGAAACTCTTTCCTTTCAATTCTTGTTACCACTTACAACTTCCTACCAGAATGAGTTTTTAGAATCGCATTGAATGCAAATGAGTTAGAAGAAGTACTTAAGGAAGGGGTAACTTACTTGAATAGAGAGGGCTAAGAGTTCTTAGGGCGCGTGTTTGACTTCTGGCTAAGTCACTCTTGAAGCTGTTACGCTCGGCCGTATTATACGTGCCTATTGATTTTCGCCGGCTAGTTTAAGGGCCAACTACGTTAGATAATTGTGTCGAGCGTCGGCTAAGTCTCGTTTAGTTAATTTTAGTTTAGTTTTTTATTTCTTACTCTGAGTAACTCGGGTTTACAGCAAAGCCCGAGAAGGGGCCAAGTGTTATTCTTATCTGAGCGAATAAAAGGGTAATTTAACCCTTCTCGAATCTATGTGTTAGTTGTTCTGAACTCAGCGATAAGTTGCTACATAGTTGCTAAGTTCTAAGTTGCTACATAGTAGCTAAGTTCTAAGTTGCTACATAGTAGCTAAGTTCTAAGTTGCAACATAGTTGCTAAGTTCTAAGTTGCAACATAGTTGCTAAGTTCTAAGTTGCTACATAGTTGCTAAGTTCTAAGTTGCTACATAGTTGCTAAGTTCTAAGTTGCTACATAGTAGCTAAGTTCTAAGTTGCAACATAGTTGCTAAGTTCTAAGTTGCTACATAGTAGCTAAGTTCTAAGTTGCAACATAGTTGCTAAATTATAAGTTGCAACATAGTTGCTAAGTTCTAAGTTGCTACATAGTTGCTAAGTTCTAAGTTGCTACATAGTAGCTAAGTTCTAAGTTGCAACATAGTTGCTAAGTTGCTACATAGTAGCTAAGTTCTAAGTTGCTACATAGTTGCTAAGTTCTAAGCTGCTACATGGTTGCTAAGTTCTAAGTCGCTACATAGTTGCTAAGTTCAAAGTTGCTACATAGTTGTTAAGTTCTAAGTTGCTACATAGTTGCTAAGTTCTAAGTTGCAACATAGCTGCTAAGTTCTAAGTTGCTATATAGTAGTAGCTAAGTTCTAAGTTGCAACATAGTTGCAAAGTTCTAAGTTGCTACATAGTTGCTAAGTTCTAAGTTGCTACATAGTTGCTAAGTTCTAAGTTGCTACATAGTTGCTAAGTTCTAAGTTGCTACATGGTTGCTAAGTTCTAAGTTGCTACATAGTTGCTAAGTCCTAAGTTGCTACATAGTTGAAGTTCTAAGTTGCTACATAGTAGCTAAGTTCTAAGTTGCTACATAGTTGTTCTAAGTTACTACTACATAGTTGTTCTAAGTTCTACATAGTTGTTCTACATAGTTGTTCTATGTAGTTCTTGTACTACATAGTTGTTCTAAGTTCTAAGTTGCTACATAGTTGCTAAGTTCTAAGTTGCTACATAGTTGTTAAGTTGCTAAGTTCCTCGACGTTCTATCATAGACAAAGGGCGATGAACACTGCAAAGCCTCGGCATATATGTTGCAATAAAAAATTTAAAAAAGGTAAGTTTAAAAAAACACTTCTTCACGGTTGAATCAAATAACAAACATTAGATTTAAAATCATTTGAAAGAAACAAAATCTGTCAACGCGGATTTAGTCTTCATTCAAGATTGTTTTGACTGCTTTAGATATAAAACTAAAAACGCCTTACATCTTACATTACGTAAGATATGTGGGAAAAAAATGTATCATCTGATAAGAAGCCATCAAACTACATTTAAAAGAAACAACAAAAAGTACGGAACGAACGAGGCTAAGCATCATATCAGGTTTTTCATGCTGATAACAGATGATTTTAGTAGGAAAAAGTGCCCGAAATATTTGCTAAAAAAAAGAGGATTTGGGAAGAGGAGAGAATAACAAAATAAAATAGAAAAGAATTCAATAAAATCTGAAAGGTTTCAGTTTTAAAATCACGTCCAAAGGGGTGTTTTTTAACATTTTGTGTGTTACCTTTATTTATTAAATATCATGTTCCTTGCATTTAAACCATAAAATTCAGTTCAATAGCAATATCTAAATAATTTTAAAATCAGGGTATCTTTAGAATTTCCGATACAGAGTCTAGCAAGCTGGAGATAAAAATGTTCTGGAGATAAAAATTTCTTTTTTTTTTTTTTTTTTTTTTTTTTTTCGTGCAGTGTTGCCATTGCTCGTTTTGAAATCGTTTAGTTTGGTAATCAACAATTAGTTGAAGTGTTACAAAATAGGAAATCGCTAATAAAACAAACTTTAAATTCAAATTAGGGCTCCACATTCCCATATTCTATGGAAGATTATGTTATTCAAATTTTGATGGTACCGCTGCTTCATCACAATGCATGAAACATACATACATTCATGCAGATTCTTCATTATTTAATTTCTTTAAATATAATACACGGCGAAAATATTTGGTGGCAACAGTTTGAAAAGTGAAACAACGCTTATCGTGAATGGACGCAAAATGACAAAACAAAATTAATAGTCCTTGTGGGCAAATTGCCCCTTTGCACTAAAACGAACATAAAAAGAAAGTTTAAGGCAAGTTTTTAGACGTGTCAAAAGGCCTTGTAACATACTTAACACGCAGAATTCTTCGGGCGTCATCATGTTACGCTAATGTGTAATCAATAGAGTATAATCTTGTTTTACAAGCTTATGGAGTCATGCAGATTTAAAAAATAACTATAGATACGTTATCAGTACAATAGATTGTCAATAAAAAATAATTTGTTGATTACTTCCTTAAGGGGACTCATACACCTTAAACTCCTTACTATTTTCGAATATGTGACTGTTGCAAGAACTGGGATATTTTATTTATTTTAAAAGCAATTACTTCCAACCTTTTACAGCTGACTATATAATATAGCTGCTTTGGAAACTAGTCCCCAGAAAGTTTATGTTGCCACAAATATTTTTGCAATTTAATTCGCATTTTGACAAAATTGTTCTTCATATTTCCACCTTGCGCGCATGATAAAATGGCTAATGGTACATACTTGAAATTGGATGGAATTCTTTATATGGGCACTATTTTCTACCTGAACCAAAAATCTGATGAACATTTTTTAATATTAAAAAATTTTATGCACGAAAACATTACAGATTTTTTTAAAATAAAATACATTTTTTAAACTCAGCTCCAAATAAAATAAAAATTTAGCATGAAATTCTTAGAATTTTCGGTTCGCAGTAGTTTCAAAATGTTATAAAAGCTATAGATTAAATATGGAATTAAATTATGCAACAGAATGTTTTAAACTATGCGCGCAAGGTGGAAACACGAAAAAAAAACTTTTGTCACAAAGCGGATTAAATTATAAAAATATTTGTGGCGACACAAACTTTCTGATTACTATTTCAGAACGCAGCTATATTATGTAGTCAGCTGTAAACAGTTGGAAGTCATTGCTTTTAAAATAAATAAGTTATTCCAATTTTTGCAACAGTCATATATTCGAAGATCTTATGGGTTTTAAGGTGTATGAATCAACTTAACTAATTTATTCCAATGTATAAAACTGTACAGTCATTAGGTTTTTTTGAAGCAGCAGAAGAAAAATGAGCAGTGCTCTCGCCGGGACTCGAACCCTGGACCTATGTTATGCGCGTTCAGTGTTTTTTTACCCAGTGGGACCAAAAATAAACTTTTAGGTTTGTGCACCGAAAAATCTGCCTTTTGCCCGCTGGTCGAATTGCCTGTGTTTTTGCGTAGAAACTGTAATTTTAATTCTAAAAATTGTTTTTTTCATTGTTTTAACTATATTTGGTGTTTAATGTTTTACCTTCAACTTTTAATGAAAGCATTTTGAGTTTTCATGTATTTATTCTCTGTCGTGAAGTGAGAACTGAATCAATTGAATGAGAAATATATCTGTAATGAAATTCGAGGAAATAAGTTTAAACGAAATGCAAGAAAAAGTGCGTATAATTTAATATCCCGGTACAAGGATGTCATGTGGTGTACACATCAGATTATTTAAATTTTTTTCGAAAGACCTGCGTATCTAAATTATTTCAATGAAATTAAACAACATTTGAGTCTCTTCACATATTACAGTAAAAGCCAACTTGATTTCTTTGAGAAATCTAAGGAAAAAAAGTTTTATTTGATGATATCAAATCTCTCGAACCATGCAGCGAAAAACATTTACATATGCAGCGTTGTAACTTTCCACGAAGCATAGTATTACACTTGTCTAACCTTATAGGTAACGCAGTTATTCTTCACTCGAGCTATCTTTTCCCACTTCCAGCATTGCATAATCTCAGCTGATACCGTTTTGCGAAGATTGCCCCGTTCTGATTGACTAGTTCCTTTGATGAGCTAGTCATGCTAGTTGCTAGGTTTCAAAGGTTTGAATGCGATGGAGACATAATGTGGCCCCTTCCCTTTCCTTCTTCGCCAGGTTTACAGCCAGCGATTTTATTCTCCGGGACATTTTGTGATATGATTGCAATTTTCCAGTGATTTATTGCTGGAAGCAGAAAATTTCGACTTACGTCTCCCACAAGAGAGAAAACATCAATAAGTCGCATGCAGACTGATCTTAGTATTCAGGACATTCTTCTGGATGATACGGATGATATATGCTGATTTGTTTTCCAGGGCAAATAAAAATTCAAGCACAGATAGCGCGGGGAAAAGTAGCTGTATTATAGTTCATACGACGAAAGTTTATGTTCACACAAAAGCAGGCATAATTCGCGATAGAATTTTTACTAACAGCACTTTAAATTTAGCAACTTTAAATGCACGCATATTAAAACTTGAAAATTAAAAACTGATATAACTATTCGAGTCGTTAAGTTTTAGTTTATGAACACACAAAAAAAAAAAAAAAAAAAAAAAAAAAAAAAAAAACTACTTTTATTCTCCCTTCTTTCTTATATTCTCCCTTCTTTCTCATATTCTCCCTTCTTTCTTATATTCACCCTTCTTACTTATATTCTCCCTTCTTTCTCATATTCTCCCTTCTTTCTTATATTCTCCCTTCTTACTTATATTTTTCATACCGATATTTTTCATATTCTTCTTTCTCATATTCTCCCTTCTTTCTTATATTCTCCCTTCTTACTTATATTCTTCCTTCTTTCTTATCCCTTCTTTCTCATATTTTCCCTTCTTTCTCATATTCTCCCTTCTTTCTCATATTCTCCCTTCTTTCTCATATTCTCCATTCTTTCTTATATTCCCCTTCTTACTTATATTCTCCCTTCTTTCTTATCCCTTCTTTCTTATATTCTCCCTTCTTACTTATATTCTCTCTTCTTTCTTATATTCTCCCTTCTTTCGGCAAGAATTCGTGGTGTAACAGGAAGCACACTCGGCACGTATTCGAGAAGTGTTCGGGTCCCGGCAAAGGCATTGCTCATTTTTCACGTCTCCCGTATAAAAATCCCTAATGACTTTACAGTGGCGACCGAACTAAAAACGTTGGTGGATGTTGATTCTTCACTACCAGGATTTGGCGACTAAGTTTCTTAATCCCCAGTCGTCCTTTAAAAAGGTGAGTATATAAGGACATTAGGTAAGAGACATTAGGTTATTTGGAAGCAGGAGATGTGAAATGAGCAACGCCTTCGCCGGAAATCGAACCACGGACCTCTGGAATACGCGCACAGCGTGCAGAGCACTATACAAAGGCATGCTAAGAAGCCGAGAGGAATACCTTACATACTCCCTCTTTTAAAGGGCGACTGGAGGACCCCAAACGCCAAATCCGGAATGTGGAGAATCATCATCCACCACCCTTTTAGTTCGGGCGCCCTTGTAGAGACGTTAGATATTTTTTTGGTTTGGTTTGGTTTATTAGATTACGGCAAAGCACTCGAGGGCTATCTGCCTTAAGGGAGGGATGCCTTCGTGGAGGACCTTTTAAGGGAAACTGGCTCGTATACACGCGTTACACATGGGGAAAACCACGAAAACACCCATGCAGCCAGCCCGTTCTCGGGATTCGAACCTCGGACCGAACTTTCAGTGTTCAGAGACGTTACCGCTCGTCCGTTGGTGGGCCAGATATTTTTTGGAAGCAGGAGTCACGAAAAATGAGCAACGCCTTCGCCGGGAATCGAACCACGGACCTCTGGAATACGCACCCAGCGTGCAGACCACCACTCCATGAAGGCAGGCGGGAGAAATGCCTTATAAGGTACCAGAAGCGGTCACAGCACAACCCACCTAACCAAATAAGTTTGCTCCTTATGGTCATATTTTCTCCCTCCTTCCAGCATGCCTTCCTGGTGTAACGGTGAGCACACTCGGCGCGTATTCGGGAGGCCCAGTGCTCATTTTTTACGTCTCCAGCATCAAAATAACTTAACGAGACTCAACAAAGTTTAATTAAATATTTATCAACATTTTCTATACTTTTTGTGGATTAATTTATAAAAACACGTTAAAAATATCGAGTTTTGTAATGGAGGAAGAAAAGTTTGATGTTGTAGCAATGGTGAAAGGGACACATGAAGCAAAACAGGCTTAATCACTCGTATAATCTTTCAACAGCATAGAGTCTGAAGTGATGTTACGAAGAATTACTTTTCCCCATGCGGGCTCTCGTTTTATAAGTAGCAGCACTTCTGGCTAGCAATCAAAAGAATCGTGGTTCGAATCCCGACACGGCCACAGCTGATTCTTCCCTTTTTTGGGGTGAAGGGAGTAGAAACGGAGGAAAAACTTATATTCTCAATAATTAGGGCGAGTAAGCATCATTATAAGGATAAACTGTAAACTCTCTACTCAAATGGAACGGAATTTTAACCAAGATGACACTATCGTAGAGGTTTTTGAGTTCATTCTCTATTTTCGCTTACAATTTTTGAGTTACCAAAACAATAAAAACAAAATAAAATAAATGAATAAAAGTCTTAAGGCTTTCAGATTTTATATTTCACCCAAAGAAGCGTTATTTATTTATTTATTTATTTTAACGTTTTGTGTGTTACCTTTATTTGTTGAATATAATGTTCTTCGCACTTAAAACACATAAAATTAAATTCAACAGCAGCATCACAAAATATTTAAAAACAGCAACACAGCATATCTTTAGAATTTCCGATACACAGTCTCGCGTGCTGGAGACAAATCCCCCCCCCGTACAGTGTTGCCATTGCTATCTTCGAAATCGTTGAGTTTGTTATTTAGAAATTCGTTAAAAGTTTTACAAAATTTGAAATAAATAATAAAATACATTACGCCCAAAGGGACTTTTTTTTTAACGTTTTGTGTGCTACATTTATGTATTCGCACTTAAACCACAAAATTCAATTCAACAACAATATTGCAAAATAATTTTAAAATTAGCATATCTTTAAAATTTCCGATACACTGTCTCGCGTGCTGGAGATAAATCCCCCCCCCGTACAGTGTTGCCATTGCTATCTTCGAAATAGTTGAGTTTGTTAATCAGAAATTCGTTAAAGTTTTACAAAATTTGAAATAAATAATAAAATAAAAAAATCTGAAAGCTTTCAGATTTTACAATTACGCCCAAAGAGGCCTTTTTTTTTTTTTTTTTTTTTTTTTTTTTTTTTTTTTTTTAACGTTTTGTGTGCTACATTTATTTATTCGCACTTAAACCACAAAATCCAATTCAACAACAATACTGCAAAATAATTTTAAAATGAGGATATCTTTAAAATTTTCGATGCACTGTCTCGCGCGCTGGAGATAAAAATGTTTTCTTTCTCCGTGCAGCACTGCAACGGCTCGCATTCGCATCGTTGAGTTGGTTAATAAAAAAATTCGTTAAAGTGTTACAAAATATGAAATCGATAATAAAACACATTTTAAATTCCAAATTTGGACTTCCAAATGCCCATACTGAGTGCAAGATTACATTATTCAAAATTAGATGACTCTAGGTACCGTTGTTTTATCACAATGCTAAAGACATACATACATTCATGCATATTGTTCATAATTTACTTTCTTTAAATATAATACACGGCCATAATATTAGGTGGCAACAGTTTCGAAAGTGTATCGACGCAAAATGGTGTTTTGAAGTCAATAGCCCTTTGGGCTAAAAAAGAAACTTACAAAAATGCGTTGGTAAGTTAGTATCGTCTCTTTCTGGTAAAATGGGAGGATAAATATCAATCAAGTAATTCTTTCAGTGAAACATTTTAATCATGCAAATAGTTTGTTTCTACCGTAGTGCTTCTACTGGATTCCCTTGGACCACAACACTCACTTAAAAAGCCAGCGAGTGTGGGACTTCAAGATCTGCCAGACTTTCTTTTTCAACGTATTTTTTCAATATTCATACGCATATCATTTTAGCGTAATGATAAGCTGTGCCTCTGGAATATAACTGCCTCATTTCATATCAGAAGCTTTTTTCTGACTTCGAAGGGAAAGAGGCGTCCTTGAACTCGAGGGGCAAGACTTTCGCTTCTGCACTTCTTGAGGGCTAGAATCTCCTGCAGTATCGTATTTCAGAGGTTGAAAGGATATGGATATGAACAACAAGATACGTAGCAGTTTGGACATCTATTTCCTCTAAGACTTAGTCTTTGGACTTAAAAGACTTTAACCCTGGGCTTAAGACAGCACACTCTTTTTACTGGCAGCCCATTTCTGTAAGCTGTTCTCCTTTATATTTGCAAAACGTTTGTAATTAATACTATCACTGCTGTTCTTTCGAATATATATATATTGCATCTTTAAATAAATACCCCAGTAAATAATGCATAAATTACTTACTGGGCAACAGAATAAGATAATAAGCTGCGTGGATATAGTAGCACTTCAAATTTTACAACGAATTCAAGCAAATACGTCGTGATTATATAAAAAGATTCCATTACATTCTAGATCTGCCGCCCAGACGGTATAGTGGTTAGGGAAGCCTACTGCGATAACAAGCGGCCCAGGTTCGCATCCCGGAGAAGGCATGGTTGTAACTGTCCGTCCCTTCATAGGAAGAAAGGGTGGCCCACCTAATAGGTGCCTCCATAATAAAGTGACCATCACTTCTGGCCATGGTAGTGGCCAGGCCGAAGTCTGCTAAAAGCCCACCATTGGTTTAAAAAAAAAAAATCCAGTTCTTACCCCAGGTAAATATTTACTGCTACAGGAACACACATTCTCTTCATGTACTTTAAATTCGCTGTTGGCATTTCCTTTAATTACATTCACTTACAGAAATATTTTCGCGTTTAATTTACCGAGAGAAAACTGCTCCTTCAACTAATAGTATCTCGCAGAGTCAATGCAATTCTGGTATTTGATTATCGGAATTAAGTTTAGTTTATTACGGCAAAACACACCAGTGCTATCTGCCTAAGGGAAGGGGGTGTCTTTGTGAAGGACTTTCTAAGATATATTGGCTGGTATACACGTTACACATGCGGAAAGCCAGCCCGTTCACCTGGATTCGAACCCAGGTCGGAACTACCAGTGTTCAGCGATTTAACCACCCGGCTGATGGTAGGCATCAGAATTATGTAGTATATTTGATTTTAATTAATTGAATGTGACAAGGCTCGCCCAAAAAAACGCAATCAAGTCCAATCAACAGCAAGATTTTTAAAATAGTTAAAAATTAGTCTACCATTTTACCAAGGGGTAAATCATTTACTCAGAAAAATTATACAATAAAAAGGATGAAACAATATAAATTTACTTTTTTAACCTGTAATATTTGCTCCTTTAAGAGCGTTTCCAATTCCCTCTTCCTGTATGAATTTTAATTAATTAATTTACGGTTTCTCAAGCTGTGCGACGTCTTTTGAACGGGCAGACTTTGTCCAGATCTCTCTCAGTAAAGAGACAACTTAATTTAACGAAATTCTAGTACATTAATTATAAGATCTTCGGGGTTTATTTACAAATGAAGGAATATTTTTTTTTAAATATAATACGTACGCATGAGCTAAATTAAAAATACCATAGACAAATGTGTCATAAAGTTTCAGAATTTGGTGCTACTTTGGTAGACGGTTGCACGGATTTTGGCGATTTTTTGGCGATTTTCCTTTGGCGAGTAATACAACTTATGGTAAACCCATTGCTGGATAAGTTATTTATGGTAACCGATACTTTGTTGTCATTTTATTTAAAAAATAGTGCGTTTTATTGTGCATAAATTCCGTGTTTAAAATATTATTTATGGCTTTTAAATATTAAAAATCAATTTAATTTTGCATTTTTATTTGAAATAAAAATTTTATTGTTTATCATATTTTATGAAATTTTATGTTGTGGATGATGTAATCAATGACGTCACCTTACTTTAAAAGTAATTCGTTTTAATATGTATAAATTTAATCTAATGTTTTAAACATTATTTATAGCTCTTAAATATTAAAATACAATTTAATTTTGCATTTTTTTTAAATGATTGTATTATGTATGAATTTTTAAATAATTTTAATTCTAGCCGCGATGTAATAAGCTCTCTGATTGGTTATAGAATATTTGTGCATTAACGAGCTGTAATCAGCTCCCTGATTGGTTACTGACAATTTGTGCATTTCCGCGCCGTTTTAAAATTTAATTTATATCTTCGAATTCCTTCAAAGATGTCTTCAAAGATATTATCTAAATTATGATTTTGATTTTTTATTGTGGGACTTATCAAGAAACAACAGGTTAAACACTCAAAAAAATGTAAGTACATATTTTTCTTTTATTTTATAATTGTATACTTCAATTTTTGTTAAAAAAATTAATACACTATTTTCAGAAATTGCTGAATTATTGTCCATATGTTTTAATGTTAATTATATTCTATATAACGTATTTTAAAGTATTTGAATTTAATAATATTCTAATTCTTTTAAATGTTGGTATGATGGTTTTTTAATTCGATATTCAATTTCAGTAATATTTTAATCTAATTAAACGTTGGCCCAATGTTTTTATAGCGGTGTTTTTATTCTCTTCTTTGCTATATGAAAGTAATAATAACCTTACTTTAGTATTTTATACTCATAGTAAATGTATTTATTTACACTTGCTTGCCATCTTAAAAAATGACATTTTCAACAAAAAATTAATCCATTACTTTTAACGATATTTATTTATTTATTTTTTAAGTTTCGAATATTTTACTATGCGTAAAAACAGCGTTTTTCAAGATGGCTGACGTTTGTAAAAATCGCGCCAACAATTCGGCCAACGTAAATCGCCCAAAATCCGTGCAATCGTCTACCAAAGTAGCACCCAGAATTTAAACATGCATTTTATTTAACCCAGAAAAATTCTGCCAAAAAGCAGAAATTTGGTTCCTTTTTGCGTCATAAGTTGTGCAGATCAAATGTCCTAGACGAAAAACTGAAATTTAAAAGCAAAAAGAGAAAAGTGGATCTCGAAGAGCATTCGGATGTTGGTCAGCCGATAATAAGATCTTGTCTTGATCAACTGTGCGGAACACATCCAGCGCAAACATCACATTAATAGGTAAGTAATGTTTCTATAATATTCTTGACAATGATGCCAATAATGCAGTTCCTAATGTGCTTTGGCACTGCCAAATAATGCAGTCCAATGATAACAATAATTTAGAGTTTAAATCACTGTATCGTATATTTCCGTTATTCAGCTAAGCATTGTTGTTATTGTTGTTATTGTTGTTACTTAGCTCACTTGTCTGACAGTAACATCAGTTCAAGCCCACGAAAATCCTCGTGGCAAGGAGCGCAAGATATGCCTGTTGTTGGCAACAGCCATGAACACCTTATACCTGGCTGTGCGATTTAGCTCAGTTCCACCCTCAATTTTGATGGAGAGTACCCAGGGGAGGGGCTTTGAGAAGATGTCCGATATTTCAATATTTAATTTATGTAACAAATATATACTCGAATTACTGCAAGAAACCGTATAAGAAACTGCAATTGCTGTAAGAAACCACACAAATAATAAATAATTTAAAAAATAAATAATATAATATAAATAATTTTCTTGTTGCCAAACCAGGAAACAAAAAATTTTTGACACTTTAGCTTAATACGTATACGTATGACGTCATGATTTAAATTTAATCCAATCTAATAACGTTTTCTCAGTATCAATAAAGGAATTAACGTGGCAATAACATACGTGCCAGTTATCTTAATCTGAAACAAAGTTGCCAACAGCCGCTATTTATTTAAAATGCTGATATTAACGAACATTTTTGACATACAATAACGTCACCTGCATTCGCGTGCTTTTTTCAACGTCAGAAGATAACATTACATATTAATAACATACTTAATGTTTGGCAATGCTATTTTTATTTCATATTTTGTAAAATTTAAATTTTTATTAACAAACTCTATGATTTGAAAGCAAGCAGTGACACTTCTCGAAATAAAGCAGATCTTTATCTCCGGCTCGCGAGACTGTTGCCACTCGGAAAAATGAGTACGAAAATTAGCATTTTCAGAGTTTTTAATTAATATCTCACTTTATTAAAGTCATACGAAGATGAGAATGGTCGAAATGCCTTCCCACAAATTTTTGGAATCTGAATAATATATTTAATGTTTGCCAATGCTATTTTTATTTCATATTTTGTAAAATTTAAATTTTTATTAACAAACTCCATGATTTGAAAGCAGGCAGTGGCAACACTTCTCGAAATAAAGCAGATCTTTGTCTCAGGCTCGCGAGACTGTTGCCACTCGGAAAAATGAGTACGAAAATTACCATTGTCAGAGTTTTTAATTAATATCTCGCTTTATTAAAGTCGTACGAAGATGAGAATGGTCGAAATGCCTTTCCACAAATTTTTGGAGGAATCCGAATAATATATTTAATGTTTGGCAATGCTATTTTTATTTCATATGTTGCAAAACTAAGAATTTTTTTATTAAGAAACTCTACGATTTGAAAGCGAGCAGTGGCAACACTTTTCGAAATAAGGCAGATTTTTACCTCCAATGTGGGAGACTGTTGCCATTCGGGAAAATGCGGGCGAAAATTACGCTTTCGGGGTTTTTAATTAATATTTCGGCTAATTAAAGTCGTACGAAGATGGGAATGGTCGAAATGGCTTCCCATGAGTTTTTGGCATTCTGTGGGTACTTCTCTCGAAATTCCTCGCTATTCAGGAGGAGATAATGCCACAAACAAACAGACGTGCGCAGATTTTAATAGTATAGATTACATTTGCGAATTTGAAAAAATGTTGATTACCAGATGCTATTTTCACTGGAAACCATCATTTCAGCTGGCACAGTTCCAAATATGCTAGTTTAATCTAAAGCGGCCAGCGTTGCGAGGTTACAACAATCTGTTATTTGTTTTCTCGCAGACGATTTCTTATTATGTAAGATTACAAAGCACAGAATGTGGGCAATAATGTACTTTGTCGCAGAAGCATTACGCCGGTCTCAACAGTTGGAAGCTTGTCGGCATCCATTAACATGACGAAATTACGGAACAAAAGCTCTGCTGCTTTACAATTGAATTCTGCAGAATACATTTCTTCAAGAAAACAATCGAAATATGAGCATTGCTTGGATGGGAATTAGCAACGTCTTCTCGTATATTTCGTCTGCTTCGGAGATAAAAGAAAAAGGCTCCGAACAATAGAATAAAGGCACACGAAAAGCGCGCATCATTTGTTTCCGTATTGGGTAATGTCGATTTCACGACATTTTCAAAATAACTCAGTGTCCGAATATCATACCGGTAGAGTTTTGGTAGGAAATTTGTGTCTTTTTATTTTTTAAGTAGGCCATTGTCTCTCTGCTCTAGAGCAGAATGCATGAATTAAAATCGAAAATAAATTTTACTGGCCTCATGTTTCTGGGAGTTTTACGAGGGTTCATCAGTTACTTTAGCCTATATGAGACCGAAATTCAAAGGAAACAACTCATGAGCGTGCATATTAAAATACAGTTTTAAGGGAAAATATGTTTTGCTTTAAAAGAATAGACGGCTGGTGACAATTCAAATAGTATGTAATAGCGCTTGAAATGTATTTGCAATAAATTTATGTTTAATTTCAAAACGATGCTGATGTAACTAAAAATACTGCATTCTACGTTTATGGAAATGACAACAATTAAATTCGCCTTTTTTTAAACTGTTATTAATTAGGGTACTGTTTGTTCTATTGTCAGGACAGAGCCCAGAAATGCATGCATGTATGTATGGATGGATGGATGGATAAATGTGTTCACGTATGCATGCATATGTAAAATAGTGTTACGAAATTTACAGGCGCGGTAAGATGGCTTTCCCGCAAAGCAGTTTTAGGGTTGCCATAAAATGGCAAGGGAAACCAAAGTTGCCGCATTTGGCGACATTTGGCGACAAAATTGGCGATATGCCACGGACGGATGGAGCACCTTCTGGAACGAATTCTTACCGGTTTACCCCAGAATGTGCTCGAACACAAGCCGAAAGCTATATAAACCCTGCTGGTCCGCAGTCAGTCAGTTAGTATCGAGTTGGTGTCTCGTCTAGCGAGTCAATCCCTGCGGAGTCGATCGAGTTGACAGCCGAGCAGCGAGTGCCGAGTGGGTCGTCGATTGCATCGAAAGAGTGTCTTCGTATATCGCGGTTAGTGCATCGTCGAGAGAGCGTGTTGAGCTCCGGAAACGACTGAACCGAAGAGTCGGAAGCTGTGCTCGATTGTCGTCGAGTGCATCGCGAGTTGTAGCGTGGAGAGTCTCGAGAGTACGTGGAGTTCGGATAACGACCAAGCAGAGTCGGGAGCTGTACTCCGGATAACAGAGTCGGCTGCTTTGCAGGAAGCTGTCTCCACCGTTATTGCCTGACAGTGTGAAGGCTGTGTCACTGATTTTTCCAGCGTGTTTATAGTAGATCTTCGACGACTGTAAAAAGTGTTATTGGAGCTGTCCCGACTACTGTAAAAGTGTTATTGGAGCTGTGTAATATTGGCTAAATAAAGTGTGTTTCGATACTTCATCAAGTATCGTCGTTATTCACTCCAAATCTACGAAACCCGTACGAACATGAAGGAAGAAAATAGCGCAACAACTGGTGTCAGAAGAAAACAATATATAAAATGCAATGGCTTTTCTTTACTCAACCTCTAATTAACTCTAACTAATCCGCAATTTCAGGATCTTCCCCCTAGACCAGTATCGATAACATTCTGGCATGTTATGTAACTGCTCGTATAAATACCGTGTACGCGCCATTTTTTAGTCAGACTGCTTCATGCTATTGATGTTACAAGACCCTGCGCTGCTTTGTCCATTCTTCTTCCCCTTGTTAGAATAGTTATGACGTCGTAAGCCTAAATTTAACATAATTTTAATTCAAGTCATCATTGAATATGCAATTTGGAGAATTTTGTCTAAAAGAACAATAATCTGCCGTTTGAATTAAATGAAAATATAGAACTATAAAGTTAAATTTTTCTGTGTCGTCATTTTGCTACTTCCCACTCCGCCAAACAACGCCTGGACTCTGATGCCAAACTTCGTCATTCGAGTGCTTATCCGTAAAATCATCATATATATACGTATCTGAGTGTACTGGCGCGTACACTTCTGAATCTAGCCCTGATAACAGAAGAGTACCTTAATTAGCAAGCAATACTGAGTGTCCCATAAATGCAGCATCATATTTTTATTAATCCATGAATCCTAGATAGGTCGCTCAGGTAGTGTTGAGTGGTTTCTTGAGTCTTACTTGCGGAATTCTAAAAACTTTTAGTTTACGTCAGAGGTATCCAGAAAAAATGATTCGTTATAGTTGTCGTTCTTTACAAGTAGACCTACAGTTATTTTTCCCCCCAATGGCGGGCACATGCCTATAACGACACTCGTCACAACTAAGGCCAGAAGTGGTAGTCATTTTATTGTGGAGGCACCTAATAGGCGGCTACCGTTACCTCCTATGAAGGGACAGACAATTTTAAATCGATGCCTTCTCCGGGATTCGAACCCGTGCCCTTTGGCATCGTAGTCAGGTTGCTCTAACCACTGTACCGTCTAAGCGGCAGACCTACAGTTATCAATCGTATATTATTGGCGTGGGAACATTGTTCAGTGTATTCAAAACAAGATTTATAGAGAATAGTTCATTAAAATGCTTTGTACTACAGACTTTTGTGACATCCTGTAACGTAACCAGTTTAACCACCACATTTTCAGTTGACACTTTTCATACAAAATTATTGCCAGTACTGCAACCAGTTTGTAACCCACATTGTCCCCTTACTGTTCAAGACCACCTTATATTGATAATTTTGTGGACGTCATGGAATGTTTATGCTTCACATAAAATGCAATAATAAAAATCTGAACTAATTCAAAGAATTACAACAGCAGTCACCTAGAGTTCAATGGTGCTTTGAATATTATTCAATTTACGACAGTGTATTTGATTATTTGATTTAAAGAAAAAATGAACTTTTTAGGAGAAACGTTCAGGTATTTTACTCATACTTAGTGAGAGATACTTTGAAATCAACTGCTTATGGAATAATGCGATGAAACTGAAACATACAGGATCATGCCAGTCAAGGCCAGTCTAACGATTAACGTAGAAATGTTGAATTTCAGAACGTAAAAAATCTTCTGTTCAAAGTGAAATTAATTCTTTCTGGAATAATGTGGTAAAACTGAAACTTATAGGATTCAAATTAATGGATCATGCCAGTCAAGGTCAATCTAGTGATAACGTAAAATGTTGAATTTCAGAACGTAAAAGTATTCTGTTCAAAGTTCAAGAATTTTACCCATACTGAGCGAGGGATACTTTGAAATTAATTCCTTCTGGAATAATGTGGTAAAACTGAAACTTACAGGATTCAAATTAACGGATCATGCCAGTCAAGGTCAAACTTGTGATAACGTAAAATATTCAATTTCAGAACATAAAAGTCTTCTGTTCAAAGTGAGATACTTTGAAATTAATTCCTTCTGGAATAATGTGGTAAAACTGAAACTTACGGGATTCAAAATAACGGATCATGCCAGTCAAGATCAATCTATTGATAACGTAAAATGTTGAATTTCAGAACCTAAAAATCTTCTGTTCAAAGTTCAGTTTTACTCAATACTGAGTGAGAGATACTTTGAAATTAATTCCTTCTGGAATAATGTGGTAAAACTGAAATTTACAGGATTCAAATTAACGGATCATGCCAGTCAAGGTCAAACTTGTGATAACGTAAAATATTGAATTTCAGAACGTAAAAGTCTTCTGTTCAAAGTGAGATACTTTAAAATTAATTCCTTCTGGAATAATGTGGTAAAACTGAAACGATTCAAAATAACGGATCATGCCAGTCAAGGTCAATCTATTGATAACGTAAAATGTTGAATTTCAGAGCGTAAAAGTCTTCTGTTCAAAGTTCAGTTTTACTCATATTGAGTGAGAGATACTTTGAAATCAATTCCTTCTGGAATAATGTGGTAAAACTGAAATTTACAGGATTCAAATTAACGGATCATGGCAGTCAAGGTGAATCTAGTGTGTGTGTGTGTGTGTGTGTGTATTTAATTATGGCAAAGCACACGAGGGCTATCTGCCTAAGAGGAGGGATGCCTTCGTGGAGGACTTTCTAATGGAAACTGGCTCGTATACACGTTACACATGGGGAAAACCACGAAAACGCCCATGCAGCCAGCCCGTTCGCGGGATTCGAACCTCGGACCGAACTACCAGTGTTCAGCGACTTTACCGCTCGGCCGCTGGTGGGCTTGGTGAATCTAGTGATAAAGTAAAATGTTGAATTTCAGAACGTACAAGTCTTCTGTTCAAAGTTCAGGTATTTTACCCATACTGGGTGAGAGATACTTTGAAATTAATTGCTTCTGGAATAACGTGAGAAAACGGAAACATATCGGATTCAAATCAATGGATAATGCCAGTCAAGGTCAATCTAGTGATTACGTAAAATTTTGATTTTCAGAACTTAAAAGTCTTCTGTAGAATTTAAATCTAAAATGGGGTTCTCAGACGCCTTTTTCTTTAATCTGTACTTTACCCACACCTTTTTCTTCCCCGCGGTTAGGGTATGGTAGGAGCTATTCGTCATTTAAATTTAAAATAAGAAGACAGCCAAAACGCTACCTAGTTAATATTCATCTCTGCTATAAAGCCTCGAGGGTAGAAAAGCTAATTCATTATCTCCTTTGGGTTACAGATAAGTTTAAAACAAGATTAATTCGTTCATTTTCTCCGTTAGATATTTTTATTCTTACAGTTTAGCTAGACCCGTAAAAAAGTGCGTGTGCGGTATACATACGTGACGCGTAAAAATCGCTAGACCGGATTTTCGCGGAGTGATACGATCAACAGAGAACGGATGTGTCGATCCCACATTGGTACAGAGATTCATAAACAGAGTAAAACACTGAGCGAGAACCATTTAGGAAGATAACATCGAGCAAAAAAATGAATATGGTGTTACGGCTATAAAAGCGGGGGGGGGGGAAGACCTGATCACGGTTAGTTGTTTTCAGCTGAATATGCAAGTCTTACTGATATTCAGCATATTATCAAAGAATTCATAAATGTATACCTGCGTCTGTTTATCTTGCTAAATAGTTGTCACACTATTTAGCACACATTTTTAGTTTTTATCTATATTATTTAGAAAAACCTTTTTTATTAATTTTTTTATAAAATGTACTATATTCACAGATTTTCTTTTCCATCAAAATTCTAATAAAGAATAATTTCTGCATTCTGAATAATTAGGTAATTATGCCAAAAGACGTTGGCTCAGAAGAGCTATCAATTTCGTTTTGGCATTTTGCATTGAAAACCGTTAAATGTCGGTTCACTTTTTCAAAGTGTTGCCACCAAATATTATCGCCCTGTGTTATCTTTACTTACGTACTAATATTATAAATGCGACTGTGAGTTTGTTTGTGTGTTTGTTTGTTTGTTAGTTACGGTTTCACGTCTTAATTACTTAACCGATCATCATGAAATTTTCAAGAAATATATTGATATATTCGAAAAGGATATAGGCTATAAACTGTCTTCGTACGACTTTAATTAGCCAAGATATTAATTAAAAACTACTTTTCCCCTACATTTTTTACTTACTTTGTTGGGTTTTTCCCTATTAAAGGGATTTGGCTACGCGCCAATTTATACTTTCACAAATATCTATGGAACGGCAGTTAGTTGAATTTCGAGACATGTATCCGCTGGTTCCAAAAATTCGTCGGAATCCATCGATACCATTCACATCTTCGTACGACTTTAATCAGCTGAGATATTAATTAAAAACTACTCTTCCCCTACATTTTTTACTTACTTTGTTGGGTTTTTCCCTATTAAAGGGATTTGGCTACGCGCCAATTTATACTTTCACAAATATCTATGGAACGGCGGTTAGTTGAATTTTCGAGACACATATTCGCTGATTCCAAAAATTCGTCGGAAACGATCGATACCATTCTCATCTTCGTACGACTTTAATCACCTGATATATTGATTAAAAACTCTGAAAACGCTAATTTGAATGCGACTCAGTAGTGACATTAGGGATTTTTTCTCGATTCATCCCGTGTGGGTCCAATAAATTGATGATAAAAACTATAACTTTTTGATCTAATTATCCAATTTTCTCGAAATTTAGAAACTTGCGTCGCTCTCTGAATGCTAGGAACAATGGTGGTGTAACTGTTTCTGTCGCTTAATTATTTCCAGCTTAATTACAGATGAAACAATACTCCGCTTGCTATAGTTAACTCTTTGTTGACAGGCTGCGATTCGAAATCGAAGGAGGGGGGGAGCTGGTATCCGGCCGACTGATGGGTTGCCGAAAACTCAAAGTTGGGTTGGCGAAAAGTCAAAAAGAATTTACACCTGGAAAATCATTTTTAAATGAATAACTTCTAATTAACTTAGCGACTTGAAACTATTATCAACATTTCGAATTTTGTGATATATTTAATATTTTATTTCGTATTTTTTTTAAAGATCTATTCATTCGTGTTATATATTTCTGTTACAATTGCTTGAAAAATTGCATTTACATTTTATATTCTTTAAATTTTACTGCGTGCGATAAAAAATTTTGTTTTATCATGTTAATGTTCTTTATTTTGAAATTTTATGCGGAGTGTATTTTTAAAATCCGCGCGGAGTTGAAATTTATTTAAGGACATTAACACGAGCAAAGCCGCTGATTAAAGCTAGTATTTAATAAAGCCCTTTAATAATCGCCCTTTTAATATTATAAAAAAAATAATTAAATACTGAAGAATCTGCATAAATAAATATATGTATGTTTCTCGCATTATGATAAACCAACAATACCTAGAGCCATTAAATTTTGAATAACGTAATCCTCCACCAAATATTGGCATCTGGAAGGTCTAATTTAGAATTCGTTTTATTATCGATTTCCTATTTTGTAACACTTTAACGAATTTAGATTAACAAACTCGACGATTTCAAAGCGAACAATGGCAACACGGCATGGGGGGGGGAAATCATCTCCAGTGCGCGAGACCATGGAGGTAGGAAAGGGAGAAGGGGCCATTCCGCGCTAGAAGTGAAGCACTGCTTTGAAGTTTGGGTCACCAGACGGGGTGTTCTTTGTTTACATTCAGAAGCTCGCTTGACAAGATTCTGATAGTATTTCGACACACGAAAGTTCCATAGAAATCGAAAAAGGGACACTCTCGCATGAAAGAAACATTCATAGGTGATGGATAATAGCAATTTGTATAGTTTACTGACATTGACGCAAAAATCACATCTTGGTTACTTTTCGATAACTAACATCAGCGATTTTGATTATGAACTTGTTTTATAAAATTCTAAGCTGTTGCACTACAAAAATATAGATTTTAAGAAAATTGCTAAAAGAGATCTGCCAAAATTTATTTTCTAGAAGATTTGAAAAGTTTGAAACTTGATGGCTAAATGTAAATATAAAATTATGTATGTTAAAATATTTGTAATTAGGCACATAGATCAGATTAAGTTTTTATTAAATAGAGTAACGCATGCAAAGGCTATCTGCCTAAAGAGAGAGAGGCCATCGTGGAGGAATTTTGAAGAAAAACTGACCTTTGAGTGGGTATTAAAAATAATACTTATAATTTTCATTTAAATTATATTCATATATATATTTTTATGTAAAACTTTCGAGTGTATGCTAAATTAGTGTAAATTACTTTACACGAAAAATATAGTGAATGCACAGAAATTAAAGATTTGCACATGCCGGAAATGATAAATAGGAAATATGTACGGGTAATTATGCATGTGCTTGCAAAAAGCATGTATCTGCCTTTGACAAAATACTTAAATATTCATTAAATTATTTATAAATGTATTTGAAATGAAGAATTTATTCACTTATAAACAGTGAAAGTACTGTGAAGAAATCTAATGATTAAGTGTATCTAATTTATAATGATTATAAATGTTATCTAAATATATAATAACCTTAATATTGAATTGTAAACATAAATTGAAATCCTGTTGACAAATACGTTATAAACTATTTAAGCAAGAATTGTTCGTATTGGAAAGCAATCTGTTAAAAGGTATTGTAAAGCAAATGCTATGAGATGCGCACTTAAGAACGTAATAAAGAGTTTTGGAATATGTATTGTTGAAATGAAGGGTGAAAAAAAATCTGATAAGTATAATTAAAAGAAGTATTCCCTTTACATTTTTTAATAACTCAGTTACAAGTTTTAAATAATACTTTAAGAAAAAAACTTATTTTATTTCGTTTCAGAAATGTTCAGAGAAAGTGAAATACTATTTAATTCCTAATAATTCTCTAATTTAAAATGAACCGAATAGAGCATTAATTATAAATTGACTTACATTTTTCGATTTAAAAGAAGCCAAATATCATGTCGTATTTAAGAAAGTATTTTAGGAAGAAGCTCTATAAATAGAAAAGAAATAATGCATAATTTTAATATTAATAATACAATAAACTTTGAACTTAATTTTTGTACCTTAACCGAATAAAATCGAATTACCTTAATTTTTTTTTCCAATGTAATTAACGAAAACTTGTGAAAATATTTCATTCAAATTAAACCATTCTGAGAAAACTGTCCTGTGAAAAGTATAGCATTTAATTCCGTTCAGAATGAAATGTTGTTTAAAAATATGTTGTTTTCACATACTTAGGGCTCTGAAGTGTTGTAGAAAAAGAAAATATATACATTTATATGTATATTTGCGACGTAATTACAAAATATTTACACCCGAACGCGTCAAATCCCATAGAACTCAATGGTAAATGACCCAATGTTTTGGTCACCACGTAGGGATCGCCGGTGCTTCAGAGTAGGGTACAGAGAAACTTGTTTAGGGCGACTCCTTCTTACTTCCTACCTCCATGCGCGAGACTGTGTATCGGAAATTCTAGATATCCTCACTTTAAAATTATTTTGCGATATTGCTGTTGAATTAAATTTTATGGTTTAAGTGCAAAGAACATGATATTTAATAAATAATGGTAACACATGAAACGTTAAAAAAAGTCGTTTTGGGCGTGATGTAAAATCTGAAAGCTTTCAGATTTTTTTTTTTTTTTTTCATTCGCAAATCACTATTTTCTTAAAAGAAACTTCTATTGTATGCAGAATATGATAACAATACGATTAATTCATAACATTACACAGATTTTTTTTTTTTTTTCATTCACGTTGCTTCCTTTTGGCAATCTTTGATGTCTTTTAGTATTTATTACTCAGCGATTCATAGGTGGAAATGCAAAGCTAACTTATTTTTTAACATTACTTCACGATTGGTCCCTTACTCTTGAAATAAAAAAACAGTCTACACAATGACATCCATTTTAATTGCTCCAAGCGCAAGGTTAAAAAAAATTCAGACCAGAAAATGACTAAAAAAACAAATTGCTTTGAGTATAGCTTCACCATTAATAAAAACAGCACGACACTTATTGCTTGGATTACGAGAACAATGATATATGCTTCAGGCAGTATAAAAACAGACATCTTTAATAATATCAAGGCCATTAGAGAAAATAAGTTTCCAGGTTAAAAAATTAAAACATATCTAATTATAAGGATAAAACTGATTATTTTTTTTTCTTTTAAACTTCCTCTTTCTAATGAGGGATCTTAATCTGCAGATTCTTTGCTGTCTTCTGCTATTAAAAGTAGAGCATTTCGTATGGAACTTTTCGCAAGCTGAAAATGGCGTTAAGCGAAAACGTAGTTACAGAAACGTAACGTGTACACCTTGCACACAACAGAATGGGACAGTTCTATATTTCCCGTTCTACTGGACAGATTGTCCAAATTTAACTTACGTTTCCTATGTCTTGAAAGCGCGACTTAAGATATACATTAGATTTATAAATATCATTGTTCTAACATAGGTATTTTGACCCCAAAATGGGACTTTTTCTGAAAAAATATACCAATTTTTTTTCCCTATTTCGACTCTACGACACAAATTATTCCTAGATATTAAGTTTTGTAATTTTTGCTGAAAAATTTATCTTGGCGCATTTTTTTTTCAGTTTGCGCCAAGAATAATTCACTTGGCGAACTTCTTAATTTATAGCAACCTATTTTCCTTTCCTTTCTTTTTTTTTTCACTATTTTTCGGAAAAAAGGTCATCGTTCATGCTTTCAAATAATTTTAACAAAGTGCGTAAAACACATTTGGCGTTATTATCGTTTATAACAAATATGCCAAATTTCAAAATGCACCAATATGTAAATTCACGTGTACCTTAGGAAATTTTGAATAAAAAAAACTGTAATTTTTTGCGGGTATACTTAGAGATACATCTACTTTAAGATGATGGTAAAAGTTTTATAGGTTCTAATTCAAAATGTTTTTGGAAAAATTTATAAAAATATTTAAAATTACAAATTTTAAAAATAAATCATAAAAAATAAGTGAATTTTATTTGGAATGAATCTAAATTTCAAAATGTGAAAGGAAGAATCAAATAGTTTAATTAAAAAAAGATATATTATTAATAATACCAAATTCAATTAACATGGCGGAGCTAAAATTTGGAGAGCTGATTTTCTAAAAATTACTGGTGCAATTTTTACAAAACTTGGCACTTTGTCATAATGAGTCGTAGAAACGAAATGTAGAAAAAAAATTGGTATGTTATTTCAGAGGAAGTCCAATTTTGAGCCAAAATACCTAACCCAATTAATTTATTAACCATTGCCTTAAAAGAGCAGGCGTTAAATACTCACTGTAAATCATTTAACTGATAGGGATATGATAATTTGTTCCTAAACCTGAAAAGGCGGTATAAGTTGGGTGACTATCAGTTGAAGGATCTGTACATAGTGTAATTCCTAAGCTGTATATAATGTAAAAAGCTAATTGTCTTCAGACTTAAGCTCTTACTAAAAAAATGGGCCTATTTCATAATCTTTAGTCTGTCAAATAGCCCTTTGACAATGAAAATTCCACTTTTCCTTTTCTTAATTTCCTAATCGTTACGACACGACAATTAGCCAGAAATTAATTAATTTCCATTCACTAGTACTTAAAAAAAATTTAACAGACGGTTTCACTCAAATAAGAGCTCCACAGCATACGTCCCTCAAGAATTCCTAGTTCCATTACCATAAATTACTTCACATAAGTCTTACCGACTGATATAATTCAAAGCCCCCGCTGCCGCTAAAGAATTTTCTGAAACACAACCCTTCTGGGTCAGACGCGAAGACAACACTTTGTCCACTCCCCACTAGAAAGAACGTAAGTTAATTAATGCTTTTTCTGGCTTTTATATCTTCATGTACATTCATTTTTCTTATTGTATATTTTTTATTTTTTGATTTGTTTTTAGAAAGATTGCATTATTTTTCTTATATTTTGTAATTTTCTAATGTTTATTTCAACTACTTTGAATTCTGTTTCACAATGACAATTTCCAATGTTTAATTTTTACAAATACGTAGTTTTGAACTAAAATGCATAAACACGAAGGTGTCGGGGGACAATTACTCGAGCGATATCAATTTTACTGCAGAAATTGCTTTTCACTCAAAATTGAATTAGCTAAAATGCTTGACCGGAATGAGTTTCTTTGGTTCTCTGCATTGGTTCTTAATCCCTTCTATTCACGGAAATATTTGGCCTAGCTTGTATTGCCGGTTTGACATCGCCTTATTGCTCGAGTAAAGGACGAAACACCTTCGTATTTATTTCTTAATTATTGTTCATTGAACGGGAGTTGGTTTGTTCCCCTTGAAAAGTCAACTAATTTCCGATCAATAGCAATGATTACTTGCATTTAATTTAATTACTTGCTTTTAATTTATTTCTGTTTACAATCGAAATTTTGTTATTCATGATTTAATTCAAGTCCCCGTTAAACATTTTTAACAATTTACATTCAAGTTCAAAACATCTTTCGAAATAGAACTTACTAATTATGGATTAACTCTTTTAAGATAATTCTACTAAAATTAATCTTAGAAGATAATATAATCAATATTATTTAGTAAATAAATTATTATTAACTTACTTTGCAGCAACTGCGCAAGTAGTAGAATAACTCGATTTCGCACTAAGTGAATTTAAGATCATACGACATATGTTAGAGCAATGTTATATATAAATCAACTATATATTCTAAGTCACGGCTTTAGAGACATGGAAAGTTAAATTTTGACAATCCGTCCAGTAGAACGGGAGATATAAGACCCTCCTTTTTTTGGACTAGGTTGTACCGTTGTACTGTACCTCTTCGCCCTCGATATGGATACAGTCTTGAGTCAAATCTTTGCCATACACAAGATTGTTGCTTTGCCTAAATTTAGTCCTCACACATTTTTTTGGACTAGGTTGTACCGTTGTACTGTACCTCTTCGCCCTCGATATGGATACAGTCTTGAGTCAAATCTTTGCCATACACAAGATTGTTGCTTTGCCTAAATTTAGTCCTCACACATTTTTTTGGACTAGGTTGTACCGTTGTACTGTACCTCTTCGCCCTCGATATGGATACAGTCTTGAGTCAAATCTTTGCCATACACAAGATTGTTGCTTTGCCTAAATTTAGTCCTCACACATTTTTTTGGACTAGGTTGTACCGTTGTACTGTACCTCTTCGCCCTCGATATGGATACAGTCTTGAGTCAAATCTTTGCCATACACAAGATTGTTGCTTTGCCTAAATTTAGTCCTCACACATTTTTTTGGACTAGGTTGTACCGTTGTACTGTACCTCTTCGCCCTCGATATGGATACAGTCTTGAGTCAAATCTTTGCCATACACAAGATTGTTGCTTTGCCTAAATTTAGTCCTCACACATTTTTTTGGACTAGGTTGTACCGTTGTACTGTACCTCTTCGCCCTCGATATGGATACAGTCTTGAGTCAAATCTTTGCCATACACAAGATTGTTGCTTTGCCTAAATTTAGTCCTCACACATTTTTTTGGACTAGGTTGTACCGTTGTACTGTACCTCTTCGCCCTCGATATGGATACAGTCTTGAGTCAAATCTTTGCCATACACAAGATTGTTGCTTTGCCTAAATTTAGTCCTCACACATTTTTTTGGACTAGGTTGTACCGTTGTACTGTACCTCTTCGCCCTCGATATGGATACAGTCTTGAGTCAAATCTTTGCCATACACAAGATTGTTGCTTTGCCTAAATTTAGTCCTCACACATTTTTTTGGACTAGGTTGTACCGTTGTACTGTACCTCTTCGCCCTCGATATGGATACAGTCTTGAGTCAAATCTTTGCCATACACAAGATTGTTGCTTTGCCTAAATTTAGTCCTCACACATTTTTAGAATGATTTCGAGGCCATTTAAATAATATTTAAAAATTAGTATATAAGAAATATTATGCCTTTTTTGTTTGTTTTTGTAAATTTGATACTGATATGTTTGATTTTATTATGATTACTATAATAAATCTACAACGTAATTTCTATGACAGAAGAGCTTGTCGTAAAATTTCCAGTGGCACCGATTTCCGTGCCTCTGCCATTGCTTTATTAGAATCCATCGATCGTCGTGGCATCGCGCTGATCACATAATAGTCCTTGGGTGAAACGTCAGAGGGCTTCGCAGAAATACATTGAAAAGATATATATGCAGTACTTGTATCAGTCTTCATTTTTTTAAGGAATACAGTGGTACTTTCCAAAGTATGCCTGGTTGATTTGTCTTGATGAAGTTACACTCTCTGAAAGTCATTGGAGTAAAGAAATGGAATTTCTTCTGTAAATATCGAACGTAAAACTTTCTCTTGGTAATATGCTGAGTTGATCTTAACATTCTCTTCCACTTTTCTGAACTTTAATTTCCCTTTGTAATAGAATTCTCCGACAGTCATAAATGCCTTACTGGAACTTTCTTTGCATTGATAGAATCATTTATGTACATTCGTTTCTCTTCGTTTTCGAGAATAAATAGACCTTTTTTTGTTTGTGTGTTAGTTGTTATTGTTAATAAAGTTTTTAAGAACTGGTGTTATAACGTATTTCTCCCGCCTTCTTAGCATGACTTCGTATTGTAATGGTCAGCACGCTCGATGCATATTCCAGAGGTCTGAGGTTCGAGCGCCGGCGAGGGCATTGCTCATTTTTCCTTTCTCCTGCTTCGAAATAACCTGATATCTCCATACTGGCGCCGAACTGAAAAGGTGGTGAATGATAATTCTTCACCACCAGGATATGGCAATTGGGTCCCCTAAACCCCGGTCGCGCTTTAAAAAGAGGAGTATATACGGTATTTCTCCCGCCTTTTTAGGATGCCTTCGTGGTGTAACTGTCAGCACACTCGGCGCGTATTCGAGAGGTCCGAGGTTCGAGTCCCGGCGAGGGGATTGCTCAGTTTTCACGTTCCAAAGAATAAAGCGGGGGAAGGCCGCGCAAAACCGCTGAACACTGGTAGTTCGGTCCAACTTTCGAATACCGGCGAAACTGAACATGGGAACTCATGAATATTGAACAATGAAAAGCGGCCTTCAGCCCCCTCAGCTGGCGGGCTTGCCCGTTAGTAATTTTTATTAAATACTGTACAGTTTTGCAATCATTATTAATGTATTAAACCTCCCCTAAATTTCTAAATGCCAAGTACTCGATTTTATCCCGGAACACTTTAAATAATTTACCGTGGCGGGAAAAAGAAACCCTGAAGGTTAAATATTAATCACAATACACGCTCTACCGTAAAGATGGTACCAAGCGAAGAAACTTATTACATCGAGAAATGCATGGATGATTCTCTTAAAAACTAAATAACCGCAAATTTTCTCACATAAAGAATCACCAGAATCCTCTACATGAGAATCTAATCCCTTGTAGAAACTTGAGTTAAAAGCGGGATTAAAAGCGATAATAACTTCAGCTTTTCATCTTAAAAGTAACAACTTATCAGCAGGATAACTAGGCTGGAAAGCTCGCTCACATCTTAACCGTGACCGTGACGGTCATTCAAAGAAACTTTTTCCCCAGAGAAATGCCACCAAAAGGGCAGAAGTATCTCTTTTATTTCATTCAAATGTCCGGTATAATCTGCTCACGGTCACGCAGGCTTTGAATTTCTGATGCAAGGCAGGATGACTCATAATTTCACAACTCGGCCACTGGATCAGTGTGTAATTTTTGCGGCAGAGTTTTTCAAGAAGTGATGACTGCTGACGAATTTCACATGAGTACTGAGTCAGTGATGTCTCAGCATTAAAGAACAGTTTAGGAATTGGGGCCTAAATTTATAATTATTTTATACCATTTGAACTATGACAAAACGTCACGGGCTGTGCATAATGTTAAAAAATCTGATGTGTACACCACATGACTTCCTTGTACGGAATATTAAATTATACGCATTTTTTCTTGCATTTGATTTAAACTTATTGGATTGAATTAAATCTACTTCGCCGACAGCGCACAAACCACAATAGAATAAATGCATTCTTTAAAATTCACTCTAGTATTTGTTTATCATAGCGACACTCTCGCGCTAGATTCACTTAACAGTATTATATTTCGTTCATATTATAACTCAGAATGCACAAATGTATATCATTTAAAGAATTATCTAATCGTTGCCACATGTTCTATTCAAATACTATAAGAAAGCTAGAACTATGTATAAAAGAAATTAAGCAAGCAAAACAAAACAGAAACAGTTTTTCACAGACGATTGAGTATTTCTCATTCAATTAATTCAGTTCTTACTTCAGGAGAAGGCAAAAATACATAAAAACTCAAAATATCTATATTAAAAATTACAAAGTAAATCTTAAACACTTATTTCCTCGAAAAAATTCCAGAAAGGATTAAGCATGATTTAATTGGCAATAATAAATGAAGGCGTTATCTTTGTTGTTGCGAAGCTAAGTTTCTCTAGATTGGCAACAAATCCACAAGTCTCCTGTTTCAAATGTAAACATCAATGGCCGCCATTAAAAACAGGCTTAGCGGCAATTAAAGAACTTTAAAATTGCTGATAATTCTAAAAATATTGCACACAGATTTACTAAAGGCATAAAATCCTTAACCGGAAGATAAAAACAACATAATACAATTATTTTTAAAGCAAAAAATGTACCATTTACAAACATATAAGAGTAAAGAAACTGAGATTACTGAGCGCGTAATAGAGTGGATATATATATAAATATATTTATATACGTTTGGTGCTGCCGATTGCAACCAAAAGACGAGGTGCACATCTACATGTTATGGCAGTCCTATATACAAAATTTCAACGTTCTGAGGCTACTCGTTTTTGAGTTATGCGAGATACGCACGTACGTACATACGTTCGTACAGACGCCACAAAAAATTCTCTTCAGAATTAATTTTAAAGCAGTTTTATAATTTTTTTGCAGGAAAAGAGTATTTTATTCTGTCCGTACGTACAGATATGACGCAAAAACATCGTTAAATTGCATTCGATAGCGGTCAAAATGGATATTTTCGTTGAAATATGCTGCCTGAAACTTTTTGCGATTACAATACTTCCTTTTTACTTCGTACAAGGAAGTAAAAAACGGTTAAGATAAATTTGATCATAAGCATGGTGGATACTACCCTACATGGTGTCTCAATCTGTGATCAAAGGAAATTTTCAATAATTTCATCGGAATGATCCATCTTGTGCAGACCCAATTGATGCTATAATGCTAATAATGAACTTTCGAAAAAAGGTTCAAGATAGATTTGACGACAAGCATACTATCCTATATGTTATTTCAGGAATCTAGGATCAAACGGAATTTTCCACAATCTCATCAGAATGATCCATCTTGCATAGAACCAACTGCCAATAATGCATTTTCTATAACCATCATCTGCATTTTTTACGATCCATCATGTATAGAACCAACTGATGCTATTACGCCAATAATGTATTTTCGAAAAAAAAAGATTAAGATAAATTTGACGTATAGCATGGTGGATACGTTTTCTTCGTACTTAACGCCACATACAGTTTAACAACAAAAATCACAATTTTTTTTATAGCTGCAGTGCAGCATTGGTTTAGAATTCCTGATGCTCTGTGTGCAGTTTTATAGTTTTACATTTATATTGTTACGGATTTGCTATTTAAATAGCTAACGTTAATAGAATTGCAAATGAAATGGTTTTATTCCCCGCGCAGTGCAGCGCGTGACGAATATTAAAGGAAAGCTAAGCCGGAAAATTAAAAATACAAGAGCACGTGCATTTAACATTTAATAAATAAATATATCTTTTTTGATTTCGAGAAAGTTCCAGAAAATTCTCGCGCGCTATGATTTAAAATCATATAAAAAGGAAAAACCCTCTCAATTCGATTTTAGTTAGTTTGTTGTTGTTTTAAAGAGTTTGTTTAGAAAACTGCTCTTGTTGACCGTAGCGAATTCGTAGATTAGCTTTCTTGAGCTGTTTTGAGTTAAGTTCTCTTGAACGTTTGAGTAGTTGAAAGATAACTATTGTGAGATACTGCACGAATATCTGAGAAGATTTAAGCATTTTTGTTGTGATAATAAATTTTGTTCATTTTTCATCGGACTTGTGCATTCATTTCTTAACGAACCCGTACGCACGCAACAATATTTTTATATTTTTTCAGTCTTCTCAGTTGAATATCAATATTCAGTTTTCTTAGAAAGATGGGTTACAAAACGTATTTTTTTTTTTTTGTCTTTTTATTATTAACTTCTTAGATGTTAATTTTACTTATTAAATATTACGTTCTTCACGCTTACACGGCATAAAATTCAATTTAACAGCAAAATCACAAAATATTTAAAAACAGCATATCTTTAGAATTTTCGAGAAACAGTCTGGCGCCCTGGAGATAAAAGTGTTTTATTCCGTACCGTGTGGCCATCGTTCACTTTCGCATCGTTGTGTTTGTTAATCAAAAATTTATTTAAGATTTTCAAAATATGAAAGACAGAATAAAACAATTTTGAAATGCATATATTCGGGTAGAGGATTACGTTATTCAAAATTTGATGGTTCTAAGTGACGTTTTTCCACAGTGCGAGGAATATACATACACACATGCAGATGCTTCATTATTTAATTTCTTTAAATATAACACAGGGGGATAAAATTTTAAAAGTGGTACTAACAGTCACTTTTTGAGACTTAGCAGCCGCTTTTAAGCTTTAAAAAATAAATAAAGGTACTTTTCCGTTTCGCCGGCGCTAATGTCGCCAAGCAGACTTTATTGGCGACAACATACAGTATACACATAAAAAATGTTAACAAATGTTAGTTTTAAGAATTTTTTATTTTGAAGGCATAAACATTTTAATATCGTTTAAAATCCTGTAAAAAGCCAATAAATAAAGACAAATTTGTAAAAAGACATTAATTTAAAAATTTACTATGATTTCATGGTTCAACATCCTGATTCGCCGGTTCGTATCACGTGACCCCAAGTGATCTCATCTCACGTAAACTGCGCTACAAAAATCTAATTCTCTCAGTAATTATCTACATTAACTTCAAGTTAAATCTTAAGTTGGAATACAAGTTTAAATGCAAGAATTATTTCAATTCGGTACGAATAGCTTACTCAGAAATTATGTAAAACAACAGTACTTTACTTCGCTAGTGCATTCTCATTAGAATGGATGAATTTAACCCTTGACTGTTCTTTATTTTCGCCTTCGGGTGAGCGATGTGATTGCATTCTAATTGACTTAATTACCGCGAAGGGAATCAAATTCCGCCTTAGTGTATAAAATTGAACTATCTGGTAAAATTTCCACGTAATTGTATGCCAGTATTGAAAGAAACAATCAATCTGATAAGAAATGGCTGCGACTTGTTTTGAAAATGAAGCGTAAAAGGTTACCAGCGAAGATATTCCGTTTGGCATCAGTTGTACCATTATTGGCGACTTTATCATCTGCGCCGGCAAAACGGAAAAGTACCTAAATAAAAAATATATAAAAGGCTGAAAACTTTCAGATTTTACTTTAGGCCCAAAGAGGCGTTTTTTTAACGTTTTTGTGTGTTATCTTTATTTATTAAATTTTATGTTATTCGCACTTAAACCATAAACTTTAGTTCAAAGGCAATACCACAAAATATTTTGAAAATGAGCATATCTTTAAAATTTCCGATACACAGTCTCGTGCCCTAAAGATATCCCCCCCCCGCCCGTTCAATGTTCCCATTGCTCGCTTTGAAATAATTGCGTTTCTTAATCAAAAACTCATAAATGCTTTACAAAATATGAAATAGATAATAAAACAAATTGCATATCTGGGCTTCCCGATGCCCATATTCGGAGGAAGATTACGTTATTCAAAAATTAATGGCTCTAGGTACCGTTGTTTTATCACAATGCCGGAAACATGCGTACATTTACGCAGATTCTTCACCATTTAATTTCTTTAAATATAACACAGGGTTCTAATAATTGGTGGCAACAGTTTGAAAAAGTGAATCTCAACGCAGAAAGTGAATCGACGCAAAACGCCAAAACGAAATTAATAACCCTTCTGAGCTAACGCTCCTTTGGGCCTTTAAAAAAAAAAAAAAAAAAAAAAAAAAAAAAAAAAATCTGAAATGTTTCCGATTTTAAATTACGTCCAAAGGGGCGTTTTTTAACATTTTGTGTGCTACCTTTCTTTATTAAATATCATGTTCCTCGCACTTAAACCATAAGATCCAGTGCAACAGCAATACCGCAAAATAGTTTTAAAACGAGCATATCTTTAGAATTTCCGATACAGAGACTCACGCGCTGGAGATAAAAATGTTTTTTCTGCACAACGTTGCCATTGCTCGCTTTGAAATCCTTGAGTTTGTTAATCAAAAATTCGTCAAAGTTTTAAAAAATAGGAAATCGATCATAAAACAAATTTCAAATTTCAAATTGGGTCTTCCACATGCTCATATTCGTTGGAGGATTACGTTATTCAAAATTCGATGACTCTATGTACCGTTGTTTTATCACAATACGAGAAATATACATACATTTATGCAGATTTTTCATTATTTAATTTCTTCAAATATAATGCAGGACTCTAACATTTTGTGGCAACAGTTTGAAAAGTGAACCGACATTTATGAGTCCGACGCAAAATGCCAAAACGAAACTAATAGTCCTTCGGGATTCAAATCCCTTTGGACTAAAAAAAAAAAAAAAAAAGAAAAGAAAACTTATCACTACAATTCTGAAAATACTAACATCTAACATCATTATATTACCTTCCAAAAGGAGCAAATAAAGAAAAGAATAAAATCAAAAGTGAATTTTCTAAACAAAAGTCAAATTCAATTGTTACTTCAATCACCGTGGCGTTTCACTTTCGTGGTACACAAAGATAACTCTCGAAAGTTTCCACTACAGCCGTCTGTATGGACGTGAGGGACACCAGCGACTCATGACGTAAATAATGGGGTCTTTTTCTTCAGGATCTAAACAGAAGGTGGAAAACAGAAACGGAAAAAAAAAAAAGAAAGGAACTCCCATTCGGGGATCTGCAAATGATAGACACAGCAGGTGTACGAAGGTTGAAAAATCCTTTAATTACACGAGGTGACTCAAGATCGTTCAACCGTTAATTCCTCGGTTTTCTTTTTCCAAAGGATGGAAGTGAGGACAAATTATGGAAAAAAGTTTCAACTTCGCTTTCCGTACTCAACGATCGAATGACTAGTGTTTTTGAAACATCTTCTTTTCAGTTTTACACGGTTAAGTCTTTCTCAGCTTCCAACATAGCAAAAAATAGCTCTTTGTATGTAATTTGAGGTAAAAGAAGGAAGTTCAAGGCTTAATCCCTACAATAACAGAAGAGTGGAAAATTCATTTGACAGTGAGATGAATATTTTACAAGCAAATGAGCAGTACACCGTATCAGTACTGCATGCGGTACAAACATTAGGCTTGTAGAAGCTGGTTTGGTACGGTACAGGTCAGTTCGACGCCAACGTTTCGACGCTAGCGTTTCGACGCGTAGTCAGTTCGACACGAGGTTGTTTCGACGCGGGGTCAGTTCGACGCCATACTTTTTTTGCTTTAGTTTGACGCCATACTTTTCGTATTTTTATTTATTTTTAGAATACGTTTCCATCATCATTCAAATAAATTTGGTGTCATCATCATTTGGTGTTTCACACCCCACATTATGGGAATTCATAGATAGTCTCAGGCGTGCTCAAAAATCAATTGATCAATGTTATGAACAATTTGCTAGCTGATATGAGAATTAAAGTAATAGTTGAAGATTTTGAAAATCCAGAAATAATGGAATACCTGAAAGGTGTGGCGCATAATTTGGCAATGGATTAGTATAATAACAGTTCTGTGATGTAATCTTATTTATATGTAATCTTATTTATCTGTAATTATATTTGTCTGCAATATAATATAACTACTTTGTAACCATATGTTTATTTACCATTTGTGTATTTTACCTTTTTGATGATGTTTTGTGAAATAAATAAATAAAAAAACCCCTCCCTCATGTCCCGGGGCTTTGACGTTGGTGAGGGGGCTTCTCACTAATCTGGAACACAAACAAAAATCTAGAACACTTTCACACATATATATATTTCATATATGCATGCAAACAATCGCTAATTCAATAAATAAAAATCAGTCATATTACTTATTTATATTACTTCATATTTATTCTAAAAATTAAAAAAAAAAAAAAAAAATATGGCGTCGAACTGCCCCTTCGTCGAAACGTCGGCGTCGAAACGACCTGCTTCGGGTTTGGTATGGTTGGTTTATAATCCATGGAGGTAGGAAAGGGAGGAGGGGCCATTCCGCGCTAGAAGTGAAGCACTGCTTTGAAGCTTGGGTCACCAGACGGGGTGTTCTTTGTTTACATTCAGAAGCTCTCTTGACAAGACTCTGATAGTATTTCGACACACGACAGTTCCATAGAAATCGAAAAAGGGACACTCTCGCGTGAAAGAAACATTCATAGTGTGATGGATATTAGCAATTTGTATAGTTTACTGACATTTACGCAAAAATCACATCTTGGTTATATTTCGATAATTAACAACAGCGATTTTGATTATGAATTTGTTTTATAAAATTCTAAGCTGTTACACTACAAAAATATAGATTTTAAGAAAATTGCTAAAAGAGATCTGCCAAATTTTATTTTCTAGAAGATTTGAAAAGTTTGAAACTTGATGGCTAAATGTAAATATAAAATTATGTATGTTAAAATATTTGTAATTAGGCACATAGGTCAGATTAAGTTTTTATTAAATAGAGTAACGCATGCAAGGGCTATCTGCATAAAGAGTATAGCATTTAATTCCGTTCAGAATGAAATGTTGTTTAAAAATATGTTGTTTTCACATACTTAGGACTCTGAAGTGTTGTAGAAAAAGAAAATATATACATTTATATGTATATTTGCGACGTAATTACAAAATATTTACACCCGAACGCGTCAAATCCCATAGAATTCAATGGTAAATGACCCAATGTTTTGGTCACCACGTAGGGATCGCCGGTGCTTCAGAGCAGGGTACGGAGAAACTTGTTTAGGGCGACTCCATCTTACTTCCTACCTCCATGGTTTAATCACACTAAAGCCTCGAGGGCGATCTGCTTAAAGGAAGAGATGTCTCCGTGGAGGACCGATTCTCTCTGACGGACTGTCGTACAACTTCGATGTTCGCAACATATCTTACAGATCGTTGTGACCCGTTTTGTGTATTTTCACTGTAGAACCAGTAGTTTCAAATATTATTATTTACGTGTTCTGCCCTAAGGCAGGCACTACACGGAAGGGAGAGATGCCTTCATGGAGGACTTTCTAAGGGAAACTGGCTCGTATGCACTTTACACATGAGGAAAACCACGAAAACGCCCATGCAGCCAGCCCGTTCGCGGGATTCGAACCTCAGACCGAACTACCAGTGCTGCTCAGGCGTTTGTCGAAGCAGGCCACATGGAAAATGTGCAACGCCCTTGGCGGGATTCAAACTCCGGGCCTCATGACTGCTATCCGGATGTGTTTCGAACTGCCATGAAGGAACGTGGTAAGGACGGTGAAAATAACCTTACAAACTCCTTAGGCAAAGCAACACGAACTTTAATACCTTTCCAAAGGAACTCTGAAAACTTGGGCTAACAGAACTACTTCAAACATTCATGAAGCTACAATTGATGTCAGTTTTATATTTAGCGCGAGGTGAGATGTTGAAGAAACACGTGCTACAGTAGGAAGAAATCAGGCGTTTCTACAAATGAAAAATCTGATGTGGATACACTTCATGACTTTCTTATAAGGCTTATTAAATTTATTATACACACTTTTTGCTGCATTTCATTTACACTTATTTCCTCGAATTTCATTAGAGATACATTTCTCATTCAATTAATTCAGTTCTCACTTCGGGGCAAGGGCAAAATACACAAATACTCGAAGCACCGTCATTAAAAATTGAAATACAGAAAATACAGAAAAACCTTAATATAGTTAAAAAGAGTTAATAAAAAAACAATTTTTACAGTCAAAATTGGTGTTTCTACGTCAAAATAAGCACACGACCAGCGAGCAGGAAGACAGGGTGTCCGCCGATAACATCGCGGCAAAAACATCGTGGACGAAAACGTCGCGGAGAAAACAACGCAAGGCGAAAACGTCGTGCTACAAAACATCGTGGGAGAAAACATCGCAAAGAGAAAACATCGCAGTTCTAAAACATCGTGGTACAAAACATCGTCGTCGAAAATAAAGCGGTTCAAAAACTTCGCAGTTTAAAAACATCGCCGTCGAAAATATCGTGGTAAAAAAATAAAGTATCTACAAATCATCGCATGACGATAACATCGCAGACATGCTTTTTTCAGGCTTTAATAACTGTAAATGGATATTCCCACATTGATTTGTGAGCGCAAGAGGTAAAGAAGGATAGTTTTTACTTTCATATTTTTTATTAAATATTAAATTTTTGCTGAGAAAATAAGAAGGAAACTTAAGCATAGAAAATTAATGCAACTTATAGCACTTAATAGAATTTTAAACCGACATAGTTAACTAACAAAGACCATTAATAAATCATTTTTTATAAAGTTTTTACAGGTAATTTTTCATAAAAAGTATAATCTATCAAGTTGCATTTAATTTTCAATGCTTAAGTTTCCTTCTTATTTTTTCAGCAAAAATTTATTAATTAATAAAAAAATGTAAAAGTAAAAATTATCCTTCCTTACATCTCTTGAGCTTACAAATCATTATGGGAATATCCATTTACAGTTATTAAAGCCTGAAAACAGCATGTCTGCGATGTTATCGTCATGCGATGATTTGTAGATACTTTATTTTTTACCACGATATTTTTGACGGCGATGTTTTTAAACTGCGAAGTTTTTGAACCGCTTTATTTTCGACGACGATGTTTTGTACCACGATGTTTTAGAACTGCGATGTTTTCTCTTTGCGATGTTTTCTCCTACGATGTTTTGTAGCACGACGTTTTCGCCTTGCGTTGTTTTCTCCGCGACGTTTTCGTCCGCGATGTTTTTGCCGCGATGTTTTCGGCTGTAACCGAAGACAGCCTTTTCGGTGCACAAAACAGAAAGTTAATTTTCGGTTGCACTGAGGAAAAAGACGCTGAAGTTCGTGCACCTACTGACTTAATTCACTATACTACTAAGAGCTTCAAATATAAACAAATATCCGCCACGTTAGGCCTAGCGAAACGTAGACTTATTGATAATTCTATAAATTGCTGCTTGCAGATTAACTAAAAACATAAAAACCAAAACCAGAACAAAAGAACAAGTTCCCATCTTCTGTCAGATTACTAGAAGGCATCGTGCCCCATCAGCACATCCTCCTGTTCATGTTCATACACGAACCAATAACCTCTCCATTGGTGTAATGGATCGGCGATGTCCACTTTTAGCCGTGGATTTTTAGCCGAAAATTCTGCCCCTCGTTTTTCCCTTCTGTGTGGGGAAAAAAATTTCAAAATTCTGCCCCTCGTTTTTCCCTTTTTTGGGGGGGAAAAAATTTCAAAGTACACTATTTTTCCCTCGCGACCAAAATTTCACTGTCTAAAAGGACGCGATACCAATGGATCTCAAACTGGTAGCATTCATTTCCAAATTTCGAGTCATACAGTGATGATTCTACTGAGTATTAAATAAGACATGGGCTAGAGAACCGTTTAAAAGAAGAACCCACGAGTCGCTTTGATTTGTTTCATCTAATAGCGGCAAAGAAAACATAAGTGATCTATTTTCGTGGCAGTAAAAGAAGAGGATTTTTTAAAGGGAAAAAAAACGGCTTGTATTCACATTACACACAGGGAAAGTTACATAACCAGCAGTTTACTGTGAACAGAACTAGGGAAGAAAGTGTTCAATGGTCTTATGTTTACTAAGTTTCCAATGGGACTTAAACTGATTGATAAAAAAAAAAATGTATTCAATAACAACCTCTACAGTCTACTAATATACATTAAAAATGTTCAGGCGATTTTATAAATATGTTACAAATCTAAGTAATAAAAATCTAATGCGGACAGCACATGACTTCCTCATAAGGCCTATTAAATTATACTTTTTTTTTTTTTTTTCCTGCATTTCGTTTATATGTATTTCCCCGGATTTCATTAGAGATATATTTTTCATTCAATCAATTCAGTTCTCATTTCACGGCAAGGCAAAAATTACACAAAAACTCAAAGCATTTTCATAAAATAATATAAAATACAGAAAAACCTAAAACACCATACAGTTAAAGAAAAAAAACTTTTACATGAGAATTAAAATCTGTACGCAAAAAACAAACAATTCGCTCAGCGGGCAGATAAACAAAAATTTCGTTGCACAAAAATTTAAAGTTAATTTTTGGTTACGTTGGGCCAAAAGACTCTGAACTTGGAGCACCAAATGACTTAATTCACAATACTACTAAGAATTTCAAATGTAAACACAGCCACTACGTTAGGCCTAAAGAAAAGTACACTTTTAAATTGTTGTTAATTCTACAATCATTGCATGCAGGTTACTAAAGGCATAAAAACCTTAACTGGAACATAAGAACAACATAATTCAATAAGTTTGAAAAGAAAAAATGCACAATTTATCAACCTATAAGAGCAAATAAACAGAGTCACCGAGCCGTGTATGAGGGTGGGTATAATATATGTATAGCAGCCAATTTCAGCAAAAAAGGGAGGTGCACAACTAGATGTTATAGCACTTCCATATACAAAATTTCAACGTTCTAGGGCTGATCATTTTTGAGTTACGCGAGATACACACATACGTCCGTACGTACGTATAGCCCGAAAAAAAAAAAGTCTACAGGAGGAAATATAAAGCAAAAAAATGTCTGAATTTTTATGAAAGATTTCCGGAATTTCTGAAAATGTTCTACTAAACCTCAGGGTCACGTAGACCGCCTAGGTTCAAATTGCCATAAGCTATGTATCATGTAAAGGCTAGTGAATCATTCGCCCTTTCCAACCATTAATGTTCTCTAATCAATAATTTTGGATTTGAAGTATCGTGAATAAGGGAACAAATATCGCCAACGAACATAATACATGTACTTGACACAGTCCAAAGTTTAACTCAAGGCTGAATAAAATTACCTATCTTATCACGTCAGAGATAAAAAGTACTTAATGGGGAAAAAGAAAAAAAAAAATTGAGAATGTGAAAATGTTTGCAAAAAATCTTAGAAAATAATTTCTTTTCTAAATATGTAATTTATCTGATAATTCTGTTTTAATTCCTTGGCAGATAATTATTTTTCTGAAGCATGAATTTCGACATTTTTCAATGTTTAATAAGGTAAGCAAATTTATCTTTTCGTAAGTGGGAAAAGACATTAAAGCGGTCTTCATAACCATCTAGCAATGGATCCTTATCTGCATTTATGTGAAATAAATACGTACCTTCGTAAAGAAAATATAACGCCCCATGAACAGATAGTACTAGAAGTCAAAATCCCATCATACTTCAGCATTATTTTTATGTAAAGTTATCAGCTAAACATGAAAAGATGATGCATACTGATTCAAATTTTAAAATTTTTAATCATTTTTACTTCCTCGTGCGAAGCAAAGAAAATATTGTAATCGCGAAAAATTTTGGGTATCATATTTCAATGGAAATATCCATTTTGACAGTTCCCGAATACATTTGGACGACTTTTTTGCGTGACGTCTGTACTTGCGGACAGATTAAAAGACTCTTTTTTTCCCAGAATAGATTGTAAAGTGGATTCAAAATAATGTTTCCTCCTTCTGGTTCATTTGAGATCAAAAACCGAAAATAGATTCAATTAAATTTTCAATTAAGACATTCAAATCCATATAAAACCATAAAATCGAATCTCAAATGTACGATCCAATACTCAAATGTAAAAATCGAGTCTCAGATCTCAATTAGGGAAAATTGTGGTAAATTTTCCCTAACTGAGATCTGAGACTCGATTTTTACATTTGAGTATTGGATCGTACATTTGAGATTCGATTTTAGATTCAATTAAATTTTCAATTAAGACATTCAAATTCATATAAAACCGTAAATATATTCAATTAAATTTTCAATTAAGACATTAAAATTCATATAAAACCGAAAATAGATTCAATTAAATTTTCAATTAAGACATTCAAATTCATATAAAACCGTAAAATCGAATCTCAAATGTACCACAATTTTCCCTAATTGAGATCTGAGATTCGATTTTGTACATTTGAGTATTGGATCGTACATTTGAGATTCGATTTTAGATTCAATTAAATTTTCAATTAAGACATTCAAATTCATATAAAACCGTAAAATCGAATCTCAAATGTACCACAATTTTCCCTAATTGAGATCTGAGATTCGATTTTGTACATTTGAGTATTGGATCGTACATTCGATTTTACGGTTTTATATGAATTTGAATGTCTTAATTGAAAATTTAATTGAATTTAATTGTTTTCGGTTTTCATCTCAAATGAACCAGGAGAACGAAACATGTTTTCGAAATATATTAATCGACCTTTCTGAAGCTTTAATTCATTTTCCTTTGATGAGTTCTAAATTGGAGTTTCAGTAAAGTGAGATCAATTTTTATAATTTGTATATTTTTATAAGTTTGTATATTTTCCCTTTCGCATTTTTATTTTTCGAGTTTGTTCTACCATGACTTCTTATTTTAATTTTGATTTGTTTAGATATTGTGTTAAACATCTTGTACACGGTTACAGTTATTAATATTGCTGAGGAAGTGCCTTGTTTTGATTCCAATTTAATATTAACATGCTCTAAGTTTCTTTTACTTCAATCCTGCAGCTATAACGCAGGACGTGTTTAAAAAACTTTTTTTTTTTTTTTTTTTTTTTTTTTTAATTTTCAGCCTATTATTATGTTTCTTTTTGTACATACATGTAATAATAAAATTCCATAGTCAAGAATACACTTAAAATTCTAACTGTATGTTCTTTTCATTTTTAATGGCGACGTTCTCTTATTTGAAAGTACGTGGAATTAAATGCACAGCCCCGTAGTCAAGTTGTTTTTCCCGCCTTTTTCTACACGTACAGTTATAGAATGTTCTGAAAGTATTTAAAGTGAACTGGATTGGCTGACGAGGCTGACGTCATTTCTTGGAAGCTCCGCCTTTCCAGAGGCTATAAAAAGACTCGCAAAAGATATATCGAGGCTTTTTCTTAAATGTCACGATGCAGTAAACTTCATACAAAAAGTTATTAGTAATTCTTTTTATTTACTCCGGATATCTGATTTTTGTAACTGCTATTTCTCCTGAATAATAATAAATGGTTCCTGTTTTTTAAACTTATCGTCTGATTATTTAAGCTACGACTACATTTATATTTCTTCAGCAATCTATTTATTTTGGACTAAAGCTGATACATCACATACATATAAAAATTTTAAAAGTAATTATGAGTAAAATGCCTATAACCTGCGCTACAGCTGCAAAGCAATAATTATTAGAAAAAATTTTATATGCCATCTCCAAGGAACAAAAATTCAATTAAAACCAAGAAATATTATAAGAAAAAGATTTTTAGTATATATTTTAATTAGTATTTTAAATTAGTATTTTTTAGACCTCTATTGCTCTAAAAACATAAAAATCTGTAAACAAAAATCCTTATTCCAAAAATACCAAAATAAAAAGTAAAAATTTTAAGTATTGAAAAAGTAGCTATTGTCATTGACCGCAGATTAATTGACTAATAAGGGAAACAAACGAATCTACTATCAATTAACAACAACTAAATTAGGTAAGAGTGCTTCGTCTTTCTTCCAAGTAAGGACCAAATTATTAGAGAGAAATTATAAATCACGAACAATACTCAATCCATTTAAGACAAAAGAACCTTCATAAACGAAATCAAATTAGTAAGAATATCATTTAAATTTAAGTTGCTCATCAAGAACACAACCAAACGATATCCTTACTTTAGAAGAAATATTCCGCGACACTTCCATTTTCAAACGCAAAATCAAAAGTTATGTTTTTTACTTCCTTGTACGAAGTAAAAAGAAAGTACTGTAATGGCGAAAAGTTTCAGGCAGCATATTTCAACGAAAATATCGCATTTTGACCTCTTTCAAATGCAATTTAACGATGTATTTCCGTGATATCTGTATGTAAGGACAGAATAAAACACTCTTTTCCTCCAAAAAAATTATAAAACTGCTTTAAAATAAATTCTGAAGAGAATTCTTCGTGGCGTCTGTACGAACGTATCTCGCATAACTCAAAAACGAGTAGCCTCAGAACGTTGAAATTTTGTATATAGGAATACTATAACATGTAGATGTGCACCTCGCATTTTCGTTGCAATCGGCCGCACCAAACTTATATATTTATATATATATATCCACTCTGTTACCCGGCTCAGAGATCTCAGTTTCTTTACTCTTATATGTTTGTAAATTGTACATTTTTTGCTTTAAAAATGATTGAATTATGTTGTTCTTATCTTCCGGTTAAGGTTTTTATGCCTTTAATAAATCTGTATGCAATATTTTTAGAATTATCAACAATTTTAGAATTGTTTAAGTGCCGCTAAGCCTAATAATGTTTTTGATGACGGTCATTGCTTGTTTACATTTGAAACAGCAGACTAGTGGATTTGTTGCCAATCTAGAGAAACTTAGCTTCTCAACAACAAAGATAACGCCTTCATTTATTATTGCCAATTAAATCATGCTTAATCCTTTCTGGATTTTTTTCGAAGAAATAAGTGTTTAAGATTTACTTCGTAATTTTTAATATATATATTTTGAGTTTTAATGTATTTTTGCCTTCTCGCGAAGTGAAAACTGAATTAATTGAATGAGAAATACTCAATCGTCTGTGAAAAACTGTTTCTTTTTTGTTTTGTTTGCTTAATTTCTTTTATATATAGTTCTAGCTTTATTATAGTATTTGAATAGAACATGTGGCAACGATTAGCTAATTCTATTCTTTAAATGATATAAATTTTGTGCATTATGAGTTATAATATGAACGAAATATAATACTGTTAAGTGAATCTAGCGCCAGAGTGTCGCTATGGTAAACAAGGTGAATTTTAATGAATGCATTTATTCTATTGTTGTTTATGCGCTTTCGGCGAAGTAGGTTTAATTCAATCTAATAAGTTTAAATAAAATGCAAGAAAAAATGCGTATAATTTAATATTACGTGCGAGGAAGTCATGAGGTGTACACATCAGATTTTTTAATATTAAAATTAATTCAAACTCAAAAGAAGATCAAAATTGACATAATCCTTTAAATTAAAGTTTAATAAAAGTAGTTAATTAGATCATAAAATATCAAAACTCAGTAAGAAAATTAAAATTAACTTACTTGCCTGCAAAAATTTTAAAACGAAATGCAATTCTATTCAGTGACTGAGTGAAAGAGGGTTTTCCCGTAACAGAAGTGTTTTAAATGACAAAAATATTTATGTTTTGGCAATATCAGATTTAAAAATAAGTTAAATTACCACAAAAAAAGGAAATCTAACTTTCAGTGCGATGTCCCGGTTCCAATACTTATATTTGGGAAATTTTATACTCGTTACGAGAAAATAAAATTATAAGAAGTTTGACTTCCGTACGACAAAAATTGATCGGGAAATTTAATTTCAAAAATTTGTAGTTTTTATTGTCATTTTTAACTTGCCTTCCCGAATCGCTTAATTAAGTTAGAATAATTCCAGGAAATAGGTTTAAATGAAATGTAGCAGAAAGTGTGTATAATTTAATAAGCCGCAGGAGGAAGTCACGTTTTTTACACGGTTTTTTACACGGTCTTCGCGTCTTCAGCCAGACAAAATTAAAATTAGCCGGCCTTATGATTAGTGAGAAAGCTTAAACATTATAACCGCACTGTGTTATACAATATTCAAACTTTTTCACCATTTGTGCTATAGAAAGAAAAAAAATCTGATGCGGATACGACATGACTTCCTTGTACGGAATATTAAATTTTACCCAATTTTTTTGCTGCATTTCATTTAACGTTATTTCCTCGAATTTCATTACAGATATATTTCTCACTCAATTAATTGAGTTCTCACTTCGGAGTAAGGCAAAAATGCATAAAACCTTAAAATATCTTTAAAAAAAATTGAAAAATATGAACAAAAATAAAACACCAAACGCAGTTAAAACAATTAAAAAAAACCAATTTTTACAATTAAAATTAGAGTTTCTACGCAAAAACAAGCAATTCGGCCAGCAGACGAGACAACAGATTTTTTCCGCGTATAAAACTGAAAGTTTACTTTTGGTCCCACTCGGCAAAAAGACACTGAGGGTGCAGAAACTGACTTAATTCACTATTCTGCTAAGTTTCAAAAGTAAACAAATATGGCTGCTGTGGTTAAAAAAAAAAAAAAAAAAAATTAGGCTTAGCCGCACTTAAACAACTTTAAATTATCGACATTTTCTGCTGCATTTCATTTAAACTTATTTTCTCGAATTTCATTAGAGATATATTTCTTATTCAATTAATTCAGTTCTCATTTCGCAGTAAGGCAAAAAATACATAAAAAACTCAAATCTTCATTCAGAATTGTAAAATACAAAAAAGTTGAAACACTAAATGCAGTTAAAAACAGTTAAAGTAATTTTTAGAATTAAAATTAGAGTTTCTACGTAAAAAACAAACAAATCAGCCAGCGGGCAAGAAGACTAAATTGTCGGTGCACACACTTTAAAGGTAACTTTTGGTCACACTGGACAAAATGAAACCTAAGTTACTAAGAATTCAACAGTTCGAAATATTAAAACTTTGACGTCATTTTATACATAATTCAAGTCAGTTTTGGCTAAAAAATCCTATCAGGTCCTATAAAGCTTAGCATAAATATTGACGAAGGAAAGGAAAATTCTCGTCTACTGTTCCGCAACTCTGACTTTCACAGAATTTTGTCTTAAAAGCCAAAACTTCGAATAATATTCCGAGAAATATGGCAGGCAAACAGCCGATGGCAAGGCTTGTCAAGGTTCTACAAATATCATGTCTGCAATACTTCTAACGAAATTTCTTTGCGTTTATCACTGATATTCAACAAGTGAAAAATCTGATTCGTTTATGTTAAGGATTTAGATGAGAGTTCCAAAAGTCCGTTTGTTTCAGTGAAATGCTTAAGCATCTGGTAAATTCTATTTTTTCTTTCAAAAGCTTAGTTTTCAATACATAGTGGCAATAGTGGTTTCAAACTGGCGGACCACGAGCCGCAAATTTCAATTAGGACGGGTTGCAAAGATTTTAGTTATTTTAAGTCCGAGTTTACATTATTTTCATTACCATTAAAAAATGAACGTAAATAACGCATATTATCATTGTTTAATCATTATCGTTTTCGTACATAATCTATCATAACAAGATAAATGACGATAGAAAAAAATCTGATGTGTACACCACGTGACTTCCTTGTACGGAGTATTAAATTATACGCATTTTTTCTTGCATTTCGCTTAAACTTATTGGATTGAATTAAATCTACTTCGCCGACAGCGCATAAACTACAATAGAATAAATGCATTCTTTAAAATTCCCTCTATTTGTTTACCATAGCGACACTCTGGCGCTAGGTTCACTTAATAGTATTATATTTCGTTCATATTATAACTCAGAATGCACAAAATTTATATCATTTGAAGAATTATCTAATCGTTGCCACATGTTCTATTCAAATAATATAATAAAGCTAGAACGATGTATAAAAGAAATTAAGCAAACAAAACAAAAAAGAAACAGTTTTTCACAGACCATTGAATATTTCACATTCAATTAATTCAGTTCTCACTTCGCGACAAGGCAAAAACACATAAAAACTCAAAATATCTGTATTAAAAATTACGAAGTAAATCTTAAACACTTATTTCGTCGAAAAGTTTCCAGAAAGGATTAAGCATGATTTAATTCGCAATAATAAATAAAGGCGTTGTCTTTGTTGTTGCGAAGCTACGTTTCTCTAGATTGGCAACAAATCCACTACTCTGCTGTTTCAAATGTAAACATGCAATGGCCGCCATCAAAAAAATTATTAGGCTTAGCGGCACTTAAATAACTTTAAAATTGTTGATAATTCTAAAAATATTGCATACAGATTTACTACAGGCATCAAAACCTTATCCGGAAGATAAGAACAACATAATTCAATCATTTATAAAGCAAAAAATGTATAATTTATAAACATATAAGAGTAAAGAAACTGAGATGACTGAGCTGGGTAACAAAGTGGATATATATATATATTTATATACGTTTGGTACGGCCGATTGCAACCAAAATACGATTTGCACATCTACATGTTATACTAGTCCTATATACAAAATTTCAACGTTCTGAGGCTACTCGTTTTTGAGTTATGCGAGATACGCACGTACGTACGGTCGTCACGAAAAATTCTCTTCAGAATTCATTTTAAAGCAGTTTCATAATTTTTTTGGAGGAAGAGTCTTTTATTCTGTCCTTACGTACAGATATCACGCAAAAACATCGTTAAATTGCATTCGATAGCGGTCAAAATGGATATTTTCGTTGAAATATGCTGCCTGAAACTTTTCGCGATTACAATACTTCCTTTTTACTTCGTACAAGGAAGTAAAAATGTATTATGCCGTTGAAAGCATTGATTTGTAAAAACAGACTGCGTTACAAATCAAATAAGGTGGATATTTTCCGATCGGGCTCATTTGGGAATAAAAGTACCGAGTCCTCCACTCCAAGGCTCATATATGAACAAAATTGCTGAGGCTGTTTTGGGAACAGGTTCAGTCGGTACTATGTCAATAAAAAAACGTACATTAAACTTAAGCAATCCATCACATTAAAAGCACACTTTATAACCTTAGCGAGAAATGTCTCACACTATGACACTTTGTAAGAAATTACTTTTTTAGCATCGACCCAATAAAGTTTTCTCATACCATGCATAATTAAGTTTATCTCTTGTTCATTACTGATAATGATGAAAAGAACTCCTTAATGAACTCAAAAATAGATTTTTTTTCCCTTTTTGCTATCATTAATTCTTTTTTTTTTTTTTTTAAATTTTTTATTTCAGCATCAACCTTATTAGTTACGAACATCAGGATATATATGACAAATATTATCATGTGTTATTAAGAAATTTATGAACTCTTCTTTTTATCTTTTTATTTCCATTCAAAGGCAGCTTAAAAGCGAGATAAGTTAAGTTCTATTATTCCTGGAACCTTCTTGTTTCGGAAAACAAACGGCACAAAACTCTTGCAGTAAAGATTAGAAACACGAAAGCACGCTGTTAACAATCGACCATGCATATGATCTTTTATTTATTTTCGATATTATAAAAGCGTGTTTCTCATTTCTCATACTGTTGTAAGATATCATATATTAGTTATTACTAACCCAGAAGGGCTATTAATTTCGTTTTGGCATTTTGCGTTGGTTCACTATAAATGTCGGTTCACTTTTCAAGTTGTTGCCACCAAATATTATCGCCTTGTGTTATATTTAAAGAAATTAAATAATGAAGAATCTCCATAAATGCATATATGTTTCTCGCATCGTGATAAAACAGCGGTACCTAGAGCCATAAACATTTAAATAACGTAATCTTCCACCGAATATGGGTATCTGGAAGCCCTAATTTGGAATTTGAAATTTGTTTTATTATCGATTTCATATTTTGTAACACTTTAACGAATTTTTAATTAGAGTCAATGATTCCAAAGCGAGCAATGGCAAAACTGTACGGGGGGGGGATAATTTTCAGGCGCGAGACTATGCATCGGAAATTCTAAAGATATATCATTTTAAAATTATTTTGCGATATGCTGTTGAACTGAATTTTATGGTTTAAATGCAAAAAAAAAAAAAAAAAAAAAAAATGATATTTGATAAATAAAGGTAACACACAAAACGTTAAAAAAAGTTGGTAATTTTCCGTTTCCCCGCTGCAAATCTCGCCAAGCAGACTTTATTGGCGACAACATACAGTATACACATAAAAAATGTTAACAAATGTTAATTCTAAGAATTTTTTATTTATTTATTTTTTTTTTCATTTTAATATCGTTTAAAATTTTGTAAAAAGCCAATAAATAAACACAATAAATTTGTAAAAAGACATTAATTTAGGAATTTACTATGCTTTCGTGGTTCAACATTCGTCGGTTTACATCACGTGACCCCAAGTTAATTTAATTAATATCTCGGCTTAAGAATTTTTTATTTTGGAGGCACAAACATTTTAATATCGTTTAAAATTTTGTAAAAAGGGAGTAAATAAAGTCAATAAATGTGTAAAAAGACATTAATTTAAGAATTTACTATGCTTTCATGGTTCAACATCCTGATTCGCTGGTTCATATCACGTGACCCCAAGCGATCTCATCTCACATAAACTACGCTACAAAAATCTAATTCTCTCAGTAATTATCTGCATTAACTTCAAGTTAAATCTTAATTTGGAACACAAGTTTAAAGGCAAGAATTATTTCAATTCCTACGAATAGCTTACTTAGAAATTAAGTAAAACCGCAGTGCTTTAATTCGCTAGTGCATTCTCATTAGAATTTATGAATTTAGTCCTCGACTTTTCTGTATTTTCGCCTTCGAGTGAACCGTATGATTGTATCCTAATTGACTTAATTACATTACCGCGAATGGCCTTAGGGCATATCTGGTAAGAATTCTATGTAATTGTAAGCCAGTATTGAAAGAAACAATCAATATGATAAGAAACAGTTGCGAATTGTTTTGAAAACGAGGCGTAAAGGTTAACCAGCGAGAATATTCCATTTGACATGAAACATACATGCAGATTCATTATAATTTAATTTCTTTAAATATAATACAGTGCTCTAATATTTGGTGGCAGCAATTTGAAAAATGAAATGCCGTTTATAGTGAACCAACGCAAAATGACAAAACGAAGTTAATAGCCCTTCTGGGCAAATTGCTCCTTCGGGTTAATAAATTATTTTTGGGGGTGAGGCGACTTATATTTCATTCTTTTTAATTATACTGCACTTAGTTTTTTAAGAATATTGAAAGTTGGTTCTGACTTTTCACTAACAACAAAATGTCTGACTTAAAATCTTAACGTGGCTATCTTGTTATCAAATCGCATCAAAGCGAATTGTTTTTGCATGAATGTCGTCTCAAACGAAGGCTACAAGTATCTTCATATATATATCAGAATTATACCGGACATAATAACCACAAAGAACTAAATCATCAAACTAAATTTGGACAGTTACGATGTACATCTCTTCCTGGTTTTAAAAAGCTCTTTTTTTCGATCCAGTTACACTGCGGCTACTTGAAACAATCAAACGGGAAAATAAAAACGATAAAAGCATCTAAAAGGAAATTTGGTGTCACGACACGAAACATCGTGAGCTACTGGTCTGCTCAGTATCACAGCATTCTTAAGATAATGAAGTAAAAAAGAATTATTAAATGAAACTAGACTTATTAAGAGCACGATAAAAATGAAACTTCAGTCTTTTTTTTTTTTTTTTTTTTATGATTGAGGTTCTTCCTCCTGAAGGCAGTCAGTAAAATATGTTCACGATGTTTTCCCCATTAGCGATCCAGCGATCCGTTGCAGAATTTTACGCTTTAAACTTTTAACCGAACGTCTTCTCCACCAACCGCATTTTTACGGTACAGATAGCAAAGAACCACATGGTTCCAGAATTCCTCCGGTTGCAACAAATGGTGAAATGAGCATTTGCGAAGGAAAGAAAAAGCTCAGTTAAAAAGACTGTTAAGGCAAAATAAATGGTCAATTTTGAAAAGCCATTTATAGAAACATGAACCAATCTTATTCTGAAAAATAACAGGAAAAGACAAGAAAACCGCTTCCAAGTCAGTCGAATGCCTTTAAGTAAGATATATGGAATGGTAATAAGAAAAAGTTACTTTCACAAATTCGTTTCATTAACGACGAAATTTGTTAATATTTTTATTTACCTATACCTGTAATATATATACTATATATTACAACGGACATATGTTACCGTGAAAGACCGAAATTGCAGAATGTCGACTTTCACCGGAGAATGTCAACATTCACCAAATACGTCGGTGAAACATCGAATATTTCTTTACATTCTTGTACGTTCGGACCCTCACCGGTGTATGTCGACAATCACATATATGCTCTGGTGTAGGTCGAAAAGAGAGGAGTATATGTACACGCTGCCATTACAATAGGAAGTGTTCCACAAATAAATGCAGTTGTAAAAGCAAGGGCCTCTTGTGCAATTCAAAGTGTCATAACAGTTTAAGTTGTTGCAATAAATAAGATTTGAATGACATAATTTGGTAAGTTTATAACTTCTATTATTTTCCTTTCTCATTTTGAATGTACTGTGTGTTTTAAGTTTATCAGGTTCAATGTTCCGCCTTACTTGCTTGTGGAACATTCAAGAACCTGACTCGGAACAGGAAGCTTACTAAAGCTATGTTCAATAAATGTGGGAAGTAGACAAGATACACAGGAAGGGTATACGAAACCCTTTATTTTTCACTCTTTACAATAATTTCCGGACTTCGGAATACAGAGACCAACCACTTGTGGTCTGAACGTAAGAATATAAAAATATTAACTAAACTCTAACTTAACTTTGGAATAATAAACAAGGGCCTACGTGGAAGATTGGCCGTATATTAACAGGAAGCCGTATGTAGTACAGAGAACTGTTAACACTACAATACGTTTAAAATTATCAAGAGGATTAAACCTCTGGCCTAGAAGGCAACCAGCAACCGAGTAAAACTGCTAAGGCAAGCGGCCTGCTTCTACTAACTCCTTCCTCTTCTCTCGCTTGGCAAAAAGCCACACTTAAGTACTTGGCGTTCGCCAGACAAATTTGCATAAATAAGTTAAAGTTTTTAATTCTGGCCGGAAGTAGAAAATAAGAAGTGATAGTAAAGATTTAAAATAAAATAAACGTTAGTAAAACTTAAGATCCTTTCAAGTTCTCATATTCTTAAGTTCTTATTTTGAGTCTCAAGTGCGTTTTTTCGCGAATGAATTACGGAGAAGGAAATATAATATTCTTATATGTTCAACATTCACCAAATAGTACATGGTGAATGCCGACATTCACCGGTGTAAGTCATAAATAAGAGTATTTGGAAAATATTTCGGACATACACCAAGCGACTATGTGAATGTTGACATTCACCGGTAAAAGTCGACATTCTCCAGATTTCGGTGCTTCACCGTAACATATGTTTAGTATATATACGTTGTAATTTTTTCTCTAATTCAATTCTTTCTTAATTTAAAATGCAAGTTATTCTTCAGTTGAAAACATTCCATAATGCCCCCGCCACCCCCATTTTTTTTTAGTCCAAAGGGATTTGAATCCCGAAGGACTATTAGTTTCGTTTTGGCATTTTGCGTCGGACTCATAAATGTCGGTTCACTTTTCAAACTGTTGCCACAAAATGTTAGAGTCCTGCATTATATTTGAAGAAATTAAATAATGAAAAATCTGCATAAATCTATGTATATTTCTCACATTGTCATAAAATAACGGTACATAGAGTCATCGAATTTTGAATAACGTAATCCTCCAACGAATATGAGCATGTGGAAGACCAAATTTGAAATTTGAAATTTGTTTTATGATCGATTTCCTATTTTTTTAAAACTTTGACGAATTTTTGATTAACAAACTCAAGGATTTCAAAGCGAGCAATGGCAACGTTGTGCAGAAAAAACATTTTTATCTCCAGCGCGTGAGTCTCTGTATCGGAAATTCTAAAGATATGCTCGTTTTAAAACTATTTTGCGGTATTGCTGTTGCACTGGATCTTATGGTTTAAGTGCGAGGAACATGATATTTAATAAAGAAAGGTAGCACACAAAATGTTAAAAAACGCCCCTTTGGACGTAATTTAAAATCTGAAACATTTCAGATTTTTTTTTTTTTTTTTTTTTTCCCAATCTATTTGGGCTAGAATGAAGATTCAGTTTTATTAAATAGAAATTTTAAAGATTATTATAAAATACATTAGTATAAAATATCACAATCGATTATCGGACCGTTTTCTCCTCCTCTCGCCTAAACTTCTTTACAAAGAAAGATAGCTGCCAATATTAACCCCTTAATCTACAATGACGGGCATAGCCTGCGTACGATAGTCGGGCCAAACCTAACTTTCACGGGCATAGCCCACGTACGGTGATCGGTCCAGAAGCGAATGTTACGTGGAATATTTGATACGCAAATACAATCTGATGCAATAATTGTGGTAGACGCAAGTATTAAAAAATGTTTATTTATACAAAACTCCAAAATACAAAATTAGTAATATGTAACGGTACGATATATTTCAAAGCATTCTGGTACATGTAACGGAAATTTACACTTTTTACACTCGTGTTCTATGTGGATTTTCTCGTACTTGATCTGCATACTGATTCGTTTCGGTTACAATGTTGTTCCAAAATATGTCATCAAATATTAGATTAAATATATCAAATTCTCCTCTACTTCCTTCTAATTGACGTAAGGCTTCCTCTCTTATGCCAGGAGTCATCGTATAGTCCCAGATTTTTGGACTATTTCTTATTTCTTTCCAAAGCCAGGACTCTGGTTGTTGATCGTCATCGGATGTATCATCCATAATTATTCGCCTATACTTTCTTCGAAAATTACATAATTCGTCATGTTTACGATTGCCCGGATTAGCGTGTTACGCAAGCCGTGCAAATGTTCCCGAACGCTGCGCGAGCTTGTATACAATTTCGGCTCAACATCTTCGAATCTAAATCGTAGGTTAAGGGGTTAAGTGAAAAAAAAAATATTAAAAATGATATAAAAATTAATAATAAACGTGTTATGGTAAACTCTTTAATGATTTTCTCGGAAATTCATAAGCTTGTTATATAAAAGGGATGGCAGAGGTTGATTATTCGGGTTTCAATATGTAACTAACTATTAATTAATAAATATACTCTGTTTTGTCAGAAATATGTAGCAACAGTTGAATGTATCTGGTTCAATTCCTAAATTCAGGCCGAGCGGTAAAGATGCTGAACACTGGTAGTTCGGTCCGAGGTTCGAATCCCGCAAACGGGCTGGCTGCATGGGCGTTTTCGAGGTTTACCCCATGTGTAAACGAGTCAGTTTCCCTTAGAAAGTCCTCCACGAAAGAATCCCTCCCTTTAGGCAGATAGCTAAATTCGTTGAGATTTTTGAGAATGGCTATTTCAATCGCTGCTTTTATAGCTGACAATTCCGCTTGGAAAACACTATTATTATTATGGAGATGGCCTTTCCATTTGATGATATTTGAGGGGGTAATTTGAAAAAAGACTGCGGAACCAACTTTTCCTTCAGTTTTTTATCCATCAGTATAAGCAATTGGAGATGAACTTGAATTTTCTTCAGATGTGGTGAATATTATTTTGCTGAAGCGAAGCGCTGGATGGATAAGATTGGGGTTAATTTTCTTTTCATAGTTGAATGGCCAAAAGGTTTGGTTGTTGAATTCTGCGGCTTGGTTAAGTTGGAGAACTTTCGTATAGGTGCATTCCATTTCTGCACTGATTGATAACGGAAGAGTACCAGCTAGAGTATCAAGTGCTATATTTGAAGTTGTGCGATACGCCCGAGTAATGCAAAGAGTAAAAAGCATTTGAATTGAATTTAAACATTTCATCTTTCTTACTGTCATTGGTTGTGCCCAAATTCCGGCTCCGTAATTTACCATTTTTGAGATGACTGTTTTTAGAAGAATACGTGTTATATGGGGATTTAAGCCCCAGTTATATCCATGCATACGTCGCAGCAGTTAGCTATTGATGTTGTACGAAGTTTAATATTTGTATATGAGGAATCCAGGAGAATTTCTTGTCGATTGTTAAACCGAGGTACTTGATTGTGTTCACAGATTTGATCTTTTGATAGTCAATTTTTAGAGCTAAAGCTTTAGTTATATTTTGTCCTGGTTTATGGATCACTAAGACTTGGGACTTACTATGTGAAATTTGTGCAGCTATTCTAGCTATTAAAAATCCCTTATCTTCCTCTCCACTGATATCCGACATAAATTCTCTTCTTGGAAAAATCCCAAACTACAAAATTCAAATTTCATGGATCAAAGGACATAGTGGCCATTTTGGTAATGATCAGGCAGATGAACTAGCCAAAGAAGCAGCTATTAATCAAGATGGTACTGAAATCATCATTCCGTGGCCTCGCTCGAATTTCAAGTACCAACTAAAACAACTTGCTTCAAAATCTTGGCAAGATTTGTGGAACAATGCTCAACAGGGAAGACGCGCATATAACTTGATGCCCAATGTAAGCTTAGCATCTCTGAACTCGAATCCTTCCCTAAATTACTTTATAACAGGACATGGACCCTTCCCCACATATTTCTACGCAAGAAATTTGGCAAATTCTGATGTCTGCATATGTGGGGAACAGAGAACTCCTAATCACTACGTTTTCTCATGCCCCTTAACTGAGGATATTCACATAAAATTTCCAAGAAGTGACCTCCTGGCATTCCAAAGATTTTTAATTAAAGATAAACATCAATATCCAAAGTTTCAGAAAATTATGCAACGACTCTCTTCCTACGGCCTAGATCTCTGTCAAGTGTAAGTCCACATACAGTTTAAACTTGGTGAACTTTTACATGCTGTAATTATGGACAAAATGGATCCGCTCGTGAACTGAACTTTATAAACTGCAATAAACCAATATATCTGAAATAACCCATGGACACCTACCTCTTTAGCATTATTATAACAATTCATTTAACATTGTGTTGCCAGTACTAATTATAATTATCTCATTATGTTTATTTGTTTAATAATTATGTTTATCTCCTATTTTTGTTGCACCAAATCAGATGTTCAATTTATCTTGTGAATCTCAAATTGTATTCCTACTATTTTGCCTCCCACCATTATTTTTAATAAATTATTTTTAATACTACTTATGCCTTACACCATTATTTTTAATAAATACTGGATGCGAGGCGTACTGTGGAATTGCACGATGTACCATAATAGGCAAACTTTAGACCTTTTGAAAAGCTTCAGTCTATGCAAATTCTTATAAAACTTGCAATTACCCCCTTTTTTTTCCCTCTCAAAGAGTTAGTATGGGAAGGCATTACCAGTTGACCTATGGTACATCGCTGGTGTCCCCCATACTTTTACCTTTACCTTTAGGCAGATAGCCCTCGTGTGCTTTGCCATAATTGAATAATCCAATCCAATTCCTAAATTCCCTACTATTCGAATTCTTCTCTGAGAATACATCAAGAATTCGAACTTGATGAACTCGATGCTTTAGAATATCTAGTGCCGCCTAACCGGTAAAATGGTTAGCGTCGCTGAGTTCGAACCCCGGAGAAGGCATGCATGTTTGTAAATGTATAGTATCGGTGCTGCATGATGTCATTCTAACTATGCGGCGAGACGAAAGTTCCTCTCGTGTGGTTTGGTAGTAGGGGAAAAGAGTGAGATCCTCGGACCCGTCTTCTCCCCCGAGAGGCTTTCCATCTTCATTGGGGGCGGAACTGAGCCAAATCGCAGTATCAACTGTTAGATGCTCAAAGCTGTTGCCAACCACAGGCGTAATCTTACGCTCCTTGCCACGAGGAGTTTCGTGGGTTTGGCCTGACTATAGGTCAGACAAGCAAGCACAAACAACAACAGGATATCCAGTACGTTTTACAACGCATTATAAAAATTTTAGACCGTGGAGTCAGCGTAAGTGATATTTTTTGTTAGAATCTTTGAGTCATTAATTTTAAATTTAACGACGTGTAGTACTGATATCCCCAGCTACTACATTAAATGGGTACTTATTTGTTATCGCGGTCCCCAAGATTGAATCGCCAATCAACCGAGATACCTCGCCAAAATCTGGCTGTGTATTCTTATACCTCGCCAAAATATAGCTGCGTATTCTTATACCTCCCCACGTAATCGTATATTAGCACCACGTTGCATTTCTGTTCTCGCCGCGTGTTTTTATATTATTCATTTCTGATAAGGTTTTCAAATTGGCATTGTTTATTTTAAAATATATTCATTGCTTTTTTTGTGTGTGAATATGACGTTAACAATCTTTAATTTGATAAGTAATAAGATGGATGCCACATCATTTTTTTTTAAAAGAAAAAAAAAAAAATTTAAAAAATCTGAAATGTTTCAGATTTTAAATTACGTCCAAATTAAATTACGTTTTTTTAACGTTTTATGCGTTATCTTTATTTGTTAAACATCATGTTCTTCGTACTTAAACCATAAAATTCAATTCAACAGGAATATCGCAAAATAGTTTTAAAATGAGCATATCTTTAGAATTTCCGATACAAAAACTCACGCGCCGGAGATATAAATGTTTTTTCTGCATAACGTTACCATTGCTCGCTTTAAAATCCTTGAGTTTGTTAATCAAAAATTCGTTAAAGTTTTAAAGAATAGGAAATTGATTATAAAACAAATTTCAAATTTCAAATGTGGTGTTCCACATCCCCATATTCGTTGGAGGATTAAGTCATTCAAAATTCGATGGCTCTATGTACCGTTGTTTTATCACAATGCGATAAATATACATACATTTATGCAGATTTTTCATTATTTAATTTCTTCATAACATTTTGTGGCAACAGTTTGAAAAGTGAACCGACGTTTATGAGTCCGACGCAAAATGCCAAAACGAAAGCAATAGTCCTTCGGGACTGAAATCCCTTTGGACTAAAAAAAAAAAAAGGTACTTTACCTAACAAACGAGTATGCGAAAATGGCCACAACATGGAGCTTTATGTTAACGCCGAAACAATTGGGAGGTGCTATGTTAAAAATTGCTAAAAGAAGAAGAGCCTCCGTGTTGGAAATTGGTTCAGCGGTTCAAGAACATCGCTACTCACTGCTGTTAGATTTATGTATTGTGGGGCAGAGGAGTTGACGTGCATGAAATGGTATAACAAACAACTTAATATGTATGAACGTGCTGCAGTTGACTGGAATAATTATACGCGATAAAATAATAATAAAGAGATAAGGAAAAGGATTCTTAAAAATATTCTCAGCAAACGATATGTGAGTATTTATTGTTATTGTTATATACTGTGTTGTTTATTTTTACATTCGCGCTTCACGAGCTTGGCGAAAATTCTAGCCGAGATCTTGGCGCAAATCTAAAATCGCCAAATATGGTTGGGAGAAGCTACAACAAAAAAGTACCGACGAATGTTATGAATAGTGAAATAAATTGAGAGATAAAATACACGCCGAATGGTAAGGTAAGATTCGAAAAACAATGGAATACTTTTTTGGGAACGCGGAGGTTTACAGTGGTAATGCGTATCAGTTACATCCTCGAAGTATGAAATAGCATTTTCTATATACGGATTCTCGTGGTGACTATACAAAATTCTACAAATACAGAATAATTAAAATTTCATCACTCAAAATCCAAATGAAAATTAGAAAAAATGGATTTCGTATGGGGATTTTTTCTTATATATGATGTTCTGCTTATATATAGTACAATAAAAGCAAAATGCGTAACATACGATCTAATGATAGGAAGTTCTAATAACAGAAAGGATCCACTAGTGTAAAGAACACGTCTGAAATTTATAAACAAACAGCACTTTTTGACCATCGGTTTACTTTATCTTCTCATAGGCACAATAATTCGTCTAATATGTCTCTAAATATGCCACAAGACTATCTCGTCTTTGCTTCCTGGATGATCATTCCTCAGTAAGGCCTTTATTTGCCACTGATACTTGCGCAATTTTGGACAATTATTTTACTGCACAATGGATCAAGAGAAGAAAAGTATTTATGGCATGCCATTCCAGATTGCCAAAATATTATACCTAAATATGCTACAAGAGCATTTTGCCTTTGCTTCCTGAATGAGCATTCGTCAGTAAAACCTTTATTTCCCACTAATATTTGCGCAATTTTGGACAATTATTTTATTGCACAATGGATCAAGAGAAGAAAAGTATTTATGGCATGACATTCTAGATTGCCAAAATATTATACCTAAATATGCTACAGGAGCATTTTGCCTTCGCTTCCTGAATCAGCATTCGTCAGTAAGACCTTTATTTGCCACTGGTACTTGCACGATTTTGGACAACTATTTTGTTGCACATTGGAAAAAGAGAAGAAAAACATCCATGGCATGCCATTCCAGATTGCCAAAATATTATATCTAAATACGCTGCAAGAATACCTTTGCTTTCTGAATGAGCATTCCTAAGACCTTTATTTGTCATTGATACTTGCTCGATATTGGACAATTATTTTATTGCACAATGGATCAAGAGAAGAAACGTATTTATGGCATGACATTCCAGATTGCCAAAATATTATACCTAATTATGCTACAAGAGCATTTTGCCTTTGCTTCCTGAATGTGCATTCGTCAGTAAGACCTTTATTTGCCACTGGTACTTGCGCAACTTTGGACAATTATTTTATTGCACAATGGATCAAGAGAAGAAAAGTATTTATGGCATGACATTCCAACTTGCCATAATATTATACCTAAATATGCTACAAGAGTATTTTGCCTTTCTTCCTGAATGAGCATTCCTCAGTAAGACCTTTATTTGCCACTGATACTTGCTCAATTTTGGACAATTATTTTATTGCAGAATGGATCAAGAGAAGAAAAGTATTTATGGCATGACATTCCAGATTGCCAAAATATTATACCTAAATATGCTACAGGAGCATTTTGCCTTTGCTTCCTGAATCATCATTCCTCAGTAAGACCTTTATTTGCCCCTGATATTTGCGCAATTTTGGACAATTATTTTATTGCACAATGGATCAAGAGAAGAAAAGTATTTATGGCATGACATTCCAGATTGCCAAAATATTATACCTAAATATGCTACAAGAGCATTTTGCCTTTGCTTCCTGAATGAGCATTCCTCAGTAAGACTAATATTTGCGCAATTTTGGACAATTATTTTATTGCACAATGGATCAAGAGAAGAAAAGTATTTATGGCATGACATTCCAGATTGCCAAAATATTATATCTAAATATGCTACAAGAGCGTTTTGCCTTTGCTTCCTGAATGAGCATTCCTCAGTAAAACCTTTATTTGCCCCTAATATTTGCGCAATTTGGGGCAATTATTTTATTGCACAATGGATCAAGAGAAGAAAAGTATTTATGGCATCCAGATTCCCAAAATATTATACCTAAATATGCTACAAGAGTATTTTGCCTTTGCTTCCTGAATGACCATTCCTCAGTAAGACCTTTATTTGCCACTCATATTAGCACAATTTTGGACAATTACTTTATTGCACAATGGATGGAATGAAGATCAGGATTTATAGCATGAGATTCCAGATTGCCAAATCTATTTCTACCTGATTTTTTTCTTGTGCGGTGTTGTTAAAGATTAGGTGCACACTACATTGGAACATAATCTGGAAGAACAATACGTCAGAATTCGTGCGGCAACTAAACAAAATGCGTCTAACCAAACTCGTGGGTGAAAAATTCTCATATTGACTCATATCTGTAAATTCTCATATTGACGAGGCAATCTCTACATTATTTCGTTAACACAGTATGAATTCATACAGAGCAACATGCAATAAATTCCTGTCCAAAAAATAAGCAATACAAATTCTGAAAAATCTTTTTTGCTAATGCTACAACGAAAACGGCGAAGAAAAAAAGAGAAATTTTATCAAACTTGACTTCATTCTGTTCCGATTTCTCTTTCCAATAATAATATCTCTTGCGGGACTTTCATTTCCTCTAAATCCGCTACATCGACCTTTATTATTATCACTACTAATATATATCCATTGGTATTCACAACCTAACAAAATCTGCTATAAGTCACAACTAGGCGACAATGAATTTCCTGTCCCATAGACCCGAATACTAAACACAGCTTTCCCATCATTTGACAAACTTGTCGGAATGGGCTGACTCGAATCCCGATGAGTTGGCCAGCTGATCTATTGTACTAACCTCTGTTGTTATTTTTCTAGCGCGGCATTTTTACCTGCCAACGCCCTTCCAGATCGATCGAGTTCCGCCTAGCAGTGAATCACCTGAAGTGGGCTAATTTTACTTTCGTTTTTCGTTGATCAATATCATGAAGTTTACTGTTAATTGTCTTCTGTAGGAAGAAGGTAAAAAGAGCTTGAAAAATTCGATGTGGGCAGGACTTGACTTCGTCTGCCTACAATTAACGGAGTGAAAATTAATGATTCCATGATACAGTTACATAGTAACATAAAAGAAAATAGAAACATAGTAAAAATTGAAGGAAGTGGCACATACCTTACGTAAGAAGGTTTATTTGGTGGTATTCTTTTACTTGGTGTACTATTTCTTTTCCCACCTTTTTCATTTCAGACACAGATTACTGCTGTTATTTTTCATTTTTATATCAAAAAGTATGCCACTATGTATGCTGTTAAGGCTGCAAACAACTCAAGCATTGAAAGTATTACTTGTGAGTATTTATTCACACAGGTGAGTACTGTATGCAATATTACGCTATGTCTTATCCGATGATAATACAGTTCTATGCGATAAAATTAAATATTTTTATTCGTATATACAGTGACATATTTCCTTCGTACTAATTACTTTATTAGTCCAAAGGGGAAATTTGTTCAGAAGGACTATTAATTTCGTTTAGGCATTTTGCGGGGATTCACAATAAACGTTGATTCAATTTTCAAATTGTTACCACTAAATATTATTGCCCTGAGTTATATTTAAAGAAATTAAATAATGAAGAATCTGCATAAATGTATGTATGTTTCTCGCATTGTGATAAAATAACGGTACCGAGAGCCATCAAATGTTGAATAACGTACGTCTCCATCCGAATATGGGCATCTGGAAGCCCAAATTTGGAATTTGCAATTTATTTTGTTTTCGAACTCATATTTTGTAACACTTTAAGGAATTTATCATTAACAGGTTTAATACACAGGATGTATGAAATATGATGGAAATATCCATGAAATATGATGGCATGGATAATGAAATATAATGGAAATATCCCTGAAATATTTGGATATATGCTGGATATATGCTGTTTATTACTTTTTGTATTACAATTTGTATTTCCATACTGTTAAAGATGTTCAGCACGGGAACACCAGTATCAGATTTCCTTTTAAGCAATTAGCTTGAAGAATTTCCTTTTTTATTATTTTCTAATTCTGCAGCTCAATGCGCAAAATTCTTGACCGCACAGGTCTCTTTTGTTTTATACTACATTCTTCATTTATATTTAATAAATAAATGTAACCTACAAAGCCTTAAAAAAAGCCCTTCGGGCGTAATGTAAAATGTGAAAGCTTTCAGATTTTTCTGAAATTTTTAATCCAAAGGGGCTATATCCCTGAAGGACTATTGCTTTCGTTTTGCGATTTTCCGTTGGTTCACTATAAACGTTCGTTTTACTTTTCAGACTGTTGCCACCGAATGTTAAGAGTCCTGCATTATATTTGAAGAATTTAAATAACGAAAAATCTGCATAAATGTATGTTTATTTCTCGCATTGTGATAAAACAACGGTACATAGAGCAATCGAATTTTGAATGACGTAATCCTACTGCGAATACGGACATGTGGAAGCCCAAATTTGAAATTTGGAATTTGTTTTACGGTAGATTTCATATTTTGCAAAAAATTAACGAATTTTTGATTAACAAACTCAAGGATTTCAAAGCGAACAATGGCAATGTTGTACAGAAAAAACATTTTTATCTCCAGCGCGTGAGATTGCGTATCGGAAATTCTAACGATAGGCTCAATTTAAAACTATTTACGATATTGCTCTTGAACTGAATTTTATGGTTCAAGTGCGAAGAACATGATATTTAATAAATAAAGGTAACAGACAAAATGTTAAAAAACGCCCTTTTGGACGTAATTTAAAATCTGAAACCTTACAGATTTTATTTATTTATTTATTGAGGTCTAATATTTTTTAATTGGAAAAAAAAAAAAAAAAAAAAAGTTGGAGGGGGGGATAAGTGTTGAAGTTAGCAAGCGTCAATTTTTCCAAAATCAACATACCAGCTCTAACAGACAATCCCAAAAACAGAACATCAAATTTGCGATCATCTCCCCTTTTATCTTAAGCATTTTTAATTCATCTTATGTTTTTTTTTACAGAGGTTGTTTGATCATTTTTTAGACGATTTTGATAAGCGGTAATAAAAAATCGTTTGCTGGAAAAGAAGTAATCGCAAATTGTACTATGTTTCTAAAAGTCAAAATGATCGTCTGTGGCTTGAAAGTTTTGCTTTTATTCAAAATGGCGAATTTAACAAAGCAGTGGTTTTCGAAGGCTACACTTACGCTCTTTCCGAAGAGAAATATGCATACTCCTTTATCCAAAAACGATGTGAGAGTCATGGTTTTGTGATATCTAAATCGTCGATAGGTAATATCATCAACAAGAAAGGAAAAAAAAACGTCAAATTGGAGCCTCAAGTGGGACAAAAATTTCAAACAAGTATCCAAGGAAAAAAACGGACATCTTCGACTATTGCAAAGGTACGTTGTTTAATGTTAAACGAAAATCCCCCTAGTCAAAGGACAGTTGCAAAATCATTAAAATGCTCGGTGTCCACTGTAAACAAAATGATAAACGTTGATTTAAATCTTAAGAAAGCGAAAAAAACGCAATGAGCATCGTCTTCTTCCAAAGCATATCGCTCAACGCAGGACACGCTGCAGAATTCTATATGAGAAACACTTATCCAAAGAAAAATGGAAAACAATTGTCACAATAGATGAAGCATGTGTGTATTTAAATGATTGTAACAAAAAAAGAGCCATTTATTATCATAAAAGGGGAGAAAATGTAAGTACATGGTTCAAAGAATCGAAAGAAAGTTTTTCTAAGGGATTCATGATTGTTGCTTGTTTTTCTTATAATGGCAAATTAAAAATAAAGAGAGTGCAAAAAATGTCAAGATTAACTCCAAATACTATCAGGAACATATTTTATCGCCCATTTTTCTGAATGAAATACCATCGCTTTACTCACAGTGCCATCCATCTGCGAGACTCATCAGGACAAAGCTAGCAGTCACACATCAAAATCCACTGTAAATTTCCTAAAAGAAACGGAACAAGAAACTGGTAAAACGGCCATACCCTTCACTGATATCCCTACTCAATCTCCCGATGTGTCACCTATGGATTTTTTTGTGCTTTCGGACTTCTAAAAACTGCATTATCCAAACGTTGTCCCAAAACCCTAACAGGACTCTGGAAAGATGTGCGGGAGGAATGGGATAGAATACCTCTTCTGCCACTTCAAAAGACTTTATTATCCTGGAAATTGCGGTGTCGAAAGATAGTTCAGAATAAGGGATGTCAAATAGCACATTTAAAACACAAGAATTTTATGTAATTTAGTTTTGTGAATACAATATACATCGTCTAAAAAATGTGTGAACAGCCTCTGTATATGCACGTATTGTTATCAAAGCACGTTCGTGGTTTTCTGCTCTCACTGGATAAGATTTATTATTACAAAGAGAATATAAGAAGCATAAAAAGGTCCTGATCTAGCTAGTTGTCAGCCTTACTTAGTCCAAATAAAATTCATTTCTCAACCCTTTACCTAAGTCGTCCTGCTGTCATTTCCATTGAGATCGAAAGCAGCGGGGCGCGACTGAAGAGGTAAACAAGGCTAGGCCGTGAAAGCCGCTGGCCACCGAAGTTCCCCAAAACTAGCCCACGACAAGAAAGAGGACGGCAGCAATCAAGTATCGGGACCGGTTGTTTCGGTTGCTCCTAGGTGGGGTACGATGCATTCGCCAGGTGGTTTCGTTACCCCCAGGCGATACACGGATATAAAAAAAAAGCAAGGCGACATTAAAAAGAGAGGAAACAATAAAAGGAGAGGGCGGCCCGACGTATAGCATGAGTGCATGCAAGACGTGATTATGTGTCCCGAATTGGCAACGATGGCAGAGGGGGGAACGCGTATGTGGTGCGTGTGTGCAAAGAGTAGATTTACAGCTGGTGCTAAGTTATAAAGAAGCTATACCTTCTGCCACAGTGGCTTGGTTGATATATCTCGTTAAAAACCATTGTCAGCAAGAATGGATGGATTAATTCTACATCTATAATAAAAGGACCCTCCACAAAAATACAGAAGTTTATTTCACAATTCTTTTTCCGAAAGGAGAGGAGGAAGAGAAACAGATTTCGATTACACAATAACTCGGCCGTTCGACCTGGTGTCACATTTTTTGATACAGTTGTATAACCTCCCAACCCATCTGTTAAATCTGTATGTGTTAACCCAGTGACCAAAGGTAACTTTTCAGTGGTGGATATAGATACCTGTTTGATTGATACTCAGAAATGTCGAGATTTTTAATTCGATATCTCATATAACATATTATTACGTCTGATATGAAAGAACTGTCACATTCAGATAGTATTTCTCGGACGCAAAAAAGACCGACAAAATATAAGTCACTTATATCAACTTCTGGCGATATAACAAGTTTTAGATTTACAATTCAAAATCAAACAAACATTCGTTTCGGCTGATTTAAGTTTAAATGTAAACATTAAATTTTATTATAAAGGCTGACCAAAAAGGGTACCGACACTATTTACTCAGAAACGCGCTAACAGCGGTAGCTACTTAAGCATTATCGCAGCCACCTTGGCGTAGTTTGGCGAATTTTACGCAAGAAAAAGGACAATTACTCTTATTGTAAAAAATTATATATTACACACATACATATTCTACTTTTCAACAATACATTCCAAGACAATCAGTAAACCTAGATACAAACGGATTTATGTTTTCGTTATGGTGGAAATTTCGTAGCGATCGCTTTCAGAAAGGGTTCGAAGCATTGTTTATTTGGCGATTTTGCGTCAAAATAATGTATTCCTGCGGAAATGTCACCTCTCTTTCATCAGAGAAAACTCCTACAAACACCAATTTTAAAATCGAATTTAAGACAAAATTGATCATTATTTTTCTATAAAAACCGTTGGAACTTGGAATACAACAAAAAGAACGCATACGAAAATGGGGTATCCGGACATAATCCCGACAGCCGAAATCCCGACAAGCCAGAATCCCGACAGACGGAATCCCGACAAGCCAAAATCCCGACAAACCAAAATCCCGACAGGGTCGAAATCCGGACAAGCCAAAATCCCGACAGGGTCGAAATCCCGATTGTCCAATATCCCGACAGGGTCAAAATACCGACACGGGCGAAATCCCAATAAGGCCTAATGACCCCTTAACATACTTACACGGCTGCAACTAGTATATGCTTTGATGACTAGCAAATCTGAAGAAAATTACAAAACATTATTCCAAGATTTAATTGATTTCGCTGAAGAAAATAATATTGAACTGAGGCCATCTAGAATCATTAGTGATCTAGAAAAGGCAGCTATAAATGCTCCGCGCACTCAAAATGCTGTCGAGGATTGGCACAGAAGATGGGAGACCTTAATTGGACGGGCCATGTTGGCGTTTATAACATCATAGAAGGATTTCAAAAAGAACAGGAGCATGTGGAATACCAAGTTGAATGCATTCTTCGCGGAGAACAACAACCAAAACGTAGGAAGGTAGATGATGACAGAGAAAGGAGAATTATGACTGTTTTGGACGATCGTGATAATCGACCTGTGATGGAATATCTTCGTGCTATCGCTCGCAATGTGTCACTGTAAATATGTCGTTTGCATATGTAAGTGATGTTTTCTTTTTCTTAATAAAAAGAATTTTATAAATCTTCATTTCAAATTTTAACGGTCATTTCAATTTGTTAAAAATTATTTTAAGTAATGACATAATTTTTATGATTTTTTGATTTAAACTTTTAGTTAGTAATATGTAATAGTTAGTTAAAAATTGTATTTTATTAAGCTAAATTGAGTGTTTGTATTTAGATATTAACTTGTCGGGATTTTGGACAGTCGGGATTTCGACCCTGTCGGGATTCTGGACACTCGGGATTCTGACCCTGTCGGGATTCTGGCTTGTCGGGATTTTGACCCTGTCGGGATTTCGACCGTGTCGGGACTTTGGGTTGTCGGGATTTCGGCCCTGTCGGGGTTTTGGACAGTCGGGATTTCGGCTGTCGGGATTATGACCCAGACCCACGAAAATGGTAACGTTGGAAGCTGAATATTTGTCATACGCAGGTTGCTTGAAAAATTGCTATGTGCGTGGTTACCAGTTTGGTGTATTCTGAAATCGGGCGATTTCTACTAAGGTAGTTGTGATAATACGTAATCGCCCAGTGGTAGCCGTGGTGAAGGTCGAACTGTAAAGCGGTGTTAGGAATTTTAGTTGCAATGGAGCTCTTTGGCCCACCAGCGGCTGAGTGGTAAAAGCCGTGGAACGCTGGTAGTTCGGTTCGGGGCTCGAGTACCGGCGAACGGGTTGGCTGCATGGGCGTTTTCGTGTTTTTCCCCATGTGTAAGACCGCCACGGGGCATCTTTCCGTTTCCGTATTGTGCCTAAGGGCGGAGCACGTAATAAGTAAAAAAATGGAGCTCCTTTACCAGAGAGCAACACGCTTTGTACGTACGGGCATTTTACCAAAACAATAATTCTATCCATCGTTAGTACCGCTCGCAACTACTAAACTAATGTCTCGTAACTAGTAATGAACTAGTTGTGAGACATTAGTTCATCACCTAGCCCCGATGTTATTAGAAAAAGGGTCTGAATGTTTGAAACTACTGGTTCTACAGTGAAAATACACAAAACGCGTCGTCCACAATCTGTACGAAATGTTACAAACATCGACGTTGTACAACAATCCGTCAGAGAGAATCGGTATCGGTACTGTTCCGTTATCGGGACCACATTCAGAAATGTATGTGTGTATGGATGTACGTGTTCATGCATGCATGTATATATGTACGTATGACTATGTGTATTGTTACGAATTTGGTATTTCAAAAGCTAATGTTAGTTCAATTATAAATTAAACGGTTTTATTTCCCGCGCAGTGCAGCGCGTGACGAATATTAAAAGAAGAAAGCTAAGCCGGAAAATTAAAAATACAAGAGCACGTGCATTTAACATTAAATAAATAAATATGTCTTTTTGATTTCGAGAAAGTACCAGAAAATTCTCGCACGCGATTTAAAAATCGTATAAAAGGAGGAAAACCTCTCAGTTCGTAGTAGTAGTTACATAGTTTATTGTTGTTTAGAAAACTGCTCTTGTTGACTGCAGCGAATTCGCGGATTAGCTTTCTCTAGCTGTTTTGAATTAAGTTCTCTTGAACGTTTGAGCAGTTAAAAGATAACTACTGTGGGATACTGTAATACTGCATGAATATTTTAGGAAATTTAAGCATTTTTGTTGTGATAATAATAAATTTTGTTGATTTTACATCGGTCTTGTGCATTCATTTCGTAACGAACCCGTACGCACGCAACAGTATGTATATAATTATAAGTAAGGTTGTAAGAACAAACGAAAAAAGACCAATTTTGGTCAAAATTTTGCGCATTGTGCTGCAAAATTAAGGAAATTAGAAGATAAATTTTAGTACGCATGCCAAAAAGTTACCAAAAACCGTGAAAACTCCAACATAAGCATATTTAGTTGCTGTGAAATGTGTGAAAGAGGAGAAAAAAATACTTGAATATTTACGAGTTAAATTAATAAAAAAGCTAAACAAATTAGGTAATTTTTAACACACTAAAAAAACAAATCATTTGAACGAGGTAAAATAAAGATAGTATCCTATATGCTAAACGAAAATAGTAGATTATAAAACACAGTAAAATACTAATCAATTGATCAAGGAAAAATATAAAAAATATTAAAATTAAGAAGCGGTAAATGGTTAATTAGCCAAATTCGAAGTTCATTTTGGCTTTTCAAGGGAAATTTTTTTTAATGAATTTCGAACCAAGCTAACTCCATTACGCGTTTCGTCGAAACAGACAATTGAAACTTTGCGCGACAAATTTTTAATGAATTAAATAAACTAGGTCAAAAAAATTTAGTATCAATTCTATATATACACATACATACACACGTGTGTACATACATATATTTCTGAATCCGATCCCAATAATCTTTAATAATAACACTTTAAACAAAGAAGCATCTCCTTGCCTATAAAATACAAACAGTGCAAGATATACAGTGGGTACAAAAAGTATTTGCACACATACATTTTTGTTCACAATTTATAAGAAAAGGCATTAAGAAATACAAAAATTGGCATTTAAAAAATAGAATAAGCTTATTCATTTAAATTAATTACAAAAAATACAATAATATTAATAAAAAACATTTTTTGCAACAATATTAAAATAGCTTATGTCAAAAAAGTATTTGCACACTCAACTCAACTTTAGCAAATTTGCATTTTTATGCTATTATTTGACAGTCATCCCGCAGTAAATAACATACGTAAGACGACTATAAAAGGAGGTGTTGTCGAAACGTTATCAGTTGATTGTCGATTTCAAATTGTAATGGCACCTAAGAAATCTGAATTGCCGATTTCGTTGCGAGAAAAAATTGTTTCTCTACGTGAAAATGGCCTAAGTTATCGAGAAATAGGTAAAAAAGTAAATGTTTGCTTCTCTACTGTTCGGTATATTATAAAACGTCATAAAGAAAGAGGATCTACATCAAATAACTTGCGCTCTGGACGCCCAAAGAAACTTTCACTGCGAATAAAGCGAAAAATCATAAGAGAAGCATAGAAAAATTCATTTGTTAGTGCAATTAGTTTAGCCAATGATGTCGCTTCAACATTTGGAGTTCAAATCTGTGCCCAAAGTGTTCGAAATGTCCTGCACGATGCACACATTTATGGGAGATCTCCAAGGAAAAAACCTCGCATAACTGAACGAAAGAGACTGAAGAGACTTGAATTCGCTAAGGAATATATCAATATGCCAATTGATTTCTGGAAAAATGTCATATTCTCCGACGAGAGTAAGTTCAATATCTTTAAATCAGATGGCAGAAAATTAGTTTGGAGAAAACCCTGTACTGCTTTTCATACCAAAAATGTGTTACCTACAGTTAAGCATGGAGGAGGTTCTGTTATGATTTGGGGGTGCATGGCTAGCAAAAGAGTTGGTAATTTGTGTTTCATTGAAGGGAATATGACAGCTCGAACCTATATTGATGTGTTGCGAGATAACTTGCCACAAAGTGCAATAAAATTGGGTATCAGTAATTCGTACTATTTTCAGCAAGACAACGATCCCAAGCACACTGTCGGTATAACACGCATGTGGTTTCTTTATAATGTACCCAGAAAACGTGCCACTCCACCACAATCACCAGACTTAAATCCTTTGGAAAATTTGTGGAATTCTTTGGATTTAAAAATAAGAAAAAGGAATATTTCAAGCAAATCTTGCCCTTAAACAAGCCCTTATTGAAGAATGGTCGAATACTGACCCTACTGTTACAGAAAATTTAATTAAATCAATGCCAGCAAGATTACAAGCAGTAATAGATGCTAAAGGAATGCATACTAAATATTAGTTATTTGAAATTTGCTTATATACGAGTATTTTATTTCTTTTGTATTCATGCAGGTGTGCAAATACATTTTTGATAGGAGATATTTTAATTTTGTTACATAAAAGCATTGTTATTTATATTATTGTAATTTTTCTGTTTGTTTTGGATGATTTAACTCATTCCGATTTGGCAATACAATTTTTTTATTTCTCAATGCTTCTTTTTATGAATTGCAAACAAAAATGTAGGTGTGCAATTACTTTTTTTACCCATAGTAAAAGCGATGGATTACATTGTGAGGCTTGGTTTTGTGAACAAAATGATGTAAAGGGTTGACGGTTTCGATAACATTTTACTTAGCGAATGAGGTTAATTTTCATCTCAATGGCTATGAAAATAAGCAAAATTTCAGAAACTGGTCGAACAGTAAACATCGCAGAAAACATGAACGTCCACTATAGGCCTCCAAGGTGATCACATGGGCAGCTGTGTCTTCTAATTACATCATCGGGCCGCACTTATTTGAGGATCAAAATAAATGAGCACTTAACGTTAAGTACCCAGCGGTTATTGTACAATGTCGCAAGATTTCCTTGTGTTAGTTCTGCAATAGTTTCAAGGCATTCATTTAGAAACTTGATTTCAGCAAGATGCTGCCACATGCCACAAATAGCTGCTCGGCAATTATTTCCTAGTTAAGTTATTTTAAGAAGAAGCAGTATTAACTGGCCCCCTAGGAGCCTCAACTTATCGCCTCTGATTACTTCCTGCGAGGTAAATTTAGAAGTACGGTTTACGACAACAATCCAGTTGATGTAAGTCAATCAAAGGCAAATGCGGAAATGAGACTAATTTCGAGAGAAACATGTGGATGTTATCAACAATCTTTCGCTCTCGATTTGAAGATTGCGTACAATGCAACGGACGTCAATCTAGATAATAATGCTTTCCGCCACATAAATTTCCATTGTCATGACTTCCATTATTTTCAATTTCCATTACTTTTTCAAACATCGGAATCACAGAAATTTTAAGTACTTTATATACAGGTATACACAAACCATACAGCTGATACCCTTTTTGGTCACCTATTAGAACATCATAAGCTTTCCCAGAGTGCAAAAAATTTCAAATGATTTAAGAACTTTTTTTAGCCCAAAGGGGCTATTAATACCGTTTCGGCATTCACTATAACCGTCGCGAATCACTTTAAATTGTTCACACGAAATACTACACCCCTGTATTATATATTTAAAGAAATTAAATAATGAAGAATCTGCATAAATATATGCATGTTTCTCGCGTTGGTGATAAAGCAACAGTACCAAGAGCTATTCAATTTTGAATAACGCACGTCTTCACTCGAATATAGACATCTCGAATTTGGAATTTGTTTTATTATCTATTTCCTATTTTGTAAAGTATTAAAGTCTCGAGGGGAAGAATGCCTTCGTGGAGGACTTTCTAAGGCAACTGGCTCGTATCCGCGTTACCCATGGGGAAACCACGAAAACGTCCATGCAGCCAGCCCGTTCGCGGGATTCGAAGCTCGGACCGAACTACCAGTGTTCAGCGACTTTACCGCTCGGCCGCTGGTGGGCAGTTTTTGATTAAGAAACTCAACGATTTCAAAGCAAGAATGGGGGGAAAAAAATAAATAAAATAAATAAATAAATAAATAAATAAACATTTTTATCTCCAGTGCGCGACACTGTGTATCGGAAATTCTAAAGATACACTCTTTTAAATATTTTGTAATATTGCTGTTGAATAGAATTCTATGGTCTAAGTGCGATGAACATGATATTTAATAAATAAAGGCAACACACAAAACGTTAAAAACGCCCCTTTAGACGTAACATAAAATCTGAAAGATTTCAGTTTTTTTTTTTTTTTTTTTTTTTTTTTTTAAATATCTATTATGTATTTTTCTTTTAGACTATGGAATTTGTTCACAGGTAGATAATTTTATGAATGTATAAAAATTTTTTTGGTCAAAACAAAATTTAAAAACGGATAGAAAAACTGATAGCATATATGAAAGAATTCATCACATTTTTCATATCGTTTACTAAATTTATATAATAAATAAAGGTAACACAAAAAAACGCCCCTTTGGACGTAATATAAAATCTGAAAGATTTCAGTTGTTTTTTTTTTTTTTAGTCCAAAGGGATTTCAGTCCCGAAGGACTATTGCTTTCGTTTTGGCATTTTGCGTCGGACTCATAAACGTCGGTTCACTTTTCAAACTGTTGCCACAAAATGTTAGAGTCCTGCATTATATTTGAAGAAATTAAATAATGAAAAATCTGCATAAATGATTGTCTATTTCTCGCATTGTGATAAAACAATGGTACATAGAGCCATCGAATTTTGAATGACGAAATCCTACTGCGAATATGGGCATCTGAAATCCCAAATTTGGAATTTGTTTTATTATAGATTTTATATTTTGTAAAACTTTAACGAATTTTTGATTTACAAACTCAATGCTTTAAAAGCGAGAAATGGCAACGTGATATAGAAAAAAAATACTTTTATCTCCAGCTCGCGAGACTGTGTCTATCGGAAATTCTAAAGATATGCTTAATTTAACATTATTTTGCGATATTGCTCTTGAACTGAATTTTATGGTTTAAGTGCAAAGAACATGATATTTAATAAATAAAGGTAACACTCAAAACGTTAAAAAAACGCCCCTTTGGACGTAATATAAAATCTGAAAGATTTCAGATTTTTTTTTTTTTTAATATTTATTATGTATTTTTCTTTTAGACTACGGAATTTTTTTACAGGTAGATAATTTCATGCATGTATAAAATTTTTTTTGGTCAAAACAAAATTTATAACGGATAGAAAAACTGATACTATAGCATATATGAAAGAATTAATTACATTTTCCATATCGTTTACTAAATTTCTTATCATGATACTTTTCACTGTTATACGGCATTTTCTCCGTCATCTTCGTGCGCCTTTGTGGTGTAACAGAAAGAACGTCCAATGCGTTAATAGGGTGGTCCAAAATTCGAATCATTAAGACCACTGCAGATATTTTTCAAATTCCAGGCAACGAAAAATTTTTACTGACGTTTATAGAGTCATTTAGAATTCACTCTTATGGTAGCGATCGAACTAAAAGGTGATGGACGATAATTCGTCACCATCAGGGTTTGGCAAGTGGGTCCCTTCGTTCCTAGTCGCCCTTTACAAAAAGGGGAGTGAAGCATTTTCTCCCGCCTTTCCATGTGCCTTCGTGGTGTAGCCAAAGAGCTAATCGGGAGGTCCCGCGTTCGAATCCCAGCGGAGGCAATGCACATTTTTCACGTCCTTCTGCATCAATAAACTAATAACTCTGCATTCTCATTCATAAAATTTTTATATAGAAGAAATTTTCCAAAACAAAATTCAGCTAATCTTTAGAATATGGTAACAGGTAGTTTGGCGACATTTTTGTAAGGCGATAAAGGTTACTAGCTAGGACTACTTTTTAAGTGAAAATACGTCGATGTGTACATAGATAAAGTCAAGAGTGCGCGCAATGCCATTTTTGTGCAATTCTGGGATGTTTTTTTAAGTGAAAATAGGTCGACGTGTACATGGATACCGCGTATGTGCAATTCTTAAACGGCAAGCAGTTTGCGATTCTGCACTTTCTCCCAATTTCGCACCTAATCTTCGTCATGATTAAGCATTTTTGTTCGATAAAAGTTCTAGTATAAGCGTAATTCGGCTAGCAGGTTGTTGGAAAAAATGTTGAGTAAAAAAAAAAAAAAAAAAAAAAAAAAACATGCCTTTATTTCGTGAAAACAAAACGGCGTCCAAAACAAAACTAGCAAGTTGCTGAAGCAGGATTGGTCGCCAAATTTTCGCCAAAATATCGCCAAGTTACCATAATGTAAAGATTCACCCAAAATTCACTTATTTAAACAGCAGTAAATCTACCAATCCAGAATTACTGATAGCTTAGTGATGGTGTATTGGTGTGGCGTGGTGTATTGAGAATAAGGCAAAGCACACTAGGGCTATCTGCCTAAGGGGAGGGATGCCTTTCGTGGAGGACTTTCTAAGGGAAACTGGCTCGTATACATACTGATAGCTTAGAGTAGCAACTGAGTAAAACTGAACATTCTTAATTCATTGTGCGTTGGATTTCTGACGTTTGTATTGAGTTTTCATAGTTTTATCCAAAATCAATGTGAATGAAGTTGTCCATGAAGGAACAGATGAGTCGAAATACTTTCCCAAAAATGTGAATTAACTTAATTCTCATTCAGCGATGTATTTTATTATAAAAGAGATAAATAAATATATAATATTTACTATGGGAAAAGTCCTCTCTTTTTGCTACCCACCTTTCAAACGAAAATTAGCTTTTATTTGTGTCATACAAAAGGGATGAAATGAAATCAACGTCACGTAATGACCTTTTCAGTAACGTCAATGAACTATATTAAAATATACTTTGAATGCTGATTTCAATTTACTGTATTATTTATTGCAGTTAATGCATATACAGATAGAAAAAAAACGAAACGATTCTGTATATTAAGGTTAACATATGGTACTTACGTATTAGCGCAACTTGGCATTTATATACAGTGCCTAGGGAAAGTGTATAATAATTCGTGCAATATATTATCAGTTGTAATGAGTATGATAGAGAATAGTTTCTACCGACTTGGAATTTCTGAAAGAATTTTTAAAGAATTATATAAGAGATTACAATTTATGTTCTCAAAACTTGCTTAGAACTAAAGATATTCCTGACCACGAAATTCCTCTCTGGTCAGTGGCAATTGCTCAGCTGAGGATAAAATAAGTAATATATTTAATAAAAAAAAAAAATAAAAATAAAAATAAAAAAAAAAAATAAATAAAGTCATATCTTATGTAGGCCAACAAAATAAAATAAAATAAAATAAAAATACAAAAAATTTAATTAAAAATTTTTAATATGTGAAAAAACTGTATTAACATCAAGTGTCATCTACTACAAGTTTAAAAAATTTATCTAAACTTGAGTGGATGAATAAAAAGTATTTTATTAACGACTGAAAATTACTGTATAATTAATTAAATAATTTTTTTGAATTTCTACTTAGTTCAACATAGAAAAATTTTTAAAATACAAAAAAAAAATAATAATAATAACTAAAAATTTTTAATATGTGAAAAAACTGTCATCCACTACAAGTTTGAAAAAATGTATGTGAACTTGAGTGGATGAATAAAAATTATTTTATTAACGATTGAAAATTTGAACAAAATATAGGAAGAATATGAGCTAATAGTACAAATTTAAAAACGTAATAAAGTGGATTCAAAACGTCACTACAGTGTTGAAACAAATGGGTTAATTTCTTATTTATCATACGAATTTTTTTTCCAATAAGAAAAGCATAAATTTTGTTTCGTACAACTTTCATTTTACTTTACATATTTTGAATAAAAATAGTTTAATAAAAAAATTCTTTTATAAAATTTCAAAATAACATTTCTATTTTTGAGATATGAACGTCTTTTAAATAACAGCCGTATTGTGAACTTTTTTCCCATGCCTAAAGAGCATTTGTCATTCTATAGAATGACTAGGTAATATATACAACGCCTTGGTAAAGTATAATTCTCATATTTCATACTTTGCCTAAAATGCCAGGCGTTCTATAAAATGCCTAGGCATTCTGCAGAATGCCGGATTCTTGAAAGAAAAGACAGATTATTTACTCCCTACACCGCTCATTTGCTGCGCACTACACTGAACAATCAGAATGACCAATGAGAAAACAGAATTCCATAGTGCTTTTACTATTCAGTTGATATTGTGTCTTTGCAAATGTGTGAATTGCGAGAGACTACCAGCATCGACACAAACCAGCCTCCAACCCCCCCCCCCTCAACCCGGTCTTCACTTTTAGAAGCAAAGCGCTTCATTCTATTCCCTCCCCATCAAGTACGTAACTGGGGAATATTCTTTACGGTTGCATCACAACTCAGGCCCTAATGGGACTCTCTCAATAACTGGGAAGACTAGGGAACACTATCACCTGCTGCAGACCAGTATACCGACCAAGTATCAAAGTATCAAAATGCCGGTGTTTCATAATTTGACATTAACATTTAACTCACGGTACTTTATTTCAAAAACTTTTACACCTCAATAAAAATGCCAAAACACAAGCGAAAGTAAAGTGAGCTTATTTTTACCGGCCTTGAAATCGAGATGTTCGCAAAAATCAATACGCGGTGAATTTTTGGACCACGAAGGTTTGCCATTTTTCCTCTGTGGATTATTTGGCGATATTCGACCTTGGGAAAATTCCTGGCGTTGAGGGAAGACAGCCTTGAAGCACCGGAAATTGGAAGAGAGGTATGCGAGAAGGGGAGAAAAATGCCTGTGGAAAAAGGAAAAAAAAAAAAAAAAACGCGCAATGTCGATTTCCACAAAACGTCCTGAAGTTACGTTGTCTTTGAAACGAACATAATGTTCAGCGCTCTAAGACGAAGGGTTACACTTGGGCAAAACTGACAAAATTATGATGTAACTTAGCATTTGTACTCCAACGATTAAAAGCATAGGAGATTCACAAATACACATAATTCTTTTGTAAATTTATAAAAATGATAATTTACAAGAATTTATCATAATAATTCCAAATCCTTAATAATATAAATTAAGTATTTCAAAAAGAAATTAATTTTTGAAATTCTGAAGACCAAGAATTTTGTGAACTTGAAAAAAAGGATCATATATAATATAAAAAGGATCATCATATCTAATCACATAAATTAAGTATTGCAAAAAGCAGTTAACTTTGAAACTCTGAAAACCAAGAATTTTGTGAACTTGAGGAAAAAAAGGATCATATAATGAAGATATAGAACGTACGTTCTTCATTATATGATCCTTTTTTCAGGTTACATTACAAAGTTTTAACACTCGTAATCAAAATCCACAGTATTGAAACGAAATAAAATATAATTTTTTAACCGTAAAAGTTAAATTTAATGAAATTATTAAATTTAATGAATTTTAGATCTAAATCTAAGCAGTGATTATCATCATTGATAATTTTGCCATTTTCAAAAGGAGTGCTGAAATTTTACAAGAGGTAAAATGGCAAATTTAGGGTCATATTTGAAAATTAAAAAAATTAATTATATTTTTGTACTCATAAAGAACTATTCAAATGAAATATAAACTTCAAAACATATGAATAAAATAAATAAAAATTGCCACCGGGGGGGGGAACTGATCGAAATTTCAGAATTTTCGTCATGTGTTGATCAGACAATAACAATAAACTTTTAATTTAATTTAAATAATTTGAACGAACATTATGGAAATCAGTTTTCGAGTTGGATAACAAAATATTATGTAAAAAAAAAAGGCCAATTTAATCTTTATAGTTTGTTTATTAGAAGCGAATTGATTAATTAAAAACATATTTATTTGCGACAATAAATGCTACAAAATGAAAATTTAATTGCGTACTGCTAAATTTTATTCTAATTCTGTTAAAGCAAATTTTAATTCTAGTTCTGTAAATGTAATAAATCTGCAAAATAAAGAAATTTTCCCCCTTACAGGAGACCAACAATTAGAATTAATGTCACAAAATATTAATATTAAAGAAAAATTTCACTGTCATGAAAACTTTCTATCCGTATCCGTTATTCCAAATATAATATCCAATGCTTTTATTGCATATGCCTCATTTATGGACATATTCTCGATATCTCATTCAATTTATGAAATTAATAAAATCAATACTAAAAAAAAAAGGCGCAAATTAAATGATTTCCTGAATAATTATTCTTTTCCTAAATAGGTAAGAAATCTTAATTCCAGTAATTTCTAAATAAGATCAACAAGTGAACAATAAATAAAGAAAATCCAGGAAAATAAAATAAACATATTTTATAAAGCTTAAATTGTCAAAGAATTTAGAATATAAGATTCTTAAACGAACCAAGAGTTTATTTGTTAATAAAATATACAACAGGGAAGATCAAAATGAATATAAAAGTATATTTAATTTTATTGTATTAAATGCTGAATATTAAGCATTTTACTGTATTTACTCTATTTAATTTTACTGTACTGTACTGTAGCACGAAATTCCAAGTACACTCTTTTTTTTTTTTTTTTTAATGTGGGTACAATCGGAAGCTTCGAAAATACTGCAATAATAAAGCCTCTTACCTTTCCTGTAGCTTTCTTATACCGCGTAATAGCAAGATCCATGAGCTGTTTCACTGGTATATCACCTTTTCCACATGGCACGATGACGCGAACAGCGCCGAAGTTCACTGTCACTTTCATCTTTCCAACTTCCTACCAGCTGACGTCACAAAATCATCCCTTAGCCCCTCCCCTTATCCAAGATCCTCGAAATAGGGAAGAAAAAAATATTCAAAATATCCTCACATAGCTCTCGTATCTGGTCGCAGTTTCTCGCTTCAACGATGGCTTCTGGAGCTGAAGAAGCGCATAATAAAAAAAAAAAAAAACTGCCTTGGGGAATATCGTAAGAAAGATTGGCAGCAGCTTTACCTTTCTCGAAAATAAGAATAGAAGATAAAAAAAAAAAAAAAAGTGCAACTTCAAGCATGAATTGGCGCTATGTCACTTTTCTGAATTTTGAATTGGTGATAGCTCGGCCATGAAGGCAGAGTGAAACTAGATTTTCGAAGAAGACACAGATTTATCTTATCAGGCTTCAGATAATTAAAAACTTTATCGTTCATAATATCAATGTAAAAACAGTTTGAATTCCTTTAAAAAATGAGTACTCGGAATCTTATTCTTTCTGGTTTACGCTACAAGATTATTCTTTTGTCACATTAATACCTTTCATTCCACAACACTGAAACAGTTGAAAAATCCAGTATTTCACACATCCAGAAACTTGGTAATCCAAGAGCAAGAAACTCATGAGATCTTTCTTCCCTTTTTTCTCGTTCAACAGTAAAATTTTAACTGTATTCTTTCAATAAACACATCTAATTATTAACCATTTTTCTTTAACGAAGTAAAATAATAAGTTACTGTTTTTATTCCATAAGAGATGGCAACAAGTAATGCAACAATGTATGAAGTACCGCTTGCACTCTTTTCTTGTTTACCTAAAACCGGAACGGTAAGAATGCATCCAGAACAAGGTGCAGCGAAAAGCATTAACCGTAAACAATGTTCCGATCCAGAACTCCGTACGAAGGTTAGTATCCAAAACCTGTCACACGTATCAAAGACTGAATCACTTCGCTCCGACTGGATTTCATGTCACAGTACACTACTCCTCAGGAGCATTTCAACGTAAAAGTCATCAGCATCATCTCGCCGTGAAAATTTCTGAACTTCATTGATGAAGTCTTTGTTAGGTATGGAAAAAAACACACGCCACTGAAGTTTTCGAACTTAGCAGGCTGCGCGGTTTGGAAGCAGACTACCTGTAGGGTTGCTGGAAAAAAGTTGTGCTAGAAAATTACCTTGCCAAATAGTCGCCACGAAGTCGCCAGTTTAGGTATAAACAAAGAGAGAAACACACCTCATTTTTGCCCTTTATTTTTGAACTTCTTGGATTTTATTTTTTTTTTTTAATTGATGTAAATAAAATTCAAAAATATTGGAACGAGACATTTTTTTAAAGACTTATTTGAAATGAAGGAGAAAACTTTTCTTGACTGAAACAGAAATCATAAGAATTTAAAAAAAAAAAAAAAAAAAAAAAAAAGTTTTTAAAGCAAAACTTTCTTTCTGTTAATTGTATTAAACAAATATTCCTATACTACATATTTTCTAAATATTTTTTCCTTTTCATTTTACTTCCTTGTACGAAGTAAAAAGGAAGTACTGTAATCGCGAAAAGTTTCAGGCAGCATATTTCGACGAAAATATCCCATTTTGACCTCTTTCAAATGCAATTTAACAATGTATTTCCGTGATATCTGTACGTAAGGACAGAATAAAGCACTCTTTTCCTCCAAAAAAATTATAAAACTGCTTTAAAATGAATTCTGAAGAGAATTTTTCGTGGCGTCTGTACGAACGTATGTACGAACGTATCTCTCATAACTAAAAACGAGTAGCCTCAGAACGTTGAAATTTTGTATATAGGACTGCTATAATATGTAGATGTGCACCTCGTATTTTGGTTGCAATCGGCCGGACCAAACATATATAAATATATTTATATATATATCCACTCTGTTACCCGGCTCAGTGATCTCAGTTTCTTTACTCTTATATGTTTGTAAATTGTACATGTTTTGCTTTAAAAATAATTGAATTGTGTTGTTCTTACCTTCCGGTTAAGGTTTTTATGCCTTTTGTAAATCTGTATGCAATATTTTAGAAATAGCAACAATTTTAAAGTTGTTTAAGTGCCGCTAAGCTTAATGATTTTTTTTTTTTTTATGGCGGCCATTGCTTGTTTACATTTGAAACAGCAGGATAGTGGATTTGTGGCCAATCTAGAGAAACTTACCTTCGCAACCACAAAGATAACGCTTTCATTTATTATTGCGAATTAAATCGTGCTTAATCCTTTCTGGAATTTTTTCGAGGAAATAAGTGCTTAAGATTTACTTCGTAATTTTTAATACAGATATTTTGAGTTTTTATGTATTTTTGCCTTGTCGCGAAGTGAGAACTGAATTAATTGAATGAGAAATAGTCAATCGTCTGTGAAAAACTGTTTCTTTTTTGTTTTGTTTGCTTAATTTCTTTTATACATCGTTCTAGCTTTATTATAGTATTTGAATAGAACATGTGGCAACGATTAGATAATTCTTTAAATGATATAAATTTTGTGCATTCTGAGTTATAATATGAACGAAATATAATACTATTAAGTGAACCTAGCGCCAGAGTGTCGCTATGGTAAACAAAGTGAATTTTAAAGAATGCATTTATTCTATTGTGATTTATGCGCTGTCGGCGAAGTAGGTTTAATTCAATCTAATAAGTTTAAATGAAATGCAAGAAAAAATGAGTATAATTTAATATTCCGTACAAGTCATGCGGTGTACACGTCAGATTTTTTTTTAAGAAGAACAAAAAAAAAAAAAAGAAAACATAAAAGAAAATCTGTAAGGTTTCGGATTTTAAATTACGTCCAAAGGGGCCTTTTTTTTTTTTTTTTTTTTTTTTTAACCCAAAGGGATTTGTATCCCGAGGACTATTAGTTTCGTTTTGGCATTTTGCGTCGGACTCATAAATGTCGGTTCACTTTTCAAACTGTTGCCACAAAATGTTAGAGTCCTGCATTATATTTGAAGAAATTAAATAATGAAAAATCTGCATAAATGTATGTATATTTCTCGTATTGTGATAAAACAACGGTACATAGAGTCATCGAATTTTGAATAACGTAATCCTCCAACGAATATGAGCATGTGGAAGACCCAATTTGAAATTTGAAATTTGTTTTATGATCGATTTCCTATTTTTTAAAACTTTGACGAATTTTTGATTAACAAACTCAAGGATTTCAAAGCGAGCAATGGCAACGTTGTGCAGAAAAAACATTTTTATCTCCAGCGCGTGAGTCTCTGTATCGGAAATTCTAAAGATATGCTCGTTTTAAAACTATTTTGCGATATTGCTATTGCACTGGATCTTATGGTTTAAGTGCGAGGAACATGATATTTAATAAAGAAAGGTAACACACAAAATGTTAAAAAACGCCCCTTTGGACGTAATTTAAAATCTGAAACATTTCAGATTTTTTTTTTTTTTTTAAACATTTCGTGTGTTACATTTATTTATTAAATATCAGGTTCTTCGCACTTAAACCATAAAATTCAATCCAAAAGCAATATCGCAAAATAATTTTAAATTGAGCATATCTTTAGAATTTCCGATATGCAATCTCACGCGCTGGAGATAAAAATGTTTTCTTCTCTACGATGTTGCCATTGCTCGCTTTGAAATCATTTAGTTTGTTAATCAGAAATCCGTTAAAATTTTACAAAATAGGAAATCGATAATAAAACAAATTCCAAATTTCAAATTTGGGCTTTCAGATGCCCATATTCGCAATAGGATTACGTCATTCAAATTATGATGGCTCTAGGTACCGTTGTTTTATCACAATGCGAGAAACATACATACATTTATGCAGATTCTTCATTATTTAATTTCTTTAAATATAATACAGGCGATAATATTTGGTGGCAACAGTTTGAAAAGTGATACAGTCGTTTATAGTGTGTCGACGCAAAATCGCAAAACGAAAACAATAGTGCGTCAGAGACAAAGCCCCTTTGGACTAAAAAAACGCGGATTTAATTTTGACCGATATCAGATGCTTTAGGGGGGGGGAATGGTGGTTATTTTGAGACATATTGCTCTTAAAGCATAATCCTACCAAAGCAGAAATGATTGCTGAAGCTTGACATAATGTTCGTCTGGTACCTTTTCTATGTATAATATACTTCATGTTTACGTTAAACTTTACTGGGTTATCTCTGTAAATCAAATTCGGTTTAAGATTATAGTTAATAATTAAAGCAACACATGCGAGGCTTATGGATGCTTCCTTGGAGAAATTTCTAAGGGAAACTGGTTTATATTTATATTGCATTTAGAGAAAATTACAAAAACTATATGCAGCCAACCTATCCACTGGGGATTTAACATATCGAGTTTTTATTGCTTAACTGTTTTGTCCATTCGATTACTGATGGATCTTAATTTTCTACAATAATAAAAAATTATACTGGAATTTATTTTGTTTGGGTCTAATATAAAAGAAAAAGCTAATATAGATTTGTGCACAGTATCAAAATTTTGGTATTAAATATTTTTCCTAAATCATCTTCCTTTCTTTTGAAGTCTGTATTTTAAATTATGTATTACATATTACACTTCCTTCAGCCTACTGTTTTTTTAGGGGGGGGTCGCATTATTTTCTTTTTTCGCAATCTGTATGTATGAAAACATTTCAAAGATTTCTTCTAAGCTTCCTACAAAATCCTTCCAAAATAAACATATTTGTTTCAATTGGTAGTAATTTATTGGCATTTATGTAGACTATCTTTACTTAAAGAAGAAAGTGGAGCAATTAAAAAGTGAATACCGAAGCGGAAGATTTCAAATTTAAATTTAAAAAAGAAATCTAGAAAATTTTAAATGTGATTACTGCATTAATGAAGGTATAAAAGAGGGACAAACAGAGAGGGAAAAAAAAAAAAAAAACATTATTTTGCGTTTCAAATTACAAACATTATCTATTTAAAGATGAGGGTATATTCTTGGAGGATTAAGTAAAAGAAATTGGTTTTTACTTAAGTTACATTTCGGGTAAGCCGAAATCTTCATGACGACAATCAATTTAACCTTCAGAAACTTGTTTGGTTTATGCCACTACGGTAGGGCTTAATTTCTAAAATTAGAAGAACCGAAGCCCTATGGAAGACCGTTAGCAAAGAGGAACAAGAGTAAATAAAGAAATAAAATGACTATTAAAATCCTTAATAATTTAAAAATTAAATACTTAATTATCATCAAAGTAATTATTAATTAGTTAATCAATATTAATAATTAATATTTATCGAATATTGTTTAATTAATAATTATATTTAATTGATAATTATTATTTAATTAAATAAAACTAATTAATTATTATTTATTTAAATAACTAAAGATTGAAGTGAAGTAATTAAAATTAAGTAAAATGTAAAAAGATAAACTAAAATAAGCGATTTTTAATATAATTTTATTGCAAAAAGTAAAATTTTCGAGACCAAATTTTTACTGAAATTGTTGTTCAGGTACATAAAAGAAGTGCCGGAGACTTCTTATTTAAGGCTCCGGTGCCCGCTGCCTACAATTATGATTTATTCTAAAAATTAAGAAATACCGGCGCAATTTAAGCTCTGCACTACGGCAAAGCCTCGAAGGCTATCTGCCTAAGGGAAGGGATGCATTCATGGATGACTTTCTATCGGAAATTGGCTCGTATACACATGGAGAAAATCATGGAAATGTCCATGCAATCAACCCGTTCGCGAGATTCGAACCTCGGGCCAAACAACCAGTGTTTAGCGACTGGTAGTTATCTATCGATCGGCCGCTGGTGGGCACCCTTCAGGAATTGAATGAAGGTTAAATTGATATTTCGCAACTTTGACGCCACCAGTATAGACCAGTTTTGACCAGTATAGTTTGAGATAAAAGTGAGATAAGTAGTAATAATAATTATTAACTAATTAACTCACTAAAAGTTACATTAAATTTTCCCTTTGTATTTAAAGTTTAGATATGAATTCGTATATAAAAACATTTTAAGTAATTCCAAACAGAGCTACAGTTTATTTTATCAATAATTCAATAAATTATTTTATTATTAATTTAATAAATTCTGTAACCAAAAATTATTATTTAGAAAACAAACGAAAGCCAGGAACAATAATTGGCTTGGTATACGTAACAAAGTTGGTGTATTTGATTATGGCAAAGCACACTAGGGCTATCTGCCTAAGGGGAGGGATGCCTTCGTGGAGGACTTTCTAAGGGAAACTGGCTCGTATACACGTTACACATGGGGAAAACCACGAAAACGCCCATGCAGCCAGCCCGTTCGCGGGATTCGAACCTCGGACCGAACTACCAGTGTTCAGCGACTTTACCGCTCGGCCACTGAGTGGCCTATATGTAACAAAGAGCTGCCAGTTTTGTATACATTAACACCTATAAGAACGTATGTTCATTATATTCGTAAAACAAAGGTCAGTTTGACCGTGTATGCAGTTTTACTGTTTTTTTTTTTTTTTTTAAATTTTTTAAAATTTGTTTTACCTATTTTACTATTTAAAAAACATTGTAAGGCAATAAAAAATTAAAGAACATTTAAATTAACAAATGAAGCTTATTAAGCATGACTGACTGATAAATAAATGTATTACGATTTTGAAACTTTTGCAAAAGCAGAAAACTTCTTGTTACCAAACATTGACATATTACATACTGGCGTAAGATGAAGTTCACAAACTTCCTCAGTTTCCTCCACTCAACCAGTGTTGCCAAGATCAGAACATAAAAATGCCCATTGGTCAAACTGACCGATGTGTACTTATAGGTTTTAAACAAACCATCGCTTCTAATTTTTATTTTCATTTTAATGAATTTAATTCTGCGTGCCTTTATTAAATATTAAAAAAATTATTACGTTTTTCAACTTTCTGAAAACTTAAGACAGTTTAAACTTAGACTGGCATTTTATAACGAAAATAATGTTAACCAATTTCGTTTACGTGTTATTAGATGCAGATTACAATTACGATTTTTTTTTTTTTTTTTTTTTTTTTTTAGTGGTTATCGATTTGTATACAGAAACAACAAACATTAAGCTTTTGCATTGCAATGATATTAAGGAAAATGTTCTATATGCGCATGAAAATTTTCTAGCGTGTTTCATAGCAGAAAACAGCAATGAAAAGGTAAAATAAGAGATGCCTACCTGCCTACGGGTAAGAATACTTTCATGGAAGACTTTTTAAAGGAAGTATCTTATATTCACATTACATACGGAGAAAACGAAGTATACTTGAGTCCATTGCTGGGATTTGAGTTCTAGTCAAACTGCCAGTGTTAAGTGGCACCGCTCGGAAACCGGAGGGCAAAAAAACTTTAACGAATTTCTGATGAATAAACTGAAGGATTTTAAAGCGAGCAATGGCAACGTTGTAGAGAAAAACATTTTTATCTCCAGCGCGCGAGACTGTGTAACGAAAATTCTAAAGACAGGCTCAATTTAAAATTATTTTGCGATATTGCCCTTGAACTGAATTTTATGGCTTAAGTAAGGAGAAGATGGCATTTAATAAATAAAGGTAAGACACAAAATGCTAAAAAAACGCCCCTTTGTACGTAATTTAAAATCTGAAACCTTTCAGGTTTTCTTTCTTTCTTTCTTTTTTTTTTTTTTTTTTTTTTTCAATTTATTACGTGCTGCGCCTTAGACACTACATGGAAAGGGTTTGGTTTATTTAATTATGGCAAAGCACACTAGGGCTATCTGAGTAGTATAAAAATACGGGTTCACCTGCACGCGGTGTGCGGTGTGGACGTGGTCAATGATGTCACAGAGGGCGGGACCAAAGGCAACGTCATAACACTAGGAGGCGTGGTCACGAGTGGAGTTGAGGTGTTTTAAGATTGCTGATTGAGTTGTAGACCTCCTGCTTTTCATTTAAAGTTAGTTTTTTTTAAATTGGCAACAGGAAATATTTTCTGCATCTTAATTTTGATGATATAGCAATGCTGCCCTCTATTAATGGAAAAGAGAATTATATGTTTTAGAAATATATTTTTTAAGTCTGGTGTTAAAATGATTCAATGCGCGACTCTGAAAACAATGTAAAAGAAACAAATATAAAAAAAAAAAAAATTCCTTTAATGATAGTTCATCATGTTATGAAAATGTAACTACAAGATAATTTTTTTTTATTACTCAATTTTATTCTGATACTTTTATCCTTTCTAGTTTTTCATGAAACTTTAACATATTTCTCAGGTTTTCTGTTTCATAATAACATATTCATTTACTGTCATATTTTTTTAATACTTAACGTTTCTAATTTATTTGTAATATTTTATTTAATTTCCACATACTATTTTTTTTTTCATACCTTTCAAAAATTTCAGAATACCCTGATTTTTAACTTATACGTTATATTTCACAAACGTTCCCGCACGTGCTGTTTATTTGTTATATTACTTAATTTTAGATGCAATTTCACACTTTTTTTTAACGTTATAATGTTCAATATATTCTGAATTTTAAATTCATTTACTTTTTTTAAACCATTCTAGTATTCTATACACACTTTAACTTAGTGGTATGAAATTGTATTTAAAAAGAAACGTTTATTTTTCATGATCTTAGTTCTTTTACTAAATTTTCTACAGAATTTCTAATTTCTTTCACGTGTTTAACAATATCGTCCTTACATTACCGAATATTTTTTTAAAAAAACTTAAGTCTATAACTGTTAATTGCTTTTCTTACGTTCATGATTTCCCTTCTGTGTTTATATTTCTTAATTCTAGCTTAACTTATTTATAATGTTTTTATTTCTGTCTCATCATCCGTAATTCCAACATTTTATCCCTTTTTATTCATTTTAACGATATGGATTGTTTTCATTTACTCCATATTCAAATATTTCCTTGCAATTTTTAAAATACTTGTTTTATTCCTCGATCATAATAGATCATCTACAGGTTTTACTCAGAAATTTCCATTCACAACTTTACAGTTTAATCCCATTTATATCTAAATGTATTTCTTTCTCATATAGTTTTATGGTCTTCAAAGTTTCTAACATCATGTTTAGTTTTAAATCCCGATTACCTTTAAGTGTGTTGATAATTTTCATTTCTAATTTTACAACCACGTTCAGTGTTTCATCCACACATACCAAAATATTTCTTACATTTTCTGATATTTAATCTATGTCATATTTCAGTACTTAAAATGAATTTACACTGCTCACACTATTATTTTTTCATGTTTTAGAGACACTAACTATACTAATTTTACTATTTTTCCTGCACTAATTGCATCTATGTCAGCACTCATGATAAACTAGCAATTGTTTTGCATCACATGCATAAAGAAATTCTTAAAACCAACTTTTTCAATATCGTACTCAAATTACTGTTTTCCAGATGGGAATTACCAGTATTCTTTGGTTTTACTCTGTTACATCTTTTTAAATTTTAACATCTTACTTTTAATTCTAACATACATCTTTTGAACAGTTTTTTCTTTTAATGATAGCCTTACCTTATTTGTTCAAATTAATTCTTTCATTCACCTTCTTCACTACCTTTCAGTACCTTCATAATTCACTATGCAAACGCAATGTCTTTCACTGACATTCTGTTTAGTAATACCACAAGTTTCCTTAATTGACAAAAAGCGAATCATTTCTCAGTTCAAAATAGAACTACTATATTTCGCACAAACATTACCTTCATCCATTCAAGACACCCCTTAACCTGTAACTGACGTAGCGATAGGAAAGGAGACTCTTATCATATGCTCTTTCGACATTTGAAGTTTCTAGAACTTCTTTGACAAGTATATCAATACCATCAGAAAATATACTTAACATTTTTACCCAGTTTAAAGGCAACATACTGTTATAAGAATGGTTTTAGTTAAATTTATAAGACAAATAAGCACATTTTGTGCTAAATAGGCATAAACATTTAGATTCAGAATATTTCTTTTTAATCCGATGTAAGACTTGAATTTCATTCATGATACGGATTGTCTCTTGATTTTTTTGTTTACCTTACACTAATAGAAAATTTTTATTTTACAAGTTCAGCTTTTAACGAAATAGAAATAAAAACTACGATACACCTGGTGTTTTTAAGAAAAGGAACTTTGATATAATTCTGGAAATGTAAATGCTTTTAGAGTTTTTTTCTTTCAATAACGTTGATTTTCATTACTTTACTAACTTCAATAATTCTCTTATTAGCTAATATGAATGAAAGAAGATTGTCAAAAATGTGACACAGTATAATTCTTACGAACATACGTACCTTTACCAGCATACAGATATTACCGATTGAAATGAAGAAAGATACAGATATTTTACTCCAATCTACATTAAATTAAAAAAATATTTAAACTTTCATACATTCCAAAGAATAAACGAAAACTCAATAGATATTGTCATGTTTGTATATATGAGATAAAAGTTTTATGAATGGTATTTAAAGTAATGCTTAGAACTTCATAAAATCGAACATTCACTATGTTAATACACATATCATCAGTTATTTACATAATTCAATGTAATATTAATCATTACATGTACTATATGCATATATATTTAAAGTTTAATTGTCTTACAATTGAATAATTAACTATTGAGAGAAAGAGGTTCATATCTTACACTATTTAATTCACATGGAACAAATTTTTCCATCAACCACATTGAACCAAGTTTATTAAATTCGCCAAAGCTCTTTTATTTCTGCATTTTCACACTCACGACACATTTTAAATGTAACTATTGATTACCATTTCAAACACCGATTTCATAACTCAGTGTAAAACTACATCATAACTCATTTTTTCCCTACTAACTACAATTTTATATATTCAAGAAGTACATCTAAGACATGATCATTTTCTATGTTCTAGCAAATCGATTCAATTGCGAACATACTATTAAGACTTGCGATTTTAGAAGACTTGCATGTATTAACGATGTCAACGTTTCTTCGTTTTTATAAGATTCACATCAAATCATGTCGCATTCGAATCTGGTGTAAGAGATCACTTTTTCTTTTAAACACTTGTAAACAATGGATGCAATTTATAAGAAGAGAAGTAAAAAAAAAAAAAAAAAAAGGTTCGTGAGATTTTCTTCAAATTCTGTTTTACTTGAAAAAATGTCCGAACATTCAATACGATGTAAAGATTCATATTGTTTTAAATTCTTATGCTCACTAAATATTTTTTATCATGATTTACTCTTAAAAGTAACTTTATAAGTTTTCATATCCTTTTTACATGAAAAGAACTTGTGATTATTCACTACAAAATTCTAAGACGAGAAGCTTCGCGACTTTTCAAACTACAAACTTAAATTTCTTAGGACATACACTACATCTGATGTTTCTTTCATGAGATTTCAAATATCTCTTCAGATTACTCGTATTCAAGAAACCTTACAAATATATCACATAAGTTCAGCGAATAATCGCTTCATAAACTCTTAATGCTATTATGCTTTTCAACACGAGTGAATCACTTGAAGCATATACTGCACTGTAAACATACAATACTTAAAAAAATTGTTATAAAAAATAAAAATACATTCATTTCACCAAGAAGCTTTTCTATTTAAATACATTTATTTATTTCCAAAGAACAAGTTTCTGTATTATACATAAAATATACTTAGAATTTTCTTTCATTAGTTAATATCAAATTAACAACAATATCCATTTACTGATATTTGATATACATGTTTGCTTTAAAATTAAAACTAAAATTTCAATATATTTCTATTAAAAAGAACATAAGGAAAAAAAAAATACTCATAACATCAACCAAAGACAGAAATTTAAATAGAATAGCTGTACTTATATTAGTGCATTTTTATAATCTTCATAACATTTCGATTCAAAAAACCTATTACAAAATAAATGAAACATTTTTTTCTGCCTTAAAGAATCTCTTATATTTTTAAAATTAATACATAAAAATATATCTTCCCCAATATATTTAATTCTATCCTCAACACTTATTATAATGCAATCATGTCTTGTTTGTGAAGGATGATTTACAATACAACCTTCGCATTTAAATAGTTTTGTAATCACTGAATTTAATTCAGTTTTGATAGAGTTTATGAGTTCTTTAAAAAGTTCATCATCATCACTTACCATATCCGAACAATTGTTTTTACATTTGATTTGCAACGGTAAAATAATTTCAAAAATACTTTTATATAAAGTATTAGATACATCAGGAATAATTTCTTTCAATTTTTTTAAAATATCACAGTTTACTTTTAGGTATGTAGGTTTTAGTTTAAAAGAATTTTCATCTTGTTTAAAAACTTGTTGAAAAATACACTCACCTTCTTTGTTGAAAACTACCAACTCATTATTGCAAATGATGCTGGCAGTCGTATAGACAAGGTTAAATTCATATATTTTTGAGGAAAATTCTTGCCATGTTGCAGGAGTTATAACAACACCGCGTGTAGTAGGGTATAATATTTTATTTTGTTCCACACATTCACGTAGATGAATGTTCATTCTGTTTTCAAACTGATTTATGGACACAAAATATCCCCAACCAAGAGTCCACTGTGCAATCAACTTCGAACTTTCTTTTTTCTGTTCTCGATTATTCGGCATGAAGATATTTTCAGGAACAGACTTCATATAGTGGGCAAACCAGTCATCCTCTGGAAGTTCATCCTCATTATCTTCCAAGCGTCATTTTTTAATTTTCGAAATTTTTATGTTTCGGAATGTGATACTAATTCTAGGATCTTTAACGTCAGGTTGAGAGGGTATTCCGTGCATCCAAAATTGATTCGTTGGGGGTTTCATTACAAGGAGAGTTCCATGAGTTAAGTCCACGCTTCGAGATGTGAAATTTCGGCTGGTAAATACCATTTGACGTTTTGCACCTAAACTGATGATAGGTATATCACTTTCAGGTTCGAGACAAGTTTCATTGTCTTTATGCGTTGAAATTTTCGCCACTCCGTCAGGATAATAGTTCAATAAAGCAAAATTATATATTTTGCCAGTTATCGTTTCAATATAATCTTTTACATTTAGAAGAGTTTGAGTCCATGGTTCTGCACAAATGCTCGTTCCAGAGAATTCGTAACTAAGTCCTTCATCACCAAACCCGAGTACTTTTCTTCGTGGAACATACTGAGTCCCATTAATTTCAAAACTAATATTTTTAAAATCATAATTTGATAGTTCATCTAGCAAAATATCAGCTTCATTTCGTGAATAAAATTCTTCGTATAATTCCACATTTAACTCTGTATCACATATATTCCTCATATTCGCTTCTGAATCTAACGACAATTCTGAATGATATAGAAATACGTAGCATTCTTAAATAGCAAAAATTATCTAAAACATACATTAACGAAATGATTTCATCAACACTTATCGTAATACATTCTTGTCATGTCTTGTTTGTGAAGCCAGTCTTTCCGGCGTCATATGTGTAAAAATAATCATGATAGGATAGTGGGAAAGAGTTATACTGTCCTAATGTTGTTATTCTGAACCTCGATATTACATATATGCATAAGGAGAATCTTAAAAGCATCATCCACTTATCATGATAGAGTAATGGAAAATTTCTAAAACTCTGATAATCATACGCGAAAGAATGTATTATCTTAAGGTTGTTGTTGCTATTCCAAATTTGACAGTACATACAGAAGTGAAGGAAGACCCTTGATAAGTGCTGCACGTACTGTCAAATTTGGAATAGCAACAACAACCTTAAGATAATACATTCTTTCGCGTATGATTATCAGAGTTTTAGAAATTTTCCATTACTCTATCATGATAAGTGGATGATGCTTTTAAGATTCTCCTTATGCATATATGTAATATCGAGGTTCAGAATAACAACATTAGGACAGTATAACTCTTTCCCACTATCCTATCATGATTATTTTTACACATATGACGCCGGAAAGACTGGCTTCACAAACAAGACATGACAAGAATGTATTACGATAAGTGTTGATGAAATCATTTCGTTAATGTATGTTTTAGATAATTTTTGCTATTTAAGAATGCTACGTATTTCTATATCATTCAGAATTGTCGTTAGATTCAGAAGCGAATATGAGGAATATATGTGATACAGAGTTAAATGTGGAATTATACGAAGAATTTTATTCACGAAATGAAGCTGATATTTTGCTAGATGAACTATCAAATTATGATTTTAAAAATATTAGTTTTGAAATTAATGGGACTCAGTATGTTCCACGAAGAAAAGTACTCGGTTTTGGTGATGAAGGACTTAGTTACGAATTCTCTGGAACGAGCATTTGTGCAGAACCATGGACTCAAACTCTTCTAAATGTAAAAGATTATATTGAAACGATAACTGGCAAAATATATAATTTTGCTTTATTGAACTATTATCCTGACGGAGTGGCGAAAGTTTCAACGCATAAAGACAATGAAACTTGTCTCGAACCTGAAAGTGATATACCTATCATCAGTTTAGGTGCAAAACGTCAAATGGTATTTACCAGGCGAAATTTCACATCTCGAAGCGTGGACTTAACTCATGGAACTCTCCTTGTAATGAAACCCCCAACGAATCAATTTTGGATGCACGGAATACCCTCTCAACCTGACGTTAAAGATCCTAGAATTAGTATCACATTCCGAAACATAAAAATTTCGAAAATTAAAAAATGACGCTTGGAAGATAATGAGGATGAACTTCCAGAGGATGACTGGTTTGCCCACTATATGAAGTCTGTTCCTGAAAATATCTTCATGCCGAATAATCGAGAACAGAAAAAAGAAAGTTCGAAGTTGATTGCACAGTGGACTCCTGGTTGGGGATATTTTGTGTCCATAAATCAGTTTGAAAACAGAATGAACATTCATCTACGTGAATGTGTGGAACAAAATAAAATATTATACCCTACTACACGCGGTGTTGTTATAACTCCTGCAACATGGCAAGAATTTTCCTCAAAAATATATGAATTTAACCTTGTCTATACGACTGCCAGCATCATTTGCAATAATGAGTTGGTAGTTTTCAACAAAGAAGGTGAGTGTATTTTTCAACAAGTTTTTAAACAAGATGAAAATTCTTTTAAACTAAAACCTACATACCTAAAAGTAAACTGTGATATTTTAAAAAAATTGAAAGAAATTATCCCTGATGTATCTAATACTTTATATAAAAGTATTTTTGAAATTATTTTACCGTTGCAAATCAAATGTAAAAACAATTGTTCGGATATGGTAAGTGATGATGATGAACTTTTTAAAGAACTCATAAACTCTATCAAAACTGAATTAAATTCAGTGATTACAAAACTATTTAAATGCGAAGGTTGTATTGTAAATCATCCTTCACAAACAAGACATGATTGCATTATAATAAGTGTTGAGGATAGAATTAAATATATTGGGGAAGATATATTTTTATGTATTAATTTTAAAAATATAAGAGATTCTTTAAGGCAGAAAAAAATGTTTCATTTATTTTGTAATAGGTTTTTTGAATTGAAATGTTATGAAGATTATAAAAATGCACTAATATAAGTACAGCTATTCTATTTAAATTTCTGTCTTTGGTTGATGTTATGAGTATTTTTTTTTCCTTATGTTCTTTTTAATAGAAATATATTGAAATTTTAGTTTTAATTTTAAAGCAAACATGTATATCAAATATCAGTAAATGGATATTGTTGTTAATTTGATATTAACTAATGAAAGAAAATTCTAAGTATATTTTATGTATAATACAGAAACTTGTTCTTTGGAAATAAATAAATGTATTTAAATAGAAAAGCTTCTTGGTGAAATGAATGTATTTTTATTTTTTATAACAATTTTTTTAAGTATTGTATGTTTACAGTGCAGTATATGCTTCAAGTGATTCACTCGTGTTGAAAAGCATAATAGCATTAAGAGTTTATGAAGCGATTATTCGCTGAACTTATGTGATATATTTGTAAGGTTTCTTGAATACGAGTAATCTGAAGAGATATTTGAAATCTCATGAAAGAAACATCAGATGTAGTGTATGTCCTAAGAAATTTAAGTTTGTAGTTTGAAAAGTCGCGAAGCTTCTCGTCTTAGAATTTTGTAGTGAATAATCACAAGTTCTTTTCATGTAAAAAGGATATGAAAACTTATAAAGTTACTTTTAAGAGTAAATCGTGATAAAAAATATTTAGTGAGCATAAGAATTTAAAACAATATGAATCTTTACATCGTATTGAATGTTCGGACATTTTTTCAAGTAAAACAGAATTTGAAGAAAATCTCACGAACCTTTTTTTTTTTTTTTTTTTACTTCTCTTCTTATAAATTGCATCCATTGTTTACAAGTGTTTAAAAGAAAAAGTGATCTCTTACACCAGATTCGAATGCGACATGATTTGATGTGAATCTTATAAAAACGAAGAAACGTTGACATCGTTAATACATGCAAGTCTTCTAAAATCGCAAGTCTTAATAGTATGTTCGCAATTGAATCGATTTGCTAGAACATAGAAAATGATCATGTCTTAGATGTACTTCTTGAATATATAAAATTGTAGTTAGTAGGGAAAAAATGAGTTATGATGTAGTTTTACACTGAGTTATGAAATCGGTGTTTGAAATGGTAATCAATAGTTACATTTAAAATGTGTCGTGAGTGTGAAAATGCAGAAATAAAAGAGCTTTGGCGAATTTAATAAACTTGGTTCAATGTGGTTGATGGAAAAATTTGTTCCATGTGAATTAAATAGTGTAAGATATGAACCTCTTTCTCTCAATAGTTAATTATTCAATTGTAAGACAATTAAACTTTAAATATATATGCATATAGTACATGTAATGATTAATATTACATTGAATTATGTAAATAACTGATGATATGTGTATTAACATAGTGAATGTTCGATTTTATGAAGTTCTAAGCATTACTTTAAATACCATTCATAAAACTTTTATCTCATATATACAAACATGACAATATCTATTGAGTTTTCGTTTATTCTTTGGAATGTATGAAAGTTTAAATATTTTTTTAATTTAATGTAGATTGGAGTAAAATATCTGTATCTTTCTTCATTTCAATCGGTAATATCTGTATGCTGGTAAAGGTACGTATGTTCGTAAGAATTATACTGTGTCACATTTTTGACAATCTTCTTTCATTCATATTAGCTAATAAGAGAATTATTGAAGTTAGTAAAGTAATGAAAATCAACGTTATTGAAAGAAAAAAACTCTAAAAGCATTTACATTTCCAGAATTATATCAAAGTTCCTTTTCTTAAAAACACCAGGTGTATCGTAGTTTTTATTTCTATTTCGTTAAAAGCTGAACTTGTAAAATAAAAATTTTCTATTAGTGTAAGGTAAACAAAAAAATCAAGAGACAATCCGTATCATGAATGAAATTCAAGTCTTACATCGGATTAAAAAGAAATATTCTGAATCTAAATGTTTATGCCTATTTAGCACAAAATGTGCTTATTTGTCTTATAAATTTAACTAAAACCATTCTTATAACAGTATGTTGCCTTTAAACTGGGTAAAAATGTTAAGTATATTTTCTGATGGTATTGATATACTTGTCAAAGAAGTTCTAGAAACTTCAAATGTCGAAAGAGCATATGATAAGAGTCTCCTTTCCTATCGCTACGTCAGTTACAGGTTAAGGGGTGTCTTGAATGGATGAAGGTAATGTTTGTGCGAAATATAGTAGTTCTATTTTGAACTGAGAAATGATTCGCTTTTTGTCAATTAAGGAAACTTGTGGTATTACTAAACAGAATGTCAGTGAAAGACATTGCGTTTGCATAGTGAATTATGAAGGTACTGAAAGGTAGTGAAGAAGGTGAATGAAAGAATTAATTTGAACAAATAAGGTAAGGCTATCATTAAAAGAAAAAACTGTTCAAAAGATGTATGTTAGAATTAAAAGTAAGATGTTAAAATTTAAAAAGATGTAACAGAGTAAAACCAAAGAATACTGGTAATTCCCATCTGGAAAACAGTAATTTGAGTACGATATTGAAAAAGTTGGTTTTAAGAATTTCTTTATGCATGTGATGCAAAACAATTGCTAGTTTATCATGAGTGCTGACATAGATGCAATTAGTGCAGGAAAAATAGTAAAATTAGTATAGTTAGTGTCTCTAAAACATGAAAAAATAATAGTGTGAGCAGTGTAAATTCATTTTAAGTACTGAAATATGACATAGATTAAATATCAGAAAATGTAAGAAATATTTTGGTATGTGTGGATGAAACACTGAACGTGGTTGTAAAATTAGAAATGAAAATTATCAACACACTTAAAGGTAATCGGGATTTAAAACTAAACATGATGTTAGAAACTTTGAAGACCATAAAACTATATGAGAAAGAAATACATTTAGATATAAATGGGATTAAACTGTAAAGTTGTGAATGGAAATTTCTGAGTAAAACCTGTAGATGATCTATTATGATCGAGGAATAAAACAAGTATTTTAAAAATTGCAAGGAAATATTTGAATATGGAGTAAATGAAAACAATCCATATCGTTAAAATGAATAAAAAGGGATAAAATGTTGGAATTACGGATGATGAGACAGAAATAAAAACATTATAAATAAGTTAAGCTAGAATTAAGAAATATAAACACAGAAGGGAAATCATGAACGTAAGAAAAGCAATTAACAGTTATAGACTTAAGTTTTTTTAAAAAAATATTCGGTAATGTAAGGACGATATTGTTAAACACGTGAAAGAAATTAGAAATTCTGTAGAAAATTTAGTAAAAGAACTAAGATCATGAAAAATAAACGTTTCTTTTTAAATACAATTTCATACCACTAAGTTAAAGTGTGTATAGAATACTAGAATGGTTTAAAAAAAGTAAATGAATTTAAAATTCAGAATATATTGAACATTATAACGTTAAAAAAAAGTGTGAAATTGCATCTAAAATTAAGTAATATAACAAATAAACAGCACGTGCGGGAACGTTTGTGAAATATAACGTATAAGTTAAAAATCAGGGTATTCTGAAATTTTTGAAAGGTATGAAAAAAAATAGTATGTGGAAATTAAATAAAATATTACAAATAAATTAGAAACGTTAAGTATTAAAAAAATATGACAGTAAATGAATATGTTATTATGAAACAGAAAACCTGAGAAATAAGTTAAAGTTTCATGAAAAACTAGAAAGGATAAAAGTATCAGAATAAAATTGAGTAATAAAAAAAAATTATCTTGTAGTTACATTTTCATAATATGATGAACTATCATTAAAGGAATTTTTTTTTTTTTTTTATATATTTGTTTCTTTTACATTGTTTTCAGAGTCGCGCATTGAATCATTTTAACACCAGACTTAAAAAATATATTTCTAAAACATATAATTCACTTTTCCATTAATAGAGGGCAGCATTGCTATATCATCAAAATTAAGATGCAGAAAATATTTCCTGTTGCCAATTTAAAAAAAACTAACTTTAAATGAAAAGCAGGAGGTCTACAACTCAATCAGCAATCTTAAAACACCTCAACTCCACTCGTGACCACGCCTCCTAGTGTTATGACGTTGCCTTTGGTCCCGCCCTCTGTGACGTCATTGACCACGCCCACACCGCACACCGCGTGCAGGTGAACCCGTATTTTTATACTACTTATCTGCTTAAGAGGAGGGGTGCCTTCGTGGAGGACTTTCTAAGGAAAACTGGCTCGTATACACGTTACACATGGGAAAAACTACGAAAACGCCCATGCAGCCAGCCCGTTCGCGGCATTCGAACCTCGGACCGAACTACCAGTGTTCAGCAGCTTTACCGCTCGGCAGCTGGTGAGCCCTAGGAAAGGGAGGCATGCACCGTGGAGGTCTTTTTAAGGGAAAGTGGATCGTATTCACGTTACACATGGGGAAAACCATGAAAATGCCCATGCAATCAAGCTCGCCGGGACTCGAAACCCGGACCGAAATACCAGTGTTCAAAGACTATGATATTCCTGGTTAATTGTTGAGTTCGCTCTGCATATAGGATGTTGTCAGAACTAAGCATGTGTCCAGAATGCAATTAAAAAAAAAATGTAAAACCCATGAATGATTAATTTCAATTTTAAGAAACGATATAGTAAAAATTGTTATATAGCAGAATATCTTTGGCATGATAAATTTATTATTCATTCTCTACAACGAAAAGCTACTGCTATGATTATGTTTGGTCACGGCAAGCTACTGCTAATTTCTAGGCTAAGAAAACATTGGTCGGCGGTACTAGATTTTTAAGAGAGCCAAAAATACTCACATAGTTCTTTATAATACCAGTTTGCTCTTATGACGAAAAATAAGTATTAGGAAGTAGGAAAGAACTTCGTGCTAAGGACCCTGGTCCTTCCAAGTATTCCTGGTCGTGAATACTTGGAATGAACGTTGCTATTATTTTTAAAGTATCATTTAAAATCAGTGCTTTAATGATAGAAAAGGAATCAAAGGAGAATCTGATTACTGTTTTAGCTCATAACAATTAAATTATATTAAGGGGGCTCATACAACTTAAACCCCTTATGAACTTCGACTATGTGACTGTTGCAAGAATTGAGATGTTTTATTTATTTTAAAAGCAATTACTTCCAACGTTTTACAGCTGACTACATAATATAGCTGCTTTGGGAATAAGTAACCAGAAAGTTTGTGTTGCCACAAATATTTTTGTAATTTAATCCGCTTTGGGACGAAATGTTTCGTCATGTTCCCACCTTGCGCGTATGATATTTTAAATATGGCTAATGGTACATACTTGAAATTGGATGGAATTCTTTATATGGGCACTAACTGAACCAAAAATCTGATGAATATTTTAATCTTTCTAACTAACCAAAAATCTAATCTTTCTAACTGAACCAAAAATCTGATGAATATTTTAATACTTAAAAATTTTATGCTCTAAAGCATTACAGATTTTTTTAATAAAATACATTTTATAAACTCAGCTCCAAATAAAATAAAAATTTAACATGAAATTCTTAGAATTTTTGGTTCACGGTAGTTTCCAAATGTTATAAAAGCTACATATTAAATGTGGAAAATTATGCGACAGAATATTTTAAGTTGTGCGCGCAAAGTGGAAACACGACTTAAAAGTTTCTCACAAATCGGATTAAATTATAAAAATATTTGTGGCAACACAAACTTTCTGATTACTATTACAAAAAGAAGCTATATTATGTAGTCAGGTGTAAAAGGTTGGATGTAACTGCCTTTAAACTGCTTTAATAGAAAACTTCCTATTAAAATGTTGCAGTACTTAGATCCCAGAACTAAGTACCCGTATGCTAATAAAATCCTACCATTCATTTTGCTTTTTTTTTTTCTCTTTTGAAAAACTATTAATTCATGTTTACCTTTACTCGAATAATTTCATAATTCAAGAACAAAGAGAAAAGCGCAAAAAAAGCGATAAATGTCGTGAAATGGTAATCCCCTCACGTCACGATTGAGATGACCTCTGTAACGAGGGACGCCGAACGAAATACCGTCATTGGCTTATCAAGCTGCAGTTTTCTCCAATGAAAGTTGAGAGACCGTTTGGATCAGCGCAGATGGCGTCGGGTTTAAAGTTCAGCTTAGGTTTTTATATTGGCTGCGGTGAAAGTTTACGATACCAATGAAATAGCGCTTCGGTTTCACTTTTACCTAGACTGTAAATAATTTCAATTCAGCGCCTAATATTTTGATTTATTTGCAGACTTTTACAGGTCTGATATTATGAGAGTTTTAAGCCTTTTCTAAATAGAAATTTCTTTCCTTTATTTATTAAAATTATCTATGCCTAAATTCGTCCGAAGTCCCATACTTTTAATTTTTGAATGAACTCTAAGTAAGGTTAACTCGGATATTTTACTGAGTAACTGAATTGCAGTGTTAGCTGGCAATTTTGTTATCAGCGCAAAATTTAATAGTAGAACTAATTAATGTATGCTTTATTTTGCGTGGGAAGAGTAAAATAAACGTGAAAATTTAGATAAAATGAGAGCAAAGACACAATCGAAATGCATTATTTTTATTAATATTTTTTTTTACTTCTTTATATATTATTTAATTTTAATATTCATTACTTGTGATTTTATTTATTTATTAATTATTGAGAAATTTAAACTTGAAAATTATGCTCGGAAAAGAGTCTTCAGACGCCGTTTGTAGACCAAAATGCCCATTTTTTTATAAAAATTATCTTTCATATACTGGCATTATACACAGTATCCACTTACCTGTCTTTGATTTGCTTAACCGTTGATCTATGCATACTTCCTACTATTGTACTAGTACTAAACCTTAATAGTCGTAACCACCGTAATAGTTATAATCTATTACGGTAACAGTTATTAAGGTAATTAAATATTTATTCATATTAGGTAATAAATAGTATACTACAGTAATTATTGTTCATTACTATTAGTACAAACTATCACGGTAAAAACTATTTATTAAACTAGATAGTAATAGTTAATAACTATTACGACCGTATTGCTACAGCGATAGTAGTCGTAAACGTAATATTAGGTAATAAAGAGTATACTACAGTAATTATTGTTCATTACTATTAGTACAAACTATCACGGTAAAATAACTATTTATTGAACTAGATAGTAATAGTTAATAACTATTACGACCGTATTACTACAGCAATAGTAGTCGTAAACGTAATATTAGGTAATAAATAGTATACTACAGTAATTATTGTTCATTGCTATTAGTACAAACTATCACGGTAAAAAAAACTATTTATTAAACTAGATAATAATAATTAATAACTATTGCGACCGTATTACAGCATTAGTAGTCGTAAACGTATACTACTAAGCATATACGAGTACTTCATGTTTTAAATGACCCAAGATTCATATTTCCATATTTTCAAACTAAAAATTTGTTTTGTATGACACACGAAATCTAACTTTTTACATTCCCTCCCCGGTCCCTACACTTATTTATATGTATTAAAAATTTTGTACTCGATATAAAAAATAAAACACGAAAATTTTGACACTCGTACGACGAAAATTGTTCTAAATATTTAATTTTAAATTTTGCGATGTTTGGGGACATTTTGAATTTGCGTGAAGGGTCAGTTAATAAATAAATTCCGGCAATTTGTGATTGATTCCCCTCCCTTAGACGCAGTTTAATAATATTTTTAGTTTTAAAATTTGTTTTAATTTTATTTATTAGCTCAAAGGAACAATTTACCCAGAAGGGCTATTCACTTCGTTTTGGCATTTTGCGTCGTCTGCAATAAAAGGGCGTTTCACTTTTCAAACTGTTGCCACCCAATACTACAATAATGAAGAATTTGGAATCTGGAATTTGTTTTATTATCTATTTCCTATTATATAAAACTTTAACGAATTTCTGATTAACAGACTCAATGCTTTAAAAGCGAGCAACGGCAACTCTGTGCGAATATATATATATATATATATATATACAAAAGCTGATACGTCACATATATATATATATATATATATATATATATATGTGACGTATCAGCTTTTGTCCAGAATAAATAGATCGTTGAAGAAATATAGATGTAGTCGTAGCTTAAATAACCAGACGATAAGTTTAAAAAACAAAGGATCCATTTATTATTATTCAGTAGAAATAGCAGTTACAAAATCAGATATCCGGAGTAAATAAAAAAGAATTACTAATAACTTTTTGTATGAAGTTTACTGCATCGTGACATTAAAGAAAAAGCCCGATATTCGTTTTGCGAGTCTTTTTATAGCCTCTGGAAAGGCGGAGCTTCCAAGAAATGACGTCAGCCTCGTCAGCCAATCCAGTTCGCTTTAAATATCTCGAGAACATTCTAAAACCGTACGTGTAGAAAAAACGGGAAAAACAACTTGACTACGGGGCTGTGGATTTAATTCCACGTACTTTCAAATAAGAGAACGTCGCCATTAAAAATGAAAAGAACATACAGTTAGAATTTTAAGTGTATTCTTGACTATGGAATTTCATTATTACATATATATATATTTATCTCGAGATTGTGTATCGAAAATTCTAAAGATATGCTCTTTTTAAACATTTTGTGATATTTCTGTTCAACTGAATTTTACGGTTTAAGTGCGAAGAACGTGATATTTAATCATAAAGATAACACACAAAACGTTAAAAAAGTCCGTTTGGGCGTAATATAAAATTTGAAAGCTGTCAAAACTTTTTTTTAGTTATTTATTTTTGTGACATAAAAAGGTCTTTATAGTTTATATTTATTATATTTAGTGCGCCGGAAGAATTTTTGTATAAGCAATCATTTACAGTGTCTCACAAAAGTGATGGGACACTTGTGCTTTACGAAAGGAAACTGTAGTAAAATAAATTAAAAAAACATGCAAAAATTTTTTGTGGGTGTGTTTGATACTTAAATTTAGTAACAATTATTACATAACATACATTTTCTCAAAATATTAAAATAGTAATTTAATAAAAATACAATTGTTTAGAACGGAGCAAAAAATAGCTCACATAAGTGATGGGACACTTACTTTTCAATCAAATATTTATCCAAGAATTTTACTTCTTAAAATGTTTTAATATTTTGTTAGATTTCCTTTTACTTTTAAAACGTGATTTAATCTTCTTGGGATGGATTCGACTAATTCTTTTGTGATTTCTGGAGTGATTTTACCGCATTCTTCTTGAAGCAATGATTTTAATTGTTGTTTTGAAGAAATGGTGTGTTTGGGAATTCTTGATTCCAATTCTTGCCAAATATTCTCTATGGGATTTAAGTCTGGAGATTGCGGTGGTGTTTTTATTATTTCAGGACAGTTATACAGCAGCCAGAGTCTAACGTTCAAAGCAGTGTGCTTGGGATCATTGTCCTGGTAGAATTTAAAATTGTTATGAAGGTTCAATTTTCGTGCTAAGGATTTCAAATTTTGATTTAAAATGTCAATATACTTGTACTGATCCATTATACTGTCAATAAAAACAAGATTACCAACTCCAGCGGACGACATACACCCCCATACCATAACTCCTCCTCCACCATGTTTTACTGTTGGCCCCAAGTTCTGTTTGCGAAATTCTTTCCTGGGTTTTCTCTACACCAAGATTCTACACTCAGAACCAAATATATTAAATTTATTCTCATCAGCAAGTATAACTTCATTCCAGTAATCAGAGTTCTTATTTATGTTGGATTTTGCGAAAGCCAGTCTGAGTTTTCTATTCTTTTCACTTACGAAGAATTTTTTCCTGCCTGCTCTACCGTGATATCCAGCAGATCGAATTACTCTTCTAATAGTCTCAGGATTAACAATTACTCCATATAATGCTTGTAAATCAGTAGCACCTTTAGAAGCATTCATTCTTGGATTTTTTTTAATATTTTGAACAATAATTTGCTTTATTCCTTGGATAGCTTTGATGGTCGGCCAGGTCTTCTTTTATCCTGGATCATATGATTCTTTTTATATCGTTTAATGATATTGAAAACTGTTGAATGACTCATGTTAACTGTTTCAGCAGTTTCTCTAATAGATTTTCCATGTTCAATATGCAAATTAATAACTAATTTTCGAATTTCAGGCAAAGTTTCTTTCGTTTGGCATTCATGGCTGCACAGAGCTAAAAAACACAAAAATTCCAAACCAAACTGGAGAGAAAGACTGCAGACGATTTTATAAATTATTGCCAATTGCTTTGAGTAAAAATAAAAATCTCAAAAAATATTTTTATTGTAGTACGTAGTAGAATCTAATGGTGTCCCATCACTTATATGAGCCATTTTTTGCTCCTTTGCAAACAATTGTATTTTTATTAAATTACTATTTTAATATTTTGAGAAAATGCATGTTATGTAATAATTGTTACTAAATTTAAGTATGAAACACACCCACAAAAAATTTTACATGTTTTTTTTAATTAACTTTATTACAGTTTCTTTTTGTAAAGCACAAGTGTCCCATTACTTTTGTGAGACACTGTATGTATTTAGGCGTTATCTTTATTTATGTATTTAAGGTTTATCTTGAATGACAAACTTCAGTGGAAGTGTCAGTTTATCCATCTCAAAGGAATATGAGTATTTTCAAAATTATGTAAAATTTCTAAAAGCTTTTATGGAATCAAAACAGATGTTCTAAAATTGATCTAATAGGCAAGCAATAGTGAGAACTATTTCCTATGCATCAACGATTTGAGCCGGTTCTTTACTGAAGTAAATTGCCCAAGGTTCTAAGGAAACTTCAAGAACTGTTTCGTTCAAAAACTGTTCATGGCCACAGAACTATTAGTTACAAGGCACTTTTTACTGTCACTGGTGTTCCATCCATAGATATTGAAATTCTGAGCAATACTAGGACGAAGGAAAACATTTGCAGGCAATCCTAATGAAATTTTCTTGACGGTAATTTTCCAGTTTCTCCTTTGCGGCATTCTTTTAACAGGAATCCTGTACCAGTTGTTGGCTATTCCAATTCTGTTCCTGAAGGGTACGAAATAATTGATTTTACGAGTGGAAGATGAATGTTAAGACTAGCCTTGTTCTTGTTGTTCATGAAGATAAACAAGAAAAAGACTTCAAACAGTACGGAATTAATGATAAGTGCTCTGTTTTTTCAGGCTGTGCTTAAACCTTGCTGTGAAATGGATTCAAAATTCTTGTAGTGGTTTGAGATCAAGCCACGTTTTAATATGTAGTGATTCTGTTTTTCCCCTACAGTTCTGACAGAAAATTAGTGTTTCAGAGAAACTTGCTGTTGGAACGCAGGTTATTATTAAGACCTTGCAAGGTCTTGATGTCAGTATGCATTCTGCTTACGTTCGTGGACACTGTGGAAAATTTGGAAATGAAAGGATTGATGCTGTTCCAAATTCTTTTTCTTGTAGCAAAGCTAGCCACGAAACTCGACGCTGAATTTAAATTTCCGTGTTCCTGTTCCTCACTGAAAGCGCTTTTATAGAAATGATGTTATCCGTATTTGGACCAGCAACAGCACAATGGACCAAAATTTAGCATTTATTCTACATCTTTTTCAAGGAATAAACTCAATTTTTGACTGGACACGGAAATTTTAAGATACACAGTCAAAAGTCTTTAATCCGGACTCGTCGGGACTTCGACGATTCCGGATTATCGATTTTTCCGGATTATAGATCATCAGTTTAAATCTGGTGAGATGGCATGCAGAAATTATAAAATTAAAAATATGAAACCGTAATTTATAAAATGAAAAGCAATTATGATCTAAAGGGTATCAAAATTTACAAAAAAAAAAAAAAAGCTTAATATTTATTTCTTTACTTTATTAAACATTTCTTTTAACGCGTGCATGCGTAAAGCATACATTACGCATAGTCGAAATTAGAAACTGCAACCAGAAAACTATTTGATGTGTATTCGTGATATTTATAATGACGAGGAATTTGATTTAAATCATATCAAAGATGGAGTACATCCAGATGAAATACTACATTTAGTAAGGAATTATAAACCGAATAAAATAAAAAATCTGCTCTGAAGATAAGGATAGTGCTGACAGATCAACTTCCAGTTCATTGCGCGCCGCGACGTTTCCCCCCTCCCCTGCAGAGCAGCGTGAAATTGATAAACAGATTTCGGAATGTTAGAGAAACAAAGGATATGCCTTTATTCATTTTTTGCAGCAATTCCACTTTTTGTTTGATGGACATCGAAATATGCTTTCGCTTTGTAGATTCTTTGGCAGCTCCAGAATCGGAAATTCTTTTTGACATAATCGAAAGTTCAAGCTTACTTTTATAAAATTGCTCTAAAAATCTGCAAAAAATTATAAGCCGGATTCAATTAGGAGATTAAGGAACAACGCAATCTGCAACATTAACTGATATAGATAATTAGATAATTTTAGCTTAGCTTATACAGTCCGTTATACAGTAAACGCGCATGCGTAAAGGTATTACGCGCATGCGTTAACGCATTATGTGTTACGCATGCGCAGAAAGTTTGTAGCTTTGAGGTCCGGATTATAGATTATTTCGGATTAAAGACTTTTGACTGTATTTAAAATGGTATGGACTTAAGTGCGTTTATCGACTTTATTTAAGTGCTGCGGTAGCGGCGATATAGATGTAAAGTATACTTTTCTTGAATGCGTTTATTATGTCAGCAAAGAAAGATACTCCAGGCAACTTTGAGACTATCTGTATCTTGGTCACCAGTTTTTTCTTGGAGGAGTTATTTTATTTTATTTTAGAAATATAATCATTTTGATAATTAGAAAAAAAAATCTCGCATTATTTTAAGTCAGCTTCAAATATATTCTCAGAAGGCTACTGCACGTTGGGTGTTTTATACAGGGTGTTTCATAGATCATGGGTCAAACTTGGAGGGGTGGTGGAGCGTACTAAAACATGCATTTTTTTATAGGAATGTAGGGTCTAAAGTGACGGGTTAAGGCAGAAAAACGGCACGAGAGGAAAATGTGTTTATGTACAAAATCAATACAAAGTGCTTCTTTGTAGAAACACAGTATTCACAATAAATGTTCAAAATTGCGACCACCAGCAGTACATGCTTGGTAACGTCGCAGAAGGGACTGACGAACATTTTGAAAAACGACAGGCATTTCGCGCACGCTTGCAGTCGCAATGGATAAGTCGTGCAACGAGGTCCTCTATTGAGTCAATCATAAATGATGCTCTTCAGATAGCCCCATAAAAAAAATCCAAGCTGGATAAACCTGGCGAACGGGGTGGCCATCAAATGGGTCCACCACGGCCAATCCATCGGCCCGGAAATGTCCCATCCAAGTAATTGGGGAACCGCACGGGGTTATGGGCTGGTGCAGCATCATGCTGGAACCACATGCGATCACGAACGACAGCCGGAACATCCTGCAGCAATTCCGGTAGCACCTCTTGCAGAAAAATATAACATAAGCCATTTGTACGTGGAGGTAAGAGGTAGGCGTTAACAATACCCGCCCACAGATTAACGGAGAAGCGGGTTTGGAATGCATGTGGACGTGTGCCGTGTGGATTATGAGTTGCCCACACGTGCATGTTGTGGCTATTGAAGATGCCATCCTATGGGAATGTTGCCTCGTCTGTGAATAGCACATCCGATGGGAAATCCGCCTGCGCCGCACATTGCTGCAAGAACAAATGACAGAAATGAACTCGAAGAGGGTAATCTGTCTCTTGCAAGGCTTGGGCTCTCTGCAAATGGTATGGGGGAAACCATTTTCATGGAATACTCTCCAAACGGTGGAATGACTCTGCAGACGACGTGCAATAGCTCTTGTACTCGTCTGAGGTGATTCATGCACAATGCTCAAGATGGATTCTTCAATGCGAGGTTGTCGTGCACTTCTTCCATTCCTAGTGTCAGAGGTGGCTTCAAATGACCCGTTTTCGCACAGAGGCCGATGCAACATTGTGTGCTTCGGTATACGCCTGTTCGGAAAGCGTCCCTGGTACAACCGTAGTACTGCTCTGCCGTTACCATTAGCAGCACCATACATGAAATGCATGTCAGCTTTTTCCCTGTTTGTAAACTCACCCATCACTCTCGACATCAGAGTTGCGAATGATCCTCTGATGCATCGGATCGTGGTTTGTCCGGCTCACTACCGCCCTCTAACGCTGCATCGCCAGCCAATCACAGCTGCAGTTCCTATTACTGTTAATGTTCCCTTTTTTGAACATTTATTGTGAATACTGTATTGCTGCAAAGAAGCACTTTGCTTTGATTTTGTACATAAACACATTTTCCTCTCATGTTCTTTTTTTTTTGCGTTCCTGCCTTAACCTGTCACTTTAGATCCTACATTCCTATACAAAAAATGCATGTTTTAGTACGCTTCACCACCCCTCCAAGTTTGTCCCATGATCTATGAAACACCTTGCATATAGGTTTTATATTACCCTTAAACGTAGACAGTTTCGCGCCTTGAGATAAAGATGCCATATTTCCTACAGGTTTGCCACTGCTCGCTTTGAAATTGTTGAGTTTTTTAATTAAATATTCGTTAAATTTTTCAAAATATGAAATAGACAATAAAACAATTTCGAAATTACAAATACGGACTTCCAGGTGCACATGTCTTTGCGGATACTATGCTATTCAAAATTTGAGAACTGTAGCAGGAGGAGGGGGGGGGGTATGTATGTATATTTCTCGCACTGGGAAAAAATAAATCCGTGTTTTTCCCATTGCGACAAACATAGATACATTCATGTAGATTCATCATTATTTATTTTCTTTAAATATCATACAGGGCGATAATATTTGGTGGCAACAAGTTGAAAAGGATTCGGACATTTAAAGTGCTTTGAAGCAAAATGCCGTGCATTTAAAATGATTTTACGCTTAATAGCACTTCTGGGGTTACCACCAATTTTTATGCTTAAAAAAAAAAAAAAAACAGAGCCAACGTTATGAATCGAATAGCAATTTCGTAACACGAATTTCAATCCAATGCACTGGGAAATTGTAGAAGTACTTGTATATTAATATGCACTGGCATATACTAAGTTTAAAATGAAATGTGTATCAATATCAAGTAAATTTTCCATCCTTCATAAATTAAACAGGTTCTTTAACTTTTTGTTAATGTAAACTAAAACATCATTTGCATCTTTCAGAAAGATCTTAGATTTCTGGTGGGCATTTCAGACGCTCGAGGGAAAATGAAGTTTAAACTTCTTTTTTAAACACCTCGCACAACTGTTGATTGTCTTTTACTAAGCGTATTTCTCCGTGTCTCTTGAAAGAAATATTTTTAGAAGCTCGTATATAAAGTATCTAGTCAAATGTTACGCAAAGCTCTGTCTACTAGTAAGTGCGCGAGTATCTATTATTAGATACTCGCGCTATGAGGTTATTTTACAGTATAATAACACAGTAAATTAATTTTCTATTATTTGGAATTCCTGCATTTCACAGGTCTTTTTTTCTATGTATGACTGCATGTTATTAAATTCCTGTACGAATAATTTTTTTAGATGTTTTTCATAGTTATTTAACTTAAATTATTTTAGGATTATAATGTGGACTTAATGCACGTTCCCCAAAGGATCACTCCGTGCCAGGCAGTCCTTGAATCCACTCCGTGTCTGGCAGGAGTCGTAAGCTAGAAGAGCTTAAGGCTGGGTTCAGACATTGATATAAATGTCATAACTGCTTAAGCCGAGCTTCGTTGGTATGTAACCAGATCTTATTGCATTACAAAAACTGGTTTAAGGGTTTTGGCATAAAGTTCGAAGTTTCCAACTTTATACCAAATGGCATAAAACTCGACCAATTAGAGCAAACGCGCCAAACATTTTGAGCTGGAAAACAGAGTGGGATATCTATAGACACATTCCCGCATGCCCAAATTGAGCTTCTCTCATTGGCTACGGTTTAGACCTGTCTCGCAGGTGTGAACGGAACTCTCGCATTTTATGCCTTATAACTACGCCTTTATGCCATTTATACCAACGTCTGAACGGAGCCTAAGGCTGCGTTCAGACGGCTGCGTAAAGGCCGTAGATGCATAGTCATAAGGGCATAAAATACGGGAGTTCCGTTTACACCTGCGAGAACGGGGTGTAAGCCGTGGCCTAAATTTGCGCATGCGTTGCATGTGTCTACAGCTTTCCCGCGCTGTTCTCCTGCTCGATTTGTGACTTCGAAATCTTCTGTAGAACGCCGCTTCGTTTTAGCTTCGCTCTGATTAGTCGACACGTATCCCAAACTCGGCGTAAAGTTGAAAATTTTGAACCCTATGCCATGAGCCATAAACCAGATTTTGTGACGTAGCACAGACTGATTGGCTTGGCAACGGAGCTCGGCTTTAACCACTTATGCCCTTTATGCCCTCGTCTGAACGCAGCTTTACGCATCATGCAGGATGCGGAGCGTAGAGACAAAGAGTAACCAGTCGTCACTCCCTTGCTCGAATGCCTGAAGCCACCTACCTACTAGGAGAGCACAGACAGCCCCTTCGTCTACCAAGAACCGGGTTAGTGTATTTTATACCCCCGGTACCGAGGTTGACAGACGATGGATACACTAGTCGACCCCTGGGGTATAAGAAATTGCTTTAGGTATCAAACTGAAATCTGCGTTATAAGTTTTGGATGAAAATTCAATACTTATTTTTGAAAAAAATCACATTTTTAACCATTGCCGCCAAAAGGGCTCTTCTAAAATTTCATATTGGTACCAGGAGAGATAATCAATAGGGAAACGTAAGTAGAATTGGTAAACATTTTGCAAGCTGAAGTTTTGTATATGGATCTGCTATAACATCTAGGATCTGCTATAACATCTAGTTTTGTATAACATCTAAGATCCGCTATAGCACCTAGTTTTGTATAACATCTAGGATCTGCTATAACATCTGGTTTTGATATGGATCTGCTATAACATTTCTCTCTTTCATAACAATCGGCAAAAACATTGCAAAGAAGCATATTATAGAAAAAGTTTTACAAAGAAGAGCATTATGAAGGATCATACTAGAGAGGGAAAAATACTTTTATTGGAATTACAGATTTTCAACGTGTACAACGATTCAGGACGGAATCATCTCCCGTAACTTTGCAGGTGTACCGCAATCCCTCATCGACCTCACACCGATGGATTTCTGGTTCTGCGGTTATCTGAAATCTAAGGCACACCCAACAAAAATTTGTCAGAACTGAAAAATGCCGAAAAACGTGAAGTTACACCATTTTCTTCTCCTTCTTGACAACATTCGTCATTGTTGTCAACAATCTTTCGCATGCAATGCGTTATCGTCTGCCAAGGTGGCCACTTTGAAAACTTGTAATTCCAAGTCTCTTCCTCTGCCCTCTCTCGTGATGTTATTGGTCCTTTACGATGCTCTTCTTTGTAAATATTTTACTCCCGCAATTTTCTTCAGACGTGTGTCGTTCCAAAGCCGTTTATGGTTTTACAATGCGCTGATCAATTTGAGCGGGGAAAAAAAAAAAAAAAAAAAAAAAAAAAAAAAAATGGGGGTTGCCTTTCGGAAAGCTCGAGCTCATACCTTCAAATAACATTATCTAATATTTCATTTCGATTGGTTGAGCGGATAGGTCGCTAGGGTTCATATACCGGGGAAGTTTTTTTATCACCCCCCTGTATGCTGGTAGCAACATATGCTAAAAAATCAATTTGTAATGGAACAATGGAACAAAGTGGATGGTCTGCAGGGAATTCTTATTTTTCACAGTTGTAGAAACACTAGGTTATTTCGAGGTCGGAGAATGAAAAATTTGCAACGCTTTCGCCGGGAAGCGAAACGCGGACCTCTGGAATACGCGCCCAGCCTGCAGACCACGCCACCACGAAGGCATGCCAAGAAGGTGGGAAAAATACCTTATATACTCCCCCTTTTAAAGGGCGACTGGGGTTTTTATGGGGCCCATTCGCCCAAATCCTGGGCGTGGAGAATCATCATCCAACAGCTTTTTAGTTCGGGCACTGTAGGGACATCAGAATTTTTTGGAAGCAAGAGAGATTGAAAAATGAGCAACGCCTTCGCCGGGAATCGAACCGCGGACCTCTGGAATACGCACCCAGAGTGCAGACCACCACACCACGAAGGCATGCCAAGACGGTGGGAGAAATACCTTATACAGTGATCGTCACTTTCTCTTCTTCTCTTTCTTCATTCCTTTATAGAAGATATTGCTCATCCTTCTCTTTCTTCATTCCTTTATAGAAGATATTGTTCTTCACTATGATGAAGAGCAAATTTAAGGTTTCCGGAAATGTTAGGAATTTTTTTAAATTTTGGCATATTAAGGGGGAAAAATTTAATGAGAACACTTGGGGATCTTAAAAAAGAAATGCTAATAGTAAACTATACACTCATTGCAAGGGGGATGAAGTAATCACATGAAGATTTAATTAAATTTTTCAGTAAACAGTTGATTACCATATAATGCGCCAGTTCTTTCTAATTTAGTGCATTTTTACCATAAAACAAAAGTGCTTTATAGCACTGATAACCTATCGTGGTTAACTTATCAATCGATAAAAACTTAGAATAAAATATTCAAAGCGTCAATGCAACATTAAGCGAAGTCATGCTTAAAATAAGCTTCAAATTTCTAATTTTGGAACGGCGGGTACTAGTTATTTCTAATTTTCTGTTACACTTTCTAATTTTGCTGATTATGACAGTTTTTTTTAAATGGCAGCTATTTTAGGCTTTGGGTACTTCTAAGACCAGAAGCGGTGGCCATTTTGTTATGGAGCCACTTAAATAGGCGGCAACCATTATCTCCTATGAAGAGACAGACGATTTACATCCTTCAATCTCCAGGATTCGAAACCGAGTCCTTCGGTATGGCAGTTAGTAATACTATCTGCTCTCCCGTCTGTGCGACTTGTGACAAGATGTACGAGGGCTGCTTGCCTTTAGGAAGATGCATTCACGGAGGACGTTTGAAAGCAAAGTAGCTTATATGTTGCTTTTAATTTGCAAATAGCCTGTTTGTTTGGAAATGAGCCACGATCAAACTACTAGTGATGAGTGATTTACCATCTCAGCTTTTAATGGACATAATTTTCGAATCATACATACCTCCCCTTCTGTGATTTGTATCAGTTGATTAAGTTAGGTTATTCAAATCCGGCAAAGCACATGAAGGCTATCTGACTAAGAAAGGTATTAATTCGGAAGTCAAACAACAAAAACCAGCGTTATATTTTCAAAATTTTCACAAGACTAGTTTCGATGGTTTTACCGAACCACCATCCTCAGCTGCAAAACCGAAAATGAACAAGATGGGAAATAATGATTAGATAAGATAAGAAAGCTTGGACAAGAATAAGCAAGTGGCGCCATCTGTTGATGAAACCAGAACTAAAACATAATTTCTTTAAAGGTAGAAGAAAGAAGATAAGAAAGGTATGCATCCGTGGAAGACTTTCTAAAGGAAGTCTTATATTCACGTACACATGGGAAAAACCATGAAAACTAACTATTCAGCTAGCCCGTTCGTCTGGGTTCGAACCCATGTGGAACTAAACACCAGTATTCAGCAGTTTTAACCCTCTGCCGCAGTGTGTCCGGTCTGGACACACCTAAAAATTTCCTTCTGTAAGCACAGAAAAATTGAATGAAAAAGGATTTATAGGTTACTATAAGTTACTCTGAACCTTCTTTATTTATAGTAGATGGCAGCTCAACACAAACCAGCCCATATATTTTAGCCATGTTTAATTTTTTAAGACCCTCATTTTTCAAAGAAATCTTTCAGATTTTTTTTTTACGGTATAAAAGGATTGTTTGAAAAGAAATTTCTGTGTTATTTTTTTTTTTTGGTTGTATGCTAATTTCCTTATTCTATATTAGTTTTAAATTTTTACCTTGAAATCTTGCTAAAAATCAAACGGCGAACCTTAGGTGTGCCCAGACCGGGCCCACCGATCATCTAAGACAACTGAGAGATTGTATTCTTTGTTTCTCCGCATCTCATCGGTCAGTTCATTGACAACAGTATTCGTTTCAGCTCTCTTTTCGAAGCTCTATTCAATCAGTGTGCCCACTTTGGGCACACCCACAGAATTAAAACGACAAGTGCTATCTTCACAAAATTTTACTTGTGTACTCCTCTAGGCCTAATTGGACCGCCTACGCTTTTTTAAATTTTTTTAATCAAAACTCCGACTTTAAAAGGTAGCGTGCCGGAAAGGGTTAACCACTCGCACTAGTGGAAGTATCATTAGTAAATCCTAATGCAATAATTGTAGCTTTATGCGTAGGGATTCTCAAATCCTTTATCGAAAAGTGAACCTTAACTATTAAACTAATACTTTTCTCATTTAAAGTCGTCGTTACTAATAATCTGTTAAAACAAAAGCAGTTTTTCTTCGATGAACATTAGCTAATTATCTTACCGGCATTCCTGTTCTTCTCAAAATTTAAAAGCCTTATCTTATTTTTTTTAAAACTTATTTTCCTTTTTTTTATTTAAAAGATGCCGCTATATTTATTGTTTTGTCTATCACTTTTATTTCGCATCTAATACATTTCTGTTGTTATTGTTGTCTTGTCCAAGTATTTCATGGAAGAATGGTTGCCAGAGCTTCAAGGAGGTTGGATTTCTACTTCCACCCCAATTTTGAGGAAGAGCACCGCGGGAGGGGGTCCGAGAGTTTCCGCGGTGCTGACAATTTGGAGTGCCCATGCCGCAAAGATACTATACATTTACAAACATCCATGCTTTCTCCGGGATTCGACTCTGCAGTAGGTTTCTGTAATCACCATACCGTCTGGGCAACAATATATTTCAGCAAGGTGTGAAAGATAAACCCACTTTATTGTTTAATGAAGAGAGGTGCTTCTTTTTGTAAAACTAACGCCATTCTAAGTTTGAATTTATATTGTTTTAGTAATTTTTAATATCAATTACTTTTAATATAATACTTTTCATATACATCTATAATATATAATAAATCTATAATATCACATTTTTAGCATACATCTATAATACATCTATAATATCACATTTTTTAGCACAATGAATTCTAAATCCTCGGTTATAAGATAATTTGATGCATTTAAAATTCATTTGAAAAATCTTATGCTTTTAATTCTAACTTTTAATGCGTAAGAATTAGGTAATATTGTAAGATTTTACTTTATTTGAACCAGTTAGTTTTAGTTTGACTTTCCTGTTTCTCCTGATTTCAGTTTCCTGCCGGAATGTAAATTTTGTATGACGTAGAAGTAAATTTTAAACGTTTGTGTTTCCGAAACAGTACTTAGGCTGCGTTGCAAGAGTTCAAAAGTGTAGTAGCGGACTTAGTTCCGATGTTTATCCTGCGCGTTTAAAATTAGCTCTCTATTTCGGTGTTCGACACCTTTCAGTTCATACTACCGTCTTTTTCCGAAATACGCGCTAGGGCTTATTTTCGGGGGAGGGCAAAAATAAAAGTATATTTATATATTTTTATTTAATATTTATTTTACACAGAATACAGAAATTTAAATTTATTCAATTACAGTCATGTCATCTTCTTCCGGAACATCGTCATAAATAAAATTCTGAATTATATTCTGATTTTCTTCTAAATAAATCCATTTCCTGTTGAATCATTGGTCCGAATCTCTCATGTCTTGCGATATAGCTATCGTTAAATGAATACTTCTTGTCTAAGCAGCCTGTTCGTAGTGCATTGGAAACATCACTATCAGTTATTTTGTCCCATGAATTTTTTTACCCATCAATCACCCCTTTTGATTTTCGACTCATTCTGTGGGGGTTGGGAAAAGGTCGCTGCGTCGTATGTGTCTCGGGGGTTACGGTTCAGGCCAAATTTCACCCCGACGAGAGTCTGCCGACGTTAACGGATGACGATGCCTTTCCTGTGAATGTATCTCTCTCGGAGCAAACGATGAACTGGTTAAGATAAATTCCAAGAATTAATTTCAAAAGAACTGTAGAGGTAAACAATTAATTTCTCGGAATATTTTGTTTCAAACATTTCTCTGAAATACGAGTATTAGGAAAGCCAAACATATTATTACTTATACTAATAAATCAACAGCATTTTTTAACGAATCCTTTTTGTCACATTATTTTAACTAGGGCTTATTTTCGGGGGATGTCTTATTTTACAAAAAGTTCCGAAAATTACGATAGGGCTTATTTTCGGAGGATGTCTTATTTTCAGAAAAAGACGGTAATATTTCTCTCCTCGACTTTTCTGTGTGCAGTCGATTTAGCGTTAGTTTAAACTAAGAAGACAGTCATTAGATTATCTTAATTTACTAATGACTTGTTACATTCTCATTTTATGTTACGTAGCCACAAGTGGTGGAGATTTGTGAGTACAGAGTTTGTGCATCTATTTTAAGTTAGGTTTAAAAAAAAAAAAAAAAAGATTATTTAAATCTCTCATTTGCAGTATTGATTCTTAAAGACATATCGAGAATTCGCTACTTAGTCTTCCACATAGGGTTTTAAGATCGTTTGCTCCACCAAAAATACACGAAGACTCTATAATATTTACTTTACTATAATATTTACTTTACGAAGACTCTATAATATTACTTAGGAGGAAATTATGTCAAAAATTATGTGCTAATTTCGTGAGAAAATCTTAATATTTTCAAGGGAAAGTTTGTTTTCTCTTTTAGTATTTTGTAGTGAAACTGATATGCAAACCTCTAAAAAAAAGACTGCTACGCTTGAAACATAGCTGTAATAGTTTTTACTACCTATACAAAAAACAAACTCAGAGGCGAAAAAAGTCATCTTTAACACATAACACGCATCTGTATACCGGCAGCAGATGTTTAGAAAGAAAGAACTGGTGACATCCTGTAATAAACAAAAGTGAAAAACCAAACCGGATCTGTGCCCTGAAGTCGAACAAATTTTCTTTTCTATCCTGTCAGTTGCAACCGCAAATATTTATTTTTGTCAATGCAAAATTGCAACTTCGTTTGAGGTTCCATTTGTAGTGCTTTAAAAAATTTTTTTTAGTTTTAAGTTTTAGATTCGCTTCATTAACTCTTCAAAACGCCTTTCTAAATGTTTGGTATTTATTCACAGAACAAAATTCTGTCTACAAACTTTTTAAAAGTGATATTCAAAATAGCATTCTGTAGTGCTTTACGGATCAAAGTGAAAAGACGTTTGTGTTTGCACTTCTGTTTTTATTTATCTCTTTTTTAATTTATTTATTTTTCGTACTGATCATGCTAATTTAAAAATAAACATATATATGTTGAGCGAATGGAGGGAAAAAAGTCCATTTTACGTTTGTTCGCAGAAATAATTCAAGTCCATTCCACGTCTTGAATGCTTGGCTATTTAGTAGTTTGCAACATAATAACATAATCATTGCAGAAGTCCCCCGCCCAATGGCCAGCTCTTGCCGTCTATAGGCGTTGACCACTACTAAGGCTGGAATCGGTGGTTTCTTTATCATGTAAGCGCCTAATAGGTGGGCCACTTCGAACCTAGGCTCTTCGGTACGGCAATCTGAGTTACTAACCACTTTTCCGTCAGGGCTGCTCGCCACAGAATCCAGCAAGGTGACGGGGCGACATTGTAGACATTCTTCCTCTTAAATTCATTATTTAAGAGGATCCCCATAGACATTGTATGGCAGTGGCTATCAACATTTTTTGCTCCATGCACCAATTTTACCATTGCTAGAAGATCACAGCAAGGAAGGCACAGCAAAGAAATAGGTTAAGTGACCACATCCCCCCCTCCCTGAAACTAAGCAATTTCCTCTCTATTGAAGAATTCCGCCCTGGTTGAGAACGCTGTTCTGTCGTCTGAATGTTGGCATAATAGTAGGATAAGCAAAATTCGTCTGATGATTTAGCATCAAGTGGATGTATCCCACTCCTAGCCAAAGGCAAGTACATGGTAGATTACCCGTTTTATAGATATGGCCTATAGATCAACTGTTGCAAGAACACTTCCAAAATTGTTATTCCTTGAAATCACTGGATTACTACAGTGAAACTTTAGGTGACACAAGCGAAGTACGTAGATCATTACGTACAAGCGAAGTACGTAGGCACGTAGTATGTACAAGCGAAGTACGTAGGCACGTAGAAGAAGAGGCATCTTCCGGAAGATTCCATTCCGGAAGATGCCTCTTTATTTTATCTTTTTTCTCTTCCGAAATGTGCATCCTTTGATCGCCACATTCGTGGTAAAGTTAATGATATCCATTGAAGTTTCAGCAGTTAATGTTTTGATTTGTAATTCTTATTGTCCGCATCTGGCACTAGCTGACTTTTGGCTTTTTCTGGATATAAAGATTGCTCCCCGTGGCTAAAAATACTAGAATCGAGACGACGTTCTTAAGCCTATCTGGAAACAACTACTTAAACTGAAGAAAGATGATTCTGTGTACAAACATAGAATCCGTATCTGAAAAACACGATGGAAGACAGGTATCGCTCGTTGTAGTGCAAGTATAAAGACATGGACGTTTCGCCGAGAGACTCACTCTCCATAGACTTTCTCATCGAGGTATACGATCGACAAAAAGATTCATTCTTTCTCGTATTGTCTGGCCTTCTATGTCAGAGGATTGTACTGCTTGGACTCGTACTTGCATCAACTGCCAGAGGTCAAAAGTCATACGGTATGCTCACAGTTCGTTGCAGTCCTTCGCCTTACTCAGTCAACAACATGTTCATTTGGATATAGTAAGGTCCTTGCCACCTTCCGAAGGATACTTTACCTTTTGAACCTCATCGACCGATTCTCCCGATGGCCCGAAGCAATACCAATGAAGGATATTTGACAGAAGCTGTCTCTCAAGCGTTTTTTATCCATTGCATTGCTAGGTTTTGAGCTCTCTCTATCATAAGTACCAATCAATCAATCAATGCGGGTATGGCAGGGATATCGCCCGAAGAGCGACGTGTCCTGCTTAGTGATAAATATGCCACATGGGCGCATGACAGTGGAAACGAAGTAAAAATGCGTCGGAGTTAGGTAAGAGGGAGGAGACCATGCGTCACAGAAGGAGAGAATGACCAAGGAGAGGCGGAAATCACGCAATCTCATAACTGTATGTTCGTGACATGTACACGTGAAAAGAAAACAAACAAGACAAAATCAAAAACTATATACACTATACAATAAATTTAAGTACGCCATAAGATACAAATAAATACAAAATAAACAAACTATTTACATATGTACAAAGCGCTCACATGTAAAAGAATTACGTCGGGAAATTAGCATTCATAGTAAGGTGCGCAGCATACGGTCTAAGTTTGCAGTCCTCCTGCAAAGGGACATTTAACGTGAGATAGATATTGACAGTTAATGGCCCTGTCAAAGAAGTTGTTAGTACAGTGAAGCTATTCTTCAAGACGTTCAATTTTCAGGTCTGTATGCAATGTTTCATTCGAGACGAAATGATGGGCATTTGTCATCAAACGCAAGGCCTTATTCTGAAGAACTTGTAGTAATTTTTGCAGATCTGTTTGCGTGGCCGCCGCCCAAGCCGGTGACGCGCAAGAAAAAGTTGGACGAATAATCGTCGTAGTCTCTTTTCGGACAGGTTTAATCAGGAATTTTTACCGATGATGGAAGAGATGCTAGTCAAGGCAGTCACAGCTTTACTTCGTGCTTTTATCACGTGATCTTCCCAGCTGAGTATATTATTAATAATGACACCTAGATAAGTGGCCTTTCCACTATGGAGACATCAACGTCAAAAAGGTTTAGAGTCACGTTCAGTGAGGTCCTGAGAGTTTTTCTGCGAATAATAATTAGCTGAGACTTTTGTGCATTGATTGCTATTCGCCATTTAGTGCACCAATGCTCCACCGCAGAAATGATGCTCTGTAGCTTAGAAATAGCATGTTCTGCTCTAAGAGAAGTAGCATCCTAAAAATGTATTGTCCATGTTATATTTCGGAAATCGTACCGATCATAGTCGACAATTTGAGGCACGCATGTTCACTGCTGTCAATAAAATTCTTGGTGTTTACCGAATTCGGACTTCTCCACACCACCTTGCAGCTAACGGATTAATTGAGAGATTCCATCGTTCACTAAAACAAGCGTTAATGTGCTGTAGTAATGTCCCAATGGACAATGAGCCATCCAATTGTACTCCTCGATCTTCGAGCAACATACAAAGAAGATCTGGGAACAACTTGCTCGGAAATGATTTATGGAATGACCATTCGTCTCATGCAGAACTTTTGCAACCCACCCAAGTTTCTAATTCTTCTGATCCAATTTCATTTTTTCAGAAGTTGTGTGAGGCCGATGAGAGAGATAGCACCGGTACCTACATTGGCCTATATTAATAATAGGTATTTTGTACACCCAGCTTTAGAATCGTGCACTCACGCATTTGTGACACACGAAGCAGTAAAATCACTGCTGATGCGCCTGTATGATGGACCATTGATAGTAACAAAAAGAACTAATAAAAATTTTACCCTTCTTATTAAAGGAAAAGAATCTGTGATCAATCAGCCTTAATCGCCCGAAACCAGCACTTTTATTTCCGGATACTGTAGCATCGGTTCCTGTTCCATGAGCAGATTCCTACAGTAAAACCGAATGACACTATACCTCCAGTGCGGACTACTCGTTCCGACAGAAGAGTCAAGTTTAACTCTAGATACCTCTGACCCTCGTGGCTTTGGCACGTGAGTGTATGTTTGTGTGTGTGTGTGTGTGTGGGGGGGAGTACTGTGGCGGAATATTTGCATATTTGGACATTTTCATGTAATATCTATGTTTGCTGCTCTGTACATGTGCTCAATCGCTGTAGTGTGAGTATAACTTTTTGCCTAGAGACTCACTTTGCACGTGCACCTCTCTATTCCTGCTCCTTCATGGTCGACATTTGGCGTCGGTGTATTATCATGTATTTAGTTTTGTGGTTTACTTTTTAATTTTAAATAAATTTTATCGTTTACTGAAGTCATTTTATGGTTTACTGAAGATAGTTATAATGAATTAATTATAGTTTACATAAATTACACTATAGTAATTATAATTAATAATCATTATTTATGAACAGCTGTTTCTGCAAATAGATGAGCCAATAGTACAAATAACAAACCAATTAATTACATGGGTGTCTATTTCTAATAAAATAGTAAATAAAAATAAAAAGGAATGGGTGCTTCAATCGAGATAACTTAAAAGGATATTTTAGGCCGAAAAACACAAATAACTAAGAATATCTTTATAGTTTATGACAGCAGATGTCTCATAATAGCTTATTTCGTAGCAAACAGCTTATGGTTATATTAAACATGCATGAAAACAAGCAAGATGCCCAGAACAGTATACCAAATATTTAGCTGCTACGTTTTGGACTTGAGTAAATAACGTTGTACATAACAGATTATAATAAAATAATGCAACGAAGAAAGACATGGTTTATGCACAAGTAATATTGCGCCGTCTTGTCTCAAGGAAGGGTATGCAACTTAGTAGTATACAATTTAATAGTAAACCTAGCACGCAACCCTTTCATAGTAGTTAGTAGTAAAGGAGGACGTGGGCATCATTTTTTTCCTCTACCATTACGGTTAATCGGTTCTGCCTACGTCCGCCCTTGTCTAGTATTTATCAATAATTCTAAAATTTTTACATCGCCATATATTGTGGCTGATTTACAAATAAGTTTATAAAAAAAAAAAAAAAAAAAAAAAAAAAAAAAAATCTAAAATGTTTCAGATTTTAAATTACGTCGAAAGGGGCGTTTTTTTTAACATTTTGTGTGTTACCTTTCTTTATTAAATATCATGTTCCTCGCACTTAAACCATAAGATCCAGTGCAACAGCAATATCGCAAAATAGTTTTAAAACGAGCATATCTTTAGAATTTCCGATACAGAGACTCACGCCCTGGAGATAAAAATGTTTTTTCTGCACAACGTTGCCATTGCTCGCTTTGAAATCCTTGAGTTTGTTAATCAAAAATTCGTCAAAGTTTTAAAAAAATAGGAAATCGATCATAAAACAAATTTCAAATTTCAAATTTGGTCTTCCACATGCTCATATTCGTTGGAGGATTACGTTATTCAAAATTCGATGACTCTATGTACCGTTATTTTATGACAATGTGAGAAATATACATACATTTACGCAGATTTTCATTATTTAATTTCTTCAAATATAATGCAGGACTCTAACATTTTATGGCAACAGTTTGAAAAGTGAACCGACATTTATCCGTCCGACGCAAAATGCCAAAACGAAAGTAATAGTCCTTCGGGACTCAAGTCTCTTTGGACTAATAAGTGTCTTCACATTATTAACATAATTTATTACACAAATTTTGATTGTTGAATTTTCCCTAATGAATTTCTTTCTTTTGTAATTTCTCTTTATTTTAAACAGTCTATATATTATTTCGTTATCGTGAAGTTTCTCTTTTGTTATTTGTACCATTTCAACTAGAATGTTGTCTAAGTCCTCTTGCAAATTCCTTTCATTTTACTGCAGTTCTTTCATGAGTTTCTCAGTTTCAAGGTTTCTATTATATTCCTCATATTATACCTTATATATTGTGCTAATGTCTTCCAGAATAGTATACGTTTTATTTCCAAAGTTTCTCTTCCTTTTGCATGTCACTGAATCCTATCTGTCTTTGATCATACCGAATCAACATGGGTATGCTTTTTTGTAACTTGATTTTCAAGTTTATAATATCTTTATGACAATTTAACTACCAAGGCGTCATGCGAAATTCATCGCGAAAAGTCAGTATTTATTTATCGTAATTTGAATGCATGTACATATTAAATATAATATATATGATAGATACTTTTTGCTAGAAATTACCGTATATACCCGCGTATAAGTCGAGATATTTTGGGCAAAAAAAAAAAAAAAAGACTTCAAAGTGGGGGGGGGGGTCGACTTATACGCGGGGCCATAAAAAATTAAAAGAATCGGAAGTTCAAAAATTTCTTTCTTTAATGCAGTTGTTTTCTTCCCGCACTCGAATTGGACGACTTATCAAATAAGTCACTTACTTGAAGTAATTTCATGACTTAAATTATGTGACGAACTACAGTGGTGGCCAAAAATTGTGGACACTTTTGGAAATTTTTATGTTTTTGCCCCTGAAAAATGCGAATGCCTGGAAATACCCTCTGAATGATTATAAAATCATTTAAAAAATGTTGTATTAGCAACGAACTAGTCGGCGCGGAAGATGATACTGTTTTTGAAAGTGAAAATGACGATGAAGGCTGTAGTAGTGATTGTAACAATACAGAGTTCGAGACTGAAAATATGTATGATGACGAGCCAATGACGACAGAAGAGTTCTATGAAATGTTTGGCGAATCTGACCATGAATCGGACGTTGAAGGATTTTGATTTTGTTTATTTACCAAGGTATTTTTTATCGTATATTTACTTTTTTTCTCAGATGATTTTGAATAAATGTAGTACTTAAAAATTTTTTTTCGAAGTTTCTCGATCGTTTTCGGAAGGATGGATCGACTTATAAGCGGGTTTCTTATTTTCTACGAATTTTTTATGTCGAAGTGGGGGGGGGGTCGACTTATACGCGAGTATATACGGTAATCACTTTTTCAAATTATGAGCACTGATGTTATTTGGTTTACTCTATTATAGATTGCACTTATTACGTTACTTCTTTATTTATTATACTGTTACATCTTTTTTATAACTTGTTATATGAAATTATTTTACTAGACATAAATCTGTGCCCAATTTTGTTATAATATCCATTGTTTTTGTGATTTTTTGCACTGTGTGTTTTTGTTTTACTAAAAGCTTGAATATTTGTTATTGGCATTTTAATATGAACATCTTTAGTGAGTGGGCAGTTAGTAATGTAATGTTCAGGCATTCCCAGCTAGCCACAAATACCAAACCTTTCGAAATATTCGCGGAAAGGTTCGTGGCTGAAACAAAGCGCACTAATTGTAGGTTTGCAATTAGCCGTTATGGGTTTACGTTGGCAAAGTGTTGATGTGTCCTTTTATCCATTTCACTGTTATTCCATTCGTCTTGCCATTTTGATATGGCAATTGATATAAGATGTCATTTTAGATGAGAGGTTGGCCATGGGATATCTATAAATTCTGCATATTGGCCTATAACATTAGTCTCTTTAGCTAGTTGGTCCACTATTTCATTGTAGTATGCAACCTAGCCTGAGCACTCACAAGTGAAAATATATGCAGATGAAGCCACCTGCTTTGTTTGGTTAAAATTTAGAAATGAGCTAAGATATACGAAACTGAGACCTAGCACCAGTTTAGTAATCTTCGTAGTGCCTGAAAATGATCATCTCAGAGGGCAAATCTAAGCCATTATAATTCCTACAAAGGGACTGAAACGGAACATCAGTCCCGGAATCACCATCAATCGAGACACGGTCAAAACTGCGAAAGAAATGTAGCAGTTGGGTCTCAAAATGTAGCACTTGGGATTGGCTTGGATTCTTCATATCAAGGAGTATAAAACACTGCACCAGACACATTGCACACAAACTCAGACTAGGCTACAGCTGGGGACTTGCATATTCAAAAGACTGTCAAAGAAAAGATGGTCAAAAATGCAGCTCCAGTCTAGTCCAATCGACTTAGGGCAAGAAACTAAACATCATCTAAGTATCCAGCGCCACTTCCCCACTGAATATCACAAGGGCCATTTTGCTCAAAAGCGATTACATCGGTTAATGTTTTTGGAAATTTAATTGCACTGCATATATGAGTGGGGCAAGAAGAAATAATCTAGTCCAGATACCTCTTACCACTTCCAGTCTCTCTGGAAGACCTCTGACCAGTCTGTACTTCCATTCTTCATATTCCCAAAAGCTTCCTTGATGATCCCCAGCAGCCTATATTTAGCCCAGCTATATTTATCCTTTGACAATTCACACATAAAATACAAAGTACGCTGGGAACTAGTTCTTCACCACAGAGAATAAAAGTTTATACCAACGAAAACAACGACTAGGTGACAACAACATGGCGTTCCAAATAGAAGCAGTAGCTATTTCCAAAGCCGTCTAGTATATCACTCAACAAAATCTGCAGGACATCGCCGCATTTATACAAACAGCATGTAGGTTCATTATCAATCATCATTACATATCCTCAATAGCTATACAAATCCACGGAGACTTCTGGGGGTATAAGGTCACAATATCATGTTGTCCTAGGCTAAAGCTTCATACTGGGTGAGTAGCTTACAGATTAGCTAAGGAAATAACTTCAAGAAGTATTACTTACCCGCAACCTGTGTTTTGGACGCACTCATACTTGAAGCAATACCTCAAAATATTAACGAAATAGAAAGCACAGTGTGATGAGTATGAACAAAGGCGTCGCCTATACCACGTCGCACAAGTAAACGGCCAACGCAACATTATTTCAATTAACAAAATTTATTATAGGATACGGTCCCTTTTAGAGTATTTCAACACACATGGCATCAGTAGCTCTGACCTGTGTGTCTGTAGGAAAAGTTTCATGCCAAATATTTATTATCTTTCATCTTCTCGCTCGCCATCGAACATCACTGTAAAATCATCAGTATCTGCTGCAAGCTTGTAATAAAATAATACCCTCTTGTGGGGGGGGCATGATCACCAAATTATTAGCAAATTCATAGGACAGCGCGCTGACCTTTGCCTCGTTGTATATCGTTTTTAAACAAGGGCAGTGTCAAGAGTCTGGACTCTTGACATTCACTAACTGTTCTTACAACTTCTGTACAAGTGTAACTGAGTGTCTAGTAGTACAGGGTGCGGCAGTATTCATAGAGTAATTTGATTTGGGTAGCACAATGACGTACTGCATGAATGCGCGCCAGCTCGTGCCGCATTCGTGTACTAATGAGTTGCCATTTCGAGTGTGTCAGTGATATGGATCGTTGGAGTGCACAGCATCGTGCCTTTGCTTTTGAAAGTTATTTCAAGAATACCTACTCTGTTATCGCTACCCAGCGTCTATTTCGGCAGCATTTCAACTTGGGCCGTTATGGGAAAGTTACAGATGGACGGATTACAGATAGAAGTTACAGATAGCGACAGACATTTCCAGGTAGAGTAATTTCTCATTTTGGGGCATTTCCTAGCCCTTCGCTCACCTGATCTTTCATGTGCCTACTTTGGGGGCACCTGAAGCAAGAAGTGTTTCGAGCACGTTGTGCCACCATTCCTGAGTTGAAGGATGGCATCCGAACTGCCGTCGGCAATGTCCCAGGGCCGAGTTATGGCAAGCTTCCAACGCCGCCTAGATGAATTTGTTGTGCAGAGGGGGCATCCTATTCAAAAAGGAATCCACGCAATGGACAATGACTTACTCATTAGTAAATGGCATACCTTTAACTATTAATTGACATAAGAGGTAATAAATAAATTACAGTTACTGCCTTATGGTGTGCTTTTTAATATCCTACTATAAACGCTGCCGCACCCTATATATTTCTGTATTGTAAAAGTGTAATAAAGTGTATTTGCAAAATTTGTTATCATAGAGTGTTTGTTTTTTGAAGATTTGTGAAATATGTTTTTGAAGTATTTTGAGTATTTCGCCAGCTGAAAATGTATAACAGATAATAATGTCCAGAGCCACTACAATAACAACGCTTTACAATGTAAAATGATGTAACACTAAATGAATTTTTAATTCAAATAGTCTAGTAGTTTAGTTTAGTTTAGTGATGGAGGACGTGGGCACCATCCCTTTACCGTTATGGTTAATTGGTAATAGCACCATGTCCACCCTTATCCAGAGACTAGTGGGACTACAGGTACATTACAGTACTTACGATATCGTATTATATAAATAAACCATACAATATCCTACATATGCATGATACAGTATATAATCAAACAGGATTATTAAAACATAATGCTGGTGCGTATACAGTTAAAATGCAAAATGTTAAAATGCAAAAGTTAAAATGCAAAATGTTAAAATGCAAAAGTTAAAATGCAAAATGTTAAAATGCAAAAGTTAAAATGCAAAATGTTAAAATGCAAAAGTTAAAATGCAAAAGTTAAAATGCAAAAATGTTAAAATGCAAAAGTTAAACTGCAAAAGTTAAAATGCAAAATGTTAAAATGCAAAAGTTAAAATGCAAAATGTTAAAATGCAAAAGTTAAAATGCAAAATGTTAAAATGCAAAAGTTAAAATGCAAAATGTTAAAATGCAAAAGTTAAAATGCAAAAGGTTAAAATGCAAAAGTTAAAAGGCAAAATACTAAGTATAAATTAAGTTGCATGATTAAATAATATTATATTATTCATACATAAAAACCTTCAAAAAATAATGCGCTATATATATATAGAATATGCCATACAAAATAATAAACATACAACTTATACCAGTCAATATCTTACAAGTCATTATTTTGCATATAATATTTTGCGTATTAGGAGCAGAATGTGAAATATAGGATCATACAAATACAGGATCAAGTCGTGAGAATCAATGAAAAGTACATACTTAATGTGCTTTACAAATTCAGACATTATGTGCCATAAGTATCATTCCTACATAAGTAAGCATTCTAGAAAAATAGTCTAGTAATCAAATCAAACTGATCTTCTCTTAAACTACACTCATGTCCATAAATTAAGGATAATGCAAAATCGGGCAAAGGAAGAGTTAGAAGCAAAACAAATTTAACTTATTTGTAAAGCTTATTTATCAAACAAAAGGTAAAGAGCAAAAAAAGATGCTATATATTTGATATTATTAAAAAAATTAGCGATTTTTTCTCCCTGGAGCAAATAAAAAAAACTATTTACAAAAAACCAATATTACATAGTTGGTATGATTGTTAATACATTATATGTCTCCCAGACGATGCAATACAGTCCGTACAACGCCTAGGCATGCTGAGTATTAACTTATCGATCTGATCTTGGGGGATATTACACCACTCAAAAAGCAATGCTCTCCGAAGTTCCGGTAGACATGTAGGAGGAGGTTGACGGCTGCAACTGGTCGGCCAAGCATGTACCACACGTGCTGTACTGATTCAAGTCCGGTGAGAATGCTCGCCAGTCCATACGGGTGATATCCTCCGATTGAAGGCATTCGCTTACGATGTTTGCACGGTGAGGACGGGCGTTGTCATCCATAAACACAAATTGTGCGCCCATGGCGCCCCGAAACAAACGTACATGTTGTTCCAGAATGACGTCCCGATAGATTTGGCTGGTCATGGTTCCAATTTGAACATGCAGGTCAGTTCTGGAACCCAGAATAATTCCACCGCGAACGAGCACTCCTGCACCACCGTAACGGTGTCGTTCAATGATGTTTTCTTGGTGGTAACGGGTACCTGGAGCTCTCCATATAAAAGTCCGACGAGAATCAGACTGCAAGCTAAACCTGGACTCGTCGGAAAACATCACACAAGCCCACTGTTGCGGTGTCCACTATGCATGCTCTCTACTCCAGGCTAACCGCAGGCGACGGTGAGTTGCAGTAACTGGAACGCATCTGACAGGTCTACGAGCATATAGACCAATCTGCCCTAAGCGTCTGTACACGGTCTGCCTTGAAATTGTCGTACCAGTGGCTGAAGAGAGCTGACGAGACAGGTCTGAGACTGTGCTCCGCCTGTTTCTTTTGGCAGTAACTGCCAAATACCGGTCCCAATTCGGCGTTGTAACTCTGGGGCGACCTGTGCTGTAACGTCTACTCACATTACCATTATCTTGGAATCGTTGCCAAAGCCTGGAGATGACACTCTGGGCAATTCCAAGTTCGTCTGATACTTCCAGTTGGGTACGCCCACATTCCAGACGGCCGATAATTCTACCACGTAAAAAATCATCCAAATGCGTCCTTTGTGTCATAACTATTCGGTTATTGCACTGAAATGCTTATAAAGCGCCTGCGAACGATTTTATTTCTTTGCCTGTATTCCTTATATATCACTCTCGCCATTGTGACGTACCATCGGTGTCATCTGGTTACTTCCTGAAATCTGCATATGATTCTTGAAGATGTGTGTAGTGATTTTACAGGTGATATATTTATTTTAGAGTTCGATTTCCGCGTGACTCCGAATTATCCTTAATTTATGGACATGAGTGTATTTTATGTTGATCAAATAGACCATTTTAAATAAAAAAAGATTGCGCATGATGGATGCCCCGATTTCTACAGGGTTCGTTTGGTGCTAGATACTTGGGGGCGTGGGACTATACCACCTAACCTCTTGGTAAAACGATAGTATCAATTTGAAAAAGACAATAAGTTTTTTTAGCACTCTTCACAGATTTTTTTTTTTTTTTTGAAGAATAGAAAATGCACCGTTTGTTCTTGAGATCAACAGAGTTTGGGATAAGAACTTTGCCAATCTAAGGTAGTTTCTTTATCTGATTTATCCTACTGCGTCTCTCTCGTATGTATTATATCGTACATCAATTTCCTCAGCAATGGCTTTCAGAAATACTATGAATAGAAAAAGGAGTTTGCCATAGACACCCAATCAAATTGCTATAAATTAAAGAAATTGCTTTTTACATCCTTGTACGAAGTAAAGGAAGTATCGTAATCGTGAAAAATTGCGGGTATCACGATTCAACGGAAATATCCATTTTGACCTCTCTCGAGTTATTCTGAAAGATACTTTTCCGTAATATCTGTACGCACTGACAGAATAAGATTTTTTTACCCAAAATGGATTGAAAAATGGATTTAGAAGAGATTTTTTTGTGACGCCTGTACGTACGTATGTATGTACGTATGTATGTGTTTATTTCGCACAATTCAAAAACGAGTATTCTCAGAACACTGAAATTTTGTATACGGGACTGCTATACCATATAACATGTGGTTGTGTACCTTGGCTTCAATCGGCCGTGTCAAATAAGATTTTTTTACCCAAAATGGATTGAAAAATGGATTTAGAAGAGATTTTTGTGACGCCTGTACGTACGTATGTACGTATGTATGTACGTATGTATGTACGGATGTATGTACGTATGTATGTGTTTATTTCGCACAATTCAAAAACGAGTATTCTCAGAACACTGAAATTTTGTATACGGGACTGCTATAACATATAACATGTGGTTGTGTACCTTGGCTTCAATCGGCCGCGTCAAACGTATATAAATATACTATATATACCACTTGTTACCCGTCACGGTGAGATCGTTTTTTTTTATTCTTATGAGTTGAAAAATTCTACATTTTTTGGGGGGCTTTAAATGTGGTTGAATTATGTTGCTCTTATGTTTCGGTTAAGGTTTTTATGACTTTAGTTAATCTACATGCAATAGTTGTAGAATTATCAAGAATTTAAAAGCTAAGTGCTACTAAGCCTAAGGAAGCCGCTATTTGTTTATATTTGAAACTTTTAGTAGAATTGTGAATTAAGTCTGGTTTCTGCACCTTTAGTGACTTTTCCCCGAATGGGACGAAAACTAAACTTTGAGTTTTGTACACCAAAAAATCTGCCTTCTTGCACGTTGGCCGAATTGTTTGTTTTTGCATAGTCTGATTTTAATTGCAAATATTGTTTTTATAATTGTTTTAACTGTATTTGGTGTTTTATGTTTTTTTTCTGTATTTTACAATTTTTAATGAAAATGTTTAAAGTTTTTAGGTATTTTTGCTTTGCCGCAAAGCGAGAACTGAATTAATTGAATGAGAAATTATTTCTAATGAAATTCGGGGAAATAGGTCTAAATGAAATGGAGGAAAAAATGTGTATAATTCAATAGGCCGTACAAGGAGGTTGTTTTTTAATGTAAAAGATGCTAGGGAAAATTAGGATTTTGTCTTTCATTTTGTTTTGCACGGATGTGTAGAGAAATCATGTAATCTTCAGTTACACAATTTCGGTTGGAACGCTATTTTTTAACTATTCATGCGCAACGCAATTCTCAAAAAAACAATAAAATATGCCCATAATTTTCAATAAATCGTTCATAGTTAAAGACGTTCCGCATTTTGTTTTTGATTACATAGATACAGAAGCATTGCGACATTTTTCACCCATCCATTGGTATTCATAACAGATACTTCAGTATCTGAAATTTCAAAAGAAATATGTGGAAGGAACATTTGTCATCGTAACATTCTTAGAAGTGAACTTTTATGAAACTTCTTTTTATTTACCATTCGTAATTCCTTTATTTACATAGTTTGAAATTCTAAAATAAATGAAATAGAAAAGTAAAAATACGCTTATTTATCTCTCTTTTTCTCTTTTTTTTTTTATTAAATTTTGATTTCCCTTTCCCCGCCTTCTTTTTTAAGGAATTATAAGCAATGTAAGCGTTACACTTTCTATCATTTTGATTCTCTGGATAAAATACGCAATGTAGTTCTTAACTATGCCTTCTATTTGTGTTATTCTTACGAACCATAAATTCCAACAAAATAATCTTATAAGCCCAGGGGGCGTTAATCCAGAAGGGCTATTAATTTCGTTTTGGCATTTAGCGTCAAATCAGTAAAAACAGAGTATCACTTTTCAAATTGTTGCCACCAAAGATTACCGCCCAGCAATATATTTAAAAAAATCAAACAATGAACAATCTGCATAAATGTATGTATATTTCTCGCATTGTGATAAAACAGCGGTAGCTAAAGCCATTAAAATTTGAATATCGTATACCCTTCACCCGAATATGAGCATCTGGAAACCCAAATTTGGAATTTGTTTTATTATCCATTTCATATTTTTTAAAACTTTAACGAATTTTTTAATTAACAAACTCAACGATTTCAAAGCAAGCAATGGCAACATTGTGCGGAAAAAAATTAAAAAATCCCCCCCCCTCAGCGCACGAGACTGTGTATCGGAAATTCTAAAGATATGCTCTTTTAAAATTATTTTGTGATATTGCTGTTAAATTCAATTCTATGGTTTAAGTGCGATGAACATGATATTTAATAAATAAAGGTAACACACAAAGCGTTAAACAAAAAGCCCCTTTAAGGCGTAATATAAAATCTGAAAACTTTCAGATTTTTTAGTCCAAAGGGATTTGAATCCCGAAGGACTATTAGTTTCGTTTTGGCATTTTGCGTCGGACTCATAAATGTCGGTTCACTTTTCAAACTGTTGCCACAAAATGTTAGAGTCCTGCATTATATTTGAAGAAATTAAATAATGAAAAATCTGCATAAATGTATGTATATTTCTCGTATTGTGATAAAACAACGGTACATAGAGTCATCGAATTTTGAATAACGTAATCCTCCAACGAATATGAGCATGTGGAAGACCAAATTTGAAATTTGAAATTTGTTTTATGATCGATTTCCTATTTTTTTAAAACTTTGACGAATTTTTGATTAACAAACTCAAGGATTTCAAAGCGAGCAATGGCAACGTTGTGCAGAAAAAACATTTTTATCTCCAGGGCGTGAGTCTCTGTATCGGAAATTCTAAAGATATGCTCGTTTTAAAACTATTTTGCGATATTGCTGTTGCACTGGATCTTATGGTTTAAGTGCGAGGAACATGATATTTAATAAAGAAAGGTAACACACAAAATGTTAAAAAACGCCCCTTTGGACGTAATTTAAAATCTGAAACATTTCAGATTTTGTTTTTTTTTTAAATAATAATCTTATAAAAAATTTATTATCACAGACTAGAAAATTCAAATTGAGCAAATAATTACCCAGATAAGAAAGAGTACCTGAGACATTCACTGATGAACTCGTCTGAATAGAGAAGATAGGTAATTAACAGATTAAAGTCTAATAGCATAATTAAAGTACACTTTGTAAATTAATTTCTAATAACTGTCTTTCATTTCTTAGTCCTCAAATGTTAAATCCTTTTAACATCGACGTATCAAAAATTCTAGAAAATATTTAAAAGTTTCAAATAGGACAATTATATTATAAAGTATTTCATCCCTCCTTTCTGCATGCCTTCGTGGTGTAACGGTAGCACACTCGACGCATATTCGAGAGGTCCAGGTTCGAGTCCCTGCAACGGCATTGCACATTTTTCAAAGCTTCAAAATTAGCTTCAAAGTAACTAATATGTACAGTGGCTCCCGAACTAAAAGGTAGTGGACGATGATTCTTCACCACCAGGATTTGGCGATTTGGTTCCCTAACCCCAGTCGCCCTTTAAAAGGGGAAGTATATAAGGAATTTTCTCCCTCCTTCCTGCATGCCTTCGTGGTGTAACGGTAGGACACTCGGAGCGTATTCGAGAGGTCGAGGTTCAAGGTCACGGCAAAGGCATTGCTCATTTTTCGCGTTTCCACGCCTTCAATAAAGCCTAATGACTCTACAAAATTTACAGTATGATTTGTCCCACTAGTATTTGTGAATGCATATTTCAATTTGCTCGCACGAAAACATGCATGTTGTGAAGAAGTTTTAAAGAACTCTCGCCATTTTTAAGCGAACAACAAACTTTATTAGTCAAAACATACAGAATAACTGGAAAAAACATTTTTAAGCGCGCGCATCTTTTGTGGATAATCGTCTGCGTTAATTTACATTTCTTAGTGGAATAATGTTGGTAATTGGTGGTAATCAAAACAAAATTTCGGTTAGAAATGCGTGTATATTGTAACTAATATTGTTACGAATTTGGTATTTAAAAAGCTAATGTTATTAAGACACAATAACACGCCGAATAAATACTAATTCAGAAGACAAACAACAAAAATCAGCGTTATATTTACAAAATTTTCACAGGACTAGTTTCGATGGTTTTACCGAACCACCATCTTCAGCTACAAAACCGCAAATGAACAAGATAGGAAATAATGATTAGATAAGATAAGGAAGCCTGGACAAGAATACGTAAGTGGCGCCATCTGTTGGCGAAACCAGAACTAAAACATAATTTCTCTAAAAGCCGAAGGCAAATTTGGATTGGAATTAGGATCGTTAACTAGAACAGAAAGATTTTTATGAATGTGGAATGCCTCTAGAAAATCCAGTTCTCCAATGGAAGATGTTTTTTTGAATAATTTTAGCAGCAGAAAAATTGAAAGTGTGATTTATGGACCAACAATGTTGAGCAACAGAAGACTTCTGTGTTTCCTTTTTTCTAACATATGCCTCATGTTCTTTGACGCGAAATTTCAAGGCTCTCTTAGTTTGGCCAATGTAAATTAAACCACACTGGCAAGGAATCCTATAAATACCCCAGGAATTCATATCCGGAATGGGGTCCTTGAGTATAGAAGTCCGAATTTTATTGATGGGAGAATAAACAACCCGAAAGTTAAATTTCTGCAAAATATGTGCAGCTTTATAGATAATTGATGGAAAGAAGGGAATGACAACAGAATTTTTATAATCTCCTAAAACAAGAGTGTGCCTTTTAGTGTGTTGAGATGAGAATTTTTTAACTGCTTGATTAATAATGTTGGGTAAAAAGTCCCTGTCAATAGCTATTGCTTTTAAATAATTTAGTTCTTCATCAAGGGCTAGTTTGGAGGAGCAAACTTGAAGAGCACGGAAAACATAGGAATAAAATGAAGCTAACTTTTGTTTAGTCGGATGACATGATTTAAAGTGTGGTGGAAGGCAAACCGATGAAATTTTACGGTAAACTGTAGTACTGAAGTTGGATGTGTTACGTGTGACCAGAATGTCGAGAAACGGAAGAGAATTGCAAGTCTCAAGTTCAAAAGTGAACTGAATAGCAGGATCAATAGAATTCATTGTTGAAAGAACTTTATTTAAATCATCTTTATTACCTTCAAACAGGGTAAAAGTATCATCTACGTAGCGGAACCATGCCGGGAAGTTTAAAGTTTCAAACAATTTTGATTCATAATAATGCATGTAGATATCAACCAGGATGGGACTGAGAGGGCTTCCCATGGCTAATCCCTCAGTTTGCTTGTAATATTTATTTTGGAAAACAAAATGTGTTTGCTTCAAACAGAGTTCAGTGTTTGCGGTTTTGCAGCTGAAGATGGTGGTTCGGTAAAACCATCGAAACTAGTCCTGTGAAAATTTTGTAAATATAACGCTGATTTTTGTTGTTTGTCTTCTGAATTAGTAAGCTAATGTTAGTTCAATTATAAATTAAATGGTTTTATTTCTCGCGCAGTGCAGCGCGTGACGAATATTAAAAGAAAGCTAAGCCGGAAAATTGAAAGTACAAGAGCGCGTGCATTAAATAAATAAATATCTCTTTTTGATTTCAAGAAAGTACCAGAAAATTCTAGCGCGTGATTTTAAAATCTTATAAAAGGAGGAAAACATCTCAGTTCGAGTTGAGTTGCTTAGTTTGTTGTTGTTTAGAAAACTGCTCTTGCTGATTGTAGCGAATTCACGGATTAGCTTTCTTTAGCTGTTTTGAATTACGTTCTATTGGACATTTGAGTAGTTAAAAGATAATTACTGTGATATATTGTGATACTGCACGATTATTTGAGAAAATTTAAGCATTTTTTTGTTGTGATAATAATAAATTTTTGTTCATTTTTCATCGGACTTGTGCATTCATTTCATAACGAACCCGTACGCACGCAACAATATTATGCGTATTTGTTAGTCCAAAGGGGCTTTCTTCCTGAAAGACTATTATTTACGTTTTGCGATTTTGCGTTGAATCTCCATAAATGTCTGTTTCACTTTTCAAACTTTTTCCACCAAATGTTAGAGTCCTGCATTACATTTGAAGAAATTAAATAATGAAAAATCTGCATAAATGTATGTATATTTCTCTCACTGTGATAAAACGACCATCGAATAGAGCCATCGAATTTTGAATGTCGTAACCCTCCTACGAATATGGGCATGTGGAAAACCAAATTTGAAATTTAGAATTCGTTTTATTATCGATTTCATATTTTGTAAACCTTTAACGAATTTTCGATTAACAAACACAAGGATTTCAAAACGAGCAATAGCAACACTCTACGGGAAAAAAAAAAAAATTATTTTATCTCCAGCGCGCGGAACTGTGTATCGGACATTCTAAAGATAGGATCATTTTAAAATTATTTTACGACATTGCTGTTGAACTGAATTTTATGGTTTAAGTGCAAAGAACATGATATTTAATAAGTAAAGGTAACACACAAAACGTTAAAAAAAGTCCCTTTAGGTTTAAAATCGGAAACCTTTCAGGTTCTTTTTTTAATATCTTAAAGTTGATTTTAATATTTACTTCTGACCCGGAATAGATCATGTCATAGCTCAGACGAATGTAATGAGCAGAGTCCGTGGATACTTAAACAAATGTGAAATTATGTCAGAGGTTTCTTCAGTATTTCTATAAGATTGTAACTTAGTTTCAAATAAACACTTAGCAAGGTTTAAGCTTTGTGTCCATCTGCTACTTGCAAATAATCAATAATGTTCAGGATATTTACTATTCATATTACTCATTTTAGGAGGTATGCGAATTTAGTTACAATAAAAGAAGCTTCTAACAAACCGGAAACATAGCACTTGCAAATAATCAATAATGTTCAGGATATTTACTATTCATATTACTCATTTTAGGAGGTATGCGAATTTAGTTACAATAAAAGAAGCTTCTAACAAACCGGAAACATAGCAGAGAAAAGTAACCGAAAACATCGCAGAGAAAGTAAACGAAAACACCGCAGAGAAAGTAACCGAAAACATCGCAGAAAAAGTAACCGAAAACATCGCAGAGAAAGCAACGTACGAGAAAACATCATTGTACAATCTTGGGAGAAACGAATGCAAGGGGGGGAGGGACATCGCAATTCTAAAACATCGTCATCGAAAATAAAGCGGTTAAAAAATATTGCAGTTTTAAAATATTATGGTAAAAGTTAAAGAACTTAGAAATCATTGCATGACGGTAACTCCTGCAACCTATTATTGCATATGTTTAGCTTTTTCTCCTGTTATCGCAAGGTAACGCAAAAATCTGCAATTTTTCAGATTTTTTTCTCTCCTTCCTAATCTTGTTACTTGGTCACATTCTTTCTAGCGGAAGAATAAAATTATCAAATCTGCGTAAACGAATCTTGCAAATTTACTCTAACTTAAGAACGTAATTTAATTTGAAGTAAATGATCTTGGCAGCTTGTAATAAATCTATGCCGATGATTTCATATCAGTTAAATCATTTCGATTGATTATTTAATTTTATGTTTGTGGGTATGGTTGCTTCTTTTTCTCGTGCACTTTCAGCTGTATAAGACACAATTTTAAAAGGAATTAAATGATCAAAATTGTTATTTAGTAACACATTTTATCCAAATCGTGTTTCTTTTTCGCTTCACACGAAATTTGAATAACACCGAAAATTTGTACGATAAAATATCAATAGGAAAAGGTGTTAATCTTGTTTTTTAACACAATACAAACACATCCTTGACCTCCTTCTTTGCCGTAGCTTCTGATTTCTATATATGGTGGAAAATTTAACTCTTATTTGCCAAGGTGAGAAAAGTGTTAAATAGTTGACGCCTCGTCACCATCAGGAATCTTTTGAGGGAATTGTGGGAAACTTACAAAACATGCTCTACCAAGCTAAATTTATCAGCTACTCTTTTTGAAAAAAAAAAAAAAAAAAAAAAAAAAAAAAAAAAAAAAAAATTAGAGGTCCTTTAGAGGTTACATGTAAAAAGGTGTTTAGTTACGTTACAAAGGACAATAAAATTGTTTATAGAATCTCTGACTTCTACGATCGCCATTTTGCGTCATGACTACTTGAGCAGAAATAAGTAATAAATGTTTCAACATAATTGATAACAGTAGAATAATAAACGGTATTAAACGCGTCAAAGCTAGCAATCTTTACTAATTCAAAATTATTTGCTGTATTTTTACTTCCTTGTAAGAAATAAAGAAAGTATTGTACTTGCGAACAATTTCGAGTATCATAATTCAAAAGAAATACCCATTTTGACCATTTCCAAACCATTTGAACAATTTTTTTTTGCATGACGGCTGTACGTAGGAACAGAATAAAGGCCTGTTTTTGCTAAAACGCACATTAAAATGGATTTAGGTAGATGCAAAAGGAATTTTTTGCGTGACGTCTGTACGGCCGAGCAGTAAAGTCGCTGAACACTGGTAGTTCGGTCTGACGTTCGAATCCCGCGAACGGGCTGGCGTTTTCGTGGTTTTCCCCAAGTCTAACGTGTATACGAGCCAGTTTCCCTTAAAAATACCTTCACGAAGGTATCCCTCCCCTTAGGCAGATAGCCCTAGTAAGCTTTGCCATAATTAAATACACCACACCACACCAGCTTTATAGAAAGAGTTGCATTATCATAAAAAACTAACAGCTTGTAGAGTCATTAGGCTTATAAGTAGGAAACGTGAAAAATGTGCAGTGCCATTGCCGGAACTCGAACTCTGGGCCTCTGGAATATGCGTCGAGTGTGCTACCATTACACCACGAAGGCATGCTGGAAGGAGGGAGAAAATACCTTATATACTTTTAAAGCGTGACTGGGGATAAATGGACACAATAACAGTACCGAAATCCTGTAATAACAGTACCCAACAGATAAATACCCAAGAAATAACAGATAAATAACAGTACCCAAATCCTGGTGGTGACGAATTATTGTCAACCACTTTTTTTTTTAGTTCGGGTGCCAATGTAGACATTAAGGTTTTTTGGAAGCACGAGTAATGAAAAATGAGCAATGCCCTTGCCGGGACTTGAACCTGGACCTCTCGAATACGCGCCGAGTGTGCTACGCTTATACCAAAAAGGCATGCTGGAAGGAGGGAGAAAATAACTTAAAGGCTTTATTTATAAATTTAGAACAGTGGTGAGTAATACTTAATAAAACGAGATATTTAAAAATTTAAACGTAACGGTAAAAAAAAAAAAAAAAAAAAAAAAAAAAAAAAAAAAAAAAAAAAAAAATTGTAACTTTCTTTAATGTCTCTGGGAATTTGCAAAACCGATCTTTTGACTGGCAGCATAAAAGATTGGTAATTTTGTGCCTATTCAGATTTACATTAATATTAAATAATAAAAAAAAAGTAATGGTCAACATATTTTTGCCGTTGTCTGCTTATTGGCATAGTATCCACTGAAATAGTTGTGAAATCAACAATTTCAGATACAATAGCTTCACTTATCCGCCTAACGGTGACAGTGGTTAATGGTTCGTACTACTGTACCGAAGGGCCAGGGTTCGAATCCCGGAAAAGGCATGGATGTTTTCAAATGTATAGTGTCTTTGCAGCGGGGAGGCATTCTAAATGTGGCGAGTCCAAAGTCCTCTCGTGTGGTTTGGTGGTAAAGGAAGAGGGGTGGAAGACTCTCGGACCCATCCCCTCCGGAGTACTCTCTTTCGAAATTGGGGAAGGGGCTAAGATCAGGCTGTCACCTATATGTTGCTCAAGGCTTTTGCCAGCGATAGATATAATCTTGTACTTCGTGCAGCGATGAATATCGTAAGCTTATGCTCACCTTTTTCAGGCAACTGAGATTGCTGACAACAACATAATAATTTCATGTACGTAATACAGGGTGTTTATAAAGTCCCGGACCCATTTTGATGTTTAATAATTCATAAAATAAGGAAGATATATTAAAATTAATAACATAAATGGTTAGATAGACTCAAAAAGTTTCATGAACCTTGTCAATGAACTTCCACGTGTTCCCCCTTCGTTGCACGGAGAATATCCAGTCGATATTCAATTTCACGCCAGGTACCGGCAAGCATGTCGGCATCCAATTGCGGTTGTAATTCTGGCTTTTACGTCATCCCCGTTCGACTCTCTTCTCCTGTAAACGTTGTCCTTTACAAATCCCCAAAGGAAAAAGTCCAGCGGCGTTATGTCAGGTGATCTAGGTGGCCAAGGAATTGAACCTCCTCGCCCAATCCATCTTCCTGTAAAATGGTCATTCAAAGAACTACGAACGATGGTACCCAATGAGGTGGTGCACCATCTTGTTGCAAAAAGACAAGTGGCTGAAGCTCTTCTAGTTGTGGAAATACGAAGTTTTCCAACATGTCTAAGTATTCGACTGATGAGACCGTCTTTTCTGTAAAAAAGAAAGGCCCAATGACTCGGTCGTGCATTAGTCCACACAACACATTAACCTTTGGGAAATCCCTTTGTGCTTCACGGTATTCATGGGGGTTTTCAGACCCCCATATGCGCACATTATGGCGATTAACAATGCCAGAAAGATGAAAGGATGCTTCAAAAACAAAAGAGAGAAAAATATAATTAATAAGCAGATGATATTTAGAAAAGTACAGATATTTAGACTGGAAAATGAAATTATCTGAAATTAACCACACGCGCAGGCGATATTTACAAAAGTAAAGATATTCAAACCTGAAGAGGAAAATATATAAGTTATTCCATCAATAAATGCCATAAGTTTGTTTATATCTTCATTATTTTATGAGTTATTAAACATCAAAATGGGTCCGGGACTTTATAAACACCCTGTATTTTCCAAGCTGGGTTTTGAGTTTCAGAGATTGGAAAAACTGAAGGATTCTTAAGATCAGAAAAATAATTTCAAGTAATTAGTTCAAAGCATATAACAATGGTGAAGTTACATCAAAGCACGTATTAACTCAAAGTTCGTCAATATGCTTCATTAACAATAATACCTGTATGTTCTGCACTTGAATAAATCTTAATTCGTCTTTTCGAATTCTTAGAATTTTCGACTTTCAAAATTTTGGTTTCAGTTTTGGGGGGCACCAGAAGAATTTCCGATCTGCACTACACTCTTGCACTGACGTTACTTATATATTGTTCACGTATTGCATTTGAAACTCAGAAGCTAAGGTATCCGACCTCGTTCGGGTACCATTTTTTAAGAAATGGTTTTTATTTTAACTATAAACGTATTAATTTGAAGATAAGCATACTAATGAGTGAAAACAGCTTAAAAATTAATTCTAAGTAATTTTAATTTTGAAAAATAATGAAAAAAAAGGATAATTTTTGCTTAAATTTCGTCATTACGGCAACAATCACGGTGAACAATGTATAAATAAATATACAGTTTTTTTAATTTGTATTTATGTTTACACTTATTTTGTATGCAATGAAGCAAAATAGTTAAGAAATATTCATATGTTCTTGAGATATGTCAAAATATATAGTATTAACTGCATATTTTCCTATTATTGCATCCAAAATCTAAGAATAAAAAGTAAAAATTCAACTTTTAATTAATATTTCTAAAATCTTCTGCTTCAGAGCATGCATCAGATTATATGAAACATGCATAGAAAGTATCATTTAGTTTTATTCATAAAATTGTGAGTTATGGCTGTTACCATTGGCAATATTTACTGAAAAACACATTTTTCAGAAAACAAGTTTAAAGTTTTCATAAAACAATTTCTTAGTGAAAAATGCATCCCTGATAATTAAAATCTCCTTCTTTTTAATTGACACCTTGTTTGTATTTTCACAAACATTGCGCTTTTTCTTTAGAACAAAGCGTAATTTTTTTCTTTGGGTTTTTGTAAAACTTGCGGAATGGCGCCAAGAGTCATGATTTTGCACTTTATCAAGTTTTAGAATTCCCTGCTCAGTGTAAAATTCAGAACACACAGCTAACCTTGAAAATGCTTCAAGCAAACCTATAAATCCATCATTAAATAACATTAAATAACAACACTTGTTATTTAATGTTATTTAATGATTGCTCCAAACATTAATGTTCGCGAGGAACAATTTGCAATAAAATGCCATTAAAATGTTTTTTGATATTTTGAGTTTTGCCATGTATGCACTTTTTAGTAACTCTTGTTTACGTAATCAACTCCATATATGTAGGTTTAATTAAATTCAAAATATATGTTGATATACCAGAGGTTTTTGGCTGATTTCTTTCTTTTCTGCAATCGCACATTGATAGTTGCACCAACTCGTTGATTGAGGAGGTCATTGTCTTCGAAGAAGAGCTACAATGGAACAAGCAGCTAGTACAGCCTGCTGCATCTCAATTAAGTTTCCAACATTACTTCTAATTGCAATCCTTAATTCTGTATATAAATATACAGTAATTCTGTAGTTTATCAATAAAAGAACCAATCAATTTACCTTTCCCTTTCAATCCAGGGGTGGAGTTTTTTATTTTTCGTAGTGCACTATTAATATTAAACCTTTTCTGTACATGTCCAATGCATTCCAGTTTCTTGACCGAATCTTTACCATATATATTTTTCACAATTAAAAACCCCTTAGAATCTCCATCCTCATAATACTCCGTGTACTTCAGCTTTCGTAATTTAATAAATCATTCAAAAAGCGAATGAACACCACCTGCTTCCATACCCGAAGCTGCTTCTTTATAATTTGCAGAATAATTATGTTACGCTATATATATTATGAACTACATGTCGTGCTGAAGATTGCATTGCATTTTGTTTAGTTTGTTGTAAATGATGCAAAAATGTGACATAGCCTTCAAATCAAGACTGTCAACGCTAATCGACAAAGCAGTAACTCATCCATTCAACGTCGAATACCCTCTGCGCCAAACTAAATACGAAATTAAGGGAAAAAACTACCGCCAGATTCTTAAAATGTATTACAAAATATCTAAACTTAGTACGATGGTTTATAATTTACTAAATCTTGATGATAAATAAAGTTTCTAAATAAGTATGTCTATTTAAACGCTCACTTCCGGTCCAGAATATTGGAACTTCCGGTTTATTCCGTTACAGAAAAATGCTTATAACTCCAGTTCTAATTAACATATCAATAAGCAAAAACTTGTATTTGATAGCTAAAGATGTATTCTTTAAGATAATGTAATAAAGTAAAAATCGAAACTTTGTCCGAAAATCGTCTTTTGTACGAGGTCAGATACCTTTTCTCCAAAACACCGGGCATCGGAAGTGATAATTATATATATGATCTGTTAAACTGAAGGAGCTTCAACGAAATGAGGAATCATTTAGAGGTTGATTCAGAATTTTGATAACCCGAATAACATTTAATGAACTAGTCTTCTGGACATCCTTTCCTGCGTCAATCATTTCCATAGTCGCCAGACTTAACCCCCTAATACTACTTGGCAACTATAGCTGGTTTCATAGTCCAAGAGTTTACTAGTAACAATTTCCAAACATTTTACTGTGGTGCTGTTTGTCCACCAGTAACGGAATATTGGAAGTTTGACCCGGGTTATAATGCAGATGAACAAGCTAGGTTCGTGGATGGTTTTCGCGTTTGACCAGATGTGTAATGCAAATACAAACCAGTTTTCCCCAGAAATTTCGTCATGAAAGCATTCCTTCCTTTAAGGTTCTCTGCCATACCTAAATAATTCCATCCAGTAATTTAAAAAGGTTTTTTAATTGTAATTCTTGAGAACAATTATCCGATCTCGGATCAATCCATGAACTGTCAATGAATCTATGAACTGCTACACTGTCCCAAAAACATCACATTAATATCACAATAACTTAACCAAGTTAATTACGTTTAATGTTTTTCCATTCAATTATATTTGTTTATTTGCGTTTATTTGTGTACATTATACTGATATTTATAGTTATATTTCGCCATCAACTGTAATTTATGGTATTGTATTGTAATGTCATTGTTATCAGCAGCTGTATGTCTCGGCCAACAAGTTCTCTATGCCCTAATGATAACGTTTCAATTAACACCGATGCGTGACTGTGGAGGTGTTCTTCTCAAGACGGTTAGCGTGAAGAAGCGACACCAGTTCTACCAGTGGCGATGTGCTGGTGCTTCCCACACTTAGTCCTGTACTGTCCTGTCCGATCTCAGAACAACTGAACTTTCGGATTTTAAAATATACTAGATCCATATCATAAAGTTGTGTCAAAGCAATTCAAGATTCTAAAGAATTCTCTTCATTGCATCAAGCTGTTCAGCAAAAACAATATAATTTCGCTCTTTGTTGAATACTTTTACACAATTTACCAATTCATCGATACTAGAATGCTATGGGCATAGTTCATTAAACGACTTGTACTTTCATTAAATAATTCAAATCAACAATACGAATAGAATATGAAACAGGTGACCGGATAATATCAAGCGTTTCGACCTCGGTTATCCTGTCAACTCAACTATTTATGTATTACAAACTAATGACTCAGGACTTCCGAAAGAGTTTTGCTTGGAATAACGCCCTACGGATCAAAAGTCTTTCCGCAATAGATGACTGGAGGCAAATGGCGACGGATGCTTCGTCAAAAGCGGCCAAGGACGCATTCCAGCAAACTTTTATTGGAATTTTCATCGACGCCCAATCTCAATTGTCAGCAGAGGCGTGTATAAAACAATAAGATACGCATCATAACAGTTGGTGTCTCCTTTTGAGTTGCGGTGCGAAGCGAAAGTTCTGTCAAACTCTTTATTCGAAATAGATCAGTTGTGTCAAACCGGAAGGACAACAGGGAAAGTGTGACCTGTTTCTGGATATTAATTGTTACCATAATTGTTGTATGGCCTTTTTCTAACATGTCCAACTAGAGAAAGCATTAATGAACGTTGCATAATCGTCTGGTTATTTGGAAGGTTGAAAAACTTTCCATTGCAGGTAATACAGGTCATTAGCTATTCAAAACTCAGTTGATGCTGACGGAGGATGAAATGCGGAACATGGAATAAAACTAAATAAATAAAAGTAAAAGATCTTTTCATTAGGATTAGGTTTTACTTAACTTTATAAAGTGGCTCTTTGGGATTAAATGCAATACCGCAGTAATAGTTATGCTCCTGAGAATATGACTTTGAAGAAAATGCATGACTGTGTAATGAATGAAGATGATATGTACGAACTCAGACGGGGTTAGTATTTTAATGAATCCAAATATGTGTTAAAAAATTAGCTTAAGTAAAATGTGATATTTTAGTGTATATTTTTATTATATTATTTTCATCAATTTATCTGTTATCTATACATATTGTTGCGTGCGTACGAATTCGCAATGAATTGAATGCACAAGTGAATAAATTTATTCTTATCACAACAAATAAAAACAAAATGCTTAAATTTCCTTAGAGACATTTGTACAATATGGCGATTTCTCACAGTAGTTTTCTTTTAAACTACTAAAATGTTTCGATTTTAATTCGAAACAGAGAAAGCGAATCCGATTTCACTGCGAATTCGCTACAGTAAACAACAACAGTTATCCAAACAGCAACTGAATTGAGATGTTTTCCTCCAGCTTTTATAAGCTTTCTAAATCACGCACGAGAATTTTCTCGCATTTTTTTTACTTTTCTAGACAGGCAAAGAGTACAATGATGATGTTAAAGTCGCATTCTCTTGTATTTAAAATTTTCCCGCGTAGCTTTTTGTTTTCGTCTCGTGCTACATTGCACGGGAATATAAAAGAATTTTAATTACAAATTCTAACCGTAACAATAAAAAAGGAAGAGTGTGTCTGTATATCTTTCGCTCGTGCTGCGCGTAAACTAATAGACTCAGGGCTACGAAATTTGGTACATAGGTGCACAAGAGCTAGTGCCCCTCGAAGCGATTTTTTGCAAAATTCGATTGAGATTTTTTATTTAATATTTTTGATGAAATCGAATTCCCTTTCATAATATCAGCAATGGCACGCAGCCATTGTTGCTGATATATCACTGTTGCCATTGTTTCTGATATCAGCACTGTTGCCACTCGGGAAAATGAGGGCGATAATTCTGCACTGTTTTTAAATTTAATGTTTCTCTTGGATACTGGACGTCTGTCGAGAGAAGTTAACGGGAAGTTGGTTAATTTATTCATCAGGATAATTAATATTTGTATAAAGGTATATTGCTTATTTCATTGTAAAATTTTTTTATATACAATACATTTTTATTTAAATTTGTGTAGTTTATTATTATTATTATTATATTTTTGATAAAGTTGTTCTTCAGAGCAAAATTCTATGCAGTTTTTAAATTTAACGTTTGGTGTTCCCTTTAGGCATTTTTCCGGTATATTTAAAAACCAAACGAAGGCTGGCTAGCGGTTAATTTCAAATAAAAGAAAACAATAAACGGATTTAGGCTTCATTACACTAAACAGCATGGAAATATCTTTTTTGAATGGACATTAGCTATTTTTAGGCTTCGCCACTACCAAGGCCAGAAGTTGTGGTCATTTCATTATGGAGGCACCTAATAAGGGACCATCGTTACCCCTTATGAGGGCACAGACAGGTGACAGGTAACAGCAGAATCCGGATACCCGGGTGACTTTCACTGTTCGGATCCCGCTACTGTCCAGAAAAACAACATTACCAAACAAGGGCTCCCAAACAGGGGGGGAAGACAGACGTTTTGCGGATTTTTACGATAACCAATGCTTATTTCACAATATATGACAATACAAAGATACCTCATATCAAAAGGTAGTGTTACTCCAAGTAACTGTACGTTTTCAAGCACGTTGGGCATTTAAAACATAGCATTAAACATTTTATAAGGTATTTCTCCCACCGTTTTCGGCGTGCCTTCGTGGTGTAGTGGTCAGCACACTGAGCCGGTATTTCAGAGGTCCGTGGTTCGATTCCCGGCGAAGGCGACTGCATATTTTTCATCTCTCCTGCTTCCAAATCAAATCCTAATGTCTCTACAACTTAACTGCACGAAAGTGGTGCTTTGTTGAATTCAGACGGTAGTAATACATCGTTGCACATAATACATTAATAGTGCATTCGATATATTAATATATACAATACATAAATAAAAGTTCCTAAATTCTAGACATATTGCAGAGCAAGACGGGACAGACAGGGAAAAGTGGACGGAACACCATAACTATGGTTATGCTGACACAGGTATTGCTCCGTCGCACTACTCTACAAGTCCAAAAACATCCCAGCCTTTTGGGCCCTGTGCCTTCGGGGTCCAAAAGGTGCAACAACAAGCAGCGAATGATCGCTACCCACAACTTCAGGACCATCCCTTCCAGGTGGGAATATGGCCCTTCATCCGTTGGTTCGGCATTTATAAATTCTGGACAAAATTTACAATTGGTACCATTTACAGTGGTGCATATAATATCATTTGCAATATTTTTTATGTTATCCAAATATAATATGATAAAAGTTAGGATAAAGAAAAATGAGAAATTCTTAAATAAGGAATAAAATGAAATGATAATAAAAGAAAAATAAACTTCATTGTCTTTAAAAGGCTTTGTTTTTCTTTTAAGTAAGTCTTTATCATTTGAAAGTTCTTTTAATAAGTTGTTGTCATTTGAATGTCTTTTCCTTTCATAAGTTTTATCGAATTGAAATTTCTTTCCTTTTAAAAGTCTTTGTCATTTAAAAATTCTTTTCTTTTACAGAAATGTAAAGTTATGTACATGCTTTCTCCTGCATTAAAGCCTAGGTACTTCGGCGTAGCATTCGACTTCCCTAACTACTATACCATCTAGGCAGCGCATAGAAAATATCTTAAAACAGAGTTTCACAAACCGTTTTCAAGTGGAGACCGCTTTTACAAATAAGAATGTTATGCTGCCCACCTTACTCATTCTCTCTTTGAAAGCACCCTTTTAGCATATGTTACTACTAATATACTGTTACGTTATTTTTTCTTCTACGTTCGTACGGGTTTCGTGTGGATTTGGAGTGAATAATGACGATACTACTTGATGAAGTATCGAAACACACTTTATTGGTTAGCATTGTCAGGACAGCTCCAAAACACAGTTTCACAGTCGTCGATGAACTACAATAAACACGCTGACACGTTCAGCGACACAGCCTTCACACTGTCGGCAATAAACGGTGGAGACAGCTTCACTGCAAAGCACCCGAGTACAGCTCCCAACTCTGCTTGGTCGTTCTCGGAACTCCACGTACTCTCGAGACTCTCCACGCGATGCACTCGATGATACACAAGAGTCTAGCTCTCGACTCAGCACAGTCTAAGACAAAACTCGACGATGCATTTATTCGCGACGCACTAAAAGACTCTCGATGCACTCGACGACCAACTCGGCGCTAGACTTCGAGACGCTCAATGACTGACTATCAGCTCGCTAGACGAAGCACACACTCTGACTCGCCCTCGCCTCACTCTAACTCGCCTCGACGAGGCACACACACTAACTGACTGCGGACCAGCAGGGTTTATATAGCTTTCGGCTTGTGTTCGAGAACATTTTGGGCTAAACCGGTAAGAATTCTTTTCAGAAGGTTCACCGTCATGATATATCGCCAATTATGTCGCCAAAAGGGCGATTTCACTCCAAATGTGGCAACCCTACATTACCATGCCATTTTATGGCAACCCTAAAACTGTTTTGCGGGGAAGCCATCTTACCGCGCTTGTACATTTCGTAACAATACTTTATAGAGACATTACAATTTTTCCGAAGCTTGGAAACAGAAAAAATCCACAATGCCATCGCCGAGATACGAACCAGGGACTTCCCGAATACACGTCAAGCTTGTTTCCATTTACACCACGAAGGCATGCGGAAAGGAAGAAGAAAATATCTTACAAATTACATTTTTAAAACACATTTAACTAACATTCATTTAATTTTATACTGGTGTTGATCGACTAAGTTAATACAAGACAAGTTTTGTTTTCTAATAATTCAAAGCTGTTAGAGTTTGTATAATCTTTACCTTATTAAATAAAAATTAAATAAATGTCGGTACTCAAACCAATGACAGCCTGCCGATTCTATTAAATAAAAATTAAATAAATGTCGGCACTCAAACCAATGATAGCCTGCCGATTCTTGCATAGTTGTTTTATATTTGGATTTATGATGGTAAGCTTAAGTCTGAGATCGACAAGTACATTAAGTCAATTTTAGTCTTCTCTTTTTTATTTAAGTTAGTGATAAAAACGTTTTCTTATACACATACGCAGAAGCAAACTGAAGTATAAGTGCCATTGTACAGTTCACTATATTCCGTCTTCACTGGCAATTAGATATAAAAATTAACCATACCTTTTACTTGGAATTTAATTCTAAATCTGATGTCATTAGAGAGTTCAATTAACAGTTCTTTATCATCGAAAGGACAATTTATTATTTTCCTAACCGCTATAGAAAGATAAAGAACTCATGAAAATTCCGTATTTTCTGCCTCTTGGGAAATAAGTTTCAATTTGTGACCTGGAGTTATCTCTATTTTAAACTAATAAACCAGAAATCAAGTTTCCTTTGAAACCTCTTTAATGTGTAGAGTGTTTAGGATTTTTGAAACAGACGATGTGAAGAATGGGCAGTACCCTCACAGAGATTCGAACCCTGAATATGCGTTGAGTAGGCTTCCAATTACATTACGAACGCATGACGCGGAAGGGAGGGAGACAATACCTTACATACGTCCCCCTTTAAAAAGCGACTGGGGGTTAGGATACACAATCGCCAAATGGAATAGTAACTAGTCGTGATGACCCAATTGCCAGATTCTGGTGGTGAGTCCACCACCTTTGAGTTCAGGATGTGAGAATGTTGTAGAGACATTAGGATTTTTTATACAGGAAATGTGAAAAATGTGCAATGCTGGCTCCGGGATTAGAGCCCTGGACCTCTCGAATACGCGTCGAGTATGCTTCCAATTAACCCACGAGGGCATGCAAAAAGGAGGGAAAAAATACCTTGTAAATATGTCATGACCATTTAAAACAACTAGGACGGAGACAGAGACTTGTTCGTTTAGATCTGAGGGCACACATGAAAGATATGTCTGTGTGCTTAGCAACATATCTTCAGCAGCAATTTATAAGTAACAGAATGTTTTTGTAAATTTAGGAGGACAAAAAATCAAGCTTCAAGGACCACTGTTTCCTGGACCTGGACCTGGAAAACACTGTTTTAATCCAATCATGTTTCCGACAAGGAATTTTGTATTTTAAAAGGAAAGTTTTTTTCCACTCTTATACACAATTATTATTAACACACAAATATGGGCTTAAACACATATTAAAATACGCGAATTCACTGTGTATTATGTACTGTTTTCAGTTATCAATGTCATCAACTTGACTGAGACATATTTTTTCCTCCATTTAGCAAAGGGAAGATAAATTAATTTGATTTATTAATAAATTAATCTGTTTCCAGAGATTATTTTGCTAAGACATCATTAATATGAAAGATATAATTGTCGTTTTTACACCTAGTTTCAATCCCTAAATATTAAACATATAAATCAAAGAAATTGCCGAATGCGGAAATCACAAGAAATCACAAGATATATAGATATTTGGTGCTAGATTTATATATAGCAATTATTCTAACATACATATTTTGACACAAACTCGGAATTTTTCTGAAATAAAATTCCAATTTTGTTTTTCCATATTCGATTCTAAGACTCAAATTTTGCCTAGATATAAAATTTTGTAATTTTTGGTGAGAAATTAAAAATTTATCTTGTCGCTTTTCTTTTAGTTTGCTCCAGGAACTTCTTGGCGAACTTCTTAATTTATAGCAACCTATTTTCCTATTCTTTTTTTCATTATACACGAGCAGAAAAAAGGTCATCGTTCATTCTTTCAAATAATTTTAACAAACTGGCCCTACTTGGCGTTATTATGGCTTATAACAAATATGCCAACTTTCAAAATGCGCCAATATGTAAATTCACGTATATCTTAGGAAATTTTGAATAAAAACTCCAAGTTTTTGCAGGTATGCTTAGAAATACATCTACTTTAAAATGATGGTAAAAATGTTATGGGTTATAATTCAAAATGTTTTTCGATAAATTTATAAAAACTCTTTAAAAATACAAATTTTAAAAATAAATCCCCCCAAATGGATGAAACCTAAATTTCGAAATGTTAAAGGAAAAATCATAAGTTTAATAAAAAAATAAGTTTAATAAATAAGTTTAATAATCATAAGTTTAATAAAAAAGAGATATTAATAAATATATATCAAATTCAATAAAAAACGAGGAGCTAAAATTTTGAGAGCTGATATTTGAAAACTACTCGTGCGATTTTTACAAAATTTGACACTCTGGCATAATCTGAGTCATAGAAAAGAAACATGGAAAAAAATCGGTATGTTTTTTCAGAAAAAGTCCGATTTTATGTGAAAATACCTATGTTAGAACAATGCTATATATAAATCTAAATATAAATCCTAAGTCACACTTTCGAAGCATGGAAAACGCAGGTTAAACTTCCACAATCAGTCCAGTAGAACGGGAGATATAGAACCGTCTCCTTTTTTTTGTGTGTGCAAGGTATATGTATGTATATATATATATATATATATATATAGCCCCCCTGCCGATAAAGAATTTCGAACACACAACCCTTCTGAGTAAGACACCGAAGAAAACACTTTATCCACATCCCGCTAGAAAGAACGTAAGTTAATTAATGCATTTTCTGGCCATTTATATTTATATCTTCATGCACATTCCCTTTTTATTATTATATATACATTAATTTCAATCTTTATTATTTGATTTGTTTTTGCAAAGATAGCATTGTGTTTCTTAATTTTCTAATGTTTATTTCAATTACTTTGAGTTCTATTTCATAATTCCAATTAAGATTACCAATGTTTAATTTTTATAAAAATAGTCTTCAATTAACATGCATAAAAGCGAAGGTGTCGGGGGACAATTACTCAAGTATTTTATCAATTTTACTACATAAATTGCTTTTCACTCAAATTTTGTATTAGCGAAAATGCTTAATTCAGAATGAGTTAATTTGGTACTCTCCTTTGGTTCTAAATCCCATCACTTCACGGAGCTATTTGGCCTAACTTAATTTGCCAATCTGGCGTCACCATTATTACTTCAGTAAAAGACGAAACACCTTAGTATTTATTAATTATTGTTCATTGAACGGGAGTTGGTTTGTTCCCCTTGAAAAGTCAACTAATTTCCGATCAATAGGGATAATTAATTGCTTTTAATTTCATTTCATTTTCAAAGTTTGAAATTTTGTTATTCATGATTTAATTCAGATTCCCGTAAAACATTTTTAACAATTTACATTCAAGTTACTTTAAAGCACATGTTTCGGAATTAAATTTCCTACATATGGACTCACTCTATTTAGATACTTCTACTAAATTTATATTAGGAGATAATATAATCAATATTTCTTTAGTAAATATATACAGTCAAAAGTCGTTAATTCGGAAACCCATAATCCGGAATGATCTATAATCCGGACTTCAAAGCTAAAAACTTTCTGCGCATGTGCCGCGTTAGCATATGCGCACAGGCGTTTTACGCGTGCCCGTAAGAACTTGACTACTGCGCATATGCGTGTGAGCAAGTGCAGAATACGTTTTCGCCTGCGCGTTTAATGTATAACGGACGGTGTAAGCTAAAATTATCTAATTATCTATTTCAGTTAATGTTAATGATTGCGTTGTTCCTTAATCTTCGAGTTGAATCCCGCTTATTATTTTTTGTAGACTGTAAGAGCAATTTTATAAAAGTAAGCTTGAACTTTCGATTATGTCAAATAGAATTTCCGATGCTGGAACTTCCAAAGGATCTACAAAACGAAAGTATGTTTCAATGTCCAACAAACAAAAAGTGAAATTGCTGCAAAAAATGGATAAAGACATGAAGAATGTGACAGAGAGGTTAGTGAAAACGAAAAAATTTGATTGACAAGTTAGTCGGTATTCTCGGCACAGCAATTAACGGGACTTGAACGGCGGAACTTTGTAACTGAACAAGAAATTATGTCTGTTTATACAATTAAACAGAAAGTATTATCACATAAAACGAAGCAACTTAAACAACTTACATTGAAAGAAATGTTTAATAAAGTAAACAAATAAATATTAAGCTTTTTTTTTTTTTTTTGTAAATTTTGATACCCTTTAGATCATAATTGTTCTTTATTTCATAAATTACGGTTTCATATTTTTAATTTTAGAATTTCTGCATGCCATCTTACGAGATTTAAACTGATGATCCGGAAAAATCGATAATCCGGAATCGCCGAAGTCCCGACGAGTCCGGATTAACGACTTTTGACTGTATATATATGTAATAATAAAATTCCATAGTCAAGAATACACTTAAAATTCTAACTGTACGTTCTTTTCATTTTTAATGGCGACGTTCTCTTATTTGAAAGTACGTGGAATTAAATCCACAGTAGTCAAGTTGTTTTTCTAGCCTTTTCTACACGTACAGTTATAGAATGTTCTGGAAATATTTAAAGCGAACTGGATTGGCTGGCGAGGCTGACGTCATTTCTTGGAAGCTCCGCCTTTCCAGAGGCTATAAAAGGACTCGCAAAAGAATATCGGGGGCTTTTTCTTAAATGTCACGATGTAATAAACTTCATACAAAAAGTTATTAGTAATTCTTTTTATTTACTCCGGATATCTGATTTTGTAACTGCTATTTTTCCTGAATAATAATAAATGGATCCTGTTTTTTTTTAAAACTTATCGTCTGATAATTTAAGCTACGACTGAAGCTGGTACATCACACACACACACACATATATATATACAAGTTAAAAAGAATATTCTTAGTGCTTCCTGCTTTGATACTGTGGTTCCGATGAAAAAATTTTAACATAAGTTAACTAAAGAACAATGAAAAGTGTAAACACTAAATAAACAATATTATCACTAGAATATTTACAAATAAAATTCAGATCTAATTTTTGACCATTAAGGCCTTTTTCAGTTTGTTCTCCTTTCTTTAATTTATATATATATATATATATATATAATTTATAATACAAGCGTACAAGCAACCGACAGTTTATGGGAATCTGCAACGTTATTGATAAAAGATGTTTGTAATTCCCTATTTATATGCTTCGTACGGAATCATCACTTTTTGCTCCTTTTTCTCATGGAATGATCACACAAAATCACAAAATGGTATCACAAAATGTCTTCCTCCTTTCAGGAACTGTAGATTCGCTTTCTTATAACCAATTCAGAAACGATTCAATTAACTTTTCGTATTCACTTCTTTTCGCCTTGTTTCTTTTGCTGTCTTCAGATTATCATCTGAACATTACCGCACTTTTTTTTATCAGCTGTTTTCAGGAAGTGAAATACGATTAGCTTCATTACATCTCATGCTTGTCGATTACGAATGCAGTTTTCTTTCTTGAACTTTGTTTCCATTTTGCTTGCTACTTTTCTTATCTGTCTGAAGTGCTATTTTTTGCTGTGTTTTACTACATCCGGCTTAATTATTCGTCTCTTATCTTGTCCGCTTTTCCTGCTGTCAGTCTTGGACATTAAAGGAAAAAAAATCATAGATACTGTTAATAATTTAAAAACGTTTTCTCTAATCATAGAGTTCCAAAAAAAAAAAAAAAAAAAAAGAAAGAAATTTTATTTCAGAGATTACATTTTTTTAGCTATCTGATTTTGCGTGTGTTTGTTTCTGTCTGACCTACAAAGCTTATTCGAGAATTCATTTGCACGAATTTTCGAATCTTTTAATTCTATTCCTTGACTTTCTTTCTTTCTTTTTAATTCTTTCGTTGACGTTCACTTTTTTTATTTACCTTGCCAGGTTTAGAGCTGTGTTGGTAGTTTTATGTTATTTAACCAGTTATTTACAATTTCAGCCTTTACTATAACTTCTTTTTCCCGTATTGCTCTGCAGAGTGAAAATGAATCCCGAGTACTTAAATTGAGTTTTTCGGATTTTAGGACACAGCGTGCTTTTGGGATGGTGTGCGCGTTACGTCGTTAGTTTCCTGCCAGCTCTGATAGTTGTAATTATTCGGCTTTGCATTCCATCGCTGCCGACATTTTAATTCTGATGCCCCTGTAGAGTTAGTGAGCCAGTTTCTAGTAGTAATTAATTACGTTGTTAGTTTACTGCCAGCTCTGATAGTTGTAATTATTCGACTTTGCATTCTATCGCTGCCGGCATTTTAATTCTGAAGCTCCGGTGGAGTTAGTGAGCCAGTTTCTAGTAGTAATTAATTGTGTAGCCTTTGACTACTGTTCAACATTAACAATTTGGACTTTCTGTTTTAATTTGCATCACCACGAGTTGTGGTTATATTGCAGCCAAAGAGAGCGCTGTTCCAGATTCTCTTTAAATAAAAAGGATGTTTATGAACTTTTCACTACTTCCTCCTTGTTACATAGCGATAATTCGCTTTGTGTGTGTTGGTGTTACTGGACTAAACAGCATTACCAGAATAAGTATAACTCTACAACTGTTATACTTTCGATGAATGTTTATGATTTTTAGGTGTACAGTTTTGAATAGTTCTCAGCTAATCGATTTCTATATATACGAGGGATATTTCCAAAGCTCTAGGAATTTGAGTATAATTTTTTTATTTCCTAGATTTTCATCAACTTTTAAGATGCAGCTTTTCAACATAATCCCCGTTTAATTAAATATAGTTATCGCAACAAAAAAAAAAAAAAAAAAAAAAAAAAAAAAAAAAAAAATTTCTTTAAGCCGTTCTCAAATAACTTTTTCGGTGTCTCCTTTATCTCTCCTTATGCATGGTTAAACTCTCAAATCGAACACCCCGCAAAGGTTTTTTTCAAATGTGGGAACAGAATACTTCTCGCTAACAATTAAATTAAACAATTTTCATAAAAAGAAAATGATGGCTTTTCACATTTTCCATGGCCTTAGCCATAGTTGCTATTCTTTTAGCACTACCAAGGAGGCACGTGTGAATTAAGGTTATCACGGACGCGAGTAACTTTGTCTCGCAAGGAAAGGGACGTAAAAGACTATATTTCTTATGTTCCTTTCCTTGTTATTTAAATTTTTAATTTTTTACCTTTGTTTTAATGTTCATTTATTCGGATTCGAACTTTAAATGTTTTTTTTTTCTTTTTTACTTCCTTGTACGAAGTAAAAAAGGACGTATTGTAATCGCGAAAAGTTTCCGCCAGCATATTTCAACGAAAATATCCATTTTGACCGCTATCGAATGCAATTTAACGATGTTTTCGCATGACATCTGTACGTAAGGACAGAATAAAAGACTATTGTCCCCCCAAAAAAATTATAAAACTGATTTAAAATGAATTCTGAAAAGAATTTTTCGTGGCATCTGCACGTACTATCTCGCATAACTCAAAAACCAGTAGCCTCAGAACGTTGAAATTTTGTATATGGGACTGCTATAACATGTAGATGTTCACCTCGTATTTTGGTTGCAATCGGCCGCACCAAAAGTATATAAATATATGTATATATATATATATATATATCCACTCTGTTAACCGGCTCAGTGATCTCAGTTTCTTTATTCTTATACGTTTGTAAGTTGTGCATTTTTTGCTTTAAAAATGATTGAATCGTGTTGTTCTTATCTTCCGGTTAAGGTTTTTATGCCTTTAATAAATCTGCATGCAATATTTGTGGAGTTATCAACAATTTAAAAGTTGTTTAAGTGCAGCTAAGCCTAATGAATTTTCGATGGCGGACATGTTTGTTTACATTTTAAACTTGCCAAAATAGCGGATTTGTTGCCAATCTAGAGAAACTGAGCTTCGCAACAACAAAAATCATGCTTAATTAAACCATGTTTAATCCATTCTAGAATTTATTCGAGGAAATAAGTGTTTAAGATTTACTTCGTAATTTTTAATATAGATATTTGGAGTTTTTATGTATTTTTGCCTTGTCGCGAAGTGAGAACTGAATTAATTGAATGAGAAATACTCAATAGTCTATAAAAAACTGTTTCTGTTTTGTTTTGTTTGCTTAATTTCTTTTATACATCGTTTTAGATTTATTATAGTATTTGAATAGAACATGTGGCAATGATTAGATAATTCTTCAAATGAAATAAATTTATATGCATTCTGATTTATATAATATGAACGAAATGTAACGCTGTCAAGTGAAGCTAGCGCCAGAGTGTCGCTGTGGTAAACAAATATAGTGAATTTTATAGAGTTCATTTACTCTATTGTGGTTTATGCGCTATCGACGAAGTAGATTTAATTTTACCCATTACATTTAATGAAATACAAGAAAAATGCGTATAGTTTCATATTCCGTGCAAGGAAGTCATATTGTGCACACATCAGATTTTTTTATTATATATCATTGTTCTTGTGTGATATTTGAATTGTTTTATATGTTTGGATTGATCTTTCCAATAAAACCATATGTCTCAATAACAACATTTTTCATGGTTGCAAAAACAGTGCTAAAAATACTCCAATATCAGTCATACAACTGAATCGAATTAAACAACATTGTACGTAATAGCTGCATAAACACGTCAAGACATGTCTCTAGCTGATAGCATTTACTATAAAGTCTATAAATTGAGCCCACTTCTGAAACAACGTTCATTGTTTATAAGCCCATGGTTCCGGTTTAAAATGGGAAGCAAATAAAGTACACTTTCATACTATGGCAGTTTTTGTTCCATGGTGATTCTGATAAGAATATAAGGATATTTCATATAGGCCATCTACACACATACACATACCTTTTATTCTATTAAAGGGCGTTGGGAAGTAGGGAAAGATAAAGAAATATTTAAGGCAGATAAAACGTCCGGAAAATGGCACGAATACGTAACTTAAGCATTTCATGGAATGAAAGCCATTCCTTTTTTCAAAAAATCTGCATGATTGATGCATTTGATTTTATGCATCGAAGAAACAGGAGAATTTCATAAAACACAAACTTTATAACTTTAGCATATTTACAAATAGAACTTTAAAACATCACCCTTCTGTCTCCCTTTATTTTTAAAAAATTCTTCCCCACGATCATACGTTCCCATACGTTACTAGTTCCCATACGTAACTAGTTAAGTAGTTAACATTCTTATGGAAACGCCGACCGCATCGATCATTAAATGTCTCATCAGTCACTGAGAACACGGCCAAGAGTGAACTAACTCATGGAGGTAGGAAAGGGAGGAGGGGCCATTCCGCGCTAGAAGTGAAGCACTGCTTTGAAGCTTGGGTCACCAGACGGGGTGTTCTTTGTTTACATTCAGAAGCTCTCTTGACAAGATTCTGATAGTATTTCGACACTCGACAGTTCCATAGAAATCGAAAAAGGGACACTCTCGCATGAAAGAAACATTCATAGTGTAATGGATAATAGCAATTTGTATAGTTTACTGACATTTATGCAAAAATCACATCTCGGTTATTTTTCGATAACTAACAACAGCGATTTTGATTATGAATTTTATCAATCAACAGCGATTTGATTATGAATGTTTTATAAAATTCTAAGCTCTTGCACTACAAAAATATAGATTTTAAGAAAATTGCTAAAAGAGATCTGCCAAAATTTATTTTCTATATGATTTGAAAAGTTTGAAACTTGCTGGCTAAATGTAAATATAAAATTATGTATGTTAAAATATTTGTAATTAGGCACATAGGTCAGATTAAGTTTTTACTAAATAGAGTAACGCATGCAAGGGCTATCTGCCTAAAGAGAGAGATGCCATCGTGGAGGAATTTTGAAGAAAAACTGACCTTTGAGTGGGTATTAAAAATAATACTTATAATTTTCATTCAAATTATATTCATATATATTTTTTATGTAAAACTTTCGGGTGTATGCTAAATTAGTGTGAATTACTTTACACGAAAAATATAGTGAATGCACAGAAATTAAAGATTTGCACATGCCGCAAATGATAAATAGGAAATATGTATGGGTATTTATGCATGTGCTTGCAAAAAGCACATGTATCTGCCTTTGACAAAATACTTAAATATTCATTAAATTATTTATAAATGTATTTGAAATGAAGAATTTATTCACTTATAAACAACTCTGAAAGTACTGTGAAGAAATCTAATGATTAAATGTATCTCATTTATAATGATTATAAATGTTATCTAAATATATAATAACCTTAATATTGAATTGTAAACATAAATTGAAATCCTGTTGACAAATACGTTATAAAACTATTTAAGCAAGAATTGTTCGTATTGGAAAGCAATCTGTTAAAAGGTATTGTAAAGCAAATGCTATGAGATGCGCACTTAAGAACGTAATAAAGAGTTTTGGAATATGTATTGCTGAAATGAAGGGTAAAAAAAATCTGATAAGTATAATTAAAAGAATTATTCCCTTTACATTTTATAATAACTCAGTTACAAGTTTTAAATAATACTTAAAAAAAAAAAAAAAAAAAAAAAAAAAAAACACCTATTTTATTCCCTTTCAGAAATGTTCAGAGAAAGTCAAATACTATTTAATACCTATTTAATTATTAGCGAAATACTTATTTAAAGTATTTCGCTAATTCCTAGCAATTCTCTAATTTAAGGTATCTGCCTACGTTCGGAGCACTTTTTTTAAAAAACATAGAATTCTGATGAAATATATATTTATTTAGTCAAAATATGATATCAAATCATGAAAATAGGTAAATTTTTGGGAATATTTTAATAAATTTTTGAAATATATGCAATTTTATGCAAATTTTTAGGAGAATTTAATGCTTACGTTAAATGTCGTATATTTTTTCTCACAGCATATATTTCAATTTTATTTATACTGTATACTACTACAACACTTATCTGTGTTATGAACTAAAATGTTTATGATATTTCTAAAATTTACTAAAATATGTGTAATTACATGAAAAAACACAGTTTTTTGTAAAATATTTCTTATCGTTTTATATAGAAATACTTATAAAACAATCAAATTAATAAATATTACTTAGATTGTAGCTTAAAACCTAATAAATAATGTAGAAAACATTTTAGTGAAATTTAATAGAGATACCTTTAGAACATTTTGAGTAATTACATTTCTTGTATGTAAAAACACTAGAAAAATTAGTTTTTCAAAAAACGCATTTAAAGATTTCACATTAACAGGAAAACTGTTCTGTTGTATTTACACACTTAAAATTCTCCACATTTGTACATCACACCCTCCATATCTTTATACTTAAGTAATTTTGATTTCCTATTTGATTTAAATTTTTTTTCTGGCTATTTTCGAAATGAGCGACGAATGAATTTTCGAGTTCTTTATTCTTTCGTTATCAATTCCAAAGTAATTTTTAATCATTTCTTGTTCAATTGATATGCCTAAATGTTCAAACACAGGAAGTAATCCAAGATACCCTGAATTAAAAATTAAAACGGCTATATATGCACCCAGCAACATAGTCTTTATACCTAATCGCAATGTTGCCAAACCCAGCTAAAAAAACCGCAATGTTGCCAGTCCCAGTTCAAAGAATTAAGGCAAATAATTATTGCCAGAAACAAAAAAAAAGTACCCAGAATTAAAATGAAATGTTTTAGCACAATTTTACACACAAACAGGTAAAAAAAAACACGGATAACAATATTGTTTACCTTTAAGTTGAGCCTTTTAAATGGCACTTCCGGTCTTTCTGCTTTCACTTCCAGTGCAGTTAATTGGCTATACCTTCTCTTCTAATTATCACAAACGTAAAAATGAATCATTTTCGGAATCCTACAAAACTGACCTTTCAAATTGGGCAATAAAAAAAAAAATCGAATTTTTTCGCCGAAATTGTTTTTTTAACGTAGGCAGATACCTTAAAATGAACCGAATAGAGCATTAATTATAAATTGACTTACATTTTTCGATTTAAAAGAAGCCAAAAAATCATGTCATATTTAAGAAAGTATTTTAGGAAGAAGCTCTATAAATAGAAAAGAAATAATGCATAATTTTAATATTAATAATACAATAAACTTTGATCTTAATTTTTGTACCTTAACCGAATAAAATCGAATTACCTTATTTTTTTTTTCTAATGTAATTAACGAAAACTTCTGAAAATATTTCATTCAAATTAAACCATTCTGAGAAAACTGTCCTGTGAAAAGTATAGCATTTAATTCCGTTCAGAATGAAATGTTGTTTAAAAATATGTTGTTTTCACATACTTAGGACTCTGAAGTGTTGTAGAAAAAGAAAATATATACATTTATATGTATATTTGCGACGTAATTACAAAATATTTACACCCGAACGCGTCAAATCCCATAGAACTCAATGGTAAATGGCCCAATGTTTTGGTCACCACGTAGGGATCGCCGGTGCTTCAGAGCAGGGTACGGAGAAACTTGTTTAGGGCGACTCCATCTTATTTCCTACCTCCATGAACTAACTACAGGGGTGACGATTTAACGTCCACGAAGGAATGGGAAATCTCTCTTGTCTCTCTCCGTCCCAATTTTGATATAGAACACCTCGGTGGGATGACGGATCCGAAAGCCTTCCATCCTTCTTCTACTTTCACTAAGCTCTCGAAAGGACTTTTGGCTTGGCATTATTTTAAGTGCCTCTACGCTTCAAAGGTTCTATACAGATACTTACATCGATGCCTTCACCAGAATTCGAATGTCGCTGAGGCAACTGCTATGCAGTTGTCACGTCGACTCCAAAATTCACCCGTTTAAGTACTCCCTTCACTTAACTTTAAATTTACATCCTGGCTAGGAAATGCGAAGGGAAGTTGAGGAGTTAAGGAACGATAACAAAAAGTTAAATAAAATGTTAGATCTGGCCTTTTTAAGCAACATAAACTAATCTAGACCCTACAAATGAACCTGGCGAATTCTCGTACAGGCGTGAATTAAATACCAGCACAGAATAAGAATGAAAATAATCCTTTATTAATTCAACTCAGAACAGAAAGACATGTACATCGTGCTTTACAATAACACCGACAACTTGCGGTGGAACTTAAACATCATAACATAAATCAGTTCAAGTTGAAATAGAATAGTGCTGGATTAGCACGTTAATTTCCGGCTAACTTAGCTTGACTCAACAAAACCTAACAGGCGTGACAATTATCCGAATTGGCCAAGAGGCAGACTAGAGTAACAGAGAAATAAGCAACGAAACGTGCGCTGGCTAGCGAAAACACGCTCTGAATAAACTCTAAAATTCACCCGTTTAAATACTCCCTTCACTTAACTTTAAATTTACATCCTGGCGAGGAAATGCGAAGGGAAGTTGAGAAGTTCAGGAACGATAACAAAAAGTTAAATAAAATGTTAGTTAACTAAAGAAAACTCTACAAGGACAACCATGTTTTCTTGATGTTGTAAGGATTATGTTAATTTTATTAACAGGTAAATTTTAAGTTCCTTTCCTGTCAAATTCTTAACTTTAACTTACTACTTCCGACCAAAACGTAGTTTTAGAATCTTGCTGAATATTTAATGAGGAGGAGAGGTATTTAAACCACGAAGTTATTTACTGAGTTAGAGAGAAACAGAGTTTCTGATTTACGCGCGTCTGCCTTTTTGGCCACTCTCTCTCTCTCAAAGCTGTTATTACGCTCGGCCGTATTCAGGCCCTTGCTAAGCTTCGTAGTCAAATAAATTAAGGGGGCCAACTCGTTTTGAACCTTGATAGCTTCGGCTATACTTCTTTAGTTAATCTTAGTTTCAGTTTAATTCTTAGTCTTTTAAATTCAAGTCCAAGTGCGGGCTTTGCTTGTACACTCCCAGGCGGAGTTTTGTTAAATCTTATTGGAATAATAAAGGGTTAGTTACCTTTCTAGCTTATTGTTTCTTGTAACCGAACTAAAGCGATTATTCGCTTATCAGTTCTTAGATTTTTCACTTCCAACATTAACTTAGAATTACAAAATGAGGAACTCTACAATGTAAATAATATATATATGTATATATATATATATATATATATATATATATATATATATATATATATATATATATATATGTATATATATATATATATATATATATATATATATGAAATGTAATTTCTCATACATTATTTGTTTTGTGCAGCCGGGGCAACAGGAATGAGACAAATTTTGGAATATAAAGTGGTAGGTTTATTTTAGCATCCATCTCACAAGCGTTTCTTTCGTACCTTGAGCAGAAGCCCTATTTATACATATGTGTGCTTCACGAGGCTCATCCAATCAGCGATATTAATTGAAATCACGAGGTGACGCTATCTTCTCATCAGGAGTGTTCTTAAGGACTTTATGTTATATGACAGATTTATGAGTTTGGCGATTTGGCGGGCGCCAACAGGTTAATATATTTTATACTAAAGAAAGGATTTCGCCAAAATTTAGGAACAGGGATGCAATTTAGGTAGAGAATCGCCAAACACATTATTAAGCAATATTATTAGAATTTAATTTAATCAATTGATTTAAAAATATCATTCATATATATATATATTTATTTAAGATTTGGTTTTGACAGCTTAATAAGCATAGCTGTCTGCACAGTTAAAAAAAAAAAAATTAGTGGTATGTGGAAAAAAGGTGTTTCGCATTATAATTTTTTCTGTTTTCTTAAACTGACATTCTGTTGTCCAAGCAATCTGGGATGGAATCTCAGATTCTACCGAAAAAGGTAGATGCGTCATGTAGAAAATAGTTAGCTTTGCAGAATTTTTTTTTCCAAAGACTCCATTTTTTATTTCAAAGACATTCGCTTTACATTGTATGATGTCATACACATTGACATTAATATATGCAGCTCTACGCGATGAACATCAATTTTTGCTGCCGAGAACACAAAGAAAAAATAATAGGAGCGTGCGGTCTCCCACAAGTCTCAGTCTCCGAATTGTTGTAAGGTGTAATGCGACGTGCTGCGATATCACAAGAGAAATAGCTTGTTCAGTAACGCCACCACATGACATTACAAGACTCATAAGACTTTACCACCACTATCAAACAATTTTAGTTATCTGCACTGTGTCTGTAACCAAAGCCTCTCACTTTCAGGACAGCTGATTGACCAATGATCCTATTGCTTATCTGACTCACATTTCAACTATAACCAATTAGAAGACGTGAAATACAACCGACAAATTACAAAATCGTGAGTAATTCCATGGAGGTAGGAAAGGGAGGAGGGTCCATTCCGCGCTAGAAGTGAAGCACTGCTTTGAAGCTTGTGTCACCAGACGGGGTGTTCTTTGTTCAGAGAAGATTCAGAAGCTCGCTTGACAAGATTCTGATAGTATTTCGACACACGACAGTTCCATAGAAATAGAAAAAGGCACACTCTCGCATGAAAGAAACATTCATAGTGTGATGGATAATAGCAATTTGTATAGTTTACTGACATTTACGCAAAAATCACATCTTGGTTATTTTTCGATAATTAACAACAGCGATTTTGATTATGAATTTGCTTTATAAAATTCTAAGCTGTTGCACTACAAAAATATAGATTTTAAGAAAATTGCTAAAAGAGATCTACCAAAATTTATTTTCTAGAAGATTTGAAAAGTTTGAAACTTGATGGATAAATGTAAATATAAAATTATGTATGTTAAAATATTTGTAATTAGGCACATAGGTCAGATTAAGTTTTTATTAAATAGAGTAACGCATGCAAGGGCTATCTGCCTAAAGAGAGAGATGCCATCGTGGAGGAATTTTGAAGAAAAACTGACCTTTGAGTGGGTATTAAAAATAATACTTATAATTTTCATTCAAATTATATTCATATATATTTTTTATGTAAAACTTTCGAGTGTATGCTAAATTAGTGTAAATTACTTTACACGAAAAATATAGTGAATGCACAGAAATTAAAGATTTGCACATGCCGGAAATGAAAAATAGGAAATATGTATGGGTATTTATGCATGTGCTTGCAAAAAGCATGTATCTGCCTTTGACAAAATACTTAAATATTCATTAAATTATTTATAAATGTATTTGAAATGAAGAATTTATTCACTTATAAACAACTGTGAAAGTACTGTGAAGAAATCTAATGATTAAATGTATCTAATTTATAATGATTATAAATGTTATCTAAATATATAATAACCTTAATATTGAATTGTAAACATAAATTGAAATCCTGTTGACAAATACGTTATAAACTATTTAAGCAAGAATTGTTCGTATTGGAAAGCAATCTGTTAAAAGGTATTGTAAAGCAAATGCTATGAGATGCGCACTTAAGAACGTAATAAAGAGTTTTGGAATATGTATTGTTGAAATGAAGGGTGAAAAAAAAATCTGATAAGTATAATTAAAAGAAGTATTCCCTTTACATTTTTTAATAACTCAGTTACAAGTTTTAAATAATACTTTAAGAAAAAAACTTATTTTATTTCGTTTCAGAAATGTTCAGAGAAAGTGAAATACTATTTAATTCCTAATAATTCTCTAATTTAAAATGAACCGAATAGAGCATTAATTATAAATTGACTTACATTTTTCGATTTAAAAGAAGCCAAAAAATCATGTTATATTTAAGAAAGTATTTTAGGAAGAAGCTCTATAAATAGAAAAGAAATAATGCATAATTTTAATATTAATAATACAATAAACTTTGATCTTAATTTTTATACCTTAACCGAATAAAATCGTATTACCTTAATTTTTTTTCTAATGTAATTAACGAAAACTTCTGAAAATATTTCATTCAAATTAAACCATTCTGAGAAAACTGTCCTGTGAAAAGTATAGCATTTAATTCCGTTCAGAATGAAATGTTGTTTAAAAATATGTTGTTTTCACATACTTAGGACTCTGAAGTGCTGTAGAAAAAGAAAATATATACATTTATATGTATATTTGCGACGTAATTACAAAATATTTACACCCGAACGCGTCAAATCCCATAGAACTCAATGATAAATGACCCAATGTTTTGGTCACCACGTAGGGATCGCCGGTGCTTCAGAGCAGGGTACGAAGAAACTTATTTAGGGCGACTCCATCTTACTTCCTACCTCCATGAGTAATTCGCTCTGCAAACTTTTCAGTCAGAGGAAGATACCGGAACTCTTTTAGGCTCTCGACTAGAGAGAGAGACTCTTGTCGCTAGCAAAATCCTCACATCATGAAGATACTACTTATCCTTCCTAAGTATTAATTGTCATTTGTAATTATTGTGTTGCTAATAGAGGTACTCATAGATTTATAATAAATTCATTTTTAGTTTTATATGCAGTAAGTAATATAGGAAACCTAAATAAACGCAAACCATTGTAACATCTTTAAATATTATAAAATCTTGTAGTTTAAATAATTTAAATAGATGAACATTAAGGTATTTGTGAATGGCAATATTTGAAACCAGACTCGACTGCCACGTGCGACTCTCGCACGAAGAATGTAATTTATTTTTAAATGTTAGAATTCTTTTTACTTCTTGTTTTATATGTCACCATTTTGAGTGCTAGATAAAGTTTTTTCTGTGTTCCATCATTGGAGTTGCTTCATATTGCCAAAGAAGTGGATATTTTCGTTCAGCTACCAATCACTATATACCCGTCAGGGCACCTCAGTTTAATGCGTTGTTAAATGTAGAAAAAGCAGTGCATCAGAGGCGATGATACAGCAATGATCTTTACCTCTAACAATGGCTAGTCTACGGTTAGAGGACCTGGAACATGAAATAGGTTTTCCAATTATAAGAGCAAAAAAAAAAAAAAAAAAAAAAAAAAAAAAAGTGGTTCAGATCGACAATGCGTGACATTGAGAAGCAATAGCTTTTTTCAATTACTCATCTTAAAAGTATATTCCCTGCATGAATATCGAAACTAAAGAATGTGATGGTAAATTATCAAGAAAATCTATCATCATCGTTGGCCTTTTTTTGATTGAGTGAACGCAAGTTTAGAAATTAAAGTTTGAAATCTGATGTGTAAAAAAATCTGATGTGTACACGACATGACTTCCTTGTACGGAATATTAAATTAAACACATTTTTTTCTTGCATTTCGTTTAAACTTATTGGATTGCATTAAATCTATTTCGCCGACAGCGCATAAATCACAATAGAATAAAGGCAATCTTAAAAATTCACTCCATTTATTTAACATAGCGACACTCTGGCGCTAGGTTCACTTAACAGTATTATATTTCGTTCATATTATAACTCAGAATGCACAAAATTTATATCATTTAAAGAATTATCTAATCGTTGCCACATGTTCTTTTCAAATACTATAATAAAGCTAGAACGATGCATAAAAGAAATTAAGCAAACAAAACAAAAAAGAAGCAGTTTTTCACAGTCGATTGAGTATTTCTCATTTAATTAATTCAGTTCTCACTTTGCGACAAGGCAAAAACACATAAAAACTCAAAATATCTGTATTAAAAATTACGAAGTATATCTTAAACACTTATTTCATTGAAAAAATTCCAGAAAGGATTAAGCATGATTTAATTCGCGATAATAAATGAAGGCGTTATCTTTGTCATTGCGAAGCTACGTTTCTCTAGATTGGCAACAAATCCACTACTCTGCTGTTTCAAATGTAAACAAGCTATGGCCGCCATCAAAGAAATTATTAGGCTTAGTGGCACTTAAAAAACTTTAAAATTGTTGATAATTATACAAATACAGCTTGCAGATTTACTAAAGGCATAAAACCCTTAACCGGAAGATAAGAACAACATAATGCAATCACTTTTAAAACAAAAAATGCACAATTTACAAACATATAAGAGTAAAGAAACTGAGATTACTGAGCCGAATAACTGAGTGGATATTTATATAAATATATTTATATATGTTTGGGGCGGCCGATTGCGACCAAAATACGAGGTGCACATCTACATGTTATGGCAGTCCTATATATAAAATTTCAACGTTCTGAGGCTACTCGTTTTTGAGTTATGCGAGATACGTACGTACATACGTTCGTACAAACGCCACGAAAAATTCTCTTCAGAATTCATTTTAAAGCAGTTTTATAATTTTTTTGGAGGAAAAGAGTCTTTTATTCTGTCCTTACGTACAGATATCACGCAAAAACATCGTTAAATTGCATTCGAAAGCGGTCAAAATGAATATTTTCGTTGAAATATGCTGCCTGCAACTTTTCGCGATTAATTTATGTAATTAACTCTGTTCTACGAATATTATAAATTAAGTATGCCAAACCCAATGTTCAAAAATATTCTACATATGTAGCGAAATTTAATCTATTCCTAGTTAAAAGTTATAAAAATCTCTTAATGACTTACAAATAAGAAAGAAATTTTCATAGGTATCAGACGAATGCATATATTAAACTGAAGATGGTTAGTAATTTTCTGTTACTGTGTATATTCATGTTAATTTTTTTACATTTTTCAATCTGCAATTCCCACTTATATTCTTTTTCAAAATTTTTATTGCCCGGCAATTAATATACATTTCCCGAAATTCCTCCCTTTGTATAGGAAAACATAAAAAATTCATCGTTTATTGCGACTAACAATTCGCTGAAGAATAATGTAATAAGTTCGGACAGCAATAAGATAAAGCTAATGTACAGAATAAATTTTTTAAACTAAAATATTTAATTCTCTGACTAAATTAATACTAAAATATTTAATTTAATAGTTAACTTAAATAATTAATTTAGTAATAATTTAATAATTAATTACCAAAATATTTTAGTAATAATAATACTAAAATATTTAATTAATAATATCTTTATCTGGAGATTAAATTTAATTTATTAATCTCCAGATAAAAGATAAATTTCCCAAACAAGTTCAAAACAGATTTCAAAAACTGCTCTTCCAAGCACAAATTTCGCCAAGTGGGAGGTTTAGCTTGGTTTCGATTTCAACAAACCATTTAAAATCAGACAAAAAAGCAACCGCTGTTTCACATAGATTTTTGAGGGAAATCAGACAAAAGTCCTTCTTCTTTAAGAAGCAAAGAAATTGCAAAATTCTTTCTTCTTTTTTGAAAAAAAAAAAAAAAAAAAAAAAAAAAAATCCACGAGCACCTACGATAAACTAAGATTGCTTTTTAATTTAATTTAAAATTTTGTGTTGGCATGTTCTTTTCTAACGAGCAATGACTTCTGAACATCAACATAGGTCAAATAATTTCCAGAAATGTTATGACCAGCTCATAAATTAACTTAAATAATTTAATGATTATTAAAGATATTTATTATGAAGGTTTCATAAACAAACGTTCCCATTTAAAAGACTGTGAAAATAACTGGTTATATATTTCTTGCTATATTCACATTAAATTATTTATATTTCCATTGCTGTTTGTTTTCGTTTTGCGATTTTGCGTTGAATCACTATAAATGTCCGTTTCACTTTTCAAACTGTTGCCACCCAATGTTAGAGTCCTGCATTATACTTGAAGAAATTAAATAATGAAAAATATGCATAAATGTATGTATATTTCTTGCATTGTGATAAAACAACAGTACACAGAGCCGTCGAATTTTGAATGACGTAATCCTCTTACGAAGAATAAGTGAACGAAGAAGAAGTGAACTCTTACGAAGAAAATTTCAAATTTGGTCATGTGGAAGACCAAATTTGAAATTTGGAATTTGTTTATTATCGATTTCATATTTTCTAAAACGTTAAAGAATTTTTGAGTAACAAACTCAACAATTTAAAAGCGAGCAATGGCAACACTCTACGGGGAAAAAAAGGACCTTTTTATCTCCAGCGCGCAGAACTGTGTATTGGAAATTCTAAAGATATGCTTATTATATTATTATTATTTTGCGATATTGCTGTTGAACTGAATTTTATCGTTTAAATGCAAAGAACATGATATTTAATAAATAAAGGTAACACACGAAACGTTAAAAAAACGCCTCTTTGAGTGTAATTTAAAATCTGAAACCTTTCAGATTTTTTTTTTTTTTTTTTTTTTTTTTTACGCTTTACATAAAATATAAAAACACTTTTTTTACATAAAGTATATAATACTTACATAAGTATACTTTACATACATTTTTTTATACTTTACATTTTACTTTTTTATACTTACATAATACATTTACACGAGGGATAAAATTTTTTCCTCAGCAACAAATTACCTCCAAGAAAGTAAGAAAATGAAATTTTTTATTAAGTCTCGAAACAGCATTTTGCGTTGAATCTCTATAAACGGCGTATTACTTTTCAGATTGTTGCCACCAAATATTAGATCACCGTATTATATTTAAGAAATTAAATAATGAAGAATGAATCTGCATGAATGTATGCATGTTTTCACATTGTAAAAAAACAACGGTTCTTAGAGCCGTCAGATTTTGAATAACCTATAGTCCTGCACTGAACATGGGAACTGGAAGTCCGAATTATGGTGGTGTGGTGTATTTAATTATGGCAAAGCACACGAGGGCTATCTGCCTAAAGGGAGGGATGCCTTCGTGGAGGACTTTCTAAGGGAAACTGGCTCGTATACACGTTACACATGGGGAAAACCACGAAAACGCCCATGCAGCCAGCCCGTTCGCGGGATTCGAACCTCGGACCGAACTACCAGTGTTCAGCGACTTTACCGCTCGGCCGCTGGTGGGCCTGGAAGTCCGAATTATGAATTTCGAATTTATTTTATTACCTATTTCACATATAGTAAAACTTTAATCAGTTTTTGCTTAACAAACTCAACGATTTCAAAGTGAACGGAGGAAACACTGTACGGAAGAAAACATTTATCTCTAATCGCGCGAGGGTGTCTATCGGAAATTTTAAAGATAGTGGTGGAATAAATTTTACCTAAAAGTTGTTTGCTTATGGTTTAAAGTTTAACAGTGATTTAATAAATTTTTCACATATAAAATCTCGTTTTAAGAAAGTTATTAAAGTATGTGTCAAATATTCTATGCTTTTATAGTGTTATTGAACAACTGATAACTACATCCTTTCCAAATGATTGTGCTGCACGAATTAAGTCTTTTTTCCTTCAGTTTCCTTTCCTTTCCTTTATCGCTCACCAGCGACCGAGCGGGGTCGCTGAACACTGCTAGTTCGGTCCGAGGTTCGAATCCCGCGAACGGGCTGGCTGCATGGGCGTTTTCGTGGTTTTCCCCATGTGTAACGTGTATACGAGCCAGTTTCCCTTAGAAAGTCCTGCACGAAGGCATCCCTCCCCTTAGGCAGATAGCCCTAGTGTGCTTTGCCATAATTAAATACACATACACACACCTTTCCTTTATCACTCAATGTATCTTCAAGGCTGTGAAACCATTTTATTTTGATTTTGTTAATTTCTTTTCTGCAATTATTTTAATTGCAAGGATTGTAAGATATTTTAACTGCAATTGTAATTGTAGTTGATATGCAAATCACATTTCATCGTGATTAGCATATGAGTGTCTCGTTTTGCTTTGTGTGTGGTATTTTTTTTTTTTTTTTAAATAATTAAATTTTCTTCTGAATATAAAGCTTCCTTAAAATTCAAGGTCATAAACATTCAAAATTTTTTTATTTTTATTTTTTGCATAAAAGCAATATAACGGGCATCGCAACATTTTATTCATATCATGTATTTCAAACGAATTACTAACTGAAGATGACTCATTGTAAAATTTAATAACGCTGTTCAAACTTTAGATGTCAGTTCATTGTGTTTAATTAATTTTTTTAACATTGTGCTTAATTAATTTGATAACAATGTAAAGAAACGTGTTGGGTCCTGTCTATCACAATAAAGTGAATATCGCGATAAATGAAGTTCAAGAATAATTTGATTCTACATTGTACATGAAAGCTGCGTTTATAATTTATATTGTAAAAAAAAAAAAAAAAAGATGTATAGGAAACTTTTTTAATTACAAAATTTCTATTAGATGCACTAGAAAGTTAAAAAAAAAAATTTTTTTTGGATATAACTGTATTCTTGGTTATACGATAATAATTGTAAAATAAACTGTAAATAACTGTTAATAATAATAATAACTGTAAAATAAACTGTAAATAACTGTTAATAATAATAACAACTGTAAAATATACTGTTAATAACTGTAAAACTGTAATAATTAACTGTAAAAACGTTGCTTGCTGACACAGAGAGATCTTAAATCGAAATGAATTCTAATCATTCTAAATCTTGTATGCTGTCGCTTCTGTTATTCTTTCATATTCTGTTGTATCCTTTATAGGGTATTTTCTCCCTCCTTTCTGCATGCCTTCGTGGTGAAACGGTTAGTATATTCGAGAGGTCCGGGTTCGAGTCCCGGAGGGAGCATTGCTCAGTTTTTGTGTATCCTACTTCAGAAAATCTACTGATTTTGCAGTGGCGCTCGAACTAAAAGGTGATGGATGATGATTTTCCCCCACCCGGATTTGGGAAATGGGTCCCCTAATCCCCAGTCGCATTTTAAAAAAGGGGAATATATAAGATATTTTCTCCCTGTTTACTTCTTTGTACGAAGTAAAAAGGAAGTATTGTAATCGCGAAAAGTTTCAAGCAGCATATTTCAACAAAAATATCCATTTTGACCGCTATCGAATGCAATTTAACGATGTTTTTGCGTGATATCTGTACATAATGACACAATAAAAGACTCGTTTTCTCCCAAAAAATTATAAAACTGCTTTAAAATGAATTCTGAAGAGAATTTTTCGTGGCGTCTGTACGAACATATGTACGTACGCGCGTACGTACGTATCTCGAATAACTCAAAAACGAGTAGCATCAGAACGTTGAAATTTTGTATATAGGACTGCTATAACATGTAGATGTGCACCTCGTATTTTGGTTGTAATCGGCCGCACCAAACGTATATAAATACTATATTTATATATATATCCACTCTGTTACCCGGCACAGTGATCTCAGTTTCTTTACTCTTATATGTTTGTAAATTGTACATTTTTTGCTTTAAAAATGATTGAATTATGTTGTTCTTATCTTCCGGTTAAGGTTTTTATGCCTTTCGTAATTCTGGAAGCAATATTTTTACAATTATCAACAATTTAAAAGCTGTTTAAGTGCGGTTAAATTTTAAATGACATGGCGGACATATTTGTTTACATTTGAAACAGCAGAATTGTAGATTTGTTGCCATTCTAGAGAGACTAAGCTTCGCATTAAGAAAAATAACGCCTTCATTTATTATTGCGAATTAAATCATGCTGATTCCTTTCTGGAATTTTTTCGAGGAAATAAGTATTTAAGATTTACTTAATTTTTAATAATTAGTAATTTAATTTTTAATAATTAGTAATTTTTAATACGGATATTTTGAGCTTTTATGTATTTTTGTCTTGTCGCGAAGTGAAAACTGAATTAATTGAATGAGAAATACTCAATCGTCTGTGAAAACTGTTTCTTTTTTGTTTTGTTTGCTTAATTTCTTTTTTACATCGTTCTAGCTTTATTACAGTATTCGAAAAGAACATGTGGCAACGATTAGATAATTCTTTAAATGATATACATTTTGTGCATTCTGAGTTATAATATGAATAATATTATAACAGAGTGAATTTTAAAGAATGCCTTAATTCTATTGTGTTTTATGCGCTTTCGGCGAAGTAGATTTAATTAAATCCAATAAGTTTAAAAGAAATGCAAGAAACAAATGCGTATAATTTAATATTCCGTACAAGGAAGTCATGTGGTGTACACATCAGATTTTTTCTGTATGCCTTCGTGGTGTAATGATTCCACACTTGGCACGTATCCGAGATGTTCAGGCTTCGAGTCAGGGCGGTGGCAGTGCTCAGTTTTCGCGTTTCTTACTTCAGAAAACCTAATGACTCTACACACTAATGCCACAATGTTACGTTTTTATTTTAATCACAACAGACTATGAATCTTATGATAATAGTAATAATAATAAAATTAAGCGCGTTTAACTAATAAACTGAAACTTAAAAATCTTCATTTTTTTTTTCAGTCTACAGAAGGGGCGAATAGTCATAAAGAAAGTTGTATATTTGAATACGGTAAAGCATGCGAGAACTGTTTGCTTCATGCAATGAACGCTTTCGTGGAGGACGTTCTAAGACAACTACCTGATATCCACATTACACACGGGGAAAACCACGAAAAGGCACACGCAGCTAACACGTCCACTAGGCCTTGAAGTATTAGAGTTTAGTGACCTTAACCCCCCGGACATTGGTGTATAATCAAGAAAGAAAACTACTGCTTTGGAACGTAGGAAAATGGTTTCTGCTTAAATAACTAAGTAAAAAATTATTTCATCTCCCTTGTTTTTCAAGGTCTTCTGATCTATCCGGTCTTGTTAGTTGCATTCAGTTCTTCCCTCTTTGACAACTTTTATTAAAATAATAATAATAATAATAATAATAATAATAATAATCTGCTATTTGTACCAGCTTCACGACTGTTGCTAGCAGTTCCACATTGAATGTTGCAAACTTTGTTAAAAAGGTGGTAAATTTTGTTGGAGATTCTGACCAAACGTTCTTCTGGAATTAAGAGCAAAGATCGAAACTCTGGGATGGTTAGGCTAATCATTAGAAAAATATATGTGCGGAAAGCCAGTAAAATGGACGGACGCACGGAACACAAAATCAACGCTAAACATACTTCTTCAAAAATAGTTAAGCTTTATTAGCTTAATATTCACTTATACTTGCTTAGAAAGTAGCAAAGAAATTTTATATAACTTCTAAGGCTTAGATTGAGACGGAGCCATTACTCGTGACCTGGAAGGTAATATTCTACTTAATTTATTCCAAACCTACCACACGCAATGTCTTTTTGTGTGTACAAACGATGTCAATTATTTCGGTCACGAATTTTCTGACACAGTGATATCTGCAGTTCAAAATGACGTCCATTATCTTATGCAAATATTGCTATAAACAATAGCCTGTTCTACGTGTTATCGTTGACGAATTCCACTTTTGTTTGATGAAGGTATTTCCGGTCAGTTTAAGAAATGAAAATGGCAACAATTCTTATTGTTTAGGTTTTCATTTAACTCATTGTACCTTTCTTATTATTTTGGTTGGTGTAGTTGCCTTAGCACAAAAGCAAACGCAAGCTTATGGGCGTATATGTTCACGGAATGTGTAGGATTAGCACCCAATGGTCGAGCACAAAATGTCACTTCCAGAGAAACAAGTCTTCAAGTTTGGTTCGTTAACAGAGCGTAATTGCACGAGTCTGTGGTTTGAGATTCAGCACTAAACTGAGTTAAAACTAACCTTCATTAGGAGTAGCTCATACCAAGCTGGAGCGAATATTGGGAATTGAGGAGGGCCAGTGGCTTCACGGGCACTCCTGAATGGCCACTCGAGGTGCCAGTGGTCATGGCACCATCTCGTCACCTGGTATAGATGATTTAAAAATGGGTGAAACATTAATCAAAACTGTAAGATTTATTCAGCAAAAACAATAAACTCGTCGTAAGAAAAAAAAGAATTAATCGGACTTCCTCTTGAGCCCCAAAAATACGAAACATAAATTTATGGCAAGCGTATTAAACTCAACATCTTAACCCCGTAGTCGGGTACGCTCATCGCAAATTCATAACTATTAGATTTAATTCTTTGCACCGGACCATAAAAGCAGGAAATTTCCACGTTTCACCATACCGATTTTCTAACGATGTCCTCTCATAAAGATGCCGATACCTTTATATGTAGATCGGTGACTATTCGCTAAGATAAAGACCATCAAATGTCATCTGACATCTTGATGAAGATTGTATTCTTTATGATATAAGCTGAACTTCATAAGGAGAGCATGTACCTTATGAAGGCTTGGCGAACAATGGGCGATTTGCAAAAAGATGCCGGCACTTTTTTGCAGATTGCTCTCGTCGGCCAAATTCATCCCCATTAGCCCTTGACACCAACTACTATAAAAGTTATTTAAAAGGGTTTGGAATGAATGACATACATTATACTGTTTAAATCACTGTTTAGCTGAAAGGATAATAAAATTTATTTAAAATTTCAGTTTTCTTCTGAAAAAAGTTTGCCATTTTTCTTTTCCTGAAAGTCATGTTGATATTTTTTTCAAGCAGTATTGAAAGCACTATGAAAAGCTATGATGGTATTGAATTTGCCCTCAGTTTATTTGGGCATGTGGTATAAACAAGTCGACAGCCATTTTATTGGTGTACTGTTTGCAATCTTGCTATTTTTTTCTTGATTTAAATTTTCTTCTTCACGTCTTCTGCAGTTCCTCTTGCTTCACGGCATCAAGAAACGTTTCGGATTGAGAAAATCTGCAGCTTGTATTTTTCCCGCTTTCCTCCATTCATGTATTCCTTTCTCTTTTCTTCTCTTATATTCCAAACCTCTTAAAAGTATAAATAATTTCAAGGTGGCCTAATGCTTTTTGCTTCATCAATGGCTGAAAGTTCAATGTTTTTTGCTTCATCATTGGCTCAATCAATGTTTTTTACTTCATCAATCAATGTTTTTTACTTCATCAATCAATGTTTTTTACTTCATTAATCAATATTTTTACTTCATCAATGTTCTTTACTTCATCAATGGTTTTTACTTCATCAATGTTCTTTACTTCATCAATGGTTTTTACTTCATCAATGTTTTTTACTTCATCAATGTTTTTTACTTCATCAATTAATGTTTTTTACCTCAGCAGTGGCTTATTTGTCGGTGGTATCAATGAAACTTCAAAGATATGAAGGATCATTTATAAAACCAATAAACAAGGCCAAGTTTTTAGCTTAGATACGAATCCAGCAATGAGATTTATGCTGAGGTAATCTGCCACACATGATCGGAAATTCAGCGCATTTTCCCATTGAGTGTTGAGACAACAAAAATTATGCCTCCCCCCCGAAAAAAAAACTGGAAATGAGTAGTCCGACGGGTATAAAAATTTAAGAACTCTTTTGGATCTTAATGAAAGCATTCTTACTAAAAAAAGCTATTTGTTTTTCTGATTTAGCACAGTTACTCTAATTATTAAAGACAAGAATATTTATACCGTTGATTACTTAGGTTCCTATTGTGCCCATTCCCAGTCCACTTTCAAAACTTTAAAGTAAACAATCAACAGTCTGTTGTTGTTGTGAGTTATCCTATTATTATGACAGTAACATCAAAACAAGCCCACGAAATTCATCGTGGCAAAGAGAACAAGATTGCTTCTGTCGTTGCCAAGAGCCTTGAGCACCAAACAGGTGACAATACAGCTTCGCTCAGTTCTGCTCCGATGTTGATGGGGACCACCCCAGGATGACAGTTACGAGGGTATCTTACATCTTTTCCCCTTTCACCAACCTCTCGACAGTACTTCCGGCTCGCCATATATTTAGAGTGCCCCATGCCGCAAAGACATTATACATTTACAAAAACAGCCATGCCTTCCCCGGTATTCGAACCCGGACCCTTCGGCACCGCAGTAGGCTCCCTTAACCACTATGACACACCATGAGTCTCTGGGGACAAATTTATATCCATACTGATTATGAGCATCACACACCGCAAGCTACCTGCCACCCTGCTAAAAATAACCTTGTGGACAATATCTACTTTAATAGAACACGGGACTTGGGATTTGCAAATGGTGTTTTCACCGACGGCTCTAAAACTCCAGGGGGCACTGGAAGCGGATTCTGTATACTATCTGGAGGAGCTTTAACGTATGAGTGGAAAAGAAAGCTCGCTTCTGAAAACTCTGTCTTTCAGGCGGAACTCATAGCAATCAGAGCAGCTCTTCTCCACCTGAAGAATAATCCCGCAGTGCCCAATATCATCTACACAGACTCGGCTTCAAGCCTCGCTGCGATAGCTGGAGTTCGTTCCCGCAGCCCTCTCGTCTGCAGCATTAGAGACATTCTAACACACATGCCTGCATCGCAAAGACCCTCACTCATCTGGGTGCCCGCTCATACGGGAATGGAAGGAAATGAGAGAGCAGATGTTCTCGCAAAAAAAGCAGCAGATTCATCCACTTTGCGAGAAGTCCCGACCCTTAGACCAGTCTCGGACCTAAAGAGTCGGACATTCCATCAGCTCCTAAGAATATGGCAAGAACGTTGGGATCAAGCCTCCACAGGAAGACGTGTTTACAACCTCATTCCCAAGGTCAAGACAACAATCCAAACTAATAGCAACTACATGACGTATTTCCTCACTGGTCATGGGCCCTTTCCTTCATACCTCTGCCGCTTTGGCTCGAGAGAGAATGTTAACTGCGAACGTGGGGAGGAGGGTCATCCAGATCATTTTGTGTTCTCCTGCCCACACACAGCACTTAACAGCCTCAAGCAACCAGGAGCCAGATTCTGGCCACATTGGTTCCAGAATCTACAAAGTAACAGAGTTACCCAGCAGAAACTGAAAACAATAATTGACTACTGTAATAGCAATTACTCTTCTGACGCTGGAAGATAGTAGCCATATAGTACATACTTGAGTCGTATCTAACACACATTAGGTTCTAACAATGCCATTTCTAATCACAGTTCTCTTAGAAATAGACATCGCACCTTCAGTATGGCATTAACTCTTCTAGAAATGGGACATTTATTAACCTGAAAACAGAATAATTGCTCTGCAAAGCCTAGCAGTATGCACGTTAGAAATATATAAGCTAGTTCAATGTGTCAGCAACAGAGTATGTATGTTCAATATGTAATTTTGTATTTATGCTAAGCCAGGTTTTCATACACAAAGTTTGTACTGTACCTGAATGTTGTACTGTATCTGTACATGTTTATACCTTTTATTTATGGTACCTAATTTATAATAAGGATCACGCGTACCTCAATGTCATGCTTCTTGTAAACTTTAACTATCTTTATAACGTATATGTATGGGTGTATATATCAATATGAGAGTATGTATACTTCTATTTGTTTCGGAATATCTATGTATGTAAGTTTGTATATATCTGTATATGAGTTTGTATTTATATGTATATACATATATTTTGATTATACTCTTCTTCAAGTGCCTTGTATGCACATGTATATATTTCTTTGTACATTGTTGTACTCAAGTGCCTTGTATGTATATATATATCTCTTTTTTGCATTTTATGCCCAGGGCTGCGGCCTGGTAGCTAATGGTTGACTCCCGCCGAGTTGGTAACCCATTCTGCATGGATATATCTATACCTGGGTCGGAAGCCAAATCAGCGGTTAACCTCCCTTAACCACTAATCCAACTAATAGAATCTAAACTAATAGCAATTTACATAACGTATTTCCTCACTGGTCATGAACCCTTCCCTTCATACCTCTGCCGCTTTGGCTTGAGAGAGAATGGTAACTGTGAATGTGGGGAGGAGGGTCATCCAGACCATTTTGTGTTCTCCTGCCCACACACAGCACTTAACAGCGTCAAGCAACCAGGAGCCAGATTCTGGCCAAATTGGTTCCAGAATCTACAAAGTAACAGAGTTGCCCAGCAGAAACTGAAAGCAATAATCGACTACTCTACTAGCAATTACTCTTCTGACGCTGGAAGATAGTAGTCATAAAAGTCTATATAAGCTAGTACAATAGGTCAGCAACAGAGTATGTGATATGTATGTACAATATGTAATTTTATATTTATGCTTTGGCAGGTTTTCATACACAAAGTTCCTACTGCATCTGAATGCTGTAATGTAACTGTACATGTTTATATCTTTTATTTATGGTACCTAATTCATACTAAGGATCGCGCGTACCTCAATGGCGTGCTTCTTGTAAATTTAACTTTCATAATAACGTATATGTATGGGTGTATATATCAATATGAGTGAGAGTATGTATACTTTTATTTGTTTCGGAATATTTATGTATGTAAGTGTGTACTATATATCTGTATATGAGTTTGTATTTATATGTATACACATATATTTTGATTGTACTCTTCTGCAAGTGCCTTGTCTGCACATATATATATTTCTTTGTACATTGTTGTACCCTTCTTCAAGTGCCTTGTATGCATATGTATATCTCTTTTTTGCATTTTATAAATGTCGTCTACTCAGCCGGGGCTGTCCAGGGCTGCGGCCTGGTAGCTAGTGGTTGACTCCCGCCGAGTTGGTAACCAATTCTGCATGGATATATCTATACCTGGATCGGAAGCCAACTCAGCGGTTTACCTCCCCTAAACACTATACCGTCTGAACGGCTTATTAAACAATCTGGCAACTTCATTTTTTTAGTTAAGAAGTTGAATCAATAATTTTGACAGCAAGGCTTTCCTTACAAAAGTGTCTTTTTTAATTCTATAAAAAATTGAACGTTAAACTTCTTTAGAATCCTTTAGAAATTACTGCATAATTTTTTTATAACTAGGTCTTCTATATGAGTAGATCTCCTATAGAATTGCATAAAATTTTAGATACAGATTCTACAAAGTGATATATATATAGAGTTTATATATGTATAGATATTCTATAGAGATTTACCAGAGATTCTATAAATTTATACAAAGTTTCAAAAGATCTCATACATACAATCTAATATGGTATTTATAGAAGCAACTAATCAACTATTGAAAGTATCAGATACAATTTATACAAAAGTGCGCTATATTTCTAAAGAATTTTAAACATGTTTTCTTGTTTTCACTTTCATAAAAGATCTTATAGAAGCTTTTGAGAATTTAAAAGTGCTTTAATATTAACAAAACTTTCTATTTGGATTAAAATATGAATTAACTGTGCATTTTTTTAACAATTTTTTTTTTTAAAACTTTACATAAATTTGAAACGATTTATGATATGGAGGCGAAAATAGACCCTCTAGCAAAAAAAAAAAAAAAAAAAAAAAAAAAAAAAAAAAAAAAAAAAAATACTGAAATTTGTTTCTTTTGGTTTAAAAATATATCTGTAATACATTTTAAATTATAGTTAAATTTAATTAAAATTAAGAAATGATTCTTCTTATTAGAGGTGCATATACAATAAAAGCATTCATTTCAGGAGTTAATGTTTTATAATTAACAACACAAGTTTTATCATTTTATTAATTCTATGATTTAAACTGATTTTACAATGTTTGATTTTTGTATTGTAATATAAGCAATCCGGTGTAAAGAAACAGATAAAATGTTATATAAATCCAGAAATGAGAGGATAAACAGTAAGCTGGAGAGGAAAAAAGACAAAATTTCATAACAAAATTAGTCAACACTTATGAATAAAATGTTTTAATTTTTGAAATTTTATATCCCGTACAGTTGTAAGAATTATGTTAATTTTATTAACAGTTAAATTTTAAGTTAAAGTTCCTTTCCTGTCAAATTCTTAACTTCAACTTACTACTTCCGGCCAGAACGTAGTTTTGGAATCTTGCTGAATATTTAATGAGAAGGAGCGGTATTTAAACCACGAAGTTACTTACTGAGTGAGAGAGAATCAGAGTTTCTGATTTACGCGCGTCTGCTTTTTTGGCCACTCTCTCTCTCTCAAAGCTGTTATTACGCTCGGCCGTACTCAGGCCCTTGCTAAGCTTCGTAGTCAAATAAGTTAAGGGGGCCAACTCGTTTTGAACGTTAATAGCTTCGGCTATACTTCTTTTAATTAATCTTAGTTTTAGTTTAATTCTTAGTCTTTTAAGTTCAAGTCCAAGTGCGGGCTTTGCTTGTACACTCCCAGGCGGAGTTTTGTTAAATCTTATTGGAATAATAAAGGGTTAGTTACCTTTCTAGATTGTTGTTTCTTGCCACCGAACTAAAGCGATTATTCGCTTATCAGTTCTTAGATTTTTCACTTCCAACATTAACTTAGAATTCCAAAGTGAGGAACTCTACACAGTAGATTAGAAATTAAAAACTTGCTTTTGTTACAGTTTGAAAAATCTGCAGCTCCTATAAAAAACATTCTATAAATATTTTAAAAGTTTCTTTATGATTTTCTAACGGAATCATTCTGTTAATTCCGTTATACGAAAGCTTTATGAATTCCTATAGAGCTTTATAAAGAAGCATTTCTAGAGAGGATAAAGTTCTATGGGAAGTTCTATAAATCTCTATAAAAACTATTTGTAACGGTCTTTAACTATTACTCTTTGCTCGGCTTTATTACTTTTTAATATAGGTTGACAAAAACTACCGTATGTGATAAATGTAATTTAGCCACACCTTCAAAGTTGGCTAGGATTCAAATAAAAAAGCATGTAATTCCTCATCAGATCATATTAAATACGGCAATTTTTCTTTTTGTATTCAGAATTTAATGCTAACTCACCTTGGGCACTGACCTTCATAAATATCTTCACTTTCAGCCGTTTGCAGAAATAAATGGATTTTCTATTCCATCAGTAATTTTCTGAAGAATATTGCCCGTAAAAACACAGCATACTTTCTAGATTAATTTATCTCGAAAAGGAAATGCCAATAAAAATTTGCTGCGAAGTATTTAAATTAAAATATTTTTACAGCTTTTTTTTTAGCGAGTTTCCCTTTTCTATTTCAGCCTAGCCTAGAATATTTGAAAGCTTAGCTGTTTTCTGATGAGCTAAAGAAATGTTCTGGAAATATTTCCTAGCCTAAAAATGGCAATACAATTCCCATGTTTAGTACTTAAAAGTAAACAGTCATAAATGTTTTCTGCCTTAAAAAACAATAACGACAAAAAAGTTCCGTTTTTTGCCCTGCCTAAAAATAAACAAAATTTATTCATGAGTTCATTAATGAAAGCATGAACCTCACAGTCATGTGACATGCAGGGCTGTTTTTATAGACGCAATTACCCGTTTTCAAGCTCTGATTTGGTAGATGATATAAAATTACACATTCGCATAAAAATATGTAAATCAAAATGTAAGATTAAAATATGTAAATCAAAATGTAAAAATATATAAATCAAAATGTAATAAAAATATGTAAATATGTAAATCAAAATAAAAATATGTAAATCAAAATGTAAAAATATATAAATCAAAATGTAATAAAAATATGTAAATATGTAAATCAAAATAAAAATATGTAAATCAAAATGTAAAAATAGATAAATCAAATTGTAATAAAAATATGTAAATATGTAAATCAAAATAAAAATATGTAAATCAAAATGTAAAAATATATAAATCAAAATGTAATAAAAATATGTAAATATGTAAATCAAAATAAAAATATGTAAATCAAAATGTAAAAATATATAAATCAAATTGTAATAAAAATATGTAAATATGTAAATCAAAATAAAAATATGTAAATCAAAATGTAAGATTCTGTACTATGTACTTTTAAGTTACAGTTGAATTTGAAGAATCTTAAGAACAGCTAAGCAAATAATCGCTTGAGTTCGTGATATAGAAAACAACAAGTGAGAAGGGTGAAATAACCCTTTATTATTCCCATAAGGTGTAACACAACTCCGTCTTGGAATTGTACAATAAAGCCGACACTCGGTCTTAAGAGACTAAGAACTAAACTAAACTAATCTTAACTAAAAAGATATGGCCGAAGCTATCAACCTTCTAACGGAGTTGGCCCCTTAACGCTAATTACTGCGAAGCTATGGGCCTAAAGTACGGCCGAGCGTAGAGAGAGTAGCCTAAAAAGGCGGACGCATGCTAGCCAGAATCACTGGTTCTAACTAAGACAGTAGAACTTCGCGTTTAAATATTACTCCTTAAATTTGCATTCAAACGTGATTCTAAAAATACGTTCTGGCCGGAAGTGGTAAGTTGAAATTAAGAAGCGATAGGAAAGGATTTTAACTCAATGTTTAACTGTTAGATAAATAAACATAATCCTTACAAGCATTATAACTTAAATTAACCATAGCTTTTTAATTCTTCAGTTTAATTTGGGTGTTTCCCATCTATAATGTAAAAATAGTAATTGTTTATAATAAATTTGTCTGAACTGCGTGATATATAGATTAATCTAGATCATATGACTTTTACATAACGCTGGCAACGTAAAGATAACTAAAACAGGCAATAGTAATTTAGATAAAAATAGCGCGTCGAATAACGATTATTGGAAAAGTTAAACGACAGCAAGTTAGCTTCATTTTACTCCTTTGTTTTCTATGCACTTCATGTTTGCTCCTACAAATAGCCAACATCAAGAACTAAATTACTTAAAAGCAGTTGCTACTGACTGGGTCTTTTCATCCAATATTATTAACAAAGCGGTTAAAAAATTCTCATCTCTCAACACATCAAAAGGCACCCTCTCGTTTTAGGAATTTATAAAAATTCTGTCGTCATTCCTCTTTTTCCATCGATTAGCTATAAAACTGCAACTATTTTACAGAAATTTAACTTTCGGATCGGGTTTTCTTCTATCAATAAAATCCCGAGTTCCATAATTAAGGACCTCATTCCGGATGTGAATTCCTGGGGGTATTCCTTGTTAATGCTGTTTAATTTACATTGGTTAAACTAAGAGAGCCTTAAAATTTCCCCTTAAAGAACACGCAACATATATTAGGAAAAAGGAAACACAGAAATCCTCTGTTGCCCAGCACTGTTGGTCAGAAAAATCACACTTTCCATTTTTTTGCAAACAAAATTATTCAGAAAACATCTTCCATTGGTGCATTAGACTTTTTAGAGCCCTTCCATATTCAAAAAATCTTTCTCTTCTAGTTAATGACCCTAAATCCAATCCATCTTTATCCTCAGACTTTAAGGAAATTATGTTTTAGTTTTCTTGTTTCATTAATAAATGGCGCCAGTAGCTTGACTTCTTACCAGTCATTCTCATCTTATCGCCATATTCTATCTCCTTCATTTGCACTTAGGCTGCTGATGAAGCAGGTTCTGTATTTAAACCATCGAAACTACTCTTGCAAAAAATTTGCAACATTACGCTGATTCTTGTTGTTTAACTTTGTTGCCAATAGCCAATAACAATTTTGGAGTTGGAGTCTTATTGATTATTCAATCAAATGCATTGAAATTGAAACTAACCCATTCTGAATTAATGTTTCATCCTAAACACTTTTCTTCTGCTTTATTGCTTCTATGCTGTTGTCTTCCTTCCCCAATAGTATCAAAAATATGTAGATAACAAACATGTAATTTAAATTAGCAATAACCTCTTTATTTCTCATTTTAATTTGGATACTTCCAGAGTTTAAATCGCGCCGGAGCCCACCGCACGGGATCCTTAAATAAGAAGGTTCTGGCTCTTCTTTAACTGAACAACAATTTCAGTAGAAATTTGATCTCAAAAATTTTATTCTTAGCAATAAAATTATATTAAAAATCGCTTATTGAATTTTAATTTAATTCTGCACATTTCATTTAATTTTAATCATTTACTTACTTTAATCTTCAATGATTTAATTATTATAATTAATTGAATAATATTTATTAACTACATAATACAAATATTAATTATTAATATTAATTTAATAATTATTAATTAATATGGTAATAATTAACTATTTAATTTTTAAATTCTTAATAATTTTAATGGATATTTTATTTATTTATTTACACCTGTTCCACTTTCCTAACGGTCTTGTTAGGCCTCCGGCACTTCTAATTTTAGAAATTATGCCCTAGATACTTCCTTTCTCCATATTTACATAACGATGATGAGGTGGCTAATTCGAACCGAAACTTTTCTCGTAAACTAAGATTCCATATTGAATAACTATGCGTCTCGCTTCCTCTCTTCAGCCTATCTGGACCGCTAAGCGCTGCTCGCTTCTTAATGCAAGCAATACCCAAAATGTAATTTTTTTGAAGAAACAGACACGCGTAATGTGCTAGTTTGTCTGTGGCTGCAAACGTTAATTGAAACAAAAAGGAATATTTATTCTGCCACGTCTGATTTTATTTATTCCTTTTGTATTTGCAAGCGAATCTAGCAATTAAATTGTAAGTGTAATTGAATGTATTCCAGATTGTGTTGTGTCACTATATCTTTTTAACTTATTTAAAAGTTTACACGTATAAAATTTGCGTCAATTTTAGCCATTTTTTAGCATTATTTACGAATTAGTTTTATTTCTTATCGAATAATTAGAATTATTAGGCCAAAGGAGCTTTGTCCCTGAAGGACTATTGTTTTCGTCCTTCTAAAAATCTGCATAAATGTATGTCTATTTCTCGCATTGTGATAAAACAACGGTCCATAGAGCCATCGAATTTTGAATGACATAATCCTATTGCGAATATGGGTATGTGGAAGCCCAAATTTGAAATTTGGAATTTGTTTTATTATCGATTTGATATTTTGTAAAACTAAGGAATTTTTTGACTAACAAACTCAAGGATTTCAAGGATTTCAAAGCGAGCAATGGCAACTTTGTACAGAAAAAAAAAAAAAAAAAAAAACATTTTTATTTCCAGCTTGCGAGACTCTGTATCGGAAATTCTAAAGATATGCTCAGTTTAAAACTATTTTGAGATATTGCTCTTGAACTGAATTTTATCTTTCAAGTGCGAAGAACGTGATATTTAATAACTAAAGGTAACAGACAAAATGTTAAAAAATGCACCTTTGGACGTAATTTAAAATCTTAAACCTTTCAGATTTTATTTTTTTTTAATACTTTTATTTTGGCTAAATTTTTATGTAAGGAAGGCATTTTTAATTTTAAAAGGTTCATATAATTAATTTCAGTGCATCAGATAATTTGAAATGAAAAGAAACATAATTAATTTTGCCAGAAAAAGATGTGATATCATTTATGGGCTGATCCTTCTCTTAACAAAGCTATGAGTTTGAAAATGATGATACAGCTTTTTCCTTATTATATTTATTACTGTGTTACAGCTTTTTCCTTATTATATTTATCATTGTGTGTTAGTTTTAATTTTTCCAATTTAGTCCAAATTAATTTAATAGATTCCACTAACTTTCAAAATCAATTTTAAAATTTGAGATTATTTCCACTTTTTAGATCATTCTATACCTGTTCAGCTTTAATTTAAACTAAGTAAATAGTTATTTTATGCCATTTTAGCGGCAATTGCGTAAGATATTGTATTTACGAAATTTTTCAATTTTAATATACAGTATATAAATACACTATTATACTCTCATTCATATAAAGCAAATTAAAAAATGTAAATTCAATTGCAAACAAAAGAATTGATTAATTATTGCTGTGAACTAATTTGAAATATCGTTTAATTCAGAAAACCTACGTAAATAAAGTGAAAGCATGTAAATTCAAGAAAAATATTTATTTTTAATAATTTTAAAAGCTTTTAAGATAAAGTTTCAGGATTGTATTATTTTTTCCTTGAGTTTACGTGCTTGCACTTACTTTATTTACTTATGTTTTTTGAATTTAATGATGTTTCAAATTACTGCACAGCAATAACTGATTAATTTATTTTTTTGCCATTGAATTTGCATATACTAAAATTTTAATTTGATTTATATAAATGAGATTATAATATTGTATTTATTAAATTCATATTTCATTCCTTGCAGAATTGACGCAAGAGAATTATTTAACTTTATTAATTAGTTCTTAAGGAAACATTATATACATACACATGCACACATACAGTAAGACCCCGTTTAACGCTGTTTCCTTTAGCGCTGTTTCGGTTTAGCGCTCTTTTATTTCAACCCGGGGATTCCACGAAATCGCTCGCAGCATACGGGGATTCCCCGAAATATTATGCAGCGATAGGTTTCAAATACATAGCCGAAAGAGTGTACTTGTATTTCTTGTTTGGTGCGGTATTGTACAGACATATTTTGAAGGGGTAAATGTGGAAGATGTCGAAGAAATAATTCAAGAAGCAGCGGCTAGTCTTTCTAATGATGAGCTCAAGGAATTAACTGAACAAGAAGAAAACAAAAATGTTGACAGCAGTGATTCAGAAGAAGAGCAAAAAGAACTTTCGATGGCGTTTGTAAAAAGGAGTTTGTCTACCATAACTGAAATAATGGATCAATTCATTGAAAATGATCCGAATTTTGACAGGAGCTCAAAAGTAAGGCGTGGTGTTAGAGATGCTCTATCCGTTTATGAAGAACTTTTAAGAGAACAACGCAAAAGAAAAAGGCAAACAACATTAGATGCTTTTGTCACAAAAAGGCAGAACACTGAAAACGCGGAAGGCTAACTAAATATGACTGACTTAGAATTTTATTTGTTTTTTTTTTTTTTTAAGAATATTCGTTTTGTTATTTATATTTTGTTTTTATTTTTGCAAGAAATAATAATGTGGTATTAATTTGGGCTTTAAGAAATAAATGTTTGGCTTTATTTTTATTAAAAAAACATACTTTTTAAATTTAATACCTAACCAATTTCCTAGCCATCTTCCCCTAACCCCAATATTTACATGTAAAGATAGCCTCGTTTAGCGCTATTTCGCATTACGCTCTACTTTGATGGAACGTATCCCCGCGTTAAGCGGGGTCTTACTGTATACTTACTGCGTGTGTGTGTATATAGTATTACAGAAATTATGCATAGATATATACACGATCATGCAAAATAAAATATTATAATTACATATATTTTAATCATTCAAAGCAAAATGAAATATGCGTTGCGTTTAAAATTCATCGTATTTATCGATGCTATTAGCAGGTTTTTGTGGCAATTTGTCAAAATGCTTCAATTGAAATTGTCATGTCCTATGTTTTCGTCAAATTTGAGCTGTAGATTTCAATTCCGATTCTTCATTTGTTACCTTCATTATGATTATCCCCTCATATTCAAGCATATTCTGTAGTTAAGCATCTGTTCTCCATTCTAAAAAATGTTTTTTTCCTTTCAATGAATCATAAAATGAATTTAATATCCAGGCTTTATCTTAATAGCATTTCTTGACTGTATTTATTATAGTAAGAATGTGGTATTAAAATATCGTATAATATACGAGTCCAATTCTTCTATTTTAATACAAAATATCTGTTCTTCATGGTACATTTTAAAATTAAAATTACTGTAATTCGAAATTTTATAAATTCCACCATAAATTTCTACTGAATGATATTGTTAATATCGAACTGTTTCAGTTTCCATGCAGGATAATAATTTTTAAAATTTTTTTGTAGACTTTAAAAGAATTTCCAAAAGTATAAGTAAAGGAAAGAATATTAGCATCTTCTTTAACTTTTCACGCATAATTTATTACTAAAATCAGCTCGGACAGCATATCAAAAGAAAATGTCTTAGGTCTTGTATCACAACGCAAAATTAAAAATTATCTTTTTTTCCCCTTTCTTATTCGCTGCGGTTATGTATTTGAATCCTTATGTTCTTAGAAGTTATAATTATATTTTATTTCAAGTGTCCAATTATTACTTCATATAAATGACTATCTCTAGATCGCTCAATTTGCGAAAACTCTAAAGGTTTTCACTAATTTTATTTACTCCATAAACACCTCCAGGATTAGAGATAAAATTATTATTAACAGATATTCCTAAGTACCCCAAAGTTTTGTTTATTACCCCAAAGAAGTGGTAGCGCAGAAGGGCTATTAGTCTTAAAATGCCATTTTGTGGCGTTTCACTATAAACAGCGAATCACTTCTTAAATTATTGCTATCAAGTTTTATTGCTCCGTATTATATTTAAATAAAATAAATAATGAAGAATCTGCATTAATGTATGAATGTTTCTCGCATTGTGAAAAAACAACGATACCTAAAGCCATCAAATTTTGAGTAAAGTAATCCTCCACCCGAACATAGACACCTGGAAGCCTGAATTTGGAATTTGTTTTATTATCTATTGTTGTTTATTATTATTTATGGGAATTTGTTTTATTATCTATTGTTGTTTATTATTATTTATAGGAATTTGTTTTATTATCTATTGTTGTTTATTATTATTTATAGGAATTTGTTTTATTATCTATTGTTGTTTATTATTATTTATAGGAATTTGTTTTATTATCTATCACATTTTGTAAAACTTTAACGAATTTTTGATGAACAAATTCGACGATTTCAAAGCCAGCAATGGTAACACTATACGGGAAAAAAATTTTTTTTTTTTCTCCAGTGAGGAAGACTGTGTATCGAAAATTCTAAAGATATATACGGTTTTGATGTTTTTACATATTTTGTCATTCTGCTAAATTGAATTGAATTTTATGCTGTTTAAGGGCGAAGAGTATGCTATTTAGTAAATAAAAATCTAATGTATACACCAAATGACTTTCTTGTACAGAATATTAAATTATACGCATTTTTTCTTGCATTTCATTTAAACTTATTGGATTGATTTAAATCTACTTCGTCGATAGCGCATAAACCACAATAGAATAAATGCATTCTTTAAAATTCACTCTAGTATTTGTTTACCATAGCGACACTCCGGCGCTAGATTCATTTAACAGTATTATATTTCGTTCATATTATAACTCATAATGCACAAAATTTATATCATTTAAAGAACAGAATTATCTAATCGTTGCCACATGTTCTGTTCAAACACTATAATAAAGCTAGAATGATGTATAAAAGAAATTAAGCAAACAAAACAAAAAAGAAACAGTTTTTCACAGACGATTGAGTATTTCTCATTCAATTAATTCAGTTCTCACTTCGCGACAAGGCAAAAATACAGAAAAATTCAAAATATCTATATTAAAAATTACGAAGTAAATCTTAACACTTATTTCCTCGAAAAAATTCCAGAAAGGATTAAGCATGATTTAATTGGCAATAATAAATGAAGGCGTTATCTTTGTTGTTGCGAAGCTAAGTTTCTCTAGATTGGCAACAAATCCATTAGTCTGCTGTTTCAAATGCAAACAATCAATGGCCGCCATAAATAAAAGGCTTAGCGACACTTAAACAACTTTAAAATTGTTGATAATTCTAAAAATATTGCATACAGATTTACTAAAGGCATAAAAACTTTAACGGAAGATAAAAACAACATAATTCAATAATTTTCAAAGCAAAAAATGTACAATTTAGAAACATATAAGAGTAAAGAAACTGAGATTACTGAGCCGGGTAACAGAGTGAATATATATATAAATATATTCATATACGTTTGATGCGGCCGATTGCAACCAAAATACGAGGTGCACATCTACATGTTATAGCAGTCCTATATACAAAATTTCAACGTTCTGAGGCTACTCGTTTTTGAGTTATGCGAGATACCTACGTAGGTACATACGTTCGTACAGACGCCACGAAAAATTCTCTTCAGAATTCATTTTAAAGCACTTTTATAATTTTTTTGGAGGAAAAGAGTCTTTTATTTTGTCCTTACGTACAGATATCACGCAAAAACATAGTTAAATTGCATTCGATAGCGGTCAAAATGGATATTTTCGTTGAAATATGTTGCCTGAAACTTTTCGCGATTACAGTACTTCCTTTTTACTTCGTACAAGGAAGTAAAAAGGTAACACACAAAACGTTAAAAAAAGTCTCTTTGGGCGTAGTATACTATCTGAAAGCTTTCGGATTTTATATCCTTTTTTACTCATTAATCAATACGTTTAATAGCCAATCTTCGGTTATTTAGATATAATCGTTATAGAAAGTAAATTAGATATAATCGTTATGGAATAATTGTGAAGCGTTTTGAAAAATGAAAATATGAGAAAATATGCTCTTGTGACATGTCCTGAGCTCAAAAACCAGTCTAAAAAAGGAATAACACATATCTAGCACAAAAATAGAAAATGTGACAAGATATTTATGCTAAGATAAGACATGTCTAGATAAAAGAGAATAACTTGATAAATACCATTTGAAAAGAACTTGTACTCTAATAAATGTGTTCTTTATATGTAGTACAGAACTGGTTAAAGGAATTTAAAGTTAAATTTCAAGCAAAAAATGCTGCGATCGATCTTCAAGGTGTTAACAACGTAAATGTATTATAATTGTATGCTAAATGTATTATAATTATATGCTAAATGTATTATAATTTCGTGTGTACTATTTTGCTCACATTGTAGAAACATTAGAATTTTTGGATTCATCTCCGAACCCTTTTAGTTCGAGCACCACTTGTAGAGACATTAGGAATTTTTGGAAGCTGGAGAGATGTGTGTGTGTGTATTTAATTATGGCGAAGCACACTAGGGCTATCTGCCTAAGGGCTATCCCTGTAAAGCAAGTCATACATAGGTTGGAAGTGGCGGTATTATACTTCGGAGGGCGTTTTCATGGGGGGGGAGACTCTGGGACTCTTAGTTGCGGTAGAAGATAATGTGTGTGTGTGTGTGTGATTATGGCAAAGCCTCGAGGGCTATCTGCCTAAGGGGAGGGATGCCTTCGTGGAGGACTTTCTAAGGGAAACTGGCTCGTATACACGTTACACATGGCGAAAACCACGAAAACACCCATGCAGCCAGCCCGTTCGCGGGATTCGAACCTCGGACCGAACTACCAGTGTTCAGAGACTTTACCGCTCGGCCGCTGGTGGGCCCCTGGAGAGATGAAAAATTAACAACCGCCTTCGCCGGGAATCGAACCACGGATCTCTAGAATACCGGCCCAGCGCGCTACCATTACACCACGAAGGCACGCTACGGAAGCGGGAGAAATAGCTTATAACTTCAAGGGCGCAGTCGAAGAACAAACAAAAACTTTATACCTTATTATATTATGTTGTTTAAATTTGTAAAATTGTGTTTTAGATGTCTGCTAAAATAAAGTAACACGTGCAGCAGTTTTACTACCGGATTTTTTTCTACAAGAATTTCCATAATGAGAATCAGCAAATAAATTATAATGTGTCAAATTTAGGAAAAAATGGAACACATTTTAAGCAGTTTTCATTATTCTTTTGATGTAAACTATTTAATGATTGACGCACAAAAGGACCATTGAAAACACAGAACTTTTATCATCCCTTTTTCCAATGTGCGTTGTGTTTAAAAACAGACTATTTTCAATTTTCCGGTTTTTAATTTCCACCTTTTCAAGATATTTTATAACCATAATCCATTGTTTGAAATCTGTTCTGTACCTGCTTAAAATTTTTGGCAAATTTTGAGAGTTTACGTTTCGTGAAACTATTAGCTTCAACAGATGTGAAAAGGATTGGATTGGATTGGATTGGATTATTTAATTATGGCAAAGCACACGAGGGCTATCTGCCTAAAGGGAGGGATGCCTTCGTGGAGGACTTTCTAAGGGAAGCTGGCTCGTATACACGTTACACATGGGGAAAACCACGAAAACGCCCATGCAGCCAGCCCGTTCGCGGGATTCGAACCTCGGGCCGAATTACCAGTGTTCAGCAACTTTACCGCTCGGCCGCTGGTGGGCGATGTGAAAAGGTAATAGGGAAAATTTTTATATAGAATTTACGCTAAATAATTAAACTATATTATTGATACGCTTTCAGTATTTAACATACTTTTCTCCACATTTGCCTGAATGTATAGTTTAGATAATATTTCAGTATTCTGTGAACTCGGAGTCCTTTCCTAAAAAAATTACTTGCAATTTTTCTTTGATATCTGATCAAGGTCTTCTAAGTTTTTGATGCAGGAAATGTGAAAAATGTGCGATGCCCTCGCCGGAATTCGAACCCTGGACTTTCGAATACCCGTAGAGTATGCTATCAATTACACTGCGAAGGCATGCGGAAAGCAGTTCCTTCAGTTCGGGGGTCATTTGCAGAATCATTAGGATTTTCTGATTCAGGATATGTGAAAATGTGCAGTGCCTTCTTCGGAACTCAAACCCTGGATCTCTCGAGCACCCGTCGAGTATGCTTCCAATTATACCACGAAAGCATGCGAAAAGAAGGGAGAAAATACAGGGTATTTATAAAGTCCCGGACCCATTTCGATGTTTAATAACTCATAAAATAATAAAGATAGATTAAAATTAATAACATAAATGGTTAGACAGACTCAAAAAGTTTCATGACCCTTTTCAATGAACTTCCACGTGGGCTCCTTTCGTCGCACGGAGAATATCAAGTCGATATTCAATTTCACGCCAGGTACCGACAAGCATGTCGGCATCCACAGGGGCTATTGCGGTTGGAATTCTGGCTTTTAGGTCATCCATGTTCGACACTCTCCTCCTGTAAAAGTTGTCTTTTACAAATCCCCAAAGGAAGGGAGTCCATCGGCGTTATATCAGGTGATCTGGGTGGCCAAGGAATTGGACCTCCTCGCCCAATCCATCTTCCTGTAAAATGGTTATTCAAAGAACTACGAACGATGGTACCCCAATGAGGAGGTGCACCATCTTGTTGCAAAACGACATGTGGCTGAAGCTCTTGTAGTTGTGGAAATACGAAGTTTTCCAACATGTCTAAGTATACGACTGATGAGACCGTCTTTTCTGTCAAAAAGAAAGGCCCACGGTATTATTCATGGGGGTTTTCAGATCCCCATATGCGCACATTATGACGATTAATAATGCCAGAAAGATGCCAAAAACAAAAGAGGAAAATGCAATTAATAAGCAGACTATATTTAGAAAAGTACAGACATTTAGACTGGAAAATGAAATTATCTGAAATTAACCACACGCGCCGACGATATTTACAAAAGTAAAGATATTCAAACCTGAAAAGGAAAATATATAAGTTATCCCATCAATAAATGCCATAAGTTTGTTTATATCTTCATTATTTTATGAGTTACAAAACATCAAAATGGGTATGGGACTTTATAAACACCCTGTACTTTATAAACCTTTTAATTTAGTTTTGCTGATATGCATGGTTCCGATATCTCAGTTTCACTGACTACACGTTGATCATTGTTATTAGTGATTTCAGTCTAATTTAGATGCACTTTTTAGTCTCCTCAGGAATTTAAGTTATTTTAATCAGCAGCTTAGCGAATTAAGATCACTAAACTGTTGCAGCTCGCCACGAAGCAATTCAAATCAAATCGCACGAAGAGGCTGGCTCTATAAGATCTTCGGTTCTTCTGGCTTGACTATGTATAACGCAAATGGGAATCCGTTTCCCGTAGAAGATCATTGATCAGAGGCGGAAAAATACTTTTAATCGTGGGCCTAATAATGTCTTTTCTAATATATCATGCGGAATTGGCAGTCACAATCTTTTGACGTGTGATTATTTTTTGAAAAGCACGATGTGAAGAGGGGGAGGGGACATACCTTTCCTTTTAAAAATTCCCTTAAAAAAAGAAGTAAAAGCAGAAGAAAATTCATAACATTCAGTGAGCAACAGCGCACTCATGAAGCCTAGGAAAAAAAAATTAATACGCGAAGCCACTTAAAAACGCACAGTGATTAAAAACTACTTACTAAAATATTACAGATAGGCTGTTAAAATATTTAAAAATGATGTTTGACAATGTAGCACTACTTTGTGATCGTCCTTAATTTCAGATATTGTTTCTTAAGCCCCCTTTCAATTCTCAGAGGGGAATTTAAAGGAATAAACGAATAGATAAATGCTAAACCGAAATTCGCCCTTTGTTACTCTTTTATGAATTTCAATCATTTATTTATTTATGGCATTTGGTTGTCAAAAATATTTGCTTTCAGTCCTATATGCAGAAGTTTATAAAGGAAGACATTAATGGTTTTCACGAGTACGAAATAAATAAAGCTGAAAAATTTCAGACAATTCCATTCATTTAGAAATAAATAACATGAAAAATTAGTTTTTAAGTATTTTATGTATTAGGCAGTTTCAAACCTATTAATCATATTAAATTATAATGACCCACCAACGTCGCCGAGCGGTAAAGTCGCTGAACACTGGTAGTTCTCTCCGAGGTTCGAACCCCCCGAACGGTCTGGCTGCATGGGTGTTTTCGTGGTTTTCCCCACGTGCATACGGGCCACTTTCCCACAAAAGGTCCTCCACGAAGGTATCCCTCCCCTTAGCTGTCCGAGGTTCGAAGCCCGCGAACGGGCTGGCTGCATGGGTGTTTTGTGGTTTTCCCCATGTGTAACGTGTATACGAGCCAGTTTACCTTAGAACGTCCTCCACGAAGGCATCCTTCCCCTTAGACAGGTAGCCCTAGTGTGCTTTGCCATAATTAAATACACCACACCTCTCTCCCCTCAGGCAAACAGCCCTCGAGTGCTTTACCGTAATCAAATAAACCAAACTATAAAACAGCTATATCTGGGTTAGCAGTGTTTTTTGCTCTTGACAATGTTACTAACATTGCTGCTAGTTTTTCGTCAGAAAATTTGCTTTTGCAATTCAAAATCTTCCATTTTAATAATTTTTAAAAAAACTACAGTAGTTAATTTTAACTGTGCTAATATTTTTTAAAATTATATAATCAGTTTTTTTTTTAAATCAATCTAGAGCTGAAGCTTGGAAAATTTGCTTTTTACAGGAGCTTAATTTTTGCTCTTCCCTCTGAAATTTTTTTAAAGACAATATTCAAATATTTGTCACTCCAAATGACCGTCGTCCTCCTGTATAATACGTAAATAAAAAAGTATCTTTTATATATATTAACATATGTTAATTATGGTATTTATGCTATTTATGATAATACATTACGCATGCTACATTATGTATTAACATAAATTATGAAAATTACAGATGTCATTAACCTATTACCTGTTAGTATTTTAGCTATGTTCTAAATGCTTTATTTCAGCATGGAGAGATGCGGCACGTGGTGACTTTATAGAAAAAACCAATAAACAGCCGATAATGCATTTCGATACAGAGCAGTGTGTGCAGAGTACAAAATATGTACAGTATGAATTTACAATATGAAAGAGTATGAAAATACAGTATGAATTTTTAACTACATTTACGATTCCTATTACATTTGATGCACAATAACTCTCAGTTTCACATCAAAATATTTTCATCACATGCAACGTACATAATTGCGTTTTTTACATTCTATTTTTTAGTTATCTCTTTAGAGATCCAAAATGATTAATAATAACTGATTTGTTTACCTTCAATTTTCGCCTCATTTTGAATGGCGTCTGCCTACAGGAAGGCTTTGCAGGCCCGCTTCCGCTTGCTGCGTGCGCACACACATGCCAGGTGTTGCCTCTTTAACGGAAAAATACTTATAATTCATTTAGAAATGTGCTATCTTCATTAAAATTTTGTCTGACGCCTCAATTATACGACAAAAGTAATTCGCGTATGTATTGTCTAATTAAGTCTACTATGCCTAAATTTTAAATTAGCTTTTTAATCTCTTTAATCTGCGAAAAGTAGGGAAAAAATTCTCAGAAAATGAAGGGTCTCCTTAAAAATGCATTTGAAAGACACGTAAAAGAATTTTTATGCAAAAAAAAAAAAAAAAAAAAAAAAAAAATCATAACTCTACATTTACCAGGGTTAAACCAAAATGTTCTTGGTGTTATAATACTACTTTACTCTTCTCATCGCTTTGTTTATGTCCCCATTTCTTAGACTACATTTTTATAGCAAAGGTACAGGAGAGTTAATTGCAGGACTAAATCATCACGGATCATTAATAAATATCACATTAGAAAATAGTAAGATAATTAAACAACAGATGGCAGCACTACACAAAGATTTTTGCTAAATAGAAAATTTCTATAGTATTAGGAATTCTAAACCACGGGGGGAATTCATCGTACAGGGGAATTTCATAGTTTTAGGGGGAGGATGTAGTCAGCCTATAATCTGTTAAATATTTAATTATAATTTATGATATAAAATGCATACATTTATTCAATAATTACTATTGTTATTATGCTTATTTAACATTTTCTATACCTTTTCTGGTTTAGTTTAATCTAAACAAGTTAGAAAATAATCTGAATTTAAATGTATTTATGTATTTTTCAGATTTTGGAAAACATAGGGGAGAGGGAGGGAATGATTCAGGCAATGTTATAAAGCGAAGTATGGGGCTAAAGATTGAGATCTAGCGGATACAGCCTTTAAAGGCTGTCGTGCTGCCATCTGTCGACTAAACGCAAACCTACTCTGATAGATTTTTTATTGAACCGTTTGGATGACTGAAGCTTAAATTATAAGCACCCAAATACTAAACAGCTGAGAATATTTGCTACTACTACTACTATTACGAATAATATAAGTTATATGAAATATGAAATTAGGTTTAAAATAAAATGTTTAATGAAAACCAATTAAAAAATAGAGAAATTAATAAAATATAATTCTGGGCATAAGGAGTGGATATAAATATGGTATTTTGTAATGTAACTCAATGTAAATGTTTAACTACAAGAAGATTTTTTTTATATTCATAAAATTTCAGAATTTTCCTAAAAATTATTTATCATAATGATTCTTCATTAAATTAGAAATTATTGTTTATATATGTTACCGTGAAACACCGAAATTGGAGAATGTCGACTTTCACCGGAAAATGTCAACATTCATCAACTACGTCGGTGAAAGATGGAATATTGCATTACATTCTTGTACATTCGGACCCTCAATGTCGACAATCACAGATATGCTCTGGTGTTGGTAGAAAAGAGAGGTCACAAAGTGTCATAATAGTTTAAGTTGTTGCAATAAATAAGATTTGAATCACATTAATTTAGTAAGTTTTTTATTACTATTATTTTATTTTCTCATTTAGAACGTACTGTATAATCAGCTGCAAATTAATTTGTAGTTTTAGAGGATTTTAACGATAATTTATGGGTATTATTATTTGGGGTTATTTGCAAGAAAGCCATTGCAATTTTTATAATTAATTTCTCTCAGAACTACATGGTTTTATTTGATTTTAAACAATTAAAATATAAAACATAAAAACGAAGCAAATTGAACACAAAATTTACATAATGAAAACTGAATATAAAGCTGCATTTTCTTGTTTGAACTCCAGGTTTGTCACAAGTTAAAACGGATGATTAAAACAATAGATAATATTAATAGAAATTTGTGTATCTTAATAATGATAAGAACTAAATGAATTATTAAAAAGAAGCTTACATCGCACCAGAGGGTTTTTTAAATTTTTTATTGGGAGTTTACCAGAGGGTTTGTTAAAATTTTTGGTACTTACGTATTAACGCAACCAGGCCAAAATTCGCATAAATTGCCAAATTTGGCGACCCTACTTACGGCAACTCTACGTGTTATACGTAGTTTTGTAAAAAGAGCATGTGGAGATTCACAAAATTTCCCTGCATTTTCGTGCAAATTTTTGTAATTCATGAGAAAATAGCAGTCTAGATGGATAAAGACAAAAGTGTGCGCAATGCCATTTTTGTGCAATCATGGGATGTTTTTTTAAGTTAAAATAAGTCGACGTGTACATGGTTATGGCGAATGCGGTTTTCAATCAGTGTTAAAAGCAATAGCCAAAAGATTTCCGCCGAAAAAATAATTCTGCAACTTATTGAAATTCGAAACCGGAAGGGTTTAATTGATATTTTATATTTTAAAACAAAATAATATAAAAAACTGTATTAAAAATTATCTGTAATTAATGAATGTACATTTTCTTTCTATTTATACTTTTTTACTCAAACTTACAAATCGCGCCAACCTGGTTGCTATAATACGTAAGTACCAAATTTTTACTCCTTGAGTTCTCAGTTAACCAGTCTGCTAACATAACATCTTTCCACCTTTTTAACTACACTATTAAACATCGCCTTCTTCGCATTACGCTACACAAAATTCAAAAGCAAAATCACACAATTTTTAACAGCAAGCAGCATTTGTTTATGATTCTTGATACAATGTTAAGACTTGCCATCAATTTTTTTTTGTCTTTTCCCTCTTCATCAAATTAAAATAAAAAAAAAAATTAAATTAAAAAAAAAAATCTGATGCGCACACCACGTGACCACGTGACTTCCTTGTACGGAATATTAAATTATACGCATTTTTTCTTGCATTTCATTTAAACTTATTGGATTGAATTAAACCTACTTCGTCGACAGCGCATAAACCACAAGAGAATAAATGCATTCTTTAAAACTCACTATATTTGTTTACCATAGCCGACCCTCTGGCGCTAGGTTCACTTAATATTTCATTTATATCTATAACTCAGAATGCACAAAATTTATATTATTTGAAGAATTATCTTATCGGTGTCACATGTTCTATTCAAATACTATAATAAAGCTAGAACGATGCATAAAAGAAATTAAGCAAACAAAAAAAGAAACAGTTTTTCACAGACGATTGAGTATTTCTCATTCAATTAATTCAGTTATCACATCGCGACAAGGCAAAAATACATAAAATCTCAAAATATCCGTATTAAAAATTACGAAGTAAATCTTAAACACTTATTTCGTCGAAAAAATTCCAGAAAGGATTAAGCATGATTTAATTCGCTATGATAAATGAAAGCGTTATCTTTGTTGTTGCGAATCTTAGTCTCTCAAGATTGGCAACAAATCTACTATTCTGCTGTTTCAAATGTAAACAAATATGTCCGCCATGTTATTTAAAACTTAACCGCACTTAAACAGCTTTTAAATTGTTGATAATTGCACAAATATTGCTTCCAGATTTACGAAAGGCATAAAAACCTTAACCGGGAGATAAGAACAACATCATTCAATCATTTTTAAAGCAAAAAATGTATAATTTACAAACATATAAGAGTAAAGAAAGTGAGATCATTGAGCCGGGTAACAGAGTGGATATATATATATATATATATAAATATTAATTGAAAAAGAAAATGTAAAGCGAACTGGTAATTAGACGAAAGACCTATCTGGTCTCAAAAACTTTTGCGCATAATGCTGCAAAAAATTTGAAAGAATAGTAGTAGGTAGGAACATTGCAGCTACCTTGCTAAAAAGTTACGTTTGGTGCGGCCGATTGCAACCAAAATACGAGATGCAGCACATCTACATGTTATACTAGTCCTATACACAAAATTTCAACGTTCTGAGACTACTCCTTTTCGAGTTATGCGAGATACGTACTACGCACGTACGTACATACGTTCGTACAGACGCCACAAAAAATTCTCTTCAGAATTGATTTTAAAACAGTTTTATAATTTTTTTGGAGGAAAAGAGTCTTTTATTCTGTCTTTACGTACAGATGTTACTCAAAAACATTGTTAAATTGCATTCGATAGCGGTCAAAATGGGTATTTTCGTTGAAATATGCTGCCTGAAACTTTTCGCGATTACAATACTTCCTTTTTACTTCGTACAAGGAAGTAAAAATTCATTAAAATTACAATTATAAAACAACTTAATTTTATTCTAATTTTTTAATTTAATCTTTGGAGCTGCTACATTAAGCTCCGCTTTTCTCTTTATGTAACCAATCTTGTATCGTATGGTCAAAGGTTGTACCTAATTGGCCTTGCAGCTATAATTATATTAAAGTGTGGATGGTGACTGAGAATCACGTTTCAATGATGCGAAACCCGACGGCTTGAACGCTGTTATCATTCTCATCCAAACAAACACGAAAATGGCGCAGTTCTTGTTTGAAGTGTATGTCACGCCCACAGATCGTAACGCAACGCACTCGTTGATCACGATGCTGTCATGTAGTCTGCACGCATACGATTTTGTATACGACAGCAGCTGCAATCACAGATTTGTTATCAGCAATTTAGTTTGGAAAATAAAGTAAAAATTCCCAGCGTACGATTCGTTTGCAAAATGTCTGTCAACTCTGTTCCTGGCCAAAGTTCTTGAGCCTTAGATTGAGAGATGATTGGCAAGGAGAAGAAAAATTACTACTTCGCCATTTTGCTAGAAAAACTGAGTACTAGACTGCAATTACTTCGAAATCGTTTAATTTTTTATCTGCCCCTATTCAATCGATGTTCACAAGCTGCTAGTAAGGAACATCTTGGTTAATTGGTTCCAGATTTGACAAACCTTTCTGAGTTTTGAAGTTGGTTAGTTTGTCTGAATTTTCAGTTTGTAATTCCGAATAGAAAAGCATTTAAATTGTGAAGGCAGAACAATTAGAAGCCAAGATGCAGGCAAAAATTCTCCTGATGCACCTTGGCGATAATTATTAGCTCAAATCTAACGAAAATTGGCGGTTTTTCTCCAACTTAGCAACTATATCGAAGTTTTCAAAAAATGGCGTTTTCGAAGCGCTCAAAGGGATTTTCTCTGAAAATTTTGCTTCCTACTAAGCACTCTCAGTTTTTCAAGAAAATATATGTGAGAATCAATCATCTAGAAATACATAATGGGAAAAAAATTAGCTGCTAATGTTATGTAGATAAGCAGTTGAAAATTGTAAAACTATAAGGAGATTTAACGATGCAGTGCTATGTGGCACCGCATCGCTAAATCTCGGAATCTGTTCAAGTTGAAGTTTTAAAAATTCAGAAAATAACGAAGTTTTTGATACAGTATAAGAAAATATGAAATAATGAATGAAGAAATAAAATGTGAAAGTACTGGAGTTGGACAAAAGTTTGGAAACACAGAAATAATAACATATTGCTGTGATTAAAAAGGGTGCAGAGACCGCTAGCCTTCAAAACAATCTTTAGCCTTCAAACAGCTTACAGTCTTTTCAAAATGAATAAATAAAGGACTTGTACACTTTGCAAGGGAAACTTGTGCCATTCTTCCGGTAAAACGTTGGCAATGTGGATAGCATTTACGCAGATTTCTCTTAAAACAACCCACAAAAAACAAAGGCTCAATAATATTGATATCTGGTGACTGTGGTGGCCATGGTAGATGTGAAAGTTCAGCCTCATGCACAAAAACTCAATCCTGAATGATGTGAGCTGAGTAAGCATGATGTAACGCCTGAACACCCGTGTTGGATGAAAGGAAAAGAGCAGTTATCTTTTAAATATTAATTTTAGTACTGTAAAGGCCCTTATTTTCGCGATCCCATCGTAAACGCGATAATTTATGCCTCGCGAAATACTTTCTTTTTCCCCGCCTCAAATAATAATAAAAAATCAGAAATTTTTCACTTACCCAAAATTTAATGATTTATTGCACAGTCACAAGCTTTTTCTTGACAACTTTCTTTCTCATAACTATTTTTTGAATAATATACAACTATATTTCTCGAATATAAAACAATAAACTTAGTAGACGGCAGCTCATTCACTTCAAATACTACCAGCTTCTTTGAAGCCATTCAAAATTATCTCATGTTTGGCTTCAATACCGTTAAATACGCTCACAAGCCAAGAAGCGTGGATCGGGTTTAGTCGTCACATTCGCAAGTCCACAGATTCGTTTTCCTCTTGAAATTGAAGCTCATTAGAATACCACTCAATCAACTCATTCTTGAGCAAACGCTTGAACTCGCCATTTACAGTTAAGTCCAAAAGTTGGAGCTCTCCTGTGCAGGAAGCGGGCACAACTGGAATAATATTCCTCTTCTCTGGTTCAGTCAGAAAAAGAGTATCTTGGTGTACTTCAAAAACGCCGAACAATGCTACACCAGGTTGTTCTGGAACTATCCCGAGAAGCTCTCTCTGCTTGTCGTAATAAGGTACAAGAATATTCTCGATGTATCGAATCATTGTGTACTCCACTGCGAATCGGTGGGCCACACGTCCCAGTGGCGGGAAATGTAAACTTTGGATGACAATTTGTTGTTTTTCCAGCGAACAACAATTGTGGTGGAAGTAGGTTTCCCAGCAAGGGAACATGCTAACGAAACAGTCATCTCTCTTTTATCTTCCATGGCGATTACAGACACTTGTTTTGAACCACGTTCTTCCAATGTGTAATTAGAGGTAGGCACAAACTTTGCGTTTGTCTGATCAAAGTTAACGCCCATCTCAGGGGGGATGACAACATTTTTGTCGATCACTGTACGAACACGCTTAACGAATTCGTCGCGAATAGCTGGGAAGTCTGGGGGCAGTTTTTGAGCAGCCTTGGTTCCCTTTCTACGGACAAAGTTTATTCTTTCCAGCAGGCTTCTAGCCCATCTTGGGTTCAAATCGAGAGCGATTACTAGAGCTGGATCATGTGATTTCACAATTCCTTTTATAGCTGCAATAACAATAGTGTGGTTCACTATTCCACCAACAACCCGCAATTTATGTATGTATGTTTGAATGCTTGCATCGAAATCACAAAGTTTTAAGGGGCGACCGCGATTACCGTGCGTTTAAAGTTGTTACATCGGCTTTAGCTTGTTTAGATGCTTGAATGTACTGTTTCTTTATGCTGCGAATGGTTGATTCACTCACCGGCTTTCCCAGTTCAGAGGTGAAATGCATCACTGCTGCAGAATTTCCGTTCATAGTAGCATATCGGCCCATTTTGGACCTCAGCACTTCGTCATATACTGCATACTGCCCACGTTTCACTCCACATTTTGCTTTCAAAGCAGTACAAACCTCAGTATTAGCGGAAATTATTTCTTTTGATTCAGCAAACTACTTAACGTTTCTTGCATCCGTAAGCCCTGCCGGCGCTGGTGTTCATATAGGAATTTTCTTTCCCTTGTCCATCAACTTGCACAAGTACTTCCACATTTTTTTACGGCACTAATAACACGTTCTCTTCTCAGTTTTCTGTCTCGCACTCACCGCTTCTATCTCTCGTCAAGTCAGAACATTTGGCGAAAGCCAACTTGGCGACGTATTCCTCCGTCGCGGAGCTCCTGCTAGAAACAACTTGTTCAAGCAGGTGTTGGGCATGGACGATCCGAATCCGAGAAAAGCGAAAGGGGTGGGGTGATTACACTTTCGGTGCAAAAGGGGGAGGGGAATGCGCACGTTGAGCCAAGGTCAAAGTTCATAAGCACCGTGGGTTGTTTTAAGAGCGATGGGGGAGTGGGGGACGAACTTTTCGGACAAAAGGAAGTTTCTTAAAATGCTTTATGGAAAAGATGTACTTTTGGAATTTTTCAACTTTCGCAACGTTACTTAGGTACTTTTGAAATTTTTCAACTTTCGGTTCTGTTCGTATAAAATTCGCGAAATTTTCAACTCGCGAAATTACCGATATATTCATTTTCGCGAAAATAAGGTCATTTACAGTACTTAATAAGATTTTCGTGAATACTAATAAGTAAAATAATCAAAACATTACAGCCATAATGCAAACAATGGCCGCTGGACGCGGCAAGGACGCGGGTTGCATCTTCTTTCAAGTCAGAAGCCCTCACTTTCCTTTTGTTAAACGTTTTGTCGTCGGAAATACCTTGGAATGGGGTCATTTACGACGTCCTTTGTGTCCGGAGACCGCATCAGGGGATTCCCGCAACACCATCCCTCAAAGTTCTAACTGATAATTAGTCTCTGGACAAAGTAAGAAGTTCTTCTCATTAAGCAATGTGTGTCAGAGGTGTGCATATTTTCACAACGAGCTCTGTCGCCTTGGAACACGGCTCCACCACTGGGAAAAAAATTTTGTACTATGGGATGGACGTGATCAGCTAAAATGGTCAAACGATTTTGTCATTAACTTGACCTTGCACACCGATAATGTGTCCCATGGAATACCACGATATGGTTGTCGAAACCATGACCGAAGCCGCGCTATAATTCCCTCTCGACAGCAGTCTCTATCGCACGCTCAGGACGGCGTTGGCCAGATGTAAACTCGCCCAGAAGTCGAAAACACTGAGAAGCAAGACTCACCCGACCAAATGATAGTCCTCCGTTGCTCTAATGATAGTCCGACCAAATGATAGTCCAAGTTTAATGACTTTACCATCACTTTCTCCTCTTGCAGGCATTTTGATCACTGACGAGTAGCTTTTAAATTGCAGCTTCCTCAAAAATACTCTATCAGTCCCTTCGTATTGCTTTCGTGCTGACAGGGTTTGGGAGTTTGACATTCAATTCAGAAGCCCCTTTTGCTGCTGTAGTCCTGTTATTTTTCTTCACAATTCGCTTCGATGATCCTATCTCATCGTCACTCAACACACATTTTCGTCTGCGCTACGATTTAGTGGATACTGTTTTTTCCGATTTTCTGTACGAGTTAAAAATTTTATGTACTGTGGCTCTTGAAATACCAAACACTTCAGCTACCTTGGTTAGGAAAGAACCTACCTTTTGAGACCCAATAATTTGCCCACGTTCGAATTCATTTAGCTCCGACGTGATGCACTCACAACTGCACAGAAAACTGTCTCGATAACGAATGATACTTGCAACGCATTTGTTGATGTTGTACAGCTGGCGTTAGTGAGCCGATACATCAGCGCCACCAACAGGCTTTGCAAGAATAAACATTTCAGTTCAACCGTGCAGTTTACGAGGTGTTTTTATATTTTTATTCGACCCCTGTACATAATCAATACGAAGTAATTTAAAATGAAAGTTAAGTAGACCTGAAGGAAAATCAATTTTTGAAAAATCAGGTGAAAATACAAGAAATTCCACATTTTAACTGAAGAACGATGTCTCTCATACTGAAGTCATTTTAACGCGATATAAAAATTTTACGCTTTCAGTGAAAAAACGTACTCTGACTACAAACCGAATATATAATATAGACGAAGTCATTAGATTTATACGAGTTGCAAAATTGAATACAGTTACAAAATTCATGAATGCAAGGCCATCGACAGTAAAGTTGTAGAACCCCTGAAAACCTGCATTTCGATGTGGGTTCTAATTACGGACTGCTGTGTAGGAATTTTCTGAATTTTTTTTTTTCCATGGGTAACATGAATACGAGTAAATTTCCTTAAAAACTTCTAAATTTCTTTCCAGTTTTTAATTATTTATTTATTTTTGACCCATCACATAATTTTGAATCTGTTTCTTCAAATAATAAAAGTGTTGCAAGATTTTCCTCTACCTAAATTTATTTCGAATGTATTGCAAGCTATATTTCGCACACTTTTTTTTTTTGTCTTCAAATGTGGCACAAATTTACCGCTTTTCTCATAACCTAATGATACAAATTTGAGACTCCCCCCCCCCTGATTTAATGAACATCTCGGAATTTAGTTTCAAATGTGTTTCATCGTTTATTATTTTCAGACCCAGTCTCTTCTGTAAATGAGGCAAGAAGTTCTATTACTTCGTCAACCATAACTTCCTTTGGACATTTATGCTCTTTGAAAATCTCAGACATCTAATTTTTCAGTTTAATCCTCTCGTGTAAAGTCTTTTAATTATAAATACAATTTATAATACAATCTGTATATATCTTCAAAAACAACATCCAGGTCACATACACTGTCCAGCCAAAATATTATGACCATCCTCATATTTTTCAATCCGTCATCCAGGCGAAGAGAGTTTCAATCCCTGTAAAGCAAGTCATACATAGGTTGGAAGTGGCGGTATTATACTTCGGAGGGCGTTTTCATGGGTGGGGGGGAGACTCTGGGACTCTTAGTTGCGGTAGAAGATAATGTGTGTGTGTGTGATTATGGCAAAGCCTCGAGGGCTATCTGCCTAAGTGGAGGGATGCCTTCGTGGAGGACTTTCTAAGGGAAACTGGCTCGTATACACGTTACACATGGGGAAAACCACGAAAACGCCCATGCAGCCAGCCCGTTCGCGGGATTGGAACCTCGGATCGAACTACCAGTGTTCAGCGACTTTACCGCTCGGCCGCTGGTGGGCCCGGTAGAAGATAAAAGCTGAAGACTATCTGAACATAATTGTGTATCAGTTACACACTTAACAGACGTCTGTCTTCCCAACTGGAAATGAAATCTTCCAGCAGACAACGCCTCATGCACAATGCTCGACTTGTGTTGGAGTAGTTCGAGGACCTTAAGGATGAATTCCAGTTAATATCCTGGCGACCTAATTAGCTGTATCTTAACCTGATAAAGCACTTTTTGGATGTCATGGAGCAACAGCTCAGAGCTCGAACACAGGTGACAGGTGACGGAGGACGGGGACGCCTGGTGTTTAACAGAGGTAAACAGGCATATGTCCCGCGCCCTCCCCTATCTACCGGGGGTTTATTGAGATCATAAAAGATTTATTACATTGCCATACAGGGGCAGATGAGAGATACATTGGCTATTTATATTGTATTACAGATTTTAGGTTTGCAAGGTATACGTTACATAACATACTGATTACACATTTAAAAGAAAAATTATTAACATAACACATACATGACACATGAGCTCGAACACATGTCGGAATATCTCGACATTGCGTAAATGCTGCTTAGACATTTGGTACAACCTGTTTCCAGTCATCTACCAAGAACTTGCGCCATCCATGGCAAGGAGAGATGCAGTTGTTTTTGCAGGGCAAAGGTCGCGCAACGCGTTACTGAGTAGGTGGTCATGTTGTTTTGAATGTCCAGTGTATTATGTATTTATGCCTTCAAACATACATCCATTTAAAAATCTAATCCATTGTCTCCTTAATTTTTTGATATTAATTATCAGTTTTATAAGCAGTAGGTGGTCATAATCTTTTGATTCTCCAGTGTATTATGTATTTATATCTTCAAACATTTACACATTTAAAAATCTAACCTACAGTCTGTCTCTTTAAAATTTTTTATATTAGTTATTAGCTTTTTAAGCAGTAGGTGGTCACAATGTTTTGACTCTTCAGTGTATTATGTATCATACACATTAAAAAATCTAACCCATTGTCTCTCTAATTTTTTTTATATTAGTTATTAGCTTTATAAGCAGTAGGTGGTCATAATGTTTTGAATCTTCAGTGTATTATGTATTTATACCTTCAAACATATACCCATTTAAAAATTTAATCCATTGTCTCCTTAATTTTTTGATATTAATTATCAGTTTTATAAGCAGTAGGTGGTCATAATCTTTTGACTCTCCAGTGTATTATGTATTTATATCTTCAAACATATACACATTTAAAAATCTAACGTACCGCCTCTTTAAATTTTTTTATATTAGTTATTAGCTTATTAAGCATTAGGTGGTCATAATGCTTTGAATCTTCAGTGTATTACGTATTTACTATACCTTCAAATATACTCCCATTTAAAAATTTAATCCATTGTCTCCTTAATTTTTTGATATTAATAATCAGCTTTATAAGCAGCAGATGGTCATAATGTTTTGACTCTTCAATGTATTATATATTTATACCTTCATACATACACACATTCAAAAATCTAACCCATTGTCTCCTGAATTTCTGAACATTAGTTATTAGTTTTATAAGCAGTAGGTGGCCATAATGTTTTTGTTAGTGTTTTAATATCAGTGTATTATGTATTTATACCTTCAAACATATACACATTTAAAAATCTAACCCATTGCCTCCTTAATGTTTTGAGATTAGTTATTACCTTTATAAGCTTAAATTATTAAATTAAGTTATCCGTAGTTTGAAAAAAAAAAAAAAAAAAAAAAGTTGCGAAGCAGTAATTTTTTTTTGTTGCTTTTTCTGTGACAGCAGTTTGCATTTAAATACATACATATATATATTATGTAACATAAGTAAAGGGTGAAGAATATGACTGTAATTAAAGTTCAAAGACAGAAAGACAGACAAATATTTAAATATTTTTCAAGGTGAAACCTTGTACACGAATATTTTTTGACTTATCGGATGAAAACAATCCTTAAAGAATGGCATGAGAAATAGTTTGCCTTTTGTGATTAAAGAATTTTTGTTTCATCTAAAGAAATTTATAAACGCAATAGTTTAACGTAATTTTAACGTAATATTTTTATTTTGAAGAAGTACAATCAGCTGTATTTCTGACCTCCCCCAAATATGAGTAAAGCTCAAACAAATATAGACTGCAATTTTACTAAAAATGTGAGGAAGTGTTTTCAAAAGAAGATGAAATAAAGCAATACACAGAGCTGGCAAACGCTTTTACTGATTTAGAAGTAATTAAAATTACTATTAAATCAGTGTAAATTGGAAATACAATCTAAGTATTTTTGAAAATATAGAGTTATTTCTGAAATTCACAAAATTTTGTCAGAAAGTTCGCTATTGGCGATCAAAAACCCAATGCATAGCATTTTTTGGGGATTGTTTAGAGAATATAATACTAACGTGCTCAACGTCCAATAAAATGTAATTTATATCGAACACATTCTCGAATAGTAGCTATTATAATACAATTATCGTTTCCTTTTGAGAAGTAATACTGTCGGCATTTTCCTGTGCGAAATTCAACAAATTCACATATCGTAAATTATTGGTTTATTTTTTCTCCACGGAAATATTTGCTTCTTAATATTGCAGCTTCTATCACCTGTATTTATAAACAGAGTTCCTTTTGCGAAGAGTTTCAAATTGATAGTTCTGAGAATATCAGTGGTTGTGTTTACGTTTGAAATTGAGTTTATATAGACGTAGCACTGTGAAAGGTTTTCTCACGTTCTGATGCAATTTTACAAAAATTTAGATAGTTGCTCTTTTATGTCTCTTTATAAACCTCCCATGAAATAATTTTTTACTCATTTACACAATTTACAAAACTAACTTTTACAAAAATTTAGATGTTTGCTCTTTTATAGCTCTATATAACTCCCACATAAAGATTGCTGTTATTCATTTACACAATTTACAAAACACAATTAAAAAAAATTAAGTATTTGCTGTTTCATGTCTCGGTACTTACGTATTAACGCAACCAGGCCAAAATTCGCATAAATTGCGAAATTTGGCGACCCTACTTACGGCAACCCTACGTGTTATACGTAGTTTTGTAAAAAGAGCATGTGGAGATTCACAAAATTTTCCTGCATTTTCGTGCAAATTTTTGTAATTTATGAGAAAATAGCAGTGTACATGGATAAAGTCAAGAGTGTGTGCAATGACATTTTTGTTCAATTCTGGGATGTTTTTTTAAGTAAAAATAAGTCGACGTGTACATGGTTATGGCGAATACGGTTTTCAATCAGTGCTAAAAGCAATAGCCAAAAGATTTCCGCTGAAAAAATAATTCTGCAACTTATTCAAATTCGAAACCGGAAGGGTTTAATTGCTATTTTATATTTTAAAACGAAATAATATAAAAAACTGTATTAAAAATTATCTGTAATTAATAAATGCACATTTTCTTTCTATTCATATTTTTTTACTTAAACTTACAAATAGCGCCAACCTGGTTGCGATAATACGTAAGTACCCACGTCTCTTTTTAACCCTTTCCCGCACGCTACCTTTTAAAGTTTGGAGTTTTGATAAAATTAATAAATAAATGAATAAAAAAAAAAGTAGGCAGTCTAATTAGGCCTAGAGGAATAAACAAGTAAAATTTTGTGAAGATAACACTTATCGTTTAATTCTGTGGGAGTGCCCAAAGTGGGCACACTGATTGAATACAGCTTCGAAAAGAGTGCTGAAACGAGCATTGTTTTCAATGAACTGACCTATGAGTTGCGGAGAAACAATGAATACAGACTCTCAGTTGTCCTAGATTATCGGTGACCCCGCTCTGGGCACACCTAGGTTTGATTTTAGGCAAAATTTCAATTTACAAATTTAAAACTAATATAGAATAAGGAAATTAGCATACAGACAAAAAATAACATAGAAATTTCTTTTCAAGCAATTCCTTTTATACCCTAAAAAAATCTGGAAGATTTCTTTGAAAAATGAGGGTCTTAAAAAACTAAACATGGCTAAAATATATGGACTGGTTTGTGCTGAGCCCCCATTTACTATGAATAAAGAAGTTTCAGAGTAACATATAGTAACTTATAAATCCTTTTTCATTCAATTTTTCTGTGCGTACAGAAGGAAATTTTTAGGTGTGTCCAGACCGGACACACTGTGCCGCAAAGTGTTAAGCCTCTCTTTAAATTCTGTGATTTGATTTACACAAGTTTACAAAAATTTATATATTTGCTCTTTTATATCTTTTTACAGTCCTCACATAAAATATTTTGTTATTCATTTACACAATTTATAGAACTCAGTTTTAGAAAAATTTAGATATTTGCTCTTTTATATCTTTTTACAACCGTCTCAAATTTTTTTCTTATTCATCAATTTTACAAAAATTTAAAAAATTGCATCTTATAAAATTTTTTGTTATTAATTTAGAAAATTAAAAAAAAATTTACAAACATATGGATATTTGCTCTTTTATATTTATTACTCTCTCACACAATTTTTTTTTTTGTTATTCGCAAATTTTCACTTACTTCAAATTGACAGAAAAAGTTGAATCTGATTTTAAAAATATCCGAAATGAAGTAAAAGAAATTACTAGTATCTAGAGAAACCATGTTGTTCAAATTGATTGCTTTCATCGCTTGAAGAAAAAAAAATCACTAATTTTTGACAAAATAAGTACATCGTACTTATTAAGGGGACTCGTACACCTTAAAACCCATAAGATGTTCAAATAGGTGACTATTGCAAGAATTGGGATAACTTATTTTATAAGCAATTACTACCAACTTTTTACGGCTGACTACATAATATAGCTACTTTCTGAAATAGTAATCAGAAAGTTTGTGTTGCCACAAATATTTTTATAATTTAATTTGCTTTGTGTCAACATTTTTCGTCATGTTTCCAACTTGCGCGCACAGTTTAAAACATTCTGTTTCATAATTTAATTCCATATTTAATATACAGCTTTTATAACATTTGGAAACTATTGTGAACCTAAAATTCTAAAAATTTCATGTTAAATTTTTATTTTATTTTGAGATGAGTTTATCAAATGTATTTTATTAACAAAATTTGTAATGTTTTCGTCCATAAAATTTTTCAATATTAAAATAATCATCAGAGTTTTGGTTCAGTTAGAAAATTGTGCCCATATAAAGAATTTCATCCAATTTCAAGTATGTACCATTAGCCATTTTTAAAATATCATGCGCGCAAGGTGGAAACATGGCGAAAAATGTTGTCACAAAGCGGATTAAATTATAAAAATATTTGTGGCAACACAAACTTTCTGATTACTATTTCAGAAAGCAGCTATATTATGTAGTCAGCTGTAAAAAGTTGGAAGTAATTGCTTTTAAAATAAATAAAATATCGCAATTCTTGTAACAGTCACATATTCGAAGATCATGAGGAGTTTAAGGTGTATGAGTCCCCTTAAGCAGTAATAATTAAGTCTTTTTAATTAACATATATTTTTGGTTTTTCGTTTTAATTACAATAATATTTAGGTTTGTTTAAATTATTAATACTGCTTTAAACTGGAACTCTACCTAACATATATTTTTACTTAGAAAGTTAACTTTGCGGCACGCGATTTCGCTGTACGCACTATATCAAATGACGTAAACCGTCATTCAGCTTACTGTACTGGTTAGAGTCTCCTGCCATGCACTTCTGACCAATATTTTCTTTAATTTTTCTTACAGTTAAGCTGTGAATAAACGTACCTGTGTTAATTAACTTTCAGACGATATTGCATGAGTATAAAATAATAATAATTTTTTTTTATACAGGTGCACTACAATCGGTTCTGTTCACGAGACGTAAAAGCACCTGAGCAAATTAACGGTAACTCAGCATGTGGGTGTGCACACGCTTAACTCGAGAGCATTGTTTTTGACAGTATGGTATCGAGTACAGTTGCAGTGAATCTTGTTATCTTCTTAACATAAACTATTACTGCTTTTTAAAGTCTTTCAATCTGAAGAGGTTACTTTAAGTTGCTAACAGTTATCTTAACTTTAAACATGCTTTACTGTCTACAATCATCCGTAGTTCTCAGCCAACAGCTCTGAAATGTGCTGTTGTTACATATTTCACACGAGGTCATGCACTTTCTTAAACCATTATTTTAATTAACCCTCTGCGGCATTCCTAAAAATTTCCTTCTGTACGCACAGAAAAATTGAATGGAAAAGGATTTATAAGTTACCATAGGTTACTCTGAACCTTCTTTATTTATAGTAGATGGCAGTTCAACACAAACCAGTCCATATATTTAGCCATGTTTAGTTTTTTAAGACCTTCATTTTTCAAAGAAATCATCCAGATATTTTTTAGGGTATAAAAGGTATTGTTTGAAAGGAAATTTCTATGTTATTTTTTGGCTGTATGCTAATCTCCTTATTCTATATTATTTTTAAATCTTTACCTTGAAATCTTGCCTAAAATCAAACGGTGAACCCTAGGTGTGCTCAGACCGGGCTAGCCGATCATCTAGGACAACCGAGAGTCTGTATTCTTTGTTTCTCCGCATCTCATCGGTCTCTTCATTGACATCAATGCTCGTTTCAGCACTCTTTTCGAAGCTCTATTCAATCGGTGGGCCACTTTGGGCACACCCACAGAATTAAAACGATAAGTGTTATCTTCACAAAATTTTATTTTACTCCTCTAGGTCTTAATTAGACTGCCTACTTTTTTTTTTAATCAAAACTCCAACTTTAAAAGGTAGCGTGCCGGAAAGGGTTAATATGGCTTATAGGAATATGGCTTATAAGAATTATAGTTTTATACTTTTTCCTGCACTGCATAATTTCTCTTATCTTACAAGTCTACGCTTTTTATCTTGTATAGGATAATGGAATTTATTCTGAAGCAGTCGATCTTAAGTTAGATTTCTGGGATTCTGAAATTTGTATCTATTTTAGAAATTTTTAGCTAATCTCGAGTGAAGATTTCGTTAGTCTATCTCTCTCGGAACTGGAAGTAGAGGAATCTGACGAAAGAGGGCGTAGGCGAGAAATAATCGATTCCTATTTGTTCAGCTGGGAAAATCTGAGACGCAATTTCACTTCTACTCTATCACGATTTGTTCATGATCCAAGCAATGATCCCGCGGTTGGCGGCAATGACGTCAGACGTCGCTTCACACCCATCTTTTAGCAAATTATGCTGATCTCGTTTGTTTCTTATCATAATATACAATGCGTGTCAAGAAATAAATTTGGGCATAAGGAATTCAAGTTGCACTCGCAAACTCTTTTTTAGTTTAACACGATAATGAAATACCTTTTGCAGTCTTTACAAACAGTAAAATTCTGAATCGCTGTAACATCATTTCGAAGGCGAATTTTAATTAACATATTGCATTTCTTGCCATTTTTTATTGGTAGATTGGTATTGTAAAAGAAAGGAAATTTGCAATGTAATATGAAAAATCATATGATATTACAATGTTATTTTCGCAATATTAATTTATAGATGACAGAAGACCCCCAACATCATCATTTAGGCTTATATGCTCTATTGATGGGTACTATCTACCATCTGCAGCTCCGCGGCATTTATTATAACAATAATTATAACAATTTAAAATATAGATTACATTACAATCGGTTAATGTACAAAACATAAATAGTTAGAAATGTTGAACACATAATATAGCTTTAACCCTTAGCTCTCCGCACGTTGTTGTACCACTGCCTACTATCAACTCCGGCACGTTTTCACAGCGGTACGAGTGTGAAGAAGCGTCTTAAATGCAGTATTCAGAAATAGTAGAATTCTTGTAAATATTTTACCAAAGAAAGGGACGTGACTATTCTCCTTAACTGACCAATAACCCTGCATATTCGCCAGGGGTATCGTACCCATATTAATAATAACTCCAATAAAAGCCCAAAACTCATCCTCTTCCACCGCACGCCACGTTTTCCAGATAGAATTACTAGATATTTCTTTATTCTTTAGAACATTTTCTACGTAATTGTTGGTTTCTTTTATAATTTCATTTACCATTTCGTCCGTGAAAAATAATTTGAAATATTGTATCGGCTGTACAATATTTGTAGGAATTTGTGGTCCAATGACCTTTGGCGATACACTAAAATGTATTCTATCCGGAATATCTAATTCTTCCGTGACATCGCGCCGTTCATCTAAGTGTTCCGGCGACTCTTCGCTTTCATTTTCAATAACTACCATTCGTCGTCTCTTTGGTAGTATAATTTCGGAACCACTACTTGAAGTGTCAGAATTATAACCAACATTGTCTTCCACAATATCTTCTAACAATGAAAAATCAAACACATCTTCACTATCACTCGACTCTATATTCTCATCACAATAATTAATTTTCTTCATGTCGCTAACCATAAAATGGGTCAAATAATGTTTCAATCGTACGAGCAGCGAGACTGAGCACGTTTTAACTACAGATAACAATTGCCAACGCCGACGATTCCGTACCGTCTTAAGCCTAATCATGCTAAAAACATTGGGCTTCGCAGCGGAGCCTACGGAGTTACGGAACAAATGACGGACGGCTCCGTAGCGGAGCCAACGGAACGCTAAGTGTTAAGCTTAGATAACTTTAAAAATAAAAATAAAATATAAATATAAAATCTATGTAGGAATCAACATATAAATATACGTAAAAGTCCGTATGTAGAAGTCCATATCTTGTAGAATGTAGAGGAATGTTCATATGTAGTAAAATTAATAAAGTAATCAAATAAAAATATAACATCTATATAGAAGTCCATATAATTATATGTAGAAGTTCATACATAGGAGTCCATATCTTGAATAATGTGGAAAAATGTCCATACAAGAAGTCCATTTTCTTGTAAAAGTTCATATATATCAGTTCATAGTTTAAGAATATTGTTAGTTAGACCAGAATAACCCTTGTTGAATCATATTATAATTATATGTAGAAGTTCATACACAGGAGTCCATATCTTGAATAATGTGGAAAAATGTCCATACAAGGGGTTCATATAATTATATGTAGAAATTCATACACAGGAGTCCATATCTTGAATAATGTGGAAAAATTTCCATACAAGAACTTCATATAATTAATTATATGTAGAAGTTCATACATAGGAGTCCATATCTTAAATAATGTGGAAAAATGTCCATACAAGAAGTTCATATAATTATATGTAGAAGTTCATATAATTATATGTAGAAGTTCATATAATTATATGTAGAAGTTCATACACAGGAGTCCATATCTTGAATAATGTGGAAAAATGTCCATAGAAGAAGTTCATATAATTATATGTAGAAGTTCATACATAGGAGTCCATATCTTGAATAATGTGGAAAAATGTCCATACAAGAAGTTCATATAATTATATGTAGAAGTTCATACACAGGAGCCCATATCTTGAATAATGTGGAAAAATGTCCATACAAGAAGTTCATATAATTATATATAGAAGTTCATACACAGGAGTCCATATCTTGAATAATGTGGAAAAATGTCCATACAAGAAGTTCATATAATTATATATAGAAGTTCATACACAGGAGTCCATATCTTGAATAATGTGGAAAAATGTCCATACAAGAAGTCCATTTTCTTGTAAAAGTTCATATATACCAGTTCATAGTTTAAGAATATTGTTAGTTAGACCAGAATAACCCCTGTTGAATCATATTATAATTATATATAGAAGTTCATATATAGGAGTCCATATCTTGAATAAGGTGGAAAAATGTCCATACAAGGGGTTCATATAATTATATGTAGAAATTCATACAGAGGAGTCCATATCTTGAATAATGTGGAAAAATGTCCATACAAGAAGTCCATTTTCTTGTAAAAGTTCATATATACCAGTTCATAGTTTAAGAATATTGTTAGTTAGACCAGAATAACCCCTGTTGAATCATATTATAATTATATGTAGAAGTTCATACATAGGAGTCCATATCTTGAATAATGTGGAAAAATGTCCATACAAGGGGTTCATATAATTATATGTAGAAATTCATACACAGGAGTCCATATCTTAAATAATGTGGAAAAATGTCCATACAAGAAGTTCATATAATTATATGTAGAAGTTCATACACAGGAGTCCATATCTTGAATAATGTGGAAAAATGTCCATACAAGAAGTTCATATAATTATATGTAGAAGTTCATACATAGGAGTCCATATCTTGAATAATGTGGAAAAATGTCCATACAAGAAGTCCATTTTCTTGTAAAAGTTCATATATACCAGTTCATAGTTTAAGAATATTGTTAGTTAGACCAGAATAACCCCTGTTGAATCATATTAATGAAGCTTTTAAATTTTCACTGTTAGTTGATGGATAAATAGTTTTATGATATTTTGAAGTTTATTGCGAAGGAAGTTGCTTTTTAGTGTTCTTTTGAACCAGAGTTACGGTGACGTTGTGGTAAATGGCTTAAGGTGAAGATCCTTGCGATTTCGCACTTAAAGAGGTAGTGATCAAGAGCGATGGAAATCGAATCTGTTTTTGGTACCGATATTTTGGAAAAAGACCACGTGAAGTTAGAAAGAGGGTGATTGCCTCTATTGGAGGCAATAATTTTCTTGAGGTTACCGGTAGGAATATTAAAGTTCTTCTGCCTGTATTTTCCGATGTCTCTAATTGAATGCTCGTCGACCCTTGAGCAACGCCGAAGTTAGAGGAGCTTCTTTGTCGATGGATCAACCAATGCCTATCCTAGACCGTCGGCCGGTCACACGCAAATTAAAGTTGGCGGCCCTATTTTACAGAAATATAATATATTTGATAACCATTTCATCGCCCTTAAATTTGGCCACCAACGTTCGGTGCACCATCTTGCCCCCCCCCGCTAGGTTCGGCCCTTGGATCAATCATATTATTATAAGTGTCAATCAAACATTCTGCAATGAGAATTTTATATTGTGAAATCCAGGTTATCATTATAATAGTTAATTAATAATTTCTTATGAGAATTTTATATGAGATTAACATTTAAGTTGTCATTATAATTGTTAATTTGTGCTGTTGAGCGGCCTCAACCTGCACGCAACAATAGTAGTGACTACTATGAACTGGAAAGTACACAAACTCTTAAGAAGGGTTTAACTCCGTTTTTTTTTCCACTTTAGAAGTTACAGGTGCGTGCACTTGACGCTCACAAACTACGCCGACCCGGCGGTAAAATAAAAATAAGAAACTGAAAATGAATAATAACAAGTTACTACCTACGAGGCTCTCTAAAACGTAACTAACATAACCGCGTTCTAAGATACAGCTGAGATTTCAGCAAACTCTCTAAATAAAAAGTTGAATGATTCAACTATCTGCCGAAGCAAGCACACAGGCCGAAACGCGCGGTTCTTAAATTTCTACCTAGCAACCTTCACGCTCGTGAATCAAGAAAGCACACCTACAAACTCGTTTCCCTTCTATTTAACTCAAAAGTACTTCCGCTGAAAATCTGAATACTTTGCGCATTCTACTAAAATTTACATACTTTGGCATTGGCAATTCCAGGGGAAAGTAAGGCTTGACAGGAAAGATAGCTTAAAATAAATGTTAGTTAAAATAAATATAAACCCTACAAATTAATCATTCTGTAATAAGAATTTTTATATTGCGTGATTAGCATCCATTTTATCATTATCGTATAATTGTTAATTTATCATTCTCTACTTAGAATTTTATACTGCGAAATTAACATTTAAGTTATTATTATATAACTGTTGATTAATTCTTCTCTCCTGAGAATTTTATACTGCGAGATTAACATCCAAGTTATGATCATAATTGTTCATTAATCATTCTCTAGTTAGAAGTTTATACTGCGAGATTAATACCCAAGTTATTTTTATAACTGTTAATTAATCATCCGTTATGAGAAGTTTATATTGCGAAATACAAGTCACCATAATAACTGTTAATTAATCATCTCTAATTATAATTTTATGTTGCGAGATCAACATCGAAGTTATCGTTTATAATTGTTAATTAATCATTCTCTAGTTAGAATTTTATTCTGCGAGATTAACATCCAAGTTATTATTAAAAACTGTTAATTAATCATCACTTATGAGAATTTTATATTACGAGATTAGCATTTAAGTTATCATTATAACTGTTAATTAATCATCTCTAATGAGAATTTCAAATTGCGAGATTAGTTATTAATTAATCATCTCTAACGAGAATTTCAAATTGAGAGATTAGTTATTAATTAATCATTTCTAATGATAATTTTATGCTGCTAGATTAACATCTAAGACTTATATATAAATGGTTATATATAATAAATAAGGCCCGGTGGCGACGTGGCTAGCGCATGGCGCAGCAGCACCACAGGTCCGGGGTTCGATTCCCGGGTTGGGCAAGGTCGACTAAGCCTTTCATACCTTGATTTCTATCTCTTGGGTCGATAAAATGAGTACCAAGTTCGCTTGGTGACTAAACACCGGCGGGGTCCTACAATAAGTTCACCACTTGTTCAAGGCATATGCTTACGCACCCCGGGCCCACGGTCAAGAAAGCAGATTTCGGGCACTGCAGGCCTTGGCCCATTAGGGCTGTTACGCCACTGAGTTTAGTTTATAAATATATAAATGGTTTTAATATATATATTAAAAACCATTTATATATTTATTAAAATAAATGGTTTTATTATTTTAATATGATCGTAAAAACCACAATGAACCTGATTTATGTGAAAAATGTAAATATTAGTTTATTAAATATTGAAATATTAAATATTGAATATATATATAATAAGATGAAGAGAAAAAACATTACGTGACAAAAATTAGTACTTGGAAACAAATACTGATAGACACTTTCGACATTTTAGCTACACTTTGTGGTCCAGCTGAAGGAGACCTGTTTAAGTCATAGGAAAAGAAATAAGGGTACTTTTCCGTTTTGCCGGTGCAAGCGATAAAGTCGCCAATAATGGTACAACCGATGCCAAACAGAATATTCTCGCTGGTAACCTTTTACGCCTCATTTTCAAAACAAGTCGCAGCTTTTATATCAGATTGATTGTTTCTTTCAATACTGGCATATAATTACATAGAATTTTTACCAAATAGTTCAGTTTTATGTCTAAGGCCATTTTCGGTAATTAAGTCAATTAGGATGCAATCACAGCGCTTACCCGAAGCCGAAAATATAGAAAAGGTAAAGTCAAGGGTTAAATTCATCAATTCTAATGAGAATGCATTAGCGAAGTAAAGCACTGCAGTTTTTACATAATTTCTGAGTAAGCTATTCGTACGAATTGAAATATTTCTTCATTTAAACTTGTGTTTCAAATTAAGATTTAACTTGAAATTAATGTAGATAATTACCGAGAGCATTAGATTTTTGTAGAGTAGTTTACGTGAGATGAGATCGCTTGGGGTCACGTGATATAAACCGGCGAATAAGGATGTTGAACCATGAAAGCATAGTAAATTCTTAAGGGGACTCATACACCTTAAAACACGTAAGATCTTCGAATAGGTGACTGTTGCAAGAATTGGGATAACTTATTTATTTCAAAAGTAATTACTTCCAACTTTTTACAGCTGACTACATAATATAGCTGCTTTCTGAAATAGTCATCATAAAGTTTGTGTTGCCACAAATATTTTTATAATTTAATCCGCTTTGTGACAACATTTTTCGTCATGTTTCCACCTTGCACGCACAGTTTAAAATATTCTGCTGCATAATTTAATTCCATATTTAATATATAGCTTTTATAACACTTAGAAATTACTGTGAACCTAAAATTCTAAAAATTTCATGTTAAATTTTTATTTTATTTGGAGTTGAGTTTATAAAATATATTTTATTAAAAAAATTTGTAATGTTTTCGTCCATAAAATTTTTCAGTATTAAAATATTTATCAGACTTTTGGTTCAGTTAGAAAATAGTGCCCATATAAAGAATTCCATCCAATTTCAAGTATGTACCATTAGCCATTTTTAAAATATCCTGCGCGCAAGGTGGAAACATGGCGAAATATTTTGTCACAAAGAGGATTAAATTACAAAAATATTTGTGGCAACACAAACTTTCTGGTTACTAGTTTCCAAAGCAGCTATATTATGTAGTCAGCTGTAAAAGGTTGGAAGTAATTGCTTTTAAAATAAATAAAATATCCCAATTCTTGCAACAGTCACATATTCGAAGATCATGAGGGGTTTAAGGTGTATGAGCCCCCTTAAATTAATGTCTTTTTACAAATTTATTGTTTTTATTTATTGGCTTTTTATAAAATTTTAAATGATATTAAAATGTTTATGCCTTCAAGAAAAGAATTCTTAGAACTAACTTTTTTTAAATATTTTTTATGTGTATACTGTATGTTGTCGCCAATAAAATCTGCTTGGCGAGATTTGCGCCGGCCAAACGGAAAAGTACCGAAATAAGTAAATACAAATTTCCAGAAGTTTTTTTTACTACGGTGGCGCCCTCTATAATGAAAAGAAATGTAACGCACTTGAATGACAAATGAAACCAGAAATGGAAAGTAGACGCTGATCAAAATTTACCGGTGTGCCATTTTTTAACTAATCTTTGTGATGATATATTAAAAATAATATATCGCTAATTTTTTTCCATAAATTTGCTTGCTGTTGCGAATGTCGACTTAATGGAGAGGATAATACAACTCAAAAGCTTTCATGTTTGCAATTATTATCACTTCCTAACTTTGAACCCAGATAGTAGCCGATCTACTGACGGCAGGTCGATTTTCAGAACGAAGATCTTTTGACCTTTCTGCTAAAAATAGTCACCTGCTGACTGAAATGAAAATGCTATTACACTGTTTACATATGCGTGTAGAGTGAATGAGTTCTATTTTTTTACGTGATTCTAGTAGCACGTGACCTTCGGCAGAGAGAAAAGTTATTATCTTGAGTTATTTTTCCGAGACGAATGCCATAGTAAGTCGTATGTCTAGTTTTTTTTTTATTGTCCTATCTTCTATCGTTTCAGATTCAATTCGAAGAATATGAAGCAATTCGAATCTGAAATTTTCTGAAGCAATTCGAGCATGAAATTTGTGTTCTTTATGACTTCGGAAATAGTTTTGACCGGTAATTAAAATCTAGGTTTAATCCATCCTTCTTACTTTATGCAGTAAAATTAAACACTCGTAGAATACGCATTATAACAATTATTTCACACATAACTACTACTTCTAGTAATCAGGTAATTTGGGGACAAACCGTTTTCAAGTTAGATGATGTGCTCCTAGATCTCATAGCTGAGAGACAGAAAATTTATTGCTTAATTTTTCTAGTTTCTGGAGATTTTCTTTATTTTAGATGATGTAGTATCACTATGATCTGTAGAATAACGTATATAGTGTCACGTGTGTAATGTCACACACATAATGTACATAGTGATACAATGTGTTATGTCACGTGCTCTGTAGGGGCTGATGTTAATGCTATTTGATATATATGTTACGGTGAAACACCGAAATCTGGAGAATGTCGACTTTCACCGGTGAATGTCAACATTCACATAGTCTCTTGGTGTATGTTCTAAATATTTTCCAAATACTCTTATTTCTGACTTACACTGGTCAATGTCGACATTCACCATGTACTAATGGTAAATGTTGAACATATAACAATATTATATTTTTCTTCTCCGTAATTCAGTCGCGAATAAACGCACTTGAAACTTCAGATAAGAACTTAAGAACATGAGAACCTAAAACTCACAAGACATTCAAAATGAGAAAGGAAAATAATAGAAGTTAAAAACTTACTCAATTATACAGTACGTTCTAAATGAGAAAATAAAATAACAGTCATAAAAAAACTTACTAAATTATGTGATTCAAATCTTATTTATTGCAACAAGTTAAACTATTATGGCACATAATTAATGACCTCTCTTTTCGACTTTCACCAGAGCATATCTGTGATTGTCGACATACACCGGTGAGGGTCCGAATATACAAGAATGTAGTGAAATATTCGGTCTTTCACCGACGTATTTGGTGAATGTTGATATTCTCCAATTACGGTCTTTCACGGTAACATATATATATAAAAAATTATGCGTTCACATAATTATTTACCAGTTTGAGTTGGCAGCCCTGCCAAATACCCGTGCGAATGCTTGGCATATAACTATTGGTGGAGAGCTAAGAGGGAGGCAGTTAGAGTATCATAGACGGTTGGCTAGTCTTGCCATTGCACCAGTGGAAAACTTCATTAGAAGAGGCTTTGCCACAAATCTCAGTGGTCAGTGTGACGCTTCAATTGCTTTTAATAGGAAAGCCTACAGACAAACTCAAATATGGCTATACTGTGATATTCTCTAGCACATGTTGAAGATCATGGAATGCTTCCCGCAGTCCCTCGAATAGTACATATAAGCAGAAGGAAGACATCATACAGGCAATAAATCAATATAAGGCAAAATATGACTGAATGTTTTTTGATTTCTTTTATTTCCCCTCCCCCCTTTTTTTTACCAAAATGTTTATTGCGAATGAAAGAATTGAGCAAACGACCCCGCCAGAGTCGATACATCTTTGCCAAAGGTTTTCAGCTGGCTGTGAATTTTCGCTCCTGAACACTCATGATGATACCGTTATCCATAGTTCATGTCAAGTGGGATTTAAAGCCACAATTGAGGACTTATGTAATTGACACATATTTCATTGAAGGTCATTATGAATTTCTATATAACCATTTCATCTTTACAGACCAGTCAGCACGGTAGGACAGAACTAGCGGTTTTTATGAGCACCATTTTTTCCTCGTCTCTCTATTTCCTTGTCAATCTATCGTGCGCGAAATCCACCGGGTATTAGCTTTGAAAACACGACAAATACTTATTAAAAGCAACGACACAATTTTCTTGATAGCTATGTGTCTATTCTTACGAATAACTATATTCACAATTTGTTTGGTTGGATATAATAGGGGGAGCGGAAAATAATGTCGCTTATTACATTAAATTCAAACGAATACATTTTTAACAAGTTTTTATTTTTAATCAATAATATAATCACCCTCGTTATCAACAACCTTTTGTCATCTAATGTGCAGATTTTCAATCCCGGATCGATTAAAATCAATCGGTTTTTGAGTAAAATATCTCGAGAGGACATTTTGGACATCATCCAAATTTTCAAATTGTTTGCCACTAAGAAAATGTTATAGGGATGCGAATAAATGGAAATCCAATGCTGAGATATCGGCCGAGTATGTTGGGTGAATATGGCAGTACCTCCCACCCCAATTAATTTTTTACAGTGTTCGTCTTGCACACGACAATGCACATCTTGCATTGTCGTGTTGCAGAATGACGCATTTTCTGTTGACAACTGATATTTTTCGATTAAAGATTGGTTCACTCCATCCATTTGTTCACAATAAAGGTCTGCATTAACAGTTTGTCCAGGTTTCAGCCATTCAAAATGAACAATTCCGCGAATACTCCATCCAGCACCCAGAAGCGCCTTTTCTGGATGTAAACCCTTTGTAACCCCTATTAAAACTGTCCTTTGAGTTTTGGATTATCATATAGGACTTATTTCTTTGTCTCCACTAATCAAACGATCAAAAAACGGTTCTATAGGGTGCCGCTGAAGCAATACGTTGCATGTGATGGACAGATTGGCTTTGTTCTTTTCGGACAGATTATGGGGGACTCAAACACCTGCTTTGCTTGTTTTTCCATTCTGCTTTAAATGTTCTTGGATAGTCGACCAAAGTTGGTTAAGAGTAATTGACATGGATTTGCTTCCATTTCTGCCCTTAGCATGTTTTTGTCGACATGCGTAGAAACATTACTTTCTGGTCCCCCTATTAGTTTGGTTGGTTGATGAATGTTTTTTTTTTTTTCTACGCGTTTTATTTTCTCAATGAAACATCTACACTCCTCAAATGCATGGATTCTGGAGAGACTCTCTTCTCCATACTATGTTTGTAGTCTAAGCCAAAATTTCAGATGACTGGACGTTTTTTCGAAGGAGAAATTTGATCAAAATTCGTTGATCTACACTTTGAGGCAGTTTTGTTCGCTCATCACTCTCGTGACTACAACATACCACTGAGCAAGTTCTAATCTGCACTGTATATTCATCCAAGAGCACACATCTCTGTGCATGAGTAATTAGCTTGTATCAACAATAGTCCCTGTCGGTTACAGCCGAAAACATCGCGGCAAAAACATCGCGGGCGAAAACGTCGCGGAGAAAACAACGCAAGGCGAAAATGTCGTGCTACAAAACATCGTGGGAGAACACATCGCAAAGAGAAAACATCGCAGTTCTAAAACATCGTGGTACAAAACATCGTCGTCGAAAATAAAGCGGTTCAAAAACTTCGCAGTTTAAAAACATCGCCGTCGAAAATATCGTGGTAAAAAATAAAGTATCTACAAATCATCGCATGACGATAACATCGCAGACATGCTTTTTTCAGGCTTTAATAAATGTAAATGGATATTCCCATAATGATTTGTGAGCGCAAGTGATGTAAGGAAGGATAATTTTTACTTTCACATTGTTTTATTAACTAATAAAGTTTTGCTGAAAAAATAAGAAGGAAACTTAAGCATAGAAAATTAAATGCAACTTAATAATTATACTTTTTATGAAAAATTACCTGTAAAATCTTTATAAAAAATTATTTATTAATGGTCTTTGTTAGTTAACTATATCGATTTAAAATTCTATTAAGTGCTATAAGTTGCATTAATTTTCTATGCTTAAGTTTTCTTCTTATTCTCTCAGCAAAAATTTAATATTTAATAAAAATATGAAAGTAAAAATTATCCTTCTTTACATCTTGCGCTCACAAATCATTATGGGAATATCCATTTACAGTTATTAAAGCCTGAAAAAAGCATGTCTGCGATGTTATCGTCATGCGATGATTTGTAGATACTTTATTTTTTACCACGATATTTTCGACGACGATGTTTTTAAACTGCGAAGTTTTTGAACCGCTTTATTTTCGACGACGATGTTTTGTACCACGATGTTTTTGCGATGTTTTCTCTTTGCGATGTGTTCTCCCACGATGTTTTGTAGCACGACGTTTTCGCCTTGCGTTGTTTTCTCCGCGACGTTTTCGTCCGCGATGTTTTTGTCGCGATGTTATCCGCGGACACCGTCCCTGTCGTATCTGAATGTTCTTCTAACATCTAAATTGAATCAATAGTTTAATTTGCGATTTTTAAGAGAAAAACGAAGGTTAAGATTAAATCAAATAGTTTCAAATAGAAGATGCGTTTGAAATTCAGTTCCAATATCTCCAAAATATTAAAATACATTTGTATTTTAAGGGGACTCATACACCTTAAAACCCATAAGATCTTCGAATAGGTGACAGTTGCAAGAATTGGGACAACTTATTTATTTTAAAAGCAATTACTTCCAACTTTTTACAGTTGATTACATAATATAGCTGCGTTCTGAAATTGTAATCAGAAAATTTGTATTGCAACAAACACTTCTATAATTTAATCCGCTTTGTGACAACATTTTTCGTCATGTTTCTACCTTGCGCGCACAGTTAAAGACATTCTGTTGCCTAATTTAATTCCATATTTAATATATAGCTTTTATAACATTTGGAAACTACTGTGAACCAAAATTTCTAAGAATTTCATGTTTAACTTTTATTTTATTCGGAGTTGAGTTTAAAAAATGTATTTTACTAAAAAAATATGTAATGTTTTCTTACATGAAATTTTTTAATATTATAATATTCATCAGATTTTTGGTTCAGTTAGAAAATAGTGCCCATATAAAGAATTCCATCCAATTTCAAGTACGTACCATTAGCCATTTTTAAAATATCATGCGCGCAAGGTGGAAACACGACGAAACATTTTGTAACAAAGCGGATTCAATTACAAAAATATTTGTGGCAACACAAACTTTCTGGTTACTAGCTTCCAAAGCAGCTATATTATGTAGTCAGCTGTAAAATGTTGGAAGTAATTGCTTTTAAAATGAATATAATATTCCAATTCTCGCAACAATCACATATTCGAAGATCATAATTGGTTTAAGGTGTATGAGCCCCCTTAAAGTTATTTAGAACTTTTTTATTTTAATCATACACACAAAAAATGTATAATTTAAAAATGTCTTTAATAGAACTCTATTTCATCTTACATTTTAAATTTTTCGCATTGTAGCAAATGCGTAGCAGTCAACCAAACATCTTCTGGTACTTTTGGACATTGCTAGAGCTTTAGTTGCTTCAGAGTTAATTTAGGTATCAGGTATCTGCTTTATCCATTCAGGTTTTGCTTCCGGATCATTCCACATCCTTTCCCTGTGCATTAGAATTTTCCAGCACTTTGAGACGCAAGGATATGTGGCCTTGGATGAATACAGCCACTACTTCCATCTTACAGTGCAGGTTAGAATTTAATGTGATTAAATTTATCGTTCGTGAAAACACACAGCATTCTGAAATTTTGGCAGAGATTACAAACACAGTATGGATGGATCTTTCTAAGATCCATGTATTTGAGTTGTGTAAGTGGTTTACCGAGGGACGAAAGTGTGTGGGGAACATCGATCATCCCACAAATATTGTTGTTGTGAATATATTGTTGTTGTCCACAAATATTGTTGTTGTTTATTCGTAAGAATAGGCGCATCAATATCAAAGAAACTGCGACAATGCTTTTAATAAATATTGGTAGTGTCTATTTAAGTATTGGTAGTGGTATTCAAAGTCTTTGCCCGGTGGATTCCACGCACATTGACAGACGAGAAAAATGGTGCTCATGCAAACCACCCTGTTGCGGCCTCTCTATAGACAGCCACGTGACGTCCATAACAATTTTTTTTACGCGCAGAGTTTGATTTAAATTTTGAATCTGGCAACACAAAATCGTAAGAACGAAATGTTTATGTTTAAAACAGTTGCATGTATAATAACGAAAAGTAAAATATACATACATAAACGCAATACGCCAGTTCTACATTACGGTGGTTTGTAGACGAAAGGAGGTGTAATAAATCATAATGACTTTCAATGAAATAAGATCCATAACTTGAATTTAAGCTATGTTCGCCCACTATAATTCCGCTTTGAAAATTGTTATGCATCCAGTTGTCTGGAAGTATGTATCTTCTCTGTACAAAGTTCGCAAATAATTTTAAAGAATAAAACAAATAAAAGGCTTATAAATTTATGTTTCGTGGTAATCTCATGATGAGGCGCATCTTATCTTCCAAAAATTACGGTAAATTTTTCAAGAGAAATGGGTGGCATCAGGTCAGTTTTCTGAGATGAAAGAAATAGTAGTAGAGAAATGTTACTTTACCTGTAAATCTAAAGAGTTGCATAGGTTTTTATGAGATGATTGAGTTTTGTAAAACAGTTTTGTTAAATGAAGTAAAATTTAAGACCGATTCTAGTCTTTTCAAGCATGATTAATGTAAACAAACACTAAATTGAAGATAACACAAAATAGTAATTGACTTGCATATAGGTGCTACCAAAACAAAAAAAAAAGTCTGAAAGCTTTCAGATTTTATATTACTCTCAAAAGGGCGTTTTTAAGATTTTGTGCGTTATCTTTATTTACTAAATATCGTGTTCTTCGCACTTTAACAACATAAAATTCACATAAACTATTTAAAAACAGCATATCTTCAGAATTTCCGATACACAGTCTCGCGCTGGAGATAAAAATGTTTTTTCTTCCGTGCAGTATTGCCATCGCTCGCTTTGAAATCCGAGTTTCTTAATCAAAAACCCATAAAGGCTTTACAGAATATGAAATAGATAATAAAACAAATTCCAAATTCGGGCTTCCACACGCCCATATTCGGGTGGAGACAAAAATTTGATGGCTCTAGGTTCCGTTGTTTTATCACAATGCGAGAAATATACCTACATTTATGCAGATTCTTCATTATTTAATTTCTTTAAATATAACACAGGGCGATAATGTTTGGTGGCAAGAATTTAGAAATTGAACTTTTAAAGTTTTCAACGCAAAATACCGAAACGAAATTAATAGCCCTTCTGGGCTAAAGCATTTTGAGCTAATAAAGCAAAGATTTAAATTTTTTAATAAGTGCACTTGATATTTTTAAATCATTTACTCTCTTTAGCGGAGTGATTGAATTTAAGGAACAGAATAAAAGATCAGATCATATTGTTACGTTATTTTCTTTCTTCACGTTCGTATGGGGTTTGTGTGGATTTGAAGTGAATAACGACGAAGATGAAGTATCGAAACACACGTTATTTACCAATATTCTCAGGACAGCTCCAAAATCACTTTTTCAGTCGTCGAACTGTTATAAACACGCTGACGCGTTCAGCGACACAGCCTCCACACTGTCAGGCAATAACGGTGGAGACAGCTTCACCGCAAAGCAGCAAAGTACAGCTTCCGATTCTGTTTGGTCGTTCTCGGAACTCCACGTACTCTCGAGACTCTCCACGTGATGCACTCGACGACACACAAGAGTATAGCTCTCGACTCAGCGCAGTCTAAGACAAAACTCGACGATGCACTAATTCGCGATGCGCTAAAAGACTCTCTCGATGCACTCGACGATATACAAGAGCATATCTCTCGACTCAGCACAGTCTAAGACAAAACTCGACGATGCACTAATTCGCGATGCGCTAAAAGACTCTCTCGATGCACTCGACGATATACAAGAGCATAGCTCTCGACTCAGCACAGTCTAAGACAAAACTCGACGATGCACTAATTCGCGATGCGCTAAAAGACTCTCTCGATGCACTCGACGATATACAAGAGCATAGCTCTCGACTCAGCGCAGTCTAAGACAAAACTCGACGATGCACTAATTCGCGATGCGCTAAAAGACTCTCTCGATGCACTCGACGATATACAAGAGCATAGCTCTCGACTCAGCACAGTCTAAGACAAAACTCGACGATGCACTAATTCGCGATGCACTAAAAGACTCTCTCGATGTACTCGACGACCAACTCGGCGCTAGATTTCGAGACACTTACTCAATGACTATCAGCTCGCTAGACGAGGCACACACACTAGCTGACTGCGGACCAGCAGGGCTTATGTAGCTTTCGGCTTGTGTTCGGGAACATTCTGGGCTAAACCGGTAAGAATTCGTTCCAGAAGGTTCTCCAACCGTCCATGGCATATTGCCAATTTTGTGGCCAAATGGAGATTTTTCGCCAAATGTGGCAACCCTGCCTTTTTTACTATTTATGGCAACCCTAAAAATAGTTATCGCCAATTATCACCAATTTTGACGCCAAATATCGCCGAATGGGCGATCTCTCGCCAAATGTGACAACCCTGTCTTCCTTTGACATTTTATGGCAATCCTAAAACTGCTTTGCGGGGAAGCCATCTTACCGCGCCTGTACATTTCGTAACAATATGTTTTGCCGTATGGTATTGAGTTTGTTAATCAAAAATTCGTTAGAGTTTAACAAATAATTTAAAATAGATAATAAAGCAAATTCAAAATTCGGGCTTCCGAGTGTCCATGTTCGGTTGGAGGACTACGTTATTCAAATTTTGATAGCTCCAGGTACTGTTATTTTATCACAATGCGAGAAAAATACGTGCATTCAGGCAGATTCTTCATTATTCAGTTTCTTTAAATGTAACACATTTAAAGAAAGCGATTGTATTTGGTGGCAATAGTTTGAAAAGTGAACCAACGTAGAAAATGAAACGAAGCAAAATGCTGTTTTGAGACTAATAGCTCTTTCGGTCAAATACCCTTTGAGTTAAAAAAACAAAGCAATGTCTGTAGCATATATCACGTTAAACAAAATATTAAAGGTTGAATAATAATCTGATTAGACCTTAACACAGTTTTCAATGACAGAAATGAAATTAAAAAATTAAAAACTTTAATTAAAAAAAAAAAAAACAAAACGGCTAGCTATATTTTAATGAAACTGCAAGGCTTCGTGGAAATCTATTTCATCAGTTAAAGAAACTTTAGCAGAACTAAACTGAAAGAAATGTTAAAGTATAAACAATGAGTACCCAAAGAAGATTTATTAATTTTATCTTTTCTGAAGTAAAATTAGGGTTCCCAACGCAAAATTTAAGAAACAAGTTAGCATTTGGATTAAAGTTTAACCTGGAGGAAGACAAAACATAGTACGAAACATAGACAAAACATAGTTTTGAATAAAGGTTACAGGTTTCGATATTTCACTATAATTTTAAACATTGAGTTACTTCTTTTGCAGGACCCATCTGCGGCCGAGCGGTAAAATCGCTGACCACTGATAGTTTCGACTGCAGGTGAAGGGGCTGGCTGCGTGGGCGCTTTTGAGATTCTCCCCATGTATAACATGTATACGAGCCAGTTTCCCTTAGAAAGTCCTCCACGAAGGCATCTCACCCCTTAGGTAGATAGTCCTGGTGTGCTTTGCCATAATAAACTAAACAACACGAAACTTCTTCTGCAGTGTTTAAATTTCATTCAAATTTTTTATAAATTGATAGAAAAGGGGGAAGATTTAAAAATCGCGCCCTGTCCAAGGAACATAAAAAATCTTAAAGTACTTTTTGCAGACACGATTAATTACATGTTAAGTCTTATTACAGCTGCATGCGGCTATATTTGATTGGATTTTAGTGGAATTTATCCGTGCATCCATGCACCATGTAATTCATTGGTAAGCTGGACAACATTTAAAGTGATTTGCGTCATAATTCACGTCAATACGACATCACAAATGTTTGCTTATCGTTTATTACCTTATGAGACAAACACCTTTTGAGCGAAATGGGAGTAATAAGATACGAGCATAAGATAGCTTTACAAATATGCTGTAAAATCTGAAGCTTTAAAAATGTAGTTTATGAAGGCTTCTACAGAAAAGGAGAAAATTGTACACTTCTCTTCAGACGGCTAATGATAACCTGATTCTCATTCTACTTTATTATACATAAATTTATTATTTTGCTAATAATTAGATTGCTTACATTTAAAGTTCTGCAACAAACAAAACAATTGCAGTAAAATTTGAAATGTAAATATATGCTTTAAAGTGTTTTTTTATAATGAAATATGTCGTTTTATTTTCGAATTTAGTGAATCAGTTATTTTAATTACAACATAAATAATTTTTTGTATAAATTGCTAAGCATAGTCATTTGTAATTTCCACCGACGAAATACAATGGAAGGAATGAGCGCTGATTCCCAAGGTTAGAAACAATAGATTTCGAAAAGCATGCCACAGTTAATAACTAACGTAATCTCTAAAAAATATTATCATATTTTAATGTTTAAATATTACTGCATACTTTGAAATAATAGTCAACATGTTTCCACATTCAAACAGGAAATATGAAGTTAATTGTTCAATATTCTTGCAATGATTCTTTCCTTCAGGTGTGAAAGATTTTAAGATTTTGAGTCTCTTCATTATTAGTTCCACATGATCGCGAAAGATAAAATACCATGTGATAAATTCTCAACTCCAGGTGGAGCAAGTAATCTATTCTGCTTCATTCAATCCACCGTCCTGCATCACAGAAGCTTGACTTATAATTAATAATTAGGAAGCGGATTGTTGGTCCAATTTTATAACCATCCAGCACATCGAAGGTAACTTGAGCAAACTCGTACAACACTCTTTGCAAATTTCAACATTCTTTAAGCATTTTACACTGATGTAACAAAAGTCATGGGATAGCAATATGCAAATATACAGATGGCAGTAGTATCGCGTAGAAAATGTATAAATGTGAACTGCTTTGGCAGGGCTTTCATTTGTGTTCAAGTTATTTATGTGAAGAGGCTTTGACGTGATTATGACCGCACGACGAGAATTAACAGACTTTGAACGCGGAATGGTAGTTGGAGCTAGAGGCATGGGTCATTCCATTTCGGATACCTTTAGAGAATTCAACATTCCGAGATCCACAGTGTCAAGAGTGTGCCGAGAGTATCTAATTTCAGGCATAACATCCCACCACGGACAGCGCAGTAGCCACCACCTGCACTTAACGACCGAGACCAGCGACGTCTGCGTAGAGTCGTCAATGTTCACAGACAAGCAACACTGCTTCAAATAACCGCAGTAATCGCAGTGTGGAACGTACGAGGGACGTGTCCGATATGACAGGGAGGCAACTGAGGACAATTTGTCTTCTTTGGGCTATGCCAGCAGAAGACCGACTCGAGTGCCTTTACTGACAGCACGACATCGCCTGCAGCGACTCTCGTGGGCTCGTGAGCATATCGGTTGGTCCCTAAACGAATGGAAAACCGTGGCCTGGTCAGCTGAGTTACGTTTTCAGTTGGTAAGAGCTGATGGTAGGGTTAGAGTGTTCTTCTGCCTGTTTTAAAGTTCTCTGCCAACGTTTGCAGAGAGATTACCACGACAATAACTGTCAGCCAATACGAGGTACGAACTCTGTCACAGAACTGACGCCAGAAGAATTGCAATAACCCAAAACCCTGTTTGATTTCATGCCTAGCCATGTAATATCTGTTGTTGTTGCCAGAAATGACTGGTCAGGTTACAGATTTCTGCATATCCTGTACTTCAATATTACCTGAAATTTCAATTATCTTATTGCTAGCATTATAACGCATTTGTAAAATAAGCATAATTCTACTATCTGTTTTCTTTAGGATGTAGCAAGTTTAATATATTGTAAAGTCATTAGGATTTTTTGGAAGTAGGAGATGAGAAAAATCAGCAATGCCGTCCCCGGGAGTCGAACCACGGACCTCTCGAATGCGCGTTGAGCGTGCTGACCACTACACCACGAAAGCATGCTAAGAAGGCGGGAGAAATACCTTATATACTCAACCTTTTAAAGGGCAACTGGGGTTTTAGGAGACCCAATCTCCAAATCGTGGTGGAGAATCATCATACACCTCCTTTTAGTGCGGGCGCCACTGTTGAATCATTAGGACTCATTAGGACTTTTTGGGAGCACGAGATGTGAAAAATGAGCAATGCCCTTGCCCGGACTTGAACCACGGACCTCTCGAATACGCGTGCTGACCACTACACCACGAAGGCATGCTAAGAAGGGGGGGAATATCTTATAATAATATAAAAATAATCTTCTGACCTGAGAAATTTGCTCTGGGATAAGCGAAAGCAATGGATAAGACATGAAAAGACAGCAAACCAGCGTATGAAATATTTGCATTTTATAAGCAGCTTCCAGCGATTAATTTAACATCATTAGAGTTAATTCGAGGTAACGAAACAAGAATAACAGCAGAAATGTTGTATAATTTTTCATCTTGAAATATGCAGCGTAGAATTTAGTGTAAGAACTATTAAAAGAAAATTCTAAATGTTGTGAAAGTCAATGAAACGAATACGTTTGAATACTTAAGCAAATACACGTTTTTTAAACCACTTAACCAGTTTCAATTTTATGACATAGTGTGACCAAAAATAAGCATATTTTTCGTAAACAATTTTGTATTCAAATAGATTTACATGAATTCAAATCAGCAACCAAAACTGTTTCAACTATTTTATATTGCATTTATTAATTTAAGGTAATTTTTAATTCCGGTGAAAATAAGGTATTTTTACTTAAAGTTGGCTTTTTTTCTGACGGAAGTGTGGAGCTGGAAAAAATATTATACGGGTGGTAAATGTTAGGGGGAAAACATGCATTTTTTAAATACATTTTTTTTTTTTTTTTTTTTTTAAAATTCAGATTTGGTGGATTGAAATTGTCTGGGTGGGAGAGCGTATGGAGAAGTGACAGGCAGTCAGTGTAAATATTTACAGACGTGGGTATAAACAAGGTATTTTTAATTAATCCATTATAAGGCTTGTTTGAAGGCTTCACTTTCTTGCTTGGAAAACTGAATTATATGTATTTAACTTAAACATTCTACAATCCACCTCAGTTCCATAGTAACAAACAACAAAGGCAGCTCCTACGCTCCCTCCGACCCCAGAACCATCTCTATAAATATCAAATACATCAACAGTTGGATTACTTTTATCTAAAGGAAAACCAAATCTACTGGAAGGATGTATTAAATGAATGTTAAATTTTTAAAAACATTCTTTGTAACTAAATAATCTTCATCTTAGAGCCCTGTATTATATTTAAAGAAATTAAATAATGAAGAATCTGCATAAATGTATGTATATTTCTCGCATTGTGATAAAACAACGGTACCTAGGTCCATCCAATTTTGAATAACGTACGTCTCCATCCGAATACGGGCATCTGGAAGCTGAAATTTTGATTTTGTTTTATTATCTATTTCATATTTTGTTAAGCATTTATGATTTTTTGATTAAGAAACTCAACGATTTCAAAGCGAGCAATGGCAACACTGTACGGAGGGAAAAACAATTTTATCTCCAGTGCGCCAAGCTGTGTATTGGAAATTCTAAAGTATGCTCATTTTAAAATTATTTTGTGATATTTCGGTTGAATTGAATTTTATGTGGTTTAAGTGCGAAGAACATGATATTTAACCCTTTAATTGTTAAGACGTGTTTAAACGTTTTCAGACTTTCCTTTAAAAATGCTTAAGACGTGTTTACACGAATTTCAAATCGCACGAAAAATATTTAATACGTATATACACGTCTAAAAGAAAATGATTAAGACGAAAAATGTTTAAAATGAAAAATGTTTAAGACGTGTATATGTTACTGTGAAACACCGATATCTGGAGAATGTCGACTTTCACCGGTGAATGTCAACATTCACATGTGTATGTCCGAAATATTTTCCAAATACTCTTATTTCTGACTTATACCGGTCAATGTCGACATTCACCATGTACTAATGGTGAATGTTGAACATATAACAATATTATATTTTCTTCTCCGTAATTCAGTCGCGAATAAACGCACTTGAGACTTGAAATAAGAACTTAAGAACATGAGAACCTAAAACATACAATACATTCAAAATGAGAAAGGAAAATAATAGCAGTTAAAAACTTACCTAATTATACAGTACGTTCTAAATGAGAAAATAAAATAACAGTAATTAAAAACTTACTAAATTATGTGATTCAAATCTTATTTATTGCAACAACTTAAACTATTATGGCACTTTATGACCTCTCTTTTCGGCTTTCACCAGAGCATATCTGTGATTGTCGACATACACCGGTGAGGGTCCAAACATATAAGAATGTAGTGAAATATTCGGTCTTTCACCGACGTACGTATTTGGTGAAAGTTGATATTCTCCGGTGAAAGTCGACATTCTCCAATTTCGATCTTTCACGGTAACATATACACGTCCAAATTTGCCCAAAATTGCTTAAGACGTGTTTAGACGATGCGATCTGATCTTCTTTTCCCTACCTTTCTGCAGGCGGCTGTCAGTTGACACAAAGCTCTTAAGGTGTGAAGTCTGTTTGAAAAGAACACTTTACGGAGTCCTGAGAAGGAAGCATCACTGCTAGACAACATGTGTGTATTATCTTTCTGGTAGAGCCGGTTGAGTGATAAAATAACTTAATCACTCTACCGGCTTAAAATATTATATGTAATGCGCATAAATTATTCTATTCTTTATGCGCATTTATTCTATTAGATGAATATGCGCATCTTCATCTAATAGAGTATTACAAATTTGCATAAATGTTTTCAATCAACATATGTACTCTTAAGTAGGAGGAAGATAAAATCAGGCTGATATCCAAATGTTTGATGTTCGTAAAATCAGGACCACTAACTAAATTTCCCTTTGAGTAAACGCATTTTACATTTGCTGAAAATATGGTAGCAACACAAACTAAATTAAGGTGAGATAAAGAGGAATCTCCCAGCTTATATATATATTTTTTTCCAAAAATGATGTGTTATTAAAAAGACCATACTAGGGGATGTATTCTAGTATTAACGCTTTCATTTATAATATTTATAATGCGAATTACAAAATATCATGTAAAGGAACATCGCCTCTGCAATTTTTAAGCATTAATTAATAAAATATGATCTAATACGAAAATATAGTCTCGATAGTGTAATATTTGAGAATGCACCAGAATTTCTTTCAACCGAAATTAGAAATGATGTTTTTTTACGTATAGTTTTAGAACGAATTTGGTGCCGTTTAGTTAATGTTTAAAACCAAAAGAGTATTTTTGTTAAATCTTTAGCTTTAAGGGGGCTCATACACCTTAAACCCCTTATGATCTTCGAATTATAAGACTGTTACAAGAATTGGGATTTTTTATTTATTTTAAAAGCAATCACTTCCAACTTTTTACAGCTGACTACATAATATAGCTGCTTTGGAAACTAGTAAGCAGAAAGTTTGTGTTGCCACATATATTTTTGTAATTTAATCTGCTTTGTGACAAAATGTTTCGTCATGTTTCCACCTTGCGCGCATGATATTTTAAAAATGGCTAACGGTACATACTTGAAATTTGATGGAATTCTTTATATCAGCACTATTTACTAACTGAACCAAAAATGTGATGAATATTATAATATTAAAAAATTTTATGCACGAAAACATTACAGATTAAAAAAAATCATTTTATAAACTCAACTCCAAATTAAATAAAAATTTAACATGAAATTCTCAGTATTTTTGGTTTACAGTAGTTTCCAAATGTTATAAAAGCTTTATATTAAATATGGAATTAAATTATGCGACAAAATGTTTTAAACTGTGGACGCAAGATGGAAACATGACGAAAAAATTTGTCCCAAAGCGGATTCAATTATAAAAACATTTGTGGCAACAAAAACTTTGATTAGTATTTCAGAAAGCATTTATATTATGTATTTAGCCATAAAAATTTGGAAGTAATTGCTTTTAAAATAAATAAGTTATCCCAATTCTTGCAACAGCTACATATTCGAAGATCTTATGGGTTTTAAGGTATATAAGTCCCCTTAAATACCTAAATAATAGCTTTTTTTTAGGATTTCATCGTGATTTCCATGATAGAAGAAATTTTCATGAATTTTCCAGGGGTATTGATTTCTATTTCTCTTCCGCTACTTTCCAGAGTTCATGTATCGTGGTGGGTTTGCGCTTAAAAAGGTGTTTTTTTTCAAGAGAACAGAGACACTATAGATCGTAGGTAAAGCGTCAGGAGACTTCGCAGGAATACATTGAAGAGGGTGCATATGAATACCTACAACAGTCTTCAATTTTTTCAAGTCATGCGTTGGTACTTTTTGAAGTGTTACTTTTCCTTGATGCTGTTTCATTCTTTGAAAGTTATTGGGATAAAGAAATGGAATTTCTTCTGTAAACATCGGACGTTAGACTTTATCTAGATAGTAAGTTGAGTTGATTTTAACATTCCCCCCTCTTCATATTTTTAATTTTCTATTTTAAGACAATCCTTGGACAGTCATAAACTCCTTACTAAAACTTTGTTTGATGCCTCGGCTAAAGTTGGTGAACATGTTTTTCCAAGTTGAAAAATCTTGGTTTATTGTTTTATTTATTATAGCTACAGAAGTATCTAAAGCTGAATTTTGTGTCGCAGCTGAATCTTCGCAGCTGAATTTTGTGTCGGAGTTACTCTTGTAAGCAGCGATTTAACTTTAGAACATAAGAAACAGTGCGTGCCTTTTTCGAGTATACGCTTGTAGTCTTCTTTTCCATGTAGAAGTAATAATTGATTGTTTTCCCCTTTCCGATTACTTATATTTTTGAATTAGGAAATACGGATGCTTCTCCTTCAGAAATCGAAAAAACATGTCCTTCAATGAAGAGCTTATTTACATGCGACATTTTGAAAGAGAAGAATGAACTTAAAAGTAACAGACGATATTTTTCCTTTCGAATAATAAGTATCATTAAGTAATAACTGACATACATTTGTAAGCAAAGTCGAAAAAATGTCTTGTTTAATTTTATAATAATAAATCCTCGCTAATTTAAGATGCTTTGAGTAAAAATGATTTGCATTCAATGACGACAAATCGCAGATCGTTTTACAGTATGACGTCATTTATCATCGCAAGCGTCATATACTACTTACTATTCTCCAGTTGTTTAGTATCAACACCGACACTTATACAAGAAGTGACAGCTGCACAAAGAAACGATCCCAGACTGACCGCATTTGTTGGGAGACAAACGCACGCGAAATTTCCACAACTGCGTCGGAAATTTTCACCTTTACTCCAATCGTACCTGAAGACATACTACGAAGTGGCAATATGCCAGCTGCATCGCCCGACGTGTTTCATTCAATACATGCGATTTCAAAATTAGGCAGTCGTCAATCTGCAATAGTCATGGACCTTATAAGTGAGTGAGTGAGTGAGTGAGATTTTTGGCGCAAAAACCAAAGATGATTATGATGCGCCAAACAAAAGGTGGGATAACCTAACTTAATCAAATCAAATACTTAGTAATAAAAAATTAAAAACAGATACATGTACCAAATACAGAGGATGAAGTCATACAAAAAACAGGTAAAAGCACACATTAAAATACAATACACAATCTGCAGAACAGATTATCTTAAGTAATAAAAGCCAGTCTCTTTCAAATAATAAAATAAATTACAATTGACCTCTCTTCCGATTAAACGGTCGAGAGGTAAGTCACAGCTATTAAAATATTTCTGACGAAGAATATTAAAACATGGACACTCAATTAAAATATGACGGACAGATAAGCGATAAGCAACGGAGGACGTGGGCACTGTCCCTTTACCAAAAGGTTAATCGGTATAGCACCACGTCCACCTATATCTAGAGCCTAAAGAGGAATCAGAAGACGCCACGCACCGGGCGCCCAAACCCAGAGCCAAATTCAAACCGGGGGCAGTCCAACAGACCAAATGCCCACGAAAGACAGTCCCAACAACCGCTCAGGCCCCATATTTATTAAATAAAATAACAAAAGCATACACGGCCAAACAAGGGCGAGTTTTGACAATAAGCAAAAATTTTTACAAAGGTGTAAAACACACAAATATAGAATATACATAAGCTAAAGTACAGTCTGATGTTGGGCAGCCCAATAATATACAATGAGTAAAATATAGACAGTAGAACTAGACTTAATGACAATATAATATAAAAACAGAGAACATAGTGACATAATAAATGTAAATGATCACAGCAATACACAGAGGATATACCAAAAGAAATAAAAATATAAGAATACAATAGCCATCAGTGTGTGACTGGAAGTACTGATACATGGGAAATGCGTAAAGCATTCAGAATTCGACTTAATTCAAAAGACTAACAACTGGATCGGGATACATTGCATAGCCAAGTACATATATTTGACAAAGCAACGTATTGAAAGTAAGTGTAATAAACAAGATATTCGCTATGACAAAGTCATGTTACAATACCGCAGGTAGTGATGTGATACAGAAGAAGTAGGTAGCGTACAATATAATTTGATCTCGGTACGCATTCAATCCCTATAGTACAACAATAGTTAGGAAAAAGGAATATGTTATACAAAATATATTTAGCATGCAACTGTGTTTAAGATATACAAAGGTCGATACATTGGTTACTACCAATTATGGTACAGGACTCGTACCACACTTAGTAACAGAATGCAATAGCGGTACAATACAATTGATCACGTGGTATTGTGGGAAAAACATGCAATAAGGCTAATTATACGATTATGAGGAATAAAAATAACATATTTAGCCTGCATAAAAGTTAACGAATATAGGATACCATACAATACTATGCAATATTACAATACAATACAATACAATACAAAAAATTAACATATTTAACCTGTACTAAAAGCCAACTGATATAAGATACTATACAATACCACAATACAATGTGATACAGTAGATACAATACCACAATACACTACGATACAGTAGATGCTATACAATACTATACAATGAAAATACAAAATACATTCAGTGTTGGTGACACAAAAATACATTTAAAATTGTCATGACACTAGTGATGAAAATACAAAATACATTCAGTGTTGGTGACACAAAAATACATTTAAAATTGTCATGACATCAGTGATCCTAATGCAGCAAATAAATTGATGCAGTATACAAATGTACCAAATCCAGAGGATGAAGTCATATAAAAACAAGTTAAAAGCACACATTAAAATTCAAGACACAGTCTTCAAAACAAATTACATTAGATAATAAAAGCCAGTCTCTTTTAAATAATAAAATAAATTAATATTGACCTCTCTACCGATTAAACGGTCGAGAGGTAAGTCACAGCTATTAAAATATTTCTGACGAAGACTATTAAAACATGGACACTCAATTAAAATATGACGGACAGATAGACAAACATTACAATTTGAACAAACAGGCTCATTCTCAGCTTTTAGAAGGTAGTTATGTGTCACTCTAGTGTGACCAATTCTGAGGCGAGTCAAAAGAACTTCCTCCATACGATTTCCAGTAAATTCCCATTGCTCAGTTCTAGGCTTTACATGTCTTAACTTGACTAGAAGAGAAACACGCTAATGTGAGTATCAAAATCGTAAAAACAACCTTGTATTTAGCGTAGGTATAATGAAACACTCAATCGATTTCGAGGGCAGCTAAAGGTCCCTCCTCATCAGGAGAAAGAAATACGTAGAAAGAAGAAAATAAAGGAGAAGGAGTCTCAGAAACACGTGGTCCTTATCAGCACTGCACGTGGTTTATTTGCCATTATTTGAATTTCAGATTTTGAGCGTGAAGGTGCATTTGCCCCTCGCTCCCTATTTTAACTTCGCTAATTTTTCTTGTCCTTTATGCTTGATCAGATAGCCTGGCTCAGTAAAAGTAGGCGGCCAGTGCAACTCTGATTAAAAAATCCAGTTATAACCACGTGCAGTGCTGATAAGGACCACGTGTTTCTGAGACTCCTTCTCCTTTATTTTCTTCTTTCTACGTATTTCTTTCTCCTGATGAGGAGGGACCTTTAGCTGCCCTCGAAATCGATAGAATGTTTCATTATACCTACGCTAAGGTTGTTTTTACGATTTTGATGTCTTAACTTGTTTTGAAGCTGAACATCCCAAAGTTGCTGCCATTTTTTTCGAATCTTCTCTCTGACAACCCAACAGATGTCTCCAAAAGGGATGAGGCAACTGGACAGTTCAACAGCACGTTTCGCTGTGATATCTACCAGCTCATTCCCTGTTATTTCCACATGGCCGGGAACCCAGCAGTACAGGATTTCATATCCACGACTCGTGAAGTTTATATGTATCTTGAGAACATCCACTATTACTGGATTCTGAGTGTTAGAAAAAGCCTGTAATGATTTAAACGCACTATAGGAGTCTGTATAAACTATAAACTTTTTGTGGCAGAGCCTTGAGATGTACAAAGCACTATAATATATTGCAGTTAGTTCAGATGTTCAGACAGAGAAAGCATGGTGCAAACGTCTGCCCTCCATGTGATCTTCAATTACAAATGCCATCTGGATCCATCTGTATATACTGGAAGATAACTGCTATATTTGTGCCTGTACTCAGCAAAGAGTAGTCTGTAAACGATCTCGTTAGTGCTTACCTTCACGTGATGCTTGAAAACATCAAGAAGCTGAATCCGTGCATTTTCCCAAGGTGGGATTTCAAAATTCTGTACTGCTTGGGGACGCATATCAGAGAGGGAAAGTTCCTCAATGACAGGCCAAACTCTTAAAAGAAAGGTAGAAACACAGGATGGACGTGTTTCAAATAAAGTGTTACACACATTATCAAGTAAGCACAGCTTATTGGGATGTTCAGGTTGCCATAGAATATTAAAATATTGCAAAAGGGACAATTGCTCACGCCTCAGATAAAGTGATGGTACGTTACAGTCAACATACAGGCTCTGGACAGGACATGGACCTTAGACTAACCCACTGGAAGTAGCGCGCGTCACACACATGTCCGCAAGAAGGAGTAGGGATGATCTGGTTTACTTTAACACTGAAACCTATGGCGTTTGTATCACATAACAGTTTTTAATTATTAAATGTGATACATTGGATACGTGATGAGATTATGAAAGTCACAGTTTTTTTTTCAAATAAGATTTAATATATCTCTTTAAAGAACTTTTTACTGCATTTTGTGCATTTTTTTTCACGCGTAATTCTTGTATAAATATCTTTACTTTGGTTAAAACAGTAAAAACTCTAAACACAAAATGTATGAACTTATTTTTGAGTATAAATAAAATAAAATTAAATAAGATTGATAGTACATGAACCTTTGAAATAAATAAAGTAAAATTAAACAAGATCTGATATATATATATATATATATATTTTTAATTTTATGAGCATTTTCAAGCAGTGGTTTTTAAAATTATTATAACATTACAAGACGATGATTTATTTGAACATATGATCATTAATTAGTAACATCATAAGATGATTATTTATTTAATAATTCATAAAATTTGGAGCCATCTGTATATATTACATTTCTCAGTGTAATGAAAAAAAAAAAAAAAAAAAAAAAAAAAAAAAAAAAAAAAGCTAAATAAAATCTGGAAGTACTCAGATTTTATATTACGCCCAAAGGGACGTTTTTTAACGTTTTGTGTGCTACCTCTGTTTATTGAATATTATGTTCTTCACACGTACGCACGTAAACCACATAAAATTTAATTCAACAGCAGTATCACAAAATATTTAAAAACAGCATATCTTTAGAATTTCTGCGCTGGAGATAAAAATGTTATTTTCCGTACAGTGTTGCCATTGCTCGCTTTGAACTCGTTGAGTTTATTAATCAAAAATTCGTTAAAGTTTTACAAAATATGAAATGGATTAAAACAAATTCGGAATTCTGCTGTTCGGGTTGAGGATTTACGTCGTTTTTTCGCAGTGCGAGAGAATCTGTATATGTGAAAAATCTGTATGAACAGATGTATTCATACAGATTTTTCATTATTTAATTTCTTTAAATATAATACAAGGCGATAATATTTGGTGGCAATAATTTGCAAAGTGAAACGGGTGTTTATAATAAAATATTGCAAAATACCGCTTCGAAACTAATAGCCTTTCTGGGCTATCGCCCCTTTGAGCTAATAAATTAAATTCACAGTAAATAAAATATCTTATGCAGAACTAGAAGTAAATTTAAAAAAGTAATCACTATAAAATACGCAATCAATGATTACAGTTAATTACAATTTTAACATTAGAGTAAATGTCTAAAAATTATTAAGGTGTTAACCCTTTGCGGCACAGTGTGTCCAGTCTGGACACACCTAAAAATTTCCTTCTGTACGCACAGAAAAATTGAATGAAAAAGGATTTATAGGTTACTGTAGGTTTCTATGAACCTTATTTATTTGTAGTAGATGGCAGTTCAACACAAACTAGTCCATATATCTTAGCCATGTTTAGTTTTTTAAGACCCTCATTTTTCAAAGAAACTTTACAAATTTTTTTAGGGTATAAAAGGAATTGTTTGAAAAGAAATTTCTATGTTATGTTTTTGGCTATATGCTAATCTTCTTATTCTATATTAGTTTTAAATTTTTACCTTGAATTCTTGCCTAAAATCAAACGGCGAACCATAGGTGTACCCAGACAGGGCTCACCGATAATCTAGGACAACTGAGAGTCTGTATTCTTTGTTTCTCCGCATTTCATCTGTCAGTTCATTGACAACAACGCTCGTTTCAGCATTCTTTTCGAAGGTCTATTCAATCAGTGTGCCCACTTTGGGCACATCCACAGAATTAAACGATAAGTGCTATCTTCATAAAATTTTACAAGTGTACTCTTCTAGGCCTAATTAGACTGCCTACCTTTTTTTTTTTTTTTTTCTTATCGAAACTCCAACTTTAAAAGTGTTTATCATTATGATGTATTGCGAAATATAATTGAAATAAAACTCCTGTATGAAAAATATGCTATAATATTTACCTATAACGTTAAGAAAGCATCACAACTTAGAATTTTAAGCAAAAACAGTCAAAAATGCATTTTTAGGTATTTTAGTGTTATTTACTTATTTACACCAATAAAAAGCATAAAAATTATAAGTGAAAATTGTTTGTTTGAAATTCTCTATTTATTCAGATTAAGAATATTATTTTCGAAGATCATAGGAAAAGCTAAAAAATGCCCAAGCCTGAAAGCATGCAACAGCTTTATAATTATTTGGAACATTAATTATGCTTGATAAATAGGTTAAATTTTTAAAAATTATTTTCAGCTTCAAAAAAATGTTTAAAAATTCTAATTTGTGAAATGAGGCGCTACAATCAACTTTTTCTTGACAATTATACACGCTGCAATATCCAACCAACGTTAAATTTCTGCCAGTCGTCCCTACTCTTCCGGATGTGGTCAAGAGGCGCCGGAAATGTGTCAGAAGTGGGAGAAAAGCCATTTGGTTTGAACTATTTCTTATAAGGTCCATGGCAATAGTTTGATTCGTCATATCTGCCATTGTCTGGACTGTCTTAAAACTGTACTGGGAATGTTATCACCTTAACAGAATTATCACTAATAATAAATATACAATACTTATAATAAAATACTTATTACCGATTATTAAATATTATTATTAAATAACCTTAGCTTCACTAACAAAAAAAATCTGATGTGTACACCACATGACTTCCTTGTACGGAATATTAAATTATACGCATTTTTTCTTACATTTCGTTTAAATTTATTGGATTTAATTAAATCTACTTCGCCGACAGTGCATAAACCACAATACAATAAATGCGTTCTTTAAAATTCACTCTATTTGTTTACCATAGCGACACTCTGGCGCTAGGTTCACTAAACACTATTATATTTCGTTCATATTATAACTCAGAATGCAAAAAAATTATATCATTTAAAGAATTCTCTAATAGTTGCCACATGTAATTAAAGATAAAGCTAGAACGATGTATAAAATAAATTAAGCAAACAAAACAGAAAAGAAACAGTTTTCACAGACGAGTGAGTATTTCTCATTCAATTAATTCAGTTCTCATTTCGCGACAAGGAAAAATACATAAAAACTCAAAATATATGTATTAAAAATTAAATTACTGATTATTCAAAATTAAATTATTAAAAATCAAGTAAATCTTAAACACGTATTTCCTCGAAAAAATTCCAGAAAGGATTAAGCATGATTTAATTCGCAATAATAAATGAAGGCGTTATCTTTGTTGTCGCAAAGCTACGTTTCTCTAGATTGACAACAAATCTACTACTCTGCTGTTTGAAATGTAAACAAGCAATGGCCGCCATCAGAAAAATTATTAGGCATAGCGGCACTTAAACAACTTTTAAATTGTAGATAATTCTAAACATATTGCATACAGATTTACTAAAGGCATAAAAACCTTAACCGGAAGATAAGAACAACATAATTCAATCATTTTTAAAGCAAAAAAATGTATAATTTATAAACATATAAGAGTAAAGAAACTGAGATGACTGAGCTGGGTAACAAAGTGGATATATATATATAAATATATTTATATACGTTTGGTACGGCCGATTGCAACCAAAATACGATTTGCACATCTACATGTTATACTAGTCCTATATACAAAATTTCAACGTTCTGAGGCTACTCGTTTTTGAGTTATGCGAGATACGCACGTACGTACAGTCGTCACGAAAAATTCTCTTCAGAATTCATTTTAAAGCAGTTTCATAATTTTTTTGGAGGAAAAGAGTCTTTTTTTTTTTTTTTTTTTTTTTTTTCTGTCTTTACGTACAGATATCACGCAAAAACATCGTTAAATTGCATTCGAAAGCGGTGAAAATGGATATTTTCGTTGAAATATGCTGTCTGAAACTTTTCGCGATTACAATACTTCCTTTTTACTTCGTACAAGGAAGTAAAAATTTAGACCATATGACTTCTTTCTACGGCCTATTAAACTAAGCACACTTTTTGCTGAACTACATTTAAACTTATTTCCTAGAATTATTCTAAGTTAATTAAGGGACGCCTAGAGGCAAGTCGAAAATGACACCAAAAATTGCAACTTTTGAAATTAAATATCGCGGTCAGTTTTTGGTCGTACACGAGTCAAACGTTTTCTAAATTTCTATTTTCATAACGAGTATAAAACTTTTCAAAATATAAAGACAGGAATCGAGAGCCCGCATTCAAAGTTAGATTTCGATATTTGTTGAAAATAAAATTTTTAAAAAAAAATTCACGTTGCCAAAACATGAATATTCTCTTCATTTAAAACACTTCTGTGGCTAGAAGTACAGGACTACGACCAACGATTGAGAAAATAAAAGTCTGGTAAGTACTTAGCCGGGTGAGAGGCTGCACATCTCTTTCTCTTTCTCTCTCTATATGTAATATAACTGCTCCATTATTGTTATAAGAGAACTTGGTGAAAGGAAGTTGCAACGGATTGTCGGTAGTTCTCTGCAATATACTTAAAGAAATTTTACTGCATAGTTAGAATAATTTTATTCCTTGATAACTCACATTACTGCTGTTGCGCTATGCCAATTTTGTACAACTTACATTTCTTAAACAATGGAAGAAAATTGGAAAAGTAAACTCTGCGTGGCTAACGACAAGGCGACACAAGCGTCTAGAAGCAGAAGTCAACAGCGAAGAAGAGGGAGTTGCGACGCAACTAACCTTTCATACTGAATTCCATTTCAGATCACACGACATTGTTGTCCAGATATCGTGTTCAGATTTCATCGATTAAATGCGCAATACAGATTAGATGACGGATCTTTTTCGCGTCGTTTATAAAAATTATTGCTCTGTCATATTTAGAATGAAGATAGGAGTTAAAAGGCTATTATTTATGTATTATTTGAAAGATTTTGAAATTATATATATATAATGTTGTATGCTGCCGATAAAGAATTTCGGACACACAACACTTCTGAGTAAGACGCTAAGAGAACACTTTGCCCACTTCCCACTGGAAAGAACGTAAGTTAATATTTTTTCTGGCCTTTTATATCTTCATGTACATTCCCTTTTCTTATTATATATTGTGATAAGATCGCATAAATCTACGACGAATGATTTCAAAATGCAAATACGTGATGAAATCACTGGACTAAATATAATTGTTTAATTGTTATTAAAATAATATTAAGTTGTAAAAAATAGTTGTTATTCAAATAATATTAAATTGCTGGCAATGTTAAAAACGTAGGCTCGAGAGCCACGTATGGCTCTCGCACGATTGATGCATAGAATTTGATTTTTAAAAAAAGATAGTTTCTCTCTTGTCAAACTGTATGTAGCCATTTTTCTAGCATTCAATAAATTTTTTTTTATGCTGTGTTTTGTTTTCAACCTGATGTCACAACCCAGGGTTTGCATAGCGGTTTCGGCCACTACACCATAATACATTTTAAATTTTAATATTTTAAATTTTTATTTTTATTTTTTGATTTGTTTTAGCAAAGCTTGCATTATATTTCTTATATTTCGTAACGTTCTAATGTTTATTTCAGTTACTTCGAGTTTTATTTCATAATGCCAATTTCCAATGTTTAATTTTTTACAAATAGTTTTGAATTGAAATGCATAAACACGAGGGTGTCGGGGGACAATTGCTCAAGTAATTTATCAATTTTACTGCATAAATTGCTTTTTACTCAAAATTGAATTAGCGAAAATGCTTAATCAGAATGAGTTCTTTAGCGCTCTGCATTGGTTCATGATCCCTCGAATTCACAGAAATATTTGGCCTAACTTAAATTACCAGTTTGGCATCGCCTTATTACTTGAGTAAAGGACGAAACACCTCCGTATTCATTTCTTAATTATTGTTCACTGAACGGGAGTTGGTTTGTTCCCCTTGAAAAGTCAACTAATTTCCGATCAATGGCAGTGATTACTTGCTTTTAATTCAATTACTTGCTTTTAATTTAACTTTTATTTACAATTGAAATTTTGTTATTCATGATTTAATTCAAGTCCCCGTTAAACATTTTTAACAATTTACATTCAAGTTACTTTAAAACAATTTTCGGAATTAAACTTACTAACTATGGATTCACTCTTTTTAGATAATTCTACTAAAATTAATCTTAGGAGGTAATATAATCAATATTTCTTTAGTAAATCAATTATATATATGTGTGATGTACCAGCTTTTGTCCGAAACAAATAGACTGGTGAAGAATCATAGACGTAGTCGAAGCTCAAAGTATCAGACGATAAGTTTAAAAAAACAGGATCCATTTATTATTATTCAGGAGTAATAGCAGTTACAAAAATCAGATCTCCGGAGTAAACAAAAAAGAACTACTAATAACTTTTTGTATGAAGTTTACTGCATCGTTACATTATACAAAAGACCCCGATATTCCTTTGAGAGTCCTTTTATAGCCTCTGGAAAGGCAGAGCTTCCAAGAAATGACGTCAACCTCGTCAGCCATTCCAGTTCGCTTTAAATATCTCCAGAACATTCTATAACTGTACGTGTAGAAAAAGGCGGGAAAAACAACTTGACTACGGGGCTGTGGATTTAATTCCACGTACTTTCAAATAAGAGACCGTCGCCATTAAAAATGAAAAGATCATACAGTTAGAATTTTAAGTGTATTTTTGACTAATTTTATTATTATTATGTATATATATATATATATACGTATCTATATCTTTCTCTCTCTCTACATATATATACAAACACATACACGCATGTTTGGTACTGCAGATTGCAATAAGAAACTGAGGTGTATAACCTTATAGATGTTACAGCTGTCACTTACGCAAAATTTCAACGTTCTAAGATTACTCGTTTTTAAGCTATGCGGGATACATATATGTAAAAAAAAATATGTAAATCAAAACTGTAATTTAAAATAACAGTAACTCCTTACTTCTCCCTCTCTATTCCAAAAATTGTAATAACTCTACTGAATTGTGTCATTTCTAGATCAATCCATCTTGCATGGCCTGTGCAACGCTGATGACGTAGTTATTTCGGAACCTAAACTCTGAGAACTGACACATTTACGAAAATTTTTCTCTTAGAAGACTGCCATATTGCATAAATACGCAGTTAGCTTGCAGCTTTGTTGCCTCTTGGACACTGTTTCATTTTGCTGTGCATTGCCGTGCTGGTATCTACGGCGTTATTTAAAAATGTGATCCTTTATATAAAACTGCGGTGTGCGTACAGAGGCTGTTCACACATTTTTTAGACGATGTATATTGTATTCACAAAACTAAATTACATACAATTCTTGCGTTGTAAATGTTCTATTTGATATCCCTTATTCTGAACCATCTTTCGACACCGCAATTTCCAGGATAATAATGCCTTTTGAAGTGGCAGAAGAGGTATTCTATCCGATTCCTCCCGAACAGCTTTCTAGAGTCCTGTTAGGGTTTTGGGACAACGTTTGGATAATGCAGTTTTTAAAAGTCCGAAAGCACAAAAATCCATAGGTGACACATCGGGAGATTGAGTAGGGATATCAGTGAAGGGTATGGCCGTTTTACCAGTTTCTTGTTCCGTTTCTTTAAGGAAATTTACAGTGGATTTTGATGTGTGACTGCTAGCTTTGTCCTGATGGAGTCTCACAGATGGATGGCACTGTGGGTAAAGCGATGGTATTTCATTCAGAAAAATTGGCGATAAAATATGTTCCTGATAGTATTTGGGTTAATCTGGACATTTTTTTGCACTCTCTTTATTTTTAACCTGCCATTATAAGAAAAACCAGCAACAATCATGAATCCCTTAGAGAAACTTTCTTTCGAATCTTTGAACCATGTACTGAAAATTTTTCTCCCCTTTTATGATAATAAATGGCTCTTTTTTTTGTTACATTCATTTAAATACACCCATGCTTCATCTATTGTGACAATTGTTTTCCATTTTTCTTTGGATAAGTGTTTCTCATATAGAATTCTGCAGCGTGTCCTGCGTTGAGCGATATGCTTTGGAAGAAGACGACGCACATTGCGTTTTTTCGCTTTCTTAAGATTTAAATCAACGTTTATCATTTTGTTTACGGTGGACACCGAGCATTTTAATGATTTTGCAACTGTCCTTTGAGTAGGGGGATTTTCTTTTAACATTAAACAGCGTACCTTTGCAATAGTCGAAGATGTCCGTTTTTTTCCTTGGATATGTGTTTGGAATTTTTGTCCCACTTGAGCTCTAATTTGACGTTTTTTTCCTTTCTTATTGATGATATTACCTATCGACGCTTTAGATATCACAAAACGATGACTCTCACATCGTTTTTGAATAACGTTAATGTATGCATATTTTTCTTCGGAAAGAGCGTAAATGTAGCCTTCGAACCACTGCTTTGTTAAATTCGTCATTTTGAATAAAAACAAAACTTTCAAGCCACAGACGATAATTTTGACTTTTAAAAACATAGTACAATTGCAATTACTTCTTTTGCAGCAAACGAGTTTTTTATTACCGCTTATTAAATTCGTCTAAAAAATGTGCGAACAGCCTCTGTATTACGCTGAGGACCATGTAATAAGAAATATCGTCTTAATAAGTTTGTGTCCAGCAATAAAGATTATGCTCATTTCGGCTACGTCCGTCTACGAGTGTCTCCTTCGAGTGTCATCTTTCTAATTATGCTGTAAAATCTCTCCAAGTTATAATGCAGAGAATCATCGTCAATCCAGTTGCAGTTTACTCCAAGTTTTTATCACATACATATATACATAAATACGAACATCCCCTTCTGAAAGCACTTTAAATCCCTTTTACAACTCGTTTTGGTAAAAACAGTCCTTGATTCTGGCCGTACATGCAGATGACACGCACAAAAAAGTCAAAGTGAACATTTTCGTTTAACCCTTAGCGCTCAGTTGGCTCCGTTACGGAGCCGTCCGTCATTTGTTCCGTAACTCCGTAGGTTCCGCTGCGGAGCCGTCCGTCATTTGTTCCGTAACTCCGTAAGCTCCGATGCGGGGCCCGATGATTTTAGCATGATTAGGCTTAAGATGTTACGGAATCCTCAGTCAGCGTTGGCAATTGTTATCTGTAGTAAAAACGTGTTCAGTCTCGCTACTGTTACGATTGAAACATTATTTGACCCATTTTATGGTTAGCAACATGGAGAAAAATAATTATTGTGATGAGAATATAGAGTTGAGTGATAGTGAAGATGTGTTTGATTTTTCATTGTTAGAAGATATTGTGGAAGACAATGTTGATTATAATTCTGACACTTCAAGTAGTGGTTCCGAAATTATACTACCAAATGGTAGCTATTGAAAGTGAAAGCGAAGAGTCGACGGAAGACTTAGTTGAATGACGTAATGTCACGGAAGAATTAGATATTCCGGATGGAATATATTTTAGACTATCGCCAAAGGTCATTGGACCCCAAATTTCTACAAATATTGCACAGCCGACGCAATATTTCAAATTATTTTTCACAAAGGAACTGGTAAATGAAATTATAAAAAAACCAACAATTACGCATAAAATGTTCTAAAGAATAAAGAAGTATCTAGTAATTCTACACTCATGTCCATAAATTAAGGATAATTCGGAGTCACGCGGAAATTGAACTCTAAAATAAATATAGCACCTGTTAAATCACTACACACATCTTCAAGAATCATATGCAAATTTCAGGAAGTAACTAGATGACACCGATGGTACGTCATAATGACGAGAGTGTAAGAGAGTGATATATAAGAAATACAGGCAAAGAAGTAAAATTGTTCGCAGGCGCTTTATAAGCATTTCAGTGCAACAACCGAATAGTTATGACACATAGAACGCATTTGGATAATTTTTTACGTGGTAGAATTATCGGCCGTCTGGAATGTGGGCGTACCCAACTGGAAGTATCAGACGAACTTGGAATTGCCCAGAGTGTCATCTCCAGGCTTTAGCAACGATTCCAAGATGATGGGAATGTGAGTAGACGTTACAGCACAGGTCGCCCCAGAGTTACAACGCCGAATGAGGACAGGTATTTGGCAGTTACTGCCAAAGGAAACAGGCGGAGCACAGCCTCAGACCTGTCTCGTCAGCTTTCTTCAGACACTGGTACGACAATTTCAAGGCAGACCGTGTACAGACGCTTAGGGCAGATTGGTCTATATGCTCGTAGACCTGTCAGATGCGTTCCACTTACTGTAACTCACTGTCGCCTGCGGTTAGCCTGGAGTAGAGAGCATGCATTGTAGACACCGCAACAGTGGGCTTGTGTGATGTTTTCCGACGAGTCCAGGTTTATCTTGCTGTCTGATTCTCGCCGGACTTTCATATGGAGAGCTCCATGTACCCGTTACCACCAAGATAACATCGTTAAACGATACCGTTACGGTGGTGCAGGAGTGCTCGTTTGGGTTTGAATTATTCTGGGTTCCAGAACTGACCTGCACGTTCAAATTGGAAATATGACAAGCCAAATCTATCGGGACGTCATTCTGGAACAACATGTACATTTGTTTCGGGGCGCCATGGGCGCACAATTTGTGTTTATGGACGTCAACGCCCGTCCTCACCGTGCAAACATCGTAAGCGAATGCCTTCAATCGGAGGTTATCACCCGTATGGACTGGCCAGCATTCTCACCAGACTTGAATCCAGTAGAGCACGTGTGGGACATGCTTGGCCGACGAGTTGCAGCCCGTCAACCTCCTCCTACATGTCTACGGGAACTTCGGAGAGCATTGCGTTTTGAGAGGTGTAATATCCCCAAGATCAGATCGATAATTTGATACTCAGCATGCCTAGGCGTTGTACGGACTGTATTGCATCGTCGGGGAGACATACAATGTATTAACAATCATACCAACCATGTAATATTTTTTTTTTTTTTTTTTTTTTTTTGTAAATACGGTTTTTTGTAATTTGCTCCAGGGAGAAAAAATCGCTAATTTTTATAATAATATCAAACATATAGCATCTTTTTTTGCTCTTTACCTTTTGTTTAATACATAAGCTTTACAAATAAGTGAAATTTGTTTTGCTTCTAACTCTTTCTTTGCTTGATTTTGCATTATCCTTAATTTATGGACATGAGTGTATTTGGAAAACGTGGCGTGCGGTGGAAGAGGATGAGTTTTGGGCTTTTATTGGAGTTATTATTAATATGGGTACGATGTCCCTGGCGAATATGCAGGATTATTGGTCAGTTAAGGAGAATAGTCACATCCCTTTCTTTGGTGAAATATTTACAAAAAAGAGATTTATGCAGATATTCTGGATGCTGCATTCCGCTGCGAAAATATGCCGGAGTTGCTGGTAGGCAGTGGTACAAAAACTTGCGGAGCGCTAAGGGTTAAATCTGATACTCGAAATTTTTCGCTATTAAAACCTTTCTTTTACTTTACACACGAAGTAAAATTAATTATAGTTAAATTTCTACAGCTTTCGGTCTAGATACTTCTGAAACTGGATGAGTATCATCATCGATATACAAACAATTATTTCGAGTTACAGTCATACGAAAGATGCTGCATAGAATCGTTGCTGCATACTAGGATCGACATTGCGCAAGACCGAGACTGCATAAAATAAGCACTTAGGTTGAATCGACACTGCGTAAAATAGAGAAAACATAGGATAAGCACTTAGTAGGATCGACACTGCGTAAGACAGAGAAAACATAGGATAAGAACTTAGTAGGATCGACACTGCGTAAGACCGAGACTACATAGGATAAGCACTTAGTAGAATCGATGCTGCATAGGATCGGTACTGCGTAAGATGGAGGCTGCTTAGGATTAATACTGCATAGTATCGACCCTGTGAAGGATCGACAAGGCATAGAACTGACACGGGCATACAAGACATGTTAGATACCGGTATTTGATCGACATGATAAAGTAAAAATTTTGATGATCATATAATAATGAACAAGAGTGACACACCTTTGTCACCTTTACAGAGTTGTGAGAAGTATACAATCGACACTAGGTAGGATCATCGAACCTGGCATACCTTTGACTCGGGCTTAGGTAAGATAACGGCATGCAGTGGACATCGTATAACATAGTTACGGCTTCTAATTAGCAACAGCACATAATCAAGAGGGAAATGATTTCATTAAATTTTTATTTTTTAGGATAAGATTTCCTCCCAAGGTTTATGGACGTGAAATTCCGCATATATGGACGAACTTTAGAACTGTCCTGATTAATACCGGCCAAAAAAGTGCGTTTCAATACGTCATCAAGTAGTGTCGTCCTTATTCACTCCAAATCCACGCGAACCCCGTACGAACGTGAAGAAGGAAAATAACATAACTGGTGTCAGAAAATAAAACGCAACAATGTATAATGTTCCCGTGTCGGTGAGCTCAGGTTTTATTCTTATATATTGGTAATTTGTGTATTTTTAGCTAAAAAGTGATTGAATTATGTTGTTCTTATGTTCCGGTTAAGGCTTCTGCGTCCCAACTTACTCTGCATGAAATACTTGTGGAATTATCAATAATTTAGAAGTTTATTTGGTGAATTAAACCTAAAGGGGTCCACATTTGTTTACATTTGAAACTCTTAGTAGAATAGTGAATTCAGTTGGTGTGTCAATTTAAGAGTTACCTTTCAGTCCTGTGCACCGAAGATTTTGTTTTCCTGTCCGTTGGCTGAATTTATTTGGGAGTAGAAAAGTAATATTAATTAGAATTTTTTAGTGTTTTTAACTGCATTTGATGTTTTAGGTTTTTCTGTATTTCACAATTTTTAATGAAGATGCACTGAGTTTTTAGTTATCACTTATCAATCAGTTCGATTGAAGGAGAAATTATGTATATAACTTAATAGGCTGTGCAAGGAATTCATGTTATGTCCACATGAGACATTTTTTCTTAATAATTTTCGATTGTGTAGAAAACACAGTCTATATGTTACGCTGAAACACCGAAATCTGGAGAATGTCGACTTTCATCGGTGAATGTCAACATTCACATAGTCGCTTGGTGTATGTCCGAAATATTTTCCAAATACTCTTATTTCTGACTGACACCGCTGAATGTCGATATTCACCATGTACTAATGGTGAATGTTGAACATATAAGAATATTATATTTCCTTCTCCGTAATTCAGTCGCGAAAAAACGTACTTGAGACTCAGAATAAGAACTTAAAACACACAGTACATTCAAAATGAGAAAGGAAAATAATAGAAGTTATAAACTTATCAAATTATGTGATTCAAATCTTATTTATTGCAACAACTTAAACTATTATGACACTTTGAATTGCACAAGAGGCCCTTGCTTTTACAACTGCATTTATTTGTGGAACACTTCCTTTTGGAATGGCAGCGTGTACATATACTCCTCTCTTTTCGATCTACACCAGAGCATATCTGTGATTGTCGACATACACCGGTGAGGGTCTGAATGTACACGAATGTAAAGAAATATTCGATCTTTCACCGACGTATTTGGTGAATGTTGACATTCCCCGGTGAAAGTCGACATTCTCCAATTTCGGTCTTTCACGGTAACATATACATGTTCTTCAACAAAGCGATTGTCCTTAGCGCAAAAACTCCTAACTGATTTATTTTTTGACAATTACGAATGAAAGTTAATAAAAATCTGTATCTTCAAATCTTTGTGTAATATTTATGTCACGCTTTTAATTAGTTAGCTCCATTTATAGATTTTCTAATGAATTATTCACGTTATTTTTTACTGGTAATGAAAATAATGTAAACTGGATACCAAAAAATAATTAAGTTACTGAAATTTTTGTAACACTGTATTTGCAACAAATTCATAATTGAAGTGTCTTCGCGTGCAGTATAAAATTGCTTAAAGGACTGCATTCGCCCGAGAGCCGTAAGTTTGAAAGTATAAGTATAAAGTATTATTAACGGCTAAGATTTCAAAAATGGTTAAAAGTTTTCTGAGTTCGGCAATAATTTTTTAATTTTTTTTTTTTAAATATATATTCTAAATTGGCATAGAAGACCTCAACTGAAAAACTGTAACTGAAAGTTTAGAAATCGAGTTAAAGAAAAGTTAACATGTTAAACATATTTCAATGTATTTGACATATCTGAATATATAATATTTGAGTATATTAAACATATTTCAATATATTTGACATATTTGAATATATTAAACATACTTGAATATATAATACTTGAATATATTAAACATATTTGAATATATTTGACATATTTGAATATAGTAAACACATTTGAATTCATTTTTACTTCCTTGTACGAAGTAAAAAGGAAGTATTGTAATCGCCAAAAGTTTCAGGCAGCCTATTTCAACGAAAATATCCATTTTGACTTCTTTCGAATGCAATTTAACGATGTTTTTGAGTGATATCTATACATAAGGACAGAGTAAGATACTCTTTTCCACAAAAAAAAAAAAAAAAAAAAAAAAAAAAAAAAATTATAAAACTGCTTTAAAATGAGTTCTGAAGAGAATTTTTCGTGGCGTCTGTACGAACGTATGTACGTACGTATTTCGCATAACTCAAAAACGAATAGCATCAGAACGTTGAAAATTTGTATATAGAACTGCTATAACATGTAGATTTGCACCTCGTATTTTGGTTGCAATCGGTAACACCAAATATATATAAATATATTGATATATATATATCCCCTCTGTTATCCGGCTCAGTGATCTCAGTTTCTTTACTCTTATATGTTTGTAAATTGTACATTTTTTGCTTTAAAAATGATTGAATTATGTTGTTCTTATATTCCGGTTAAGGTTTTTATGCCTTTAGTAAATCTGTATGCAATATTTTTAGAATTATCAACAATTTTAAAGTTGCTTAAATGCCGCTAAGCCTAATAATTTTTTTGATGGCGGCCATTGCTTGTTTACATTTGAAACAGCAGGATAGTGGATTTGTTGCCAATCCATAGAAACTTAGCTTCGGAACAACAAAGATAACGCCTTCATTTATTATTGCCAATTAAATCATGCTTAATCCTTTCTGGAAGTTTTTCGAGGAAATAAGTTTTTAAGATTTACTTCGTAATTTTTAATATAGATATTTTGAGTTTTTATGCATTTTTACCTTCTCGCGAAGTGAGAACTGAATTAATTCAATGAGAAATACTCAATCGTCTGTGAAAAACTGTTTCTTTTTTGTTTTGTTTGCTTAATTTCTTTTATACATCATTCTATCTTTATTATAGTATTTGAATAGAACATGTGGCAACGATTTGATAATTCTACTCATTAAATGACAAATTTTGTGCATTCTGAGTTATAATATGAACGAAATATAATATTATTAAGTGAATCTAGCGCCAGAGTGTCGCTATGGTAAACAAATACTAGAGTGAATTTTAAAGAATGCATTTATTCTATTGTGGTTTATGCGCTCTCGGCGAAGTAAATTTAATTCAATCCAATAAGTTTAAATGAAATGCAAGAAAAATGCATATAATTTAATATTCCGTACAAAGAACTCGTGGTGTACACACCGTTTTTTTTTTTTTTTTTTTTTTTGAAATATATATTCTAAATTGGAATAGAAGATCTCAACTGAAAAACTGTAACTGAAAGTTTAGAAATCGAATTAAAGAAAGTTTAACATGTTAAGCATATTTGAATGTATTTGAATATATAATATTTGAGTTTGTTAAAGATATTTCAATATATCTGACATATTTGAAATATTAAACATATATGAATATATAATATTTGAATATGTTAAACATATTTGAATATATATTTGAATATGTTGAACATATTTGAATATGTAATATTTGAATATATTAAAGATATTTCAATATATTTGACATATTTGAATATATTAAACATATTTGAATTCAATTTTTTAAGCTTTCTGTCTATCTTTAAAGAGAAATAGTCAACAATTTTATTTTCATGAGTTTGAAAATATAATTTACGAAACACTGCGTTGGAAAATGTATCTTTAAAGAAGTCGCTGTTTATCAGACTGTCAAATTCAAGGAGATGTTATGCTATCACTTGTTTTGGGATTAGGAATATTATTCCATCAAGTAGACGTTGCCAAATCAATATCATAAATCAATCATTGAAAACAAACGGAAATTTTATGACGTTTCCTTTCCTCAATTTGTCATATTTTGTTTGCAATATAGTAGTTCTTCAAAATAAGGGGCTGTATATCAAATTGTAAGGATTATGTTAAATTTATTAACAGATAAATTTTGAGTTTAAATTTCCTTTCCTATAGATTCTTAACTTCAACTTACTACTTCCGGCCAGAACGTAGTTTTAGAATCACGTCTGAATACATAATGAGGAAGATAGGTATTTAAGCGCGAAGTTCTTCGATCTTAGAGAGATACCAGGTATTCTGGCTGCACGCGTTTGCGCTTTTTTTTAGGCTACTCTCTCCTCAAGCTGTTATCACACTCGGCCGTAGTTTAGGGCCTTGATAGCTTCGCAGTACGTTAAGAAGCCAACGCGGTTAGAATTTTGAGAGCTTCGGCTATACCTCTTTAGCTTAGATTGGTTTAGTATTATTCTTAATCTAAGGTCAAAGCCTAAGTGTCGGCTTTATTGTACACTCCAAGACGGAGTATGTTAAATTTTAGTTGGAATAAGAAAGGGTTATTTTACCCTTTCATCTTGTTGTTTCCTGTCAAACGAGCTCAAGCGATTATTCGCTAATCAGTTCTTAAGATTCTTCACTTCCAACAATAACTTAGAATTACACAGTAAGGAACTCTACAAAATATTGTAATAAATTTTATTTATTGCATAATAATGCAATCACTTACTATTATAATGAACAATAAGAGCGCTTTACAAATATTTTATATTAGAAGAATTCCTGAAAAGGATTTAAAATCTTGCAGAGAATACTATGTTGTAGAAAACTATGTTTTGACATTAGCCTGATGAATAAAATTTAGAACTTATCTCGGATTTAGAAGGGGGATTCTTGAAAATAGCCATCCGGTGAAAATGATAAAGTTAACACCAGTAATTTTTTTTTCTTCTTATTTATCCTCTTTCTTTCGTCTAACATATTCATCATACCGTTAATTTGTTCAATAATTGTAAAATGAGTAATACATTCATTCGTTAATTTTGAGTTATGGCTGTATGATAAAGTAGATCCCACCTAATTAGTAAAGCCGGAGGATAAAAAGGGGGACATTTATAACATTGAACTGTAGCTTTATGCAAGTCGGCCACTATCCTCGAATTAAGATTGGTTTGGTTTGATTTAAGTGATTATAGAAAAGCGCACTAGGGCTATTTCCCCAAGAGCAGGAATGCCTTCGTGTAGAAGTTTATAAGGGAAATATAACTCGCATGTATATGTTACGGTGAAACACCGAAATCTGGAGAATGTCAATTTTCCCCGGTGAATGTCAACATTCACATAGTCGCTTGGGTATGTCCGAAATATTTTCCAAATACTCTTATTTCTGACTTACACCGCTGAATGTCGACATTCACCATGTACTAATGGTGAATGTTGAACATATAAGAATATTATATTTCCTTCTCCGTAATTCAGTCGCGAAAAAACGCACTTGAAACTCAGAATAAGAACTTAAGGACTTAAAACACATAGTACATTCAAAATGAGAAAAGAAAATAATAGAAGTTATAAACTTACCAAATTATGTGATTCAAATCTTATTTATTGCAACATTTTAAACTATTATGACACTTTGAATTGCATAAGAGGCCCTTGCTTTTACAACTGCATTTATTTGTGGAACACTTCCTTTTGGAATGGCAGCGTGTACATATACTCCTCTCTTTTCGACCTACACCAGAGCATATCTGTGATTGTCGACATACACCGGTGAGGGTCCGAATGTACAAGAATGTAAAGAAATATTCGATCTTTCACCGACGTATTTGGTGAATGTTGACATTCTCCGGTGAAAGTCGACATTGTCCAATTTCAGTCTTTCACGGTAACATATACACGTTATACAGGGGTTATATACTGCATATGGGGAAAGCGCGAAAGCGCCCATGCAGCCTGTACGTTCCCTTGGAATCGAAACGGGGTTGGAATTACTAGTGTTCAGCAGTTTTGTCTCTCGACCGCTGGTGGGTTCCTCAAAGGAAGAAATCTTCATAAAGGCCCTCAAGTATAAAGGTGCCCGGCATCGTTATACAGATCATATGTCAACTTGAAGAAAAAACTTCATACAGGTTACGGGCACTTTTATACCAGGGTACAGCCATGCAAATAGGATTTTTATTTCTTTTATTAATGTGTTTATTTTGATTTGGTAAAAGTTAAATAGGCTGAAACCCTAACAGGCGTAAAGCAAATTATTGCTATGTCTGAAAGTAACTTTTAAAATAAACCTTTCTCTTTTCCTTTTTTTTTTTAACAGAAATTAGAACATAAATGCCCGTTCTTAGGCTAACATGTGAGCCACAACTTGTTGGAATGCAACTGAAGTAACGACAAAATTCAGATTAAAACGCAGAATAGTAGGCAAAGACTACACAGTTAAATTTGAATCTAAGCTGGTTCAGAACTTTTAAACACGACGTATGAATTCAAATTTCGGCAGTAAAAACTCCGAACCATATAATTAAAAACTTATGAGCTTGCAGGAACTTAACGTAACGTGTCTGCGAAAAACAGTAGCGCGCTGTACCTTACAAATGATACTGATAGTGATTATAAAGTTGCTTATGTGGCCCCAGAAGGGGCCTTTAATAAGCTAGATGAGAAAATTAAGCCACTGAGGGCACATGACTTTAGCAACCTAGCAGGTGAAACTCCAAGAATGCTCAAGAAAGTGAGGTAAAAGTGGGGAGACCAGCGTCCCACCTGTACTGCACGTGTGCCAATCTAATGAAAAGTGACGAGATATAAAAGTCATGTCGCGGAAGGCCCACCAGCGGCCGAGCGGTAAAGTCGCTGAATACTGGTAGTTCGGTCCGAGGTTCGAATCCCGCGAACGGGCTGGCTGCATGGGCGTTTTCGTGTTTTTCCCCATGTGTAACGTGTATACGAGCCAGTTTCCCTTAGAAAGTCCTCCACGAAAGGCATCCCTCCCCTTAGGCAGATAGCCCTAGTGTGCTTTGCCATAATTAAATACACCAACACCATGTCACGGAAGAAAACAAAAGTCAAAGCTAGGTTACGAAGATTCTTAAGCATGCGAGTAGCAAATGTTGTGACCAAATTGTCTTCTGGAATGACTTGGTAACTAAGAACTGAAAAATTTGTAGCATTGTTACCGTGAAAGATCGAAATTGGAGAATGTCGACTTTCACCGGAAAATATCAACATTGACCAAATACGTTGGTGAAAGACCGAATATTTCACTACATTCTTGTATATTCGAACGCTCACCGGTGTATGTCGACAATCACAGATATGCTCTGGTGAAAGTCGAAAAGAGAGGTCATAAAGTGCCATAGTAGTTTAACTTGTTGCAATAAATAAGATTTGAATCACATAATTTAGAAAGTTTTTTATGACTGTTATTTTATTTTCTCATTTAGAACGTACTGTATAATTGAGTTTTTAACTTCTATTATTTTCCTTTCTCATTTTGAATGTATTGTATGTTTTAGGTTTTCATGTTTTTAAGTTCTTATTTCAAGTGTCAAGTGCGTTTATTCGCGACTGAATAAAGGAGAAGAAAATATAATATTGTTATATGTTGAACATTCACCATTAGTACATGGTGAATGTCGACATTGACCGGTGTAAGTCAGAAATAAGAGTATTTGGAAAATATTTCGGACATACACCAAGAGACTATGTGGATGTTGACATTCACCGGTGAAAGTCGACATTCTCCAGATTTCGGTGTTTCACCGTAACAGCATCACAACTAAGTCCAGTTTTTTGAAGAAAAGTTAATTAAGTTCAGTAATGTGGGTAATTTACGTTAATTAGGTTCACTATAGGGGACGATTTTCAGATTGTAATGTTAGACATGTATTATAACGCTATGTTTTAATTCTTCTTCATGAAAATATTCTTATGGTTACAGATAATTTACAGTAAAATATACGCATACAGTACTTCCAAGTTAGAAGAGAGTTACGGAGAGAGCAGCGGAACAAAATGCTTGTCCTAATGCAAGATAGGAGATCATAACGGAGCATGCTTCAAGCAGCCTGTGATGCCGTTTTCTGTAAACGCGCTCATCATCTATCAGTGTCACATCCAGAGGTCCGTGGTTCGATTCCCGGGGAAGGCGTTGCTAATTTTTCATCTCTCCTACTTGAAAAAAACCCTAATGTCTCTACAGTACTATAATATTATACACTTACGTTTTGCTTATTGTCATATGTAGCATCTTATGCAAGATGTCCTGTAATCTATTTTATAAAGTACTTTTCTGTGACATTCCTGATTAAGAGCAATTAATGGCTCTTGGTCTTTCAGCCATTGGCTTGTTGTGGTGGCTGCTTGTTGTTTTTTTCCACCGATCAGGCATCATTCCGTTCGATTTTACCTTAGGTCGGAAGCCTGGTCAAGTGGCGCATAACCATAACCAGTGTCACAAACTTAAGGTCTCGAATGATTGCCTATCATATTCCTTGAAAAAATATATTTTCAAACGACAAACGAATAATGACAAAAGATAGATATGTTCCACATTTACTCATTTATACAAACATGAAACAATACATCTGTCATTCCAGAGTGGAACATTGTTTAATTTCAAAGTGATTAGTAACGAAACTAATGAGGAATCTGTTTTGCTAACCTTGACAGAAAACACTACTAACTAATTATTTATTATGACATTCGTCAGATTAAAGAAAATATTTAGTTATTATAAAATGATAATTTTTAACTTTTTTTTTATTTGTTATGAAATGATCGTTTTGTTGAAACGAACCATAGAAAGAGAACTGTTGCAGCAAGTATTTTGAAATGTCCCGCTTTGGAGATCATTGGGACTAGATATCCACCTACTCAGTGACAGCATATTTTTACTGATGGTTCTCAGTTTGACTGCCATTTTAAGGTTGGGGTTGGTGTGCTTTGGAATTTGTTTCCTTTTTACGCCCTTGCAGGATACATTGGTACCGCCTTTGATGAAGTAGTAGCGATCTATATAGTCCTACAGCAATTATTAGCTATTCGTTACAAATTTGCAAAGGCAGACATTTTCTCTGTCTCTCCCGCAGCCGTTCAATCAGTTAGCTCTGTTGAACACCTATTAACACCTGACATTTTGCTATGTCAAGAATTCTTCTGAACTCTCAATATAAAGGGGAACAAATCGCTCTCCAGTGGGTACCTAGCCATTGTGGCCTTTGGGGCAATGAACAAGCGGACTTCCTTATAAAAAGATGTTCCAGCTTACTACAACATCCTAATACAGCCATTTCTTGTTGGAGGATTAAACTACTTTTAGAAAGTTTACTTACGTCTAATATCTTACGAGATCTTTAGACTCGTACAGCCTTAAAATGTTCGAGAATGATAAGTCCTCCTTCTATTCCCGATAGTCCAAGACGCAATGCATTTGCAGCTTTCGGTCTGTCTACCGGACACCTTGCGGCCCACCTGCACAGCATAGGGATTTCAGGCAATCCTACTTGTCCACTTTGTGATTCTGCAGAAGAAATGGCTAGGGACCAAGCTGCTTCGATGTGGGGCTCTTCGTGGTTTTACCAAGGACTCGAGATATTGGGTGGCTAGAGAGCTCCTCAGGCAATGACTTCGGTCTTTTTGTTCTTAGTTCTATTGTTTGTAACTTCTGTTTTGCAGATTTTAGTTCTTCGTAATATTTTGGCTAGCCATTGGAAATAAAATTTAAAAAAAAATGTTTTCTTCATCCGATTTTCAAAAATTTATCGCAGCATATTAGCCATTATTGTACTCACTAATCTTCAAATTATATTATTAATCTCAGTATTCAAAACACAATAATCCTGTCGTTGCAACAACCTCAATAAGATGGCCACTTCTTAAAGTGACCAGTGCTTCTGAGAACATTAACAAACACTAGTACTGAATTTCACCTCTCTAAGACTAGAGATGCTAGTCTTAGGAAGGATTATACTTTTCTTCAGACCTAGTTCCATCTGATAAGAAACTACTATGGTAAAGTACTAGCTCTTGGGTTTCCAGCCAGGGCTGAATTCCCTTTTAGGGAAATTTCTCTATGACTATAGATGCTAGTCTTAGGAATGATTATACTTTTCTTCAAACCTAGTTCCATCTGATAAGAAACTACTATGGTAAAGTACTAGCTCATGGGTTTCCAACCAGGGCTGAATTTCTTTTTAGGGGAAGTTCTCTAAGACTATAGATGCTAGTCTTAGGAAGGATTATACTTTTCTTCAGACCTAGTTCCATCTGATAAGAAACTACTATGGTAAAGTACTAGCTCATGGGTTTCCAGCCAGGGCTGAATTCTCTTTTAGGGAAATTTCACAGTTTCGGGGGTGGGAGAATGCGGTCAGCCTGTTATTCGTATTGTTACGAAATGCGCGGCTGCGATAAGATAGCTTCCCTCAAAGCGGAATTAGGGTTGCCAGAAAGTGGCAGGGAAAGGCAGGGGTGCCAGATTTGGCTTGAAATCGCACATTTGGAGATACAGGAGAGCATTCTAGAACCTGTGTTTGGTAGTTTTCTTTGAGATTGTTCTCGAAGGTAGGTCAAAAACTTTATATGCCCTACCTGTACGCGGAGTAAGAGAGTATCTTGAGGAGTGTAGCAGAGTATCTAAAGTATGCTGAGTTCAGTAGTAATGTCTTAAGTTCCGAGAGCGATTGGCCTAGTCAGGAGCTCTACTTTAGTGCTTTGACGTGAAGCTGTTTTCACCGTTGTAACCTCATAGCCTGAAGGTTGGATTGCTGATTGTTTCCGCGTGTTTGTCGTAGTTTTTCAACGACTCCAACGGGTCTCTGGAATTGTCCTGTTTAATACTGACGAATAAATTGTGTTTTGAGTCTTTATCAAGTGTTGTCATTAGTCACTCCAAATCCACGAATCCGTAGAACACAACAATATGTTATTTAACAATATGTTAGTTTTAATTTATGAATATAAAAAACTATGCTTCTTCAAATTTTGGTATTTATCAATAGTTTCTATGTATCAATAGTATCAATAGTTGTTTAATTTTTAAAATACACTGGAAAATCCTTAAAATCTAGATAAATATGAATATTTATTTTTCGTTTTTGAGAAAAAGGAGGTAAGAATTATCACTAGCAGTGGTAAAAGGAGTGCATGGGGGGGGATTTGAAAACCTCTGTACGAGCGAATGTCGATTCTTTTCACTTTTACAGTTTGTATATTTCTGTATACGTAAAGATACACACATTTTCACTCAAAGGTCGAAGGTATACTACAGACAAAATTTTATTGTGAAGAAGAGAGTAATTCCAATGATTTACCGTCGTAAATCTAATAATAGTGGAGCGGAAAATTGGATATCATTGCGAAAAAGTCATAAAATAAGATCTATTTCCTGATAATGTAATTTCTGAGAATGCGAAGTTTGTAGAAAATTTCTTCTTCAAGGTCTCAAACATTTTGCTTCACGAAACTTCGGAGATGAAAGAATAGCTGTAGATTCAGCTGTAACTGAGTAATAAAGGGAAGTTTTAATTCCAAAAATATTGCTTAAATGCAATTAAACGGGATGAAGAGAAATTTGTCATTTTAAATTAAAAGCTAGATAAAAATTTGACTGAAAACAACCGAAGAGACATGTTGATAACTAATATTAATTTTCTTGCAAATTCATCTTTTGAATTAATAGTTTAATCAAAGGTCATTGAAGTACACCTGTGTCAAAACTGGTGTATCTTCAAAAATCTAGTTTTTTATGTTTAGAGTTAGTTTAATAATCGTAGTTGTTTTTTAAAGTATCTTTTGATTTAAAAAGTATCTATTGATTTAAACTATCTACTATTTCAAAATACGAAATATTCACAAAAAGCGAATTTATTTCAAAATGTGATTCTAGTAAGCTGAGAAACAGATTTGCTTTCAAAAACCTCACGAAACTGACATTCGTTGAAATCTAGTAAAAAATTTTAAAAATTGTTTTAAAATTAAAAATTAAATAAAATATTTTTAAATTTTAGTAAAAGTATTTTTCATTTACTTTTTTAAAACTACGTTTTTTAAATTTTAAATTTAAAAAATTTAAATTAATTCAATTTAATTAAAATTTTAAAGTTAAATTAATCCAAATTTTAAAAATTTAAAGAAATAATTTTTTAAACTAAAGTCTAAAAAAAATTACTTTTTTTTATTTATTTTAAATTTACTACATTTAGTTTAATAATCTCTTCTGTATTCATTTTACGATCCGTTTTGGAAAAACGAATCATTTATTTTGTCTGTACCGATGTGACACAAAAACATCGTTCGAATTGATCCGAGAGGAGTCAAAATACACTCATGTCCATAAATTAAGGATAATTCAGAGTCACGCGGAAATCAAACTCTAAAATAAATATATCACAAGTAAAATCACGACACACATCTTCAAGAATCATATGCAAATTTCAGGAAGTAACCAGATGACACCGATGATACGTCACAATGACGAGAGTGTAAGAGAGTGATATATAAGGAATACAGGCAAAGAAGTAAAATTGTTCGCCGGCGCTTTATAAGCATTTCAGTGCAATAACCGAATAGTTATAACACAAAGGACGCATTTGGATGATTTTTTACGTGGTAGAATTATCGGCCGTCTGGAATGTGGGCGTAAACAACTGGAAGTATCAGTCGAACTTGGAATTGGCCAGAGTGTCATCCCCAGGCTTTGGCAACGATTCCAAGATGATGGTAATGTGAGTAGACGTTACAGCACAGGTCGCCCCAGAGTTACAACGCCGAATGAAGACCGGTATTTGGCAGTTACTGCCAAAAGAAACAGGTGGAGCACAGCCTCGGACCTGTTTCGTCAGCTCTCTTCAGACACTGGTACGACAATTTCAAGGCAGACCGTGTACATACACTTAGGGCAGATTGGTCTATATGCTCGTAGATGATGCGTTCCACTTAATGCAACTCACTGTCGCCTGCGGTTAGCCTGGAGTAGAGAGCATGCATTGTGGACACCGCAACAGTGGGCTCGTGTGATGTTTTCCGACGAGTTCAGGTTTAGCTTGCAGTCTGATTCTCGCCGGAATTTCACATGGAGAGCTCCAGGTACCCGGTACCAACAAGAAAACATCATTGAATGACACCGTTACGGTGGTGCAGGAGTGCTCGTTTGGGGTGGAATTATTCTGGGTTCCAGAACTGACCTGCATGTTCAAATTGGAACCATGAGAAGCCAAATCTATCGGGACGTCATTCTGGAACAACATGTACGTTTGTTTCGGGGCGCCATGGGCGCATAATTTGTGTTTATGGATGACAACGCACGTCCTCACTGTGCAAACATCGTAAGCGAATGCCTTCAATCGGAGGATATCACCCGTATGGACTGGCCAGCATTCTCACTGGACTTGAATCCAGTAGAGCACGTGTGGGACATGCTTAACCTCCTCCTACATGTCTACCGGAACTTCGGAGAGCATTGCTTTTTGAGTGGTGTAATATCCCCCAAGATCAGATCTATAATTTGATACTCAGCATGCCTAGGGGTTGTACGGACTATATTGCATCGTCTGGGAGACATAGAATGTATTAACAATCATACCAACCATGTAATATTGGTAGGTGTTTTTTGTAATTTGCTCGAGGGAGAAAAAATCGCAAATTTTTTTAATAATATCAAACATATAGCATCTTTTTTTTTTTGCTCTTTACCTTTTGTTTAATAAATAAGCTTTACAAATAAGTGAAATTTGTTTTGCTTCTAACTCTTCCTTTGCCTGATTTTGCATTATCCTTAATTTATGGACATGAGTGTAGATATTCTCTTGAAATATGACACCCGGAATTTTTCGCGATTACAATACTTCTTTTACTTGGACTAAGGAAGTAAAGAAAAGTCACTCGATGCCAAATCGGGTGAATACGGAGGGTGGGAGCGAACAGACACACTTTTTTGTTTTTGCTAGAAATTGCACCACAATTCCAGTCATATATGCGGGGCGTTGTCCAGGAATAAGAAGAAATGCGTTTCCTTCCAACGCTGCAGACGAACCCGCTGAATCCTCTTGGCACAACAGTTCCATAAAACTGGAAATTTACAATGTGGCTTGCAAACAGGTCACCATGGTTATACCGTTGACGTTGCTTATATACGAGGAAGGAATCGCGGATTATTTTGATAAAACTGCGCAGACCAGTGTTTGCCTATAATTTTCTCTTCGCCGAACATTCCTTAAATTTCGAAGTTTTCAATTAATACTAAAGTACGTGTGGGTTTTAAGGTCTCATAAACTAGCAGCTTCGCTGCCAGCCTTCGTCTGGCTTTTAAATGTACCGAAAAATATGGTTGAAGGGAACACCAAACGTTAAATTTAAAAACTGCGTAGAATTTTACTCTGCAGAACAACTTCATAAGAAAAAGTTATTACGTGTAACAAAATTACAATGAAATAAGCAATATCCCTTACTACAAATATTAGCAGAACAACTTTATCGGAAAAAAATCAATAAAAATGTATTATATATATATACAAAATGACAATGAAATATGCCAATCTCTTAAAAACAGTGACATAAGAAATACGATGAAAAATTGTTGCCAAACACATATTTCTAAAAGAATGAAACTATTCAAAATGATGCGATTTCATCAAAAATCTATCAGCAACAGTAAGACAGGAAAACTGTTGCCAAAATAACATTTTTAAAGATGTGAGAAGTGTACTCGGAAGCTTCATTTAAAATTAAAAAAAAAAAAAAAATACAAAATATTATCATTTTTCCAAAATTCTTTTTGTAGAAGCAGCCGCAAGGATAAAAGTTTAATGTGTCAAAAAATCAAAGAAAAATAAACCGTACATTTTTAAAAATAAACTTTTTTAGAAAAAAATCCCGTTGAAAAGGTGCTAAGCTCCCTTTGTTAAATAAATTCGTATTGAATCGATTTATTGAAACACGAAATTTATTTGAAGTTCGTAAAATAGCTAAGTGCCTACGTTTCATGACGATGTGAAAATGGAGTGTGTAGAGCAAAATCTCTTTTCTCTGTCGCCCATTATGTCTCAAAATGACGCGATTTCGTCACAAAGCATAAAATAAAAAATTCGAATTTGAATTTCGAAAACTTCGCTTCGAGGTGCACTGGCTCTTGTCTAGATGCACCTATATACCAAATTTCGTAGCCGTGGGTCTATTAACTTACGCGCAGCGCGAACGAAAGGCACACACACACACGCACAGACAGACTCTTTCTTTTATTATATATAGAGATGATAGTGCAGATGTTTTATAAACAAAACAAACATTTATTCTGGTATTTATAACATTCGTATTAATGAAACATTTTTCAGTCTTTAATTTTACAGAAACAAAATGAAACATAAAACTTATTAAATGAAGCAAACAATATTAAAAAGTTAAGAATATTTTTTAGCTTTCAGATGCGTCTGAAAACTAAAAATTGATGTTGTCCGAGTAAAAAAAAAAGCGGGAGTCGTAGTACTACGATTTATCTCGACTGTAGCTTAAAGGCGGGAGTCGTAGTACTACGATTTATCTCGACTGTAGCTTAAAGGCGGGAGTCGTAGTACTACGATGTATCTGAGTCTTTACATTGCAGTTTCTTCTAATATCGGGCACAAGTTTAGAAACATGAATTCTTATATCAGATGCAGCATAAAGATGTTTTCTATCTTTGAATTTCGTCGTAGCATAGAGTGAAGAACGTGCCTCGTGCAAACATATTATTGGAAAAGGAAGTAAAATTTATTCTCTTTAAATTTCTTTTAAAAATTGTTCTAAATAAGAGAAGAGATTCGTTATTCTCTAAACCTAGTTTATTTTCTAAACCTAGTTTCATAAATTTTTCCTGAACACTTAGTGACTATTAACACATTAAAGGCAGGGGACCTTGACGAAAGTATGCTAGGTAACGCAGCGACCGCTTCGCCTCGTTATTCGTCCTAGAGCGGGCAATATTTTGTGTAATCATAAAAAAATTTTGACTTAAAAGAGTTTGTTTAAACTCTTAAAACTGAAAGAAATATTAAAAAAGAACTAAACACTAATTACAAAAAATGTTTTAAAGTACATATTTATTTATGAGAAGATATTTATGAGATTTATCATATTTTTGATATTTTTGAGACTCATATTTATGAGAAGAATCTAGTATTTATGTTGATAACACTCGCCACGGTGAAGAGGTGCATTGCAAAACTCGCATTTGAAGCAGGTCAACTTTCTTTTTTTATGTGCCGCACAATCTACGCAGTTTTGTTGGGCATATAGCTTTTTGCCTTTATTTTCTATCCGTATTAATTTCTGCTTTTTGATGTCTAGCGAAAGACGTCCAAGCGGTTCAATTTTATATCGTGGACTCCGTGGTACCGAGTTCGATGTGCCAGGTTGTGGCTCTTCAATGTCCATCAAAATCGTCTGCATATATATCTTTATTTTCACGTGAAATCATATTGAAGGATTTCAAAATTTACTGTAAGTAGAATTTGAACAACCGAACAGCTTCAAACCACAAAACATACTAAATACAAATGTGAAGTGGCGCATAGATTGCGCAATCTGGTTTATGCGCTAGCTACAGTCGAGTGCGCAAGCTACAATCGCGCAAGCAACAGTCCAGATAAATGTGCAAGCTACAGTCGAGATAAATGCGCAAGCTACAGTCGAGATGCGCAAGCTACAATCGAGATAAATCGTATTACTACGACTCCTGCCTACAGTCGAGATAAATCGTAGTACTACGACTCCCGCCTTTAAGCTACAGTCGAGATAAATCGTAGTACTACGACTTCCGCCTTTAAGCCACAGTCGAGATAAATCGTAGTACTACGACTCCCGCCTTTAAGCTACAGTCGAGATAAATCGTAGTACTACGACTCCCGCCTGTAAGCTACAGTCGGGATAAATCATATTACTACGACTCTCACCTTTAAGCCACAGTCAATATAAATATTAGTACTACGACTCTCGCCTTTAAGCTACAGTCGAGATAAATCGTAGTACTAATTGTAGTACTACGACTCCCGCCTGTAAGCTACAGTCGAGATAAATAGTAGTACTACGACTCCCGCCTTTAAGCTACAGTCGAGATAAATCGTAGTACTACGACTCCCGCCTTTAAGCTACAGTCGAGATAAATCGTAGTACTAGGACTCCCGCCTTTTATGTGTTAAAATCGCAATAACAATCTTGTATTTAGCATACATATGTTAAAACAATCAATCGATTTCGAGGGCAGCTAAAGGTCCCTCTTCATCAGGAGAACGAAATTACTAGAAAGGGGGAAAAGAAGAAAAATAAAGCATTGGCAAAGGAGTCTCAGAAACACGTGGTCGTTATCAGCACACACGTGGTCGTAACCGGATTTTGAATCAGATTTACACTGGCCGCAAAACACTGGTCTGATATGTACGTACGCTAAACAAAACATATGTACGCTAAAAAACAGTATGTACGCTAAATACAAGGTTGTTATTTACCGTACATACTAGCTAGTACGCTAAATACAAGGTTGTTATTGCGATTTTAATTGTCACATTGGCGTGTTTCTTTTCTATTCTACTTAGTGACTGTTTGCGGAACACCAGTATTCAGAAGAGCTCAGTATGGGAAACGCTGATAACTCAATAAAGGTGATTCTAAAATATTTTTCAAGATTTAATTTTCTAGCGTCCCGTGTGCTTGAGTATTTTAAATTATCAACTATCTATATAAATAGAAAGCTTATTTAAATAATTCAATGAAATGTGATTATGAAACCCTTTCAAGATTCAATGTTCGAATGTCCCATCACTACCTGTTGCATAGAAAGATGATCTACATAATTCAATGAAATGTGATTCTGAAATCGTTTTCAAGATTTGTTCGAATATCCCATTTCTAACTGTTGTAAAATATTATCAACTATCTATACAAATAGCATGCTGATCTAGATAATTCAATGAAATATGATTCTAAAATCGTTTTCAAGATTTAATTCTCAAATGTCCAATCCCTAATTATTATCAACTATCTATATAAATAATGACAATTCCGTAATTTTTCCATCTCACGAGAAACATTTCTAATTTGAAGGAGTTTATGGTAACTATTTTTAAAAGTAGCTAAATTGTCTTTTAATAATGTGTTAGGAAGGATTTGAAAGCTATCCTAAACATGATAAATGCTATTATATGTAGCATTATGACTCGTATTATATGTAATATTACTATTACATGTAATACGAGTCTCTCGCCTAAAGAGTACAGGTGTTAATGAAAGTTATGGTAAATCTACTACGCAGTAAAATATCAGCGTAACCGAATTACTGAAACTGACTTACAAATTGCAATAGACACGTGTGGGTGTCCTATGCGCGTCTGTTCAAATAATTGTCAATCATAAATGGTTTATGTTGTTTACTTCCTAGAGGTAGCTATCCGTACTTTATAGTGATTACAGCATGACTTCGAATTTATGAATTTTGTAATTTCAGTTTCAGGGCAAGAAATAAATTTGATGCAGAGGTCTTCAAACTTTGTCAACTGAGGAACCTTTAGAAATTTGGGGTTTTTTCATGGACGTCCATCTTATCCTTAAAGTAAATCAAGATGGTACAAGCATTTTATGTTAAGATTATTAAGAAATGTATTGCATTTCTTATTAAAACTTTTGGTACTGCTATTCGGTTTCGAGGGCCGTAAAAATCGCCAAACTATTGTTGATGCCAGTGCTGCCGAAAATAATTGCGGCAACCCTAATGCAAAGACAGGAAGTGGTGGTGTGGTGTGGTGTGGTGTATTTAATTATGGCAAAGCACACTAGAGCTATCTGCCTAAGAGGAGGGATGCCTTTCGTGGAGGACTTTCTAAGGGAAACTGGCTCGTATACACGTTACACATGGGGAAAACCACGAAAACACCCATGCAGCCAGCCCGTTCGCGGGATTCGAACCTCGGACCGAACTACCAGTGTTCAGCGACTTTACCGCTCGGCCGCTGGTGGGCGCAAAGACAGGAAGTATAATAGTAAATAACTATTTAAAGATTGATGTTTTAATTTAGATGAAAGGTTAATTTCATATACTATACTACTTTATTATTATAATTTATATGAAAAAGGCTAAACATGACTGAATGAAAGCATAAGAGTCAATAACTATTTCAGATCATTATTATAATTTATATACGTAAAAATTGCTAAACATAACAATGGATGCCCGCATCGCTATTTCGCTACCGAGTTATCGCTAAAGCATAATTTCATCTCGTTGGTTGTTCAAACGTAACTTTCTATAATGAATGATGCTTTTTCTTTGAAAAAAATTCTCGGTAAAGTGCAGAATCGTCCACTTATTTGTTTGCCGCTTTTTACAAGGGTAAAATCAATTGGATTTTTGTCAATTTGCTTTTACTTTTTCAAGTGAAACTAGGTCGATGTGTACATAGATTAAGTCAAGGGTGTACGCAGTGTCATTTTTGTACAATTCTGGGATTTTTTTTTTTAAATGAAAATAGATCGATGTGTACATGGATACCGAGTATATGCAATTCTTTAAAACGCGTCAAGCAGTGGATGATTCTGCTCTTTACCCAAAATTCTATTGCAGACTTTTCGTCATGGGCCATTGCGAAATTGTTAAATCCATAAGATATTAAAAAAGGGATTTAAAAATTTAACTAGTATTTCAATGGCGTCTTAAGGTGTGTGGTGGTGTATTTAATTATGGCAAAGCACACTAGCAATGGCTTCTTAAGAAATAAAGAACTATATAAACTTACGTAATCTGAAATCAGGGCGTACGCTAGATTTGGCGAGGTTGTAAATGGGCGCGTTTGCTAGATTTGGCGCTTTTGCGCATACATTTTCGCTGCAATTTTTTTACGGTCCTCAAAACGGAATAGTACCAAACTTTTTAGCGTTAAATTAATGTAATGTACTAATTAATCGTATTAACTCGTGCTTCCGGCGTCACCTACCCAGGTGGCAAATGAGTCATTCGTTTGGAAACGGCTATATTTTCATTAAGTATTTTTACGCACACACATGAAAGATGTAGGAAAAGAACTACAAACTTACCAAGTTTATACACCATCTACAAATATTCAGTATGTACCCCCTCTGGCGACACAATACTTGTCTTGATGATAATCGAGCTCATTCCATACATTTTGTAGCAATTGAATTGCATTTCAAACAGTACCATGTATAGCTCCTGCAGCAATTAAAACCGGAGGATTATGCCCGTAGACTAGATTTTTGTGTTAGCATTGGAGGACGAAGATTTCGCCACCAAGATGATATTCAACGATGAAGCAACGTCTTACTTATCCGGGAAACATGGTGAAATAAGTGAAAAAAATCTGGTGAGTTTGTAGTTCTTTTCCTATATTTTTCATGTGTGTACGTAAAATATTTTTGGAAATATACTGTGGGTAAAAAAAGTACTTGCACACCTACATTTTTGTTTGCAATTCATAAAAAAAAGCATTAAGAAATAAAAATATTGGTATTGCCAAATCACAATAAGTTTAATCATCCAAAACAAACAGAAAAATTACAATAATATAAATAACAATGCTTTTTTGTAACAAAATTAAAATATCTCGTATCAAAAAAGTATTTGCACACCTGCATGAATGCAAAAGAAATAAAATATATAAGCAAATTTCAAATAACTAATATTTAGTATGCTTGCCTTTAGCATCTATTACTGCTTGTAATCTTGCTGGCATTGATTTAATTAAATTTTCTGTAACAGTAGGATCAGTATTCGACCACTCTTCAATAAGGGATTGTTTAAGGGTAGATTTGCTTGAAATCTTCCTTTTTATTATTTTTAAATCCAAAGAATTCCAAAAACTTTCCAAAGAATTTAAGTATGGTGATTGTGGTGGAGTGGCAAGTTTTCTGGGTACATTATAAAGCAACCACATACGTGTTATACCGACAGTGTGCTTAGGATTATTGTCTTGCTGAAAATAGTACGAATTACTGATACCCAATTTTATTGCACTTTGTGGCAAATTTTCTCCCAACACATCTATATAGGTTCGAGCTGTCATATTCCCATCAATGAAACACAAATTACCAACTCCTTTGCTAGCCATGCACCTTCAAATCATAACAGAACCTTCTCCATGTTTAACTGTAAGTAACACATTTTTTGGTATGAAAAGCAGTACAAGGTTTTCTCCAAACTAATTTCCTGCCATCTGATTTAAAGATATTGAACTTACTCTCGTCGGAGAGAATATGAAATTTTTCCAGAAATCAATTGGCTTATTGATATATTCCTTAGCGAATTCAAGTCTCTTCAGTCTGTTTCGTTCAGTTATGAGAGGTTTTTCTCTTGGTGATCTCACATAAATGTGTGCATCGTGCAGGACATTTCGAACACTTTGGGCAGATTTGAACTCCAGATGTTGAAGCGACATCATTGGCTAAAGTAATTGCACTAACAAATGGATTTTTTGATGCTTCTCTTATGATTTTTCGCTTCATTCGCAGCGAAAGTTTCTTTGGGCGTCCAAAGCGCAAGTTATTTGATGTAGATCCTCTTTTTATATAACATTTTATAACATACCAAATAGTAGAGAAGCAAACATTTACTTTTTTACCTATTTCTTGATAACTTCGGCCATTTTCACGTAGAGAAAAAATTTTTTCTCGCAACGAAATCGGCAATTCAGATTTCTTAGGTGCCATTACAATTTGAAATCGACAATCAACTGATAACGTTTCGACAACACCTCCTTTTATAGTCGTCTTACGTATGTTATTTACTGCGGGATGACTGTCAAATAATAGCATAAAAATGCAAATTTGCTAAAGTTGAGTTGAGTGTGCAAATACTTTTTTGACATAAGCTATTTTAATATTGTTGCAAAAAATGTTTTTTATTAATATTATTGTATTTTTTGTAATTAATTTAAATGAATAGGCTTATTCTATTTTTTAAATGCCAATTTTTGTATTTCTTAATGCATTTTCTTAAAAATTGTGAACAAAAATGTATGTGTGCAAATACTTTTTGTACCCACTGTAGCCTTTTTAAAAGGAATGAATCATTTGTGCTAACACTGCATTTAGTGACTGAGATGTGCATGTATTTCAAAGATTTCGATATTTTTTAGTGTAATAGTCAAGTAGTATGACTGCTTTGTGATTATTTTATTCGGATTTTTATTTCGACTCACGGAACTTCATGGTTCTGCGGAAAGCAGTTTGGAGGTAACCAGGTTAAAGGAACAAAATATTGCTAAATGGTTTATATAATGCATATAATGAGCGATTTATTAAAATTTACTGTGTTAGTAAGTTACTAAGCAAGAATTTTACTCTAGAGGTTTGAGTTCTGAGTGAATAAACAAGAACAGTAGAGGCCTTTGACCATATATTGCACGATCTCCTTTACAAACTTGTAAAATCAACTTACCAATTGCAATGGCCAGACTATTAGTCATAACTGAAATGTCGAATTTTTCAAACAAAAGTAGGGGATGCTCTTTCAAGTAAGAGGGTTATACGCGCAGGTGTCCTACAAGTTTGAATCTTAGCAAAAAGTCTTTATAATATTTATGTAAATAATTTATGGTTATAACTACTCAACGGTAAATTCATCAAATATGCAGATAATACAGTTGTTATGACAAAATCGAAATGGCCTAACCAAACAGCTGATAATTTACAATTCAGTATGAACATCCTATTCTTGATTCATCCATTCCCTTTCAGATTCGTGTAGTTGCACACTGGCGCGTGACTTATGGAAATTTAAATTTAGTGCAGATAAACGCAGCGTCGTCCTGTTTAGACGTTGCAAGAAGAACCAACAAGTGAATCTAAACCTCAAGATTAATAATCAGACTCTCCCGGTTGTATATCCCATAAAATATTTAAGAGTTGTTTTGGAAGATAAACTAAATTTCAAAGAGCACGTAATATAAATATATGCCTTAAACAAAGCTAACGCTACTTACATGGCGAGGGCATGGCTACTTCCATAGGGAGAAAATCGGACCTTGATTTAAAGAAACTTGCATGATACTCTAATTCGTCCTGTATTATTCTATGACGTCCCAATGTCGGAAAGGGCTCTCAAGACTTATAGGAAGAAAACCATAATATTCCAAAATAAAATCCTGAGAGCAGTTACTAATGCACCGTGGTTTGAATGAAATAAACGACTCCACCAAGGTCTTGAAGTTCCACATGCACAAGATTATATTCTTGCAAGTTCACATAGTTTCTTCACGAAAATTTTGATTCTTATTATACCCGTATTGCTCAGTTAGCTGATTACGATCCTATTACTGAAAACACATTTTAAGAGACAACGCTGATGGAACGAGACGGCTCCCGACATAATGCAAGCAAACAGGCGCCAAATGAGATTAAGTGCCTCCCCGCCTTTAATCAATCGACAATGTTGCGAACCCACAGAGCAAGGGAAGATAAGGCAGTACCAGTACAGTCCCTGCCGAGCCTTACTCTGTCCCGAGAGCCCTCAGGCCTTCTGTGAAGTCTGTTATTATGCCCCCGTGTTTGAGACTGCCTAAGTACAGATCCTAACCAGTACTTCCAGTACCTTGAGTGCCTAGGTACAGATCCTAACCAGTACCTTGAGTGCCTAGGTACAGATCCTAACCAGTACCTTGAGTGCCTAGGTACAGATCCTAACCAGTACCTTGAGTGCCTAAGTACAGATCCTAACCAGTACCTTGAGTGCTAGGTACAGATACTAACCAGGCGTTCGCCTGAGGCAACCCCCAGGGGGGATTTTAAGAGACACACACAATTCTCACCAGTGTTGCATATTAATCTACATTGTGATTGCATTTGTATATATAGCGCATATTTCATGCCATCTTTTAGTGTCTAAATTGTATTGCACTTCATTTATATTCTTATCCCATTGTCACCTTTGCTGCATACATGAAAAACCTCAAGGATTTTTGCTTCTCTTTATTTCACGTTTCCTACAGTTACTACCTGACACAACGTATTAAATCTCTATCTGCTTGTTGGAAAAGTTCTATCATCAGCTCGGACTAGCATCTACTTCTGCGATGGAATCGATGAGAAATGCTATGGTAACCACAATAATTTGTCATAGAGTTAAATTTTGTTTCGCAGGTTATTGCGCCGCTTCGCTCTTATGTATATATGTTATCGTCAAAGACCGAAATTGGAGAATGTCGACTTTCACCGGAGAATATCAACATTCGCATTAGTACATGGTGAATGTCGACATTGACTGGTGTACGTCAGAAATAAGAGTATTTGGAAAATATTTCGGACATACACCAAGAGACTATGTGAATGTTGACATTCAACGGTGAAAGTCGACATTCTCCAGATTTCGGTGTTTCACCGTAACATATTTTAAGCCAAATGTAAAAGCCAATCATCCCAAATTCAGGTAAAAATCAACTGGTTGCATGCCTATTTCAATGCCACGATCAACAGTCTAGAAGTAAAGTATGAGTATATAAATAAGAATTTTGCTTGTGTGAATTAGAATTTTTCATCAGTTTCTTCCCTAAAGAAATGATCATACGGCATATATGAAGAATAATTCCGTAAGGTAAATGACCATATGTAAAACATAAGAAATAATTCCGTAACGTAAATGATCATATGTCAAATATAAAAAATAATTCTGAAAGGTAAATGATCACACGGTAAGTACGATAAATAATTTCATAAGGTAAATAATCATAATTCTCTTTGGTAAATACTCATATGACAAATATGACAAATAATTCTGTAAGGTAAATAATCATGTGACAAATATGATGAATAAGTCCGTAAGGCAAATGATCGTAATTCTGTAAGTCAAATGATCATATGACAAATATGATAAAAGATTAAAGGATAATATGGCAAATATGATAAGTAATTCCTTAAGGTAAATGATTGATTATGTAAGTTTGGTTTGGTTTATGTGATTACGGCAAAGCCTCGAGGGCTATCTGTTTAAGGGGAGGGATGCCTTCGTAAAGGGCTTTCTGAGGGGAACTGACTTGTTCACACGTTACACATAATGATCACGTAAGATAAATGATCATATGGCAAAAATAATAAATAATTCCGTAAGGTAAATGATCGTAATTTGCTAAGGCATATGACAAATGTGATCAAATTCATATGGTAAATATGCTAGTTATATTTCAACATTTATAGTTAAAAATAAGCATTAGCCATAAATTACTAGTAGCATTAACTCATTCTTTACAAAGTTAAATTCTTTATTTCAATGATTCTGGATTGTACTAATTTCCCAAAATAAATTTGTTTTAAGAGATACAGAGGTAATCCGTCGGTCTCGGGGGAAAAAAAAAAAAAAAAAAAATCTGAAATGTTTCAGATTTTAAATTACGTCCAAAGGGGCGTTTTTTAACATTTTGTGTGTTACCTTTCTTTATTAAATATCATGTTCCTCGCACTTAAACCATAAGATCCAGTGCAACAGCAATATCGCAAAATAGTTTTAAAACGAGCGTATCTTGAGAATTTCCGATACAGAGACTCACGCGCTGGAGATAAAAATGTTTTTTCTGCACAACGTTGCCATAGCTCGCTTTGAAATCCTTGAGTTTGTTAATCAAAAATTCGTCAAAGTTTTAAAAAATAGGAAATCGATCATAAAACAAATTTCAAATTTCAAATTTGGTCTTCCACATGCTCATATTCGTTGGAGGATTACGTTATTCAAAACTCGATGACTCTATGTACCGTTGTTTTATCACAATACGAGAAATATACATACATTTATGCAGATTTTTCATTATTTAATTTTTTCAAATATAATGCAGGACTCTAACATTTTGTGGCAACAGTTTGAAAAGTGAACCGACATTTATGAGTCCGACGCAAAATGCCAAAACGAAACTAATAGTCCTTCGGGATTCAAATCCCTTTGGACTAAAAAAAAAAAAAAAAAAAAAAAAAAAAAAAAAAAGGAGTAAAATAAAGCTGAAGCGTAGTTCTTATACTTTAAATTTACATTTTTCACCCATTTAAAAAATTATACATAGCATAATGAAAAATAGCTTTTGTTACACTGTATATGATAATCATTAAATATTAAACTACTCGAAAACATTATCACCTAGAGACTTTATTCGGAAATAAAATTTCCAATTCAAACACATCATCAAAGAATCCAAATTACTAAAATAACGAAATTGCACGAAGATAATAACTTACTTATTTGATTGAGAAATATTATATAAATTGCAATTTTTTACTCATCACAGTTTCATCGGAAGTCAGTCCAGCTATGTAATTAGTGCTATCATGGATTGCGGAAATTACAGTACATCGTACGGAAGTTGAAATACTTAACCGGAAGAAAAGAGGTCGATTCGGGACAAATTTTTCCTAGCCTTTGACAAGAAAAGAAGTAGAGGTTGTTTCATTCAAAAAGTAGTCGCCAAGTAAAATTTCCGAAGCTTCTAAGAATCCACATTAAGAAAGGAATAAAACTCGCATACAAAAATTAGAAATTTTTATTTTTATCCAAACAACGAAAAGCTGTCATCGAATCGGTACTTCTTTATTTGAGCAGCGCCAAACCATATTTGGCGATTTTAGATTTGCGCCAAGATCTCAGCTATAATTTCGCAAGCTCGTGAAGCGCAAATGTAAAAATAAACAACGCTATATATAATAATAACAATAATACTCGCATGTCGTTTCCTAAGAATATTTTTAAGAGCCTTATTATTATTTTATCGCATGTAATTGTTCCAGTCAATTGCAGCACTTTCACACATATTAAGCTATATAATATGGGTCAATTCATGGACGTCACTTCTCTGCCCAAGAATACTATATAAATCTAACAGCAGGGAAAAACGATATCCTGGAACCCCTAAACCTTCCCGCACGGAGGCCCCTTTTTGCAATATTTAACATTGCACCTCCAAATAGTTCCGTCGTTAACATAAAGTTTCATGTTGCGGTCATTTTCGCAATCAGGTAAAAAATCTTTGGTACTTTTCCGTTTCGCCGGCGCAAATCTCGCCAAGCAGACTTTATTTGCGTCAACATACAGTATACACATAAAAAATATTTAAAAAAATGTTAGTTTTAAGAATTCTTTTTTTAAAGGCATAAACATTTTAATATCGCTTAAAATTTTATAAAAAACCGATAAATAAAGACAATAAATTTGTAAAAAGACATTAAGAATTTACTACGCATTCATGGTTCATATCACGTGACCCCAAGCGATCTCTTCTCACGTAAACTACTCTCTACAAAAATCTAATGCTCTCAGTAATTATCTACATTAATTTCAAGTTAAATCTTAATTTGGAACACAAGTTTAAATGCAAGAAATATTTCAATTCGTACGAATAGCTTACTCAGAAATTATGTAAAACTGCAGTACTTTACTTCGCTAATGCATTCTCATTAGAATTGATGAATTTAACTCTTGACTTTACCTTTTCTATATTTTCGGCTTCGGGTAAGCGCTGTGATTGCATCCTAATTGACTTAATTACCGAAAATGGCCTTGGACATAAAACTGAACTATCTGATAAAAATTCTATGTAATTATATATCAGTATTGAAAGAAACAATCAATCTGATAAGAAAAAGCTGCGACTTGTTTTGAAAATGAGGCGTAAAAGGTTACCAGCGAGAATATTCCGTTTGGCATCGGTTGCACCATTATTAGCGACTTTATCGCTTGCGCCGGTAAAACGGAAAAGTACCAAATCTTTTTCTTGAAAACATGATATAGCACCCACCTCATTACTTGGTAATTTAAAGATTGTTAACGTCATATTCGCACACTAAAAAGGAATTAATACACTTTTAAATAAACAAGGCGAATTCGAAAACCTCATCAAAAATGAATAATAATATAAGAACACACGGCGACAGCAAAAATGCAACACTGTGTTAATATATGATTATGTGTCGAGGTCGAGGCCCATTAGTGGCCAAGCGATAAAGTTGATGAATACTGGTAGGTCGGTCTGGGGTCCGAATCCCGGCGAAATGGCTAGCTCCATGGGCATTTTCGTGGTTTTTCCAAAGTGTAAAGTCTTATACGAGCCAATTTCCCTTAGAGAGTCCTTCACTACGGTATATCCCTTCCCTTAGGCAGATAGCCCTCATGTGCTTTAACCCTAATCGAATAAACTAACCAACGTGTCTAGGTAGGTACAAGAGCATGCAGCGAGACTTTGGCAATATATCTTAGTTGATTGGCGATTCACTATTGGGTGTCTGCTCTAACAAAAAAAAAAAAAAAAAAAAAAAAAAAAAAACTCGAATCTGTCACATTCTTCCTTTAACGCATCTGGAATATTTCATAATCTTGAATTTGAATGAGCCGAGGACTTGAATATGTTGTATATATCTCAATAACAATGGATTTTACAAATGTCTTAGAACTGGGCATCGGAGATATTTGTTTTAATTTTGAGAACTTTATTTTATTGACAAGTTTAAAGCCTGTAAAAAACCTACTGGGTATACTATAGTACTGCAAAAGGAAGGAAATGAAAAAGGAGTTTAGGCTCTAAAAATAAATGGGTTTGGTTTGCTATAACTGCTTATAGGAAAACACTCGAGGGCTTTCTGTCTAAAGGGAGGGATGCCTTCGTGAAAGATTTTCCAAAGGAAACTTGCTCGTATGTACACTGCGGAAAAAGAAAAGGGTACAGTTTTAAATTTCTCTTTCTACTGAGCCAATTGACTAAATTCAACTTGCGTTTTTTATGGCTTGAAAGCGGAACTTAGGATATGTATTAGATTTATATATAGCATTGTTCTAATATAGGTATTTTGACACAAAATCGGACGTTTTCCAAAATGGCATGCCAATTTGTTCCCATATTTCGATTCTACTACTCAGATTATACCAAACTGCCATGTTTTGTAAAATCGCACGGGTAGTTTTTGAAAAATTAGCTCACAAAATTTTAGCTCCTCAGTGTTAATTGAGTTTGATATATATTTATTAATATCTCTTTTTTTGTTAAACTTATTTGATTCTTTCATATTTCGAAATTTAGATTCATTCCAAATAAAATTCGCCTATTTTTTTATGACGTATGTTTAAAATTTGTACTTTTAAATAATTTTTATAAATTTTTGGAAAAAAAAATTGAATTATAACCTAGAAAAGTTTTAAACATCATCTTAAAGTAGATGCATTTCTAAGCATATCTGCACAAAATTAGTGTTTTTATTCAAAATTTCCTAAGATATACGGGAGCTTAGATTTTTGGCGCGTTTTGAAATTTGACTTACTTAATATAAGCGATAATAACGAAAATGTGGTTTACTCACTTTGTTAAAATTATTTGAAAATATGAACGATGACTTTTTTTCCGCTCGTGGACAATGAAGAAAAAGGAAAGGAAAATAGGTTGCCGTACTTTTCCATTTTGCCGGCGCAAGCGATAAAGTCGCCAGTAATGGTACAAACAATGCCAAACGAAATATCCTGGCTGGTAACCTTTTACTTTTACATTTCCAAAGCAAATCGAAGCCATTTCTTATCAGATTGATTGTTTATTTCAGTACTGGCATACAATTATAGAATTTTTACCAGATAGTTCAATTGTATGCCTTAAGGCCATTCGTGGATGGTAATTAAGTCAATTAGGATTCATCAATTCTAATGAGAAGGCACTAGCGAAGTAAAGCACTGCGGTTTTAATTTCTGAGTAAGCTGTTCGTACGAACTGAACTAATTCTTGCATATAAACCTGTATTCCAAATTAAGATTTAACTTGAAATTTATGTAGATAATTACTGAGAGAATTATATTTTTGTAGCGTAGTTTACGCGAGACGATATCACTTGGGGTCACGTGATATGAACCGGCGAATCAAGATGTTGTACGATGAAAGCATAGTAAATTCTTAAATTAATGTCTTTTTACAAATTGTCTTTATTTATTGGCTTTTTTACAAAATTTTAAGCCATATTAAAATGTTTATGCCTTCAAAATAAAATTTTCTTATAACTAATACTTTTAAAAATTTTTTATGTGTATACTGTCGCCAACAAAGTGTACTTGGCGAGATTTGCGCAGGCAAAACGAAAAAGTACCTAGGTTGCTATAAATTAAGAAGTTCGCCAAGTGAATTATTCTTGGAGCAAACTGAAAAAAAAATTTGCCAAGATAAATTTTTAAATTTCTTCATAGGTTAGGTTAGGTTAGGTTAGGCTATTTAATTATGGCAAAGCCTCGAGGGCTATCTGCCTAAGGGAAGGAATGCCTTCTTGGAGGACTTTCTAAGGGAAACTGGCTCGTATACAAGATACACATGGGGAAAACCACGAAAACACCCATCCAGCCAGCCCGTACGCGGGATTCGAACCTCGGACCGAGCTACCAGTTTTCAGCGATTTTACCCCTCGGCCGCAAAGGGGGCTTTAAATTGCTTCATAAATTTCTCGCCAAAAATTACAAAATTTAATATCTACGCATGATTTGAATTGTAGAATCAAAATATGGAAAAAAATTGGCATGCCATTCAGAAAAAATCCGATTTTATGTCAAAATACCTGTGTTGGAACAAAGCCATATATAAATTTAATATATATATATATATATATATATCCTAAGTCGCGCTTTTGAGACATAGAAAACACAATTTGAATTTCTTCAACCGGCCCAGCAAAACGGGAGATATAGAACTGACCCCAATTTTTTTTTTTTTTTTTTTTTTTTTTTTTTTTTTTTTTTGCTCAGTGCACGTTAGACATGGAGAAAAACCCGAAAACGCCAATAAAGCTAGTCCGTTCGCAGGGACTCAAACCCCAGATCGAACTACCAGTGTTGAGCGACTTTACCGCTCGCAAAGATAAATGACTGCCAAGCTGTAGACTAAATTTAGTTATTTGACTCGAGGAAGAAGAAAATCTAAGAGGTTTTCTGAAAGCAGCACCTGCGAGATAGTATAATTATAATCACGAGAAAAACTTTAAAGATTAATTTTTTTCTCAAAATGGCAGAAAATGAGCATAAATGATTTACTTAATAACCGAAGTTCATGAAGCAGTAATTTTCAGGCGGTTTGAAGTATATAGGGATATGTAGATAACCAATAGCTTAGAAAAATTCAAACTTGATTTCTTTTTATCAGATATCGATACCAGAAAGTAGAAAATTCCAATTACCGTATATACCCGCGTATAAGTCGAGATATTTTGGACAAAAAAAAAAAAAAAAAAAAAAAAAAAAAAAAAGACTTCAAAGTGGGGGGGGGGTCGGCTTATACGCGGGGCCATAGAAAATTAAAAGAATCGGAAGTTCAAAAATTTCTTTATATAATGCAGTTGTTTTCTTCCCGCACTGAAATTGGACGACTTATCAAATAAGTCACTTACTTGAAGTAATTTCATGACTTAAATTATGTGACGAACTAATCACAGAGTTTCATACTTTAACTAGAGTAACTTTCGATTAAAACAAAGAATTTTCGGCCCCCGAACAACCGATCAATATGGAGCAATAAAAAAGTTTCGCCAACACGCCAAGAAAAGAGAAATGCAGATAGTTTTTACGTACGTATAAGTCTTTATAATAGTTATTGTTCATTCATGAAATACGACCAATGACGACAGGAGAGTTCTATGAAATGTTTGGCGAATCTGACCATGAATCGGACGTTGAAGGATTTTGATTTTGTTTATTTACCAAGGAATTTTTTATCGTATATTTACTTTTTTTTTCTCAGATGATTTGAATAAACGTAGTACTTAAAAATTATTTTTCGAACTTTCTCGATCGATTTCGGAAGTGGAGGGTCGACTTATACGTGGGTTTCTTATTTTCTATGAATTTTTTATGAAGTGGGGGGGGTCGACTTATACGCGGTATCGACTTATACGCGGGTATATACGGTAGTTATATGCAGAAGTCATAATTAGTTCTATGTAGAAATCCCAAGTGTCGTCGGCCAATTAGCTTCAGAGGACAATAACGTCATTAAGTTACTTTTTACAAGAATTAAAGTTAAACATAGACATCATCAACATACTTCTTTCTAAAAGCGAATAAAAACAATGCCTACACTGTCTCGAGTGTAGAAATTCTACTCTCGAGATAATGCACGCAGATTTCACAGCCGAACTAAGAGGCTGACTTAGCATGACATAAATGCTCCACCGAAAACGTCGAAAATGAAATTTTCAAATATTCATTGATCTCAGACTGCATTCACCACGAAAGTACTTTAATGCAGAATGTTGTTGTTGTTTAATGGGTTGTTAATAATGCTTCACTATTAGCAACTATAGCTTATCAAAAGCTCTCATGCAATGTATGTGAGATAAGGTTTATCCTGTTTTAGGTAACTCTCACCTGTACTATTATTACTACTATTGGACAGGAAAATAAAAAATATTATATTCACTTTTATCAAGATATTTAATTCCAAATTTACAAAAGCAAAGCGGTAAATATCCGGCGGTAATATTAAACTCGGTAATTAATCAAATCATCCTCTTACTACATTCTGTTTCTAGAAATTCAGACTTTGGTCCAAACAAATTTTTATAAAACATTTTCAAAAACCTTTCAAAAGTACATGAATAATTTAAATTTAACATTAATTTTTGGATTAATTGTTAATTGCTACTTTGTTAGATAAGTTGGTGCTATTCCGTTTTGAGGACCGTAAAAAATTTGCCGCCAAAATGTATGCGCAAAAGCGCCAAATCTAGCAAATGCGCCCATTTAAGAGCGCGCCAAACCTAGCGTACGCGCTGATTTCAGATTACGTAAGTTTATATAGTTCTATATTAAGACGCCATTGAAATTATAGTTTAATTTTTAAATCCTTTTTTGATATCCTATGGGTTTTAAGAATTTGGGAATTGCCCGTGAGGAAAAGTCTGCAATAGAATTTTGAGTGCAGAAATCGGGAAAGTGCAGAAATCACCCACTGCTTGACGCGTTTTTAAGAATTGCACATACTCGGTATCCATGTACACATCGACCTATTTTCACTTAAAAACAGAATTGCACAAAAATGGCACTGCGCACCCCCTTAACTTTATGTACACATCGACCTATTTTCACTTAAAAAGTAAAAGAAAATTGACAAAAATCCAATTATTTTTACTCTTGTAAAAAGCGGCAAACAAATAAATGTGCGATTCTGCACTTTACCGAGAATGCTTTCATAGAAAAGTCATCATTCATTATAGAAAGTTATGTTTGAACAACCAACGAGATGAAATTATGCTTTAGCGATAACTTGGTAGCGAAATAGCGATGCAGGCATCCATTCAGTCATGTTTAGCCTTTTTTATATAAATTATAATAATAAAAAGGTATTATGTGAAATTGACTTTTCATCTAAATTAAAACATTCATCTTAGATACCGTATTTATGCGAATCTAATGCGCCATCGAATCTAATGCGCATCCCCATTTTAAAACTTTAAATAATAAAAAAATTGTTTGTCGGCGAATGTAATGTGCATCAATGATATGAGGAATTTATTGAATCTTATTTTATACAACAATGGATTTGTATATAAACTATCAATTAATGGTATGATAATTTTATTTAAATTTAGATATCATATTTTATACAACAATGGATTTATACATAAAGTAGCAGAACATAGAATTAACCTGTTAGTGGGCAATTGTTACGTGAAACAATCATTGTTAATTACTACTACCGTATATCCATCCACGGCTAGCCTTAAACTCTTGTTTCGGTATTCCAAGAACTTCAGCCTCCTCTTTTGCTTTATTTCTCATGGTGTCACTAGTCACAGGTTGTCCATTCTTCCTCCTTTCACGTACAAATTCCAAAACTTTTTCAATTTTAGGGTGTCTTCCTTTGCGAGGGCCAGTAAATTTCTTTCTACTAGCTTTTGTTTCAAACAGTGCCAATTTCTGTTGCCGCCACAAGCGAACATTGCTCTCAGCTACGTTGAACTCTCTCCCTGCCTTTCTATTGCCATTTTTTTAAGCACAAAGAATTACTTTATGTTTGAAAGTAGCGTCATATGACATTCTTCTCTGTTTGCCCTCCATTTCGTGACTACGTACTCTGCAGTTTGTATTCTTTATGCAATAATGTGTCAACGATAAATGTAACGGTAAATGTAGTCGATAAATACAATAATTCGTTATTACGATTTAAATTTGGTTGACGCCATCAGCGAACTGCTGACGTCATCGGCGAATTTTGCACTCGAATCTAATGCGCACCCCAATTTTGAATACTACATTTGGGCAAAAACGATGCGCATTAGATTCGCATAAATACGGTAGTTATTTATTATTATACTTCCTTTCCTGCGTTAGGGTTGCCGCAATTATTTTTGGCAGCACTGGCATCAACAATAGTTTGGCGATTTTTTACGGCCCTCAAAACCGAATAGTACCGATAAGGGTAAAGCTGATATCGTAATTTGCTGTACTTGAATCCTTAATGTAAATTAAAATATGTTTGCAACGGAAGTGATTTTAATAAGCAGCGGGTACTATATATACAGTTTTGGCTTAGTCCTAGTATACGGTACACACGATGTTTGGCGACATTATGATGAGCAGTAAACGAGTCATTTTGATGTTGGCGACAATTGTCACAATCGCGCCGAGGTCGTACCATATACTAGGATTTTACCTGAAGTTTTTATACGGTAAAATCCTAGTATACGGTGCAGTTTTGGCACGATTTTGAAAATTATCGCCAACACCAAAAATGATCCAAAGAAGGTCTATATTCTATACAATATATACTATATATAACTATATATATTCGGTACTTACGTATTATCGCAACCAGGTTGACGCTATTCGTAAGTTTTGACGCTATTTGTAAGTTTGAGTAAACAAGTATGAATAGAAAGAAAATGTACATTTATTAATTACAGATAATTTTTAATACAGTTTTTTATATTATTTTCTTTTAAAATATAAAATAGCAATTAAACCCTTCCGGTTTTGAATTTGAATAAGTTGCAGAATTATTTTTTCGGCGGAAATCTTTTGGCTATTGCTTTTAGCACTGATTAAAAACCGTATTCGCCATAACCATGTACACGTCGACTTATTTTTACTTAAAAAAACATCCCAGAATTGCACAAAAATGGCATTGCGCACACTCTTCACTTTATCCATGTACACTGCTATTTTCTCATAAATTACAAAATTTTGCACGAAAATGCAGGAAAAAATTGTGAATCTCCAGATGCTCTTTTTACAAAACTACGTATAACACGTAGGGTTGCCAAATTTCGCAATTTATGCGAATTTTGACCTGGTTGCGATAATACGTGAGTACCATATATTCTTTGAATAATCCGTTTGCTACTCATCGTACATGTCTCGTTTTTACTGCTCATCATAAAGTCGCCAAAAGTAGCCAAATCCCGTGTGCACCGGATACTAGGATTAAACCTTTTTATACTTTTTATTTATATATGTAAAGATGAAACCACAGAATAAGTGTTATAAACGTAACTGCCTCTCTAAAATAGAGAAAGAGAAATAATGAAAATGTCAGAATGTCGAATTGCTATCATTTTTATAATCCCTCCTCAGCAATTTTCTTCTCGGACATTGTTGAAGGCAGATGGTTGAAATATTTGTGTTCCTGCAAGAAACATGATGAAGGCAATGTATTCACTGAAACGTGAATAATTTTAAATGAAATCTGAAGCCTGCACATTGTTATTATTTGTTTTAACTTTTTTTTTTGATTGATCAGATTTTTGCTACGTAGCTTTGACTGAGGTCACTTTTAGGTCATATATTTTTTCATAGAATCATCCCCAAGATTATTGCTCAGAATTTACTAAGAATATTGCATTCGGAAAGAAGAGGAGAGGGCGATAAATACAGTCAAGACTAAACACGAGAATCGAACCCATGATCTCGTTATTATCTTAGCAATCAGGCTTTTCTAATCGCAACTTTCAAGGAAGCTAATTTACAAAAAAAAAAAAAAAAAAAAAAAAAAAAAAAAAAAAAAAAAAAAAACATTCATTGTTTTTTACATAATGTGCCAGGGAACAGAAAGATAAAAATTATCAAAATAATAAATTTCTGAAATTTACATTTCTTGCAGTTTTGTTTTGGCTAAAATGCAGAATCGTCCACTTACTTGTTTGGCGCTTTTTACAAGAGTAAAAAGACTTGGATTTTTGTCAATTTTCTTTGACGTTGTTAAGTGAAAATAGGTCGATGTGTACATGGATAAAGTCAAGATAGTGCGCAATGCCATTTTTGTGCAATTCTGGGATTTTTTTTAACTGAAAATAGGTCGACGTGTATATGGATACTGAGTATGCGCAATTCTTAAAAACACGCCAAGCAGTGGGCGATTTTGCATTTTCCCCTTTGTTTTTATATAAACGAAGTTTCATTTTTATATTTTAAGTGTCGATTATATTTAAGGATACTAATCTTATATTAAGAAAATTTCTGCGTAACCTTTGATATTTAAACAGCAAGGAGAATGTTTTCATTCATTTGGGTTTACAATAGGAAGTGATTGTTCTAAAGTTTTCTATTACCCGAGACACTCGAAAATTTACAGTCAGCTTGATAGCACTACAATTTTCAACATTTAGGCTCTAATTTCTATTAAACTAAAACTAAACTAGCTGTTTTGGTGAATCTTTACATTATAGTAACTTGGCGATTTTTTGGCGAAAATTTGGCTACCAACCCTGCTACAGCAACCTGCTAGTTCTGTTTTGGACGCTATTTTGTTTTCACGAAGTAAAGGCTTTTTTTTTTTTTTTTTTTTTACTCAACATTTTTTCTAACAATCTGCTAGCCCAATTACGCTTATGCTAGAACTTTTATCAAAAATGCTTAATCATGACGAAGATTAGGTGCGAAATTGGGAGAAAGTGCAGAATCGCAAACTGCTTGCCGCGTTTTTAAGAATTCCACATACACGGTATCCACGTACAATTCAACCTATTTTCACTTAAAAAAGCATCCCAGAATTGCACAAAAATGGCATTGCGCACACTCTTGACTTTATCTATGTACACATCGACCTATTTTCACTTAAAAAGTCAAAGAAAATTGACAAAAATCCAATTCTTCTTACTCTTGTAAAAAGCGCCAAACAAACAAGTGGGCGATTCTGCACTTTAGCCGCGTAATTGTTTCTAAGTGATTATTAGCTAAAATCACGATCGGAATTTTCCGGAAAATGTCACATTACATGTCTCATGATCTTTCATTTCTCTGAGACAAAATAATCTGTGAATCGAACTGTGTACTTCTCAGATTATTGCTAATAATCCTTACCAAAATGTCGCCAAACTACCGATTACCATGTTCTAATGATTAGCCGCTGTTTTCTAAAATTCTATTAAAGGTTAACTTTTAAGACATTTTTACCCTGTAAAAAACAGTACGGGATCACTGAAAGGTTTCATTTCGAGAATACCTAACTAAGTTTTACAATATTCTACCATCCTTTCTCTATAATTCGCAATCACACCACTCACTTCAAACTACGCACATGAAACTGTAAATACAATTTTGGCTGCTCGGAGCTGAAAAAACATCGCTTGGATAGTTTTACATGGCTGTCAGAAACACTTTCTAAGAGAACTCAAAATAATCCTTAAGTAGACCTTCAGAGGTTTAGCATTAATGGGCAATATAAATAAAATAATTTTCTATAGGGAAAGCTGGTGTATTAGAAAAAGAAGCATTTTACCAAGAAGTTTCATCAAAATGAATTCGCAAGAGCTAACGCAGGAGGAAATACACATTGTAAAGAGTATACAAAATGTTCTTATTAGATTATCTACAAGGTAGGAGGGATAAATTCCATAGCAAAAAGACATAAATTCTCTACTAAAACACAATTATACTACTTGATAATTATGTGTCACATACATATAGTGATCCAATAGTTTTCAAAATCACAACATTTTGTGGTGTTGAAGAAAAATAGCACAAGAGCATTGCGAGTTATAAAAAAAATTAACACAAATGGTACTGAATAAACATAAAAACATAATGAATACTATATGCATATCTTTATTTTCTCTTACCTCGAAAGCGCTGTACTTCAAAGGAAATGGATGGTTTTATGGCGAAATGGCCCTAAAATAATAAAATTCCACTTTGCTGGTTTTAAATGCTACGGTGTTTCGCTAAAAAGAAAGTATGAAACGTGGTTATAACGGGCTCACATCTTCATTCAACATTCAAAACTCAACCATTAGAATATGCCAAGTAAACAATATTACCGTTGCCATTCTACAAAGACAAATTTAAATTTCTTTTACCTTGAAAGCTCAGTACTTCAGAGGAAATGGACGACTTTATGGCGCAATGATCCTAAAATGCTAAAATTCCACTTCGCTGGTTTTCAATTAGCCTCGGATATCCTGCGTTTAGTAACACATGTGGAATAAGAGAATTTAAGTGTGCAATTTTTTTTTTATTGAGCTGAGAATATAAGGAAGTGTTACAATGAATCTAGTATTGTCTTATCTCAGTTGCATTCCATTGATTTGGAAAGTGTAAGATTCGATGTCTATATTGTGAATGTTCTGATTATACCTATTATTAACATTAAACTTTACATATGAATAAATAAAAAAATATTCGTGCGACTAATATAAATTCTTTTTATTTGAAGAATATTGTGCAGACAATACGTTTAAGAGTGAACATGTATTAATGTGAAATTTAACACACTAAGTACGTATGATTGCAAATTAGGAAAATTCGCTTTGAATAAAACTGTGCATTGGTTATTATTATCGAACATCTTTTCCATAGAGGCTGCAATAAGAATTGCTATATATAATTACCAGAAAGCCTGGCCGTCATGCAAAATGACCGCTGTTCTAGATATTATAAATTGTAATTAAAATGATTTGTGCAAAGGTGTCTGCTAATTTAAACTGAATTACCCAGGGCAGGCGGCGAGGACGCCCCTGTACTTACTGCTGCACGGGGTTTCCCCCTTCTACTTGCTTAATTGCTTAAAGTAGAGTGCAATGAAGGAAACCACTGGCGGTACATTTCTTAGGAGCCACCGCTAGCTCAGTCAAAAAGATGAGTTAAGTAATGAAATGTTATTTCACATGTCACAGATCTCTTTGTACACAACATTTCCTGTGTAGATCTTTGCATCATTTTTAAGCTCGCCTTGCAGAGGACCATCCATTATTTCTAATTTTACGTCCGTTCTTTCGCGAACTCTTGAACAGGCAATATAAAGTTGACCGTGTCCAAAAGCAGGCTCAGGTAAAAAAATGCCAACACGCTTAAGCGTTTGGCCCTGAGACTTATGGATGGTCATAGCAAAGGCGAGTTTTACAATAAACTGTCTACGTCTCAGTTGAAGCGGCAACCCTTTGCCATGGCAACTTCATTCACCCCATTGGCTAGTACAGCAGTTACGCAAGCAATCAATAAACTATCGGCGACAAACAGACACTTAAGCCGTATATATATATATGGAGTGAAGTAACATCTTCTCCTCTGAAAGAGCTGGCTCCCGGGCTTAGCGAAGCACACCGTTGGATTCCGCAGGTCCGTGGCACGCCATTTTGACCATTCGCGTCTTCTTGGGACTTTAACTAGCCGGGATATTAATTAAAAACTAATTTTCCCCAACGTTTTCCCTACATTTTCCACTTTCTTTCTTGGGTTTTCCCTATTAGAGGGATTTGGCTACGAGCCAAATTCTTTTTTCTCGAATATCTACGGAACGGCGCCGAGTTGAAATTCGAGACGCATATCCTCGGATTCCAAAAATTTCTCCGAATCCATCGATACCGTTCTCTTCTTCGCACGACTTTAATCGGCCGAGATATTAATTGAAAACTGCGTAAACGTTCATTTCCGCGCTCATTTTTCCGAGTGGCAACAATAAACTATCGGCGACACACATTTTAGCCGCTTATATATATAAAGATGCTTATATTTTATCTAACTTCTCAGTGAAAATTTTCGCAAGAAATCCCGAATATTTTAATTATTTTGTACAGGGAATTGAGTGGCGAAACATTTTTAAACATCTTGCTTAAGGCTCGGCAAAGGTCATGTAAAATGCCAGAAATGTTACTGGAAGTCCATTGGCCCATTCTAGAAGCCACTCCTTCGGTGGCTATACAGATGTGCACTTACGAAATATGCGCACGGGATCATTTTACGACATATCTTGCTGGAACTTCTTCCTGATATTTCACAAAATGAGTGCGATGGAGTGCCATGTCAGCAATAACCTGGACATTAGTTACGGCAGCCTCTATTTTGAACTAAGTTGAATCTTTAATTTAGAAGTGAAACAACGAGAATTAGAGTTATATTTTCACATTATCACAGGACTAGTTTCGATGGTTTTACCGAACCATTATCCTCAGATGTTAAAGCGCAAAAGCTGAGGATGAGGGTCCGGTAAAACCATCGAAACTAATGCTATGATAATTTGAAAATATAATGCTGATTCTTGTTGTTTCACTTCTAAATTAATACTTGTTCGGCCTGTTATTGTATCTTAATTAAGTTGGGCCTGTTTCTTGGCCACTACGATTTGCGATTTGACATGCATGTATTTCTTCTTCTTGAGACATTCTAACAGCATAGTCTACGGAAGTTACACTGAGTCTTATGGAGATCAGATTGACCAGTCTAGTTAGACTTATTGAGTCTTAAGGAGATCAGACTTACCAGCTACCAGTTCATTAATTGCTGTTCGGGATATATGTGAAATGCCTGAGATCTTTGAAATGTCCGTCACTCCACGCGCCGCCTTTGTGAATCTTGTATTATTGTTAGTCATCACACTTTCTAATACCTGAATTATTAACCCTTTGTTGCATACAAATAATCTAGAGAAGTTAAACGAAAATGTTTTTTTTCCTAATTAAAAAAACCTTAGTAATAATAAAAAATTAATTTTATTAAAATTCCGTTTTAAATAATTGCTACGGTTTGCTCACTACAATGGACAGCATGCATATACACTGGTGTGCAAAAATTAAGGACGAAGTCGAAAAATTAGCATATCAGCTGAACGAAGAGGCGGAGCGAACAGAAAGACCAGTTAGGAGATTAAGTAAGGTGATGTACGGTAGCACATGCGCAGATATGCAAGTAGACGTAATGAGGGAGTGTCTGAGTAGTATAAAGCATGTTGTCGGTGTAAGATCAGTATTTCTGGCAAAGAGATTGCACGCCGTATAGCAGTTAAAATCACACAGAGTTGCTGCCTCAGCGAGAAATGGCGAATAATCAATCTGTTAGACGACATCTGGATGCTTTTACCCGAGGTCGAATCATTGGGAAGTTGGAGGAAGGCCGCAGTGTGAAAAGTGTGGCTGCAGAGTTCGGAATTGCTCACAGCATCGTTTCACGACATTGGAGACAGTTTCAAACTACAGGAACAGCTATCCGGGGGTTTAGTAGTGGTCGTCCACGAGGAACCACACCCGCAGATGACCGGTATATTGCCTTACAGGCCAGAAGAAACAGGCGGCAGACAGCGGGAAAAATCGCTAGACACACGACACAGGCGACTGGACGACCGATATCGCGTTTTACCGTGGCCAGAAGACTGCACGGTGGTGGTCTGTTTGCACGGTGTGTACCTCTAACGCCTGCCCATCGGAGAAGGTGTTCTCAGTGGTGCCGAGAACACCGGAATTGGAGAGACAATGAATGGGGACGAGTACTCTTTACAGATGAGAGCAGATTCAGTCTGAGTAGCGATTCTCATCGCATACTCATCTGGAGAGAGCGGGGAAGCCGCAATCACTCCTCGAACATCATTGAAAGGGACAGGTATGGAGGTGGCGGTGTTCTCGTTTGGGGAGGCATCATGCTTGGTAGTCGTACAGACCTTCACATCTTCGACGCAGGTTCAGTCAACGGGACCCGTTATTGTAACGAGATTCTTCTCCCATATGTGCGTCTTTTTAGAGGCGCTATGGGTCCGCAGTTCCTTTTCATGGACGACAATGCACCATGTCATCGCACAGTAGCTGCCGAACAGCTGTTAGAGAGTGAGGATATTGAACGTATGGATTGGCCTTCACGATCTCCGGATCTCAATCCCATCGAGCATGTATGGGATTTTCTAGGCAGACGCTTGGCAGCTCGTACCTTACCACCAGTAACGATTCCGGAGCTTCGATTGGCGCTGCAAGACGAATGGGCAGCAATGCCTCAACAACTCATTGACACCCTCATTCTCAGGATGGGCAGACGCTGTGAAACCTGCCTAGCAGTCAGGGGAGATCATATCCCCTATTAAAGACCGGATGTTTCTTGCTGGACACCCATCACAGGGATGTTTCGGCCTTCAGTCGCATTGCGCTCCACGCTACTTTTTCAATAAAGCTTCTTTTTATCCCTCTGATTTCTCTTTTAGTAAGTGTTGCTTACATTACTCATGTCCTTACGTATTGGGGATCTTACGGTATTAAATGATTGGAAATCATTAATATGATTTGGAAAGCTTTTGTACAAAGTTATATTGAAAAAACCGTCTCGTCCTTAATTTTTGCCCACCAGTGTACGTACATATATACAAATCTCTTCCCAACGATTTACGGTCATTGCGTTTGAAATCATTTCCTGCCTTGTTTGCAGTGATCATTACCATCTCCTAAATGGTAAATCTGCAACTGACATGTACATACAGATCCCGCAAAATACCTTCATTTCGTCGATAGTGATTGAATTCATTTTGCTACGATTTTGTAACCTGCACCTATTGGATTCAAATGCAAATGTTCTAGAAATTCCTTGCCAAACATAAACATTTACAGTGGTGGTTTTGCTCGATAAGCAGTACATTTGGGTTTCAATTCACTCTTTTCGGTAGATCTTTATCTACCCACTCCACAATTTTCTCAAACTGACATTTAAAATAAAATGTCTAAAATGACTAATCATGAATAAAAATGGCAGTATAAGAAAATGTATGCAATATTATATGTTTACTATGAGAAACTGTACTAACTTGGAAACAGAAGTAGCAGCCATTTTCCAAATAGCAATGCTTTACTTAGTGATGCTGTACAGCCATCTATGATCGACAGTTGAATGTTCTAATAACATAGAATGAATAAACACAAGGATGGACACTGTTAAGGCATTTACAGAAGAATAAACAAATTTAAACTTTTGTCTACTAGAGTGGACATGATGCAACAAAGGTTTAACATATTTGTCTGTTTTGACTTTACCTGTTCATACCTTCCTTATATGAGCTAAAACTTACCACGAGAATCTTCTTCATAAAAGTTCTATTACAAAATCTGCTTATTTCGATCTCCTCTACCAGCTTTTGCCTTTTTTCTAGCAATTTTAGAATGACCTTGTAATTTAGACTGAATAAGTACTTGTGCTGCCTTATACTGAGTATTCTAATGTTTAAAAATGATTATTTGAAATATGTTACATTAAATACAGAGGCTGTTCGCACATTTTTTAGACGATTTCGGTAAGCGGTAATAAACAATCGTTTGCTGCAAAAGAAGTAATTGCAATTGTATTATGTTTTTAAAAGTCAAAATTATCGTCTGTGGCTTGAAAGTTTTATTTTTATTCAAAATGGCGAATTTAACAAAGCAGTGGTTCGAAGGTTACATTTACGCTCTTTCCGAAGAGAAATATGCATACTCCGTTATCCAAAGAACGATGTGAGAGTCATGGTTTTGTGATATCTAAAGCGTCGATAGGTAATATCATCAATAAGAAAGAAAAAAAAAAGTCAAATTGGAGCCTCAAGTGGGACAATAATTCCAAACAAGTATCCAAGGAAAAAACGGACATCTAAGCGAAGGTACGTTGTTTAATATTAAAAGAAAATCCCCCTAGTCAAAGGACAGTTGCAAAATCATTAAAATGCTCGGTGTCCACCGTAAACAAAACGATAAACGTTGATTTAAATCTTAAGAAAGCGAGAAAACGCAATGTGCATCGTCTTCTTCCAAAGCATATCGCTCAACGCAGGGCACGCTACAAAATTCTATATGAGAAACACTTATCCAAAGAAAAATGAAAAACAATTGTCACAATAGATGAAACATGGGTGTATTTAAATGATTGTAACAAAAAAAGAGCCATTTATTATCATAAAAGAAGAGAAAAAAATTTAAGTACTTCAAAGAATCGAAAGAAAGTTTTTTTAAGGGATTCATGATTGTTGCTTGTTTTTCTTATAATGGCAAGTTAAAAATAAAGAGACTGCAAAGAAATATCAAGATTAACTCCAAATACTATCAGGAACATATTTTATCACCAATAATTCTGAATGAAATACCATCGCTTTGACCACAGTGCCATCCATCTGTGAGACTCCATCAGGACAAAGCTAGCAGTCACACATCAAAATCCACTGTAAATTTCCTAAAAGAAATGGAACAAAAAACTGGTATCAAGGCTACCCTTCACTGATATCCCTAATAAATCTCCAGATGTGTTAGCTATGGGTTTTTGTGCTTTCGAACTTTTAAAAACTGCATTATCCAAAAGTTGTCCTAAAACCCCCTTTCCTAACAGGACTCTGGAAAGATGTTCGGGAGGAATGGTATAGAATATCTCATCTGCCACTTCAAAAGGCATTATTATCCTGGAAATTGCGGTGTCGAAAGATAGTTCAGAATAAGGGATGTCAAATAGAACATTTAAAACACAAGAATTTTATGTAATTTAGCTTTGTGAATACAATATACATCGTCTAAAAAATGTGTGAACAGCCTCTGTAACAGTTGCTATTCTCAGATAAATGAAAAAGCCCTAGCGAATTTTTGTGATCATAGGATTCCTGAAATTTTTGTTTGCGTTTTTCATAAGTCTTAAACGAAAAGAACTTCCCTTCAAAAGAAATTTATTTATAAAATATAAGGGTTTATTTCTTTTTATTTTTCGCTCTGGACCTTGAGCTCTTACTTATGTTTACAGTAAGTAGTAAGCTAATGGTCGATAAATCAATAAATAACCTTTAAGGGTCAATTTTTTTCAACAATAGATAATGTGAGAAATTTACTTAGCAAAAGATGATTCCAATTTTTCTTGCCATGAGCAAATAAATTTTGTCACGTTTTGTACTTTGGTCGTGTTTCTGCTCGTCGCATTTAAACAGCTGGCAAAAGTGAAAACATTTTTCAGTATCCTGCCCCCGTCGTATATAACTTCTGTTTTAGAAAAATATCAAGTTCTGGAGAAAGTGGTTGTGTTTTCATCGCAGAGAAGAAGTAAAGCAAAGATTTTGTAAATTTGTTATAATGTAAAGCCGTGGCAGTGAACTTCTGTACGTGTGGAGAAGGCCAAATTAAAATTTATCTCTGCGCTGTCCGAACGCTCACTTATTTTTCATTAACCAATAGTTTTGAATCTGAGAATAAAAAATCTAATGTATACATCACATGACTTCCTTGTAAGGAATATTAAATTATAAGCATTTTTCCTGCAATTCATTTAAACTTATTTCCTCGAATTTCATTAGGGATACATTTATCATTCAATTAATTCAGTTCTCACTTCACGGCAAGGCAAAAATATATAAGAACTCAAAATATCTTCAATAAAATTTGTAAAATACAGAAAAACATAAAACACCAAATGCAATTAAAACAATTGAAAAAGCAATTTTTACAACAGAAATTACAGTTTCTACGCAAAAGCATCAATACGGCCAGCAGGTAGGAACACAGCTTTCTCGGTGCACAAAACTAAAAGTTTCTTTTTGGCCCCACTCGGCAAAAAGGCACCGAAGTTGCAGAAAGACTTAATGCACTAGTCTGCTAAGTTTCAAATGCAAACAAGTATGGCTGCTATGGCAAAAAAAAATAGGCTTAGGTGCACTTAAACAACAACTTTTAAATGGTTGATAATTCTACAACTATTGCACGCAGATTAATTAAAGGCATAAAAACCTTAACCGACCGGAAGTTAAGAACAACATAATTGAATCATTTTTTAAAGCAAAAAATGCTCACTTTACCAACATATATCAAGAAAAAGCTGAGAGTATATATACATATGTATGTAAAATATATAAAATACGATGGCTTTGCTCTACGCGAACAAACAACCTCCAATTAACTTTCCTCAATTTCAGGATCTTTCCCTAGACCAGTACTTTCGAGAACATTCTGGCATGTTATGTAACCGCTACCACAAATGCAGAGTTCGCGCCATTTTTAGTCAGACCGCTTTCTCCTTTATATATATATATCTTCCTTTATATATATATATATATATATATCTTCCTTTATATATATATATATATATATATATATATAAAATACCACTCAGGTTGCTTACAAAATAGGCGAATTTATTGGGATAACACTGAAAATGAAATTGGAACGAAAATATGTGAAATTTGAAACAGAAAAAGACTGCTCGAATGGGTTAAACAATTAATAATTAGCATTTCAAGAGTGTGCTTGTAGCATTCATTATTATATTGGTTGAACAATGTGAAGCAGTAAATTTAAAGTTAATCCTGTTTAGCTTAAATTACTATCGCATACGTAACCTTGGAGAACCTAAAAGAATAAGGATTTGCCATTTGAATTGAATAAAGATGTGGAATCAAAACAGATATATATATTGAATTTTACTTCACCCAAGTCTCACCGACTGATATTATTCAAAGCTCCCGCTGCCGCTAAGAAATTTTCGGACACCCTACACTTCTGAGTCAGACGCGAAGAGAACACTTTGCCGACTCCCCACTAGAAAGAATGTAAGTTACTTAATACTTTTTCTGGCCTTTATATCTTCATGTACATTCACTGTTCTTATATTTTTTATTTTTATATTATTTTTGATTTGTTTTTACAAAGTTTGCATTATTTATCTTATTTTGTAATCTTCTATGTTTATTTCAACTTTGAATTCTATTTCATAATGACAATTTCCAATGTTTAATTTTTACAAATAATATAGAACCCAAGTGCATAAACACGGGGGTGTCGGGGGACGGTTACTCGAGTTTTTTCGGAATTCCCTACAGAAATTGCTTTTCACTCAAAATTGAATTGGCTAAAATGCTTCATAGGAATAAGTTCTTTGAGTATTAGCATTGGTTCATAATCCCTTCTATTCGCGGAAATATTTGGCCTGACTAGAATTGCCGGTTTGGCTTGACCTGATTACTCGAGTAAAGACTAAACACCTTCGTATTTACGTATTTATTTTTTAATTATTGTTCATTGAACTGGAGTTGGTTTGTTCCCCTTGAAAAGCCAACTAATTTCCGATCAATGACAATAATTACATGCATTTAATTTAATTTCTCTTTTTACAATTGAAATTTTGTTCTTCATGATGATTTAACATTTTACTTTCAAGTTACTTCAAAACATCTTTCAAAATATAACTTATTAGTATGGATTCACTCTTTTCAAATATTTCTACTTTAATTAAAATTAGGAGATAATATAATCAATTAATCAATATTGTTTTGGAAATAAATTATATATGATATATATATATATATATATACATATACTTTGATACAGTGCATAAATATATATATATATATATATACTTTTGGTGCTGCCGATTGCAACCGAAAACAGAGGTGCACATCTACATGTTATAGCAGTCTCACATACAAAATTTCAACGTTCGAAAGGTATTCTTTTTTGAGTCATGCGAGATAAATTTATACATACATACGTACGTACAGACGTCAAGAAAAAATCACTTCTGAATCCATTTTAAATCACTTTTATAATTCTTTCGGGAAAAAAGAGTCCTATATGCTGTCCTTACACAAAAATATCGGTAAATTACATTCGATACCGGTCGAAATGGATATTTTCGTTGAAATATGAAACCCGGAATTCTTCGTGATTACAATACCTCGTACAAGGAATTAAAAGTACTGGTAATTTTGAAACAGTACTTAAATTTCATTTCAAAATGAGAGAATGATGTTGTTTCACAATAACTGCGTGTTACTGACTTAATAAATAATGAAAGTTCAGAAAGGATTTAACGCTGTAATTAAAGATATTTATCAGCGTATCCTTCTCCAGGGTGTTTCATCGATACATCATCGTGAATCCGTCAGACTTTGATACAGTATTAGCTCATTATCAACTTGATTTCGGAAACGAATTTCAAATCAAGTTCCAAAGGAACATCGTAATAAAGTCCAAAATCTGCCGGGAATGTTAAGTAAGATAATTTCTTTCATTACCATTTCAAAATACAGTTAAAATAATCGATTTTCCTCTTTTTTTCTTTCGTGAACGACGTCAGAATGATGCAAACAGATATGAAGACATGTGTGTAAAATATATCTAATGCAGAAACCGTTGACTAGGAATCTAGGTTCTAATTAAATTAGGTTGAATCTAGGTGCTAATTAAATTAGGTTGAATCTAGGTGCTAATTAAATTAGGTTGAATCTAGGTGCTAATTAAATTAGGTTGAATCTAGGTGCTAATTAAATTAGGTTGAATCTAGGTGCTAATTAAATTAGGTTGAATCTAGGTGCTAATTAAATTAGGTTGAATCTAGGTGCTAATTAAATTAGGTTGAATCTAGGTGCTAATTAAATTAGATTGAATCTAGGTGCTAATTAAATTAGGTTAAATCTAGGTGCTAATTAAATTAGGTTGAATCTAGGTGCTAATTAAATTAGGTTGAATCTAGGTGCTAATTAAATTAGGTTGAATCTAGGTGCTAATTAAATTAGGTTGAATCTAGGTGCTAATTAAATTAGGTTGAATCTAGGTGCTAATTAAAATCTGTGATTCTGTCACTCGGTGTAGTGCTTTAAATTTGAGCAAGCTATTAAAATGATGTTTTTCTTGTACATTGAACACATTAATTATTGTGGTCCAGTAATATTAATAATGGTTCCCTACCAGGAACCGAGTGGTGAAGAACGCTAAATGCTAAGAATTATACCCGGGTTCGATTCCAGGCGAACGGGCTGACTGCATAGTTAGTTTTTGTGTTTTTCCTCATGTGTAATGTGAATACGAGCCGCCAGCAACCTTTAAAAAATCCTCGACGAAAGAGTCCCTTCCCTTGGACAGACCCCCCCGGGGGTCGACGTAGAGAACTCTGCGAAGCTACTGGCTAGGATCTGTACCTAGGCAGTCTCGGCCACGGGGGTATATAATTTATGAACTTGGCGGTTCCCGATGGTCCATGGGGTAGGTTTGTACTTGCTCTTCATGGCCGGGAGGTGTAAGTCCCTTCCACCAGGGTATTGGTAGCCAAATAGCAAACTGGGCCATTGAGCGTCTGGTCCCTGCTGTCCTTGGTATTCCATGTAAAAGCCTAAGGAGAGGGGCATCCCGTGTAGGACTGGCAGGTAGCCCAAATTAACGGCTGGTCATCGACCCTAAGTAGTCATCGCCCACCCCACCGTGGTCTCGGTCCGGCCGGGACGGTGGTCTTGACCGGCCCGTGTTTAGCGGTGGGCTTTTAATCGTTGAGCGATTAATAGAGGGTACCATAAAATTGTTGGTGTCTCGGGGGTGTGGGACCCTGGGCCCAGCAGGAGTGTTTCAAGTCATCGGTGGGTGACGCTTTCGGGATTTTTCCCGTTCCCAGAATGTGATTGGGTTCACGAGCTGCGGTAAAAATCTTAGTTAGTTAGTTCCCTTGGACAGAGAACCCTCCTGTGCTTTGCTTGCCGTACAAAAGAGAAAAAAAAAAAAAAAAAAAAAAAAAAAAAACCTACCACTCAGGTTGCTTACAAAATAGGCGAATTTATGTGAAATTTGAAACAGAAAAAGACTGCTCGAATGGGTTAAACAATTAATAATTAGCATTTCAAGAGTGTGCTTCTAGCATTCATTATTATTACCGTATTATATAAAAAGAAATTTAAGAAATTTTAACATGATACTGTATCGGGTAAAAAGAAATAAAAATTTAGAAATTACATAAAACAGACTAGCAATTAAGAAATAAACAAATAAATCAAAAAAAAATAATAAAAAATTCTGAAAACTTTCAGATTTTATATTACGCCCAGAGAGGGTGTTTTTTAACGTTTTGCATATTTCCTTTATTTATTAAATAGCATGTTCTTTGCATTTAAACCATAAAATTCAATTCAACAGCAATATCGCAAAGTAATTTACATAGAGCATATCTTTAGAATTTCAGATACACAGTCTCGCGCGCTGGAGATGGAAATAAAAATTTCTCCGTAGAGTGTTGCCATTGCTCGCTTTGAAACAGTTTAGTTTGTTAATCAAAAATTCATTAAAGTTTTACAAAATATGACATAGATAATAAATTTCAAATTCCAAATTTGGTCTTCCAGATACCATATTTTATTCTTGATTATTTATTTTCTTTAAATATAATACAGGGCTCTTATATTTGGGGGTAACGATTTGAAAAGCAAAAAGCCGTTTATATTGAACCAATCCAAAATGCCAAAACGAACTTATTAGCCTTTTTGGCCTAACGCATTTTGGCTAAAAAATGAAACGAAAGTAAATTTGAGGACTAGTATTTCTTCCATGTTCCTTTTAACACCAAATTTTAAACACCAAAATAGTTTCTATGTTACTAACGGAGAGAGTTATAATATTTTTACTTCCTTGTACGAAGTAAAAAGGAAGTACTGTAATCGCGAAAAGTTTCAGGCAACATATTTCAAGAAAATATCCATTTTGACCGCTATCGAATGCAATTTAACGATGTTTTTGCGTGATATCTGTACGTAAGGACAGAATAAAAGACTCTTTTCCTTCAAAAAAATTGTAAAACTGCTTTAAGATTAATTCTGAAGAGAATTTTTCGTGGCGTCTGTACGAACGTACGTACGTATCTCGCATAACTCAAAAACGAGTAGACTCAGAACGTGGAAATTTTATATATAGGACTGCTATAACATGTAGATGCGCACCTCGTATTTTGGTTGCAATCGTCCACACCAAACGTATATAAATTATTATATACGTATATAAATTATTATATATTAGGTGAATTAGCCATTTTCACTTATTTTTAACAGTTTTGTTCTTGTAACAACTTGACTGACGCCATTTTGAGTTCTTTCCGTGTCTTTTTTCGTCTGTCACACCCTCTGTAAAAAGGGAGGGACAAAAATTCCCGAAAACCTACAATCTCAGCCCATTGGCCTCTACAGATTTTATTGTTTCGCCCAACGACGTCACTAGACCATAAGGAAGGTTGGTTTGGACACGGAGGGGTTTGCACCCTTTTCCAAAAATCTTTCGGATGCAAAGGACGGAACCTCTCAGGTCAGTTTATTCGTTTCTATTGTCTATGTTTTTTTGGTCCTAATAAGACCCTGCGACGTTTGTTTTCTTACAAATTTAATTACATTTTTATTTGTTTACAGCACCATTCTCTTTATAAAAGTTCCATCTTCTTTAAGGTTTAAAGGACCAGCCCGTACGTTGTTGTAATATTTGACTAATAGCAGACTGCTATTTATTTTATTCTATTTTGATTTTGATTTTAATTTTACATTGCTCGAAGTTGCAATTGCTTTTGACACCCTAATGTGTATTTCAGCGGACGCGTCGGGAAAAAGGAACAGGGCAGTGAAGCTCCAAAAAAGGATTTATTTCAAAAAAGATATATTCGGGAATACTAATATTCTTTTATAAAAATTTTTCGCATTAAAAAAGAGCTTCAATGGTTTGTTTCGGCAAAACGCGTAATGGTATTTAACCTAGTTCGACAATCTGTTTTTTTCTCTTGAAAAGCCAATTGAAAGTACGAGTGGGTTAATTTACCATTTTCCGCTATTTAATTATTGTATATTGTATTGTTGCAATTTGTGTCTTCATTTTTAATTTTTAATTTTACTTTTTATGTATTGGCATTTTTTCAATCTATGTTTTTATTTGTACTTTCCTTATATTTTTTTCCGTCGATCTATTTTTCATGTGAGTTAACTTTTCACATATCACAACGGTCAGATTAATTTTTTCGTGCATTAGCAAGTCTTCCAGCATTATTTTTGGCTGTTTTTTCGCGTGTTTACAGTTTTTTTCCAGTTTTTCCAGACAAATTTCTTCTTAGTTTTTATTTTTGTAATACTGCGTTAAAATATTTCGTGGAGCTACAGCTCCTGGTAACATTTTAGCAACATCGCTGCAATGTTTCTACCTACTACTTTTATTTCATATCTTTTTGCAGCATTATGCGCAAAAGTTTTTGAGACCAAATAAGTCTTACGTCTAATTACTTGTTAGCTTTACATTTTCTTTTCAATTAATATATTTATATATATATATCCACTCTGTTACCCGGCTCAGTAATCACAGTTTCTTTACTCTTATATGTTTGTAAACTGTACATTTTTTTGCTTTAAAAATGATTGAATTACGTTGTTTTTATCTTCCGGTTAAGGTTTTTATGCCTTTCGTAATTCTGGAAGCAATATTTGTACAATTATCAACAATTTAAAAGCTGTTTAAGTGCGGTTAAGTTTTAAATAACATGGCGGACATATTTGTTTACATTTGCAACAGCAGAATTGTAGATTTGTTGCCAATCTAGAGAGACTAAACTTCGCAACACAAAAATAACGCCTTCATTTATTATTGCGAATTAAATCATGCTTAATCCTTTCTGAAATTTTTTCGAGGAAATAAGATTTACTTCGTAATTTTTAATGCAGATATGAGTTTTTATGTATTTTTGCCTTGTCGCGAAGTGAAAACTGAATTAATTTCATGAGAAATACTAAATCGTCTGTGAAAAACTGTTCCTTTTCTGTTTTGTTTGCTTAATTTCTTTCATATATCGTTTTAGCTTTACTATAGTATTTGAATAGAAAATGTGGCAACGATAATTCTTCAAATGATATAAATTTTGTGCATTCAGAGTGTCTTTATAGTAAACAAATAGAGTGAATTTTAAAGAGTGCATTTATTCTATTGTGGTTTATGCGCTGTCGACGAAGTAGATTTAATTCAATCCAATCAATTTAAATGAAATTCAAGACAAAAATGCGTATAATTTAATATTCCGTACAAGGAAGTCAAGTGGTGTACACATCAGATTTTTTTTCCTTAAAATGCCAGGTGAAAAATTAAGTTCAGATTTTAGCATATTATCTGATGAACAAGCACATAGTCTAAATCAAAATATTACATCATTCTTTTAAAAACAACGCCTAAATGAAATGATTTTCTGTGTCAGGGCCGGGACACAATTGCTATTTTCTTCAAATTCTTTGCAAAATAATGGAGCACCACTTGAAAGCGGACCGGTTCGCAGTCAACTCATTTAACTGCTGAATATTATGCAGCGTGGAACAACTTTTAGATCACCCAAAGTTTATCAAAATAAATGATCTAAATTAAGAAAGGAAGCAAAACTTATGCAAAACAATGAAAAAATAAATAACGAGAAAAAAGATTAATGGAGGATATAATACAAGGGGAAAAATATACCTTATTGGTTTATTTATATTAACTTCCCGAAGAATCTGTGACTGTGCGGAGCTTCAGCTTTGCACAGATTCAAAAATAAACACAAATTAGTATTTCATATTTTTATCATTAGTGTTATCATTCTTCATAAGATTTATCAGTGTTTATATGGCTGTATGTTAACATACCTAAGCATGTACGGATGCGTATTAACCCTTTCCGGCACGCTACCTTTTAAAGTTGGAGTTTTGATAAAAAAAAAAAAAAAAAAAAAAAAAAAAAAAAAAAAAAAAAAAAGGTAGCAGTCAAATTAGGCCTAGAGGTAAGGCCTAGAGGCCAAGTAAAATTTTGCGAAGATAGCACTTATCATTTAATTCTGTGGTGTGCCCAAAGTGTGCCCACTGATTGAATAGAGCTTCGAAAAGAATGCTGAAAAGAGCATTGTTGTCAATGAACTGACCGATGAGATGCGGAGAAACAAAGAATAGACTCTCAGTTGTCCTAGATGATCGGTGAGCCCGGTCTGGGGACACCTAGGTTTCGCCGTTTGATTTTAGGCAAGATTTCAAGGTAAAGATTTAAAACTAATATAGAATGAGATTAGCGAACAGCCAAAAAATAATATAGAAATTTCTTTCCAAACAATTTCTTTTATACCCTAAAAAAATCTGGAAGATTTCTTTGAAAAATGAGGATCTTAAAAAACTAAACATGGCTAAAATATATGGACTGGTTTGTGTTGAGCTGCCATCTACTATAAATAAAGAAGGTTCAGAGTAACCTATAGTAACGTGTAAATCCTTTTTCATTCGATTTTTCTGTGCGTACAGAAGGAAATTTTTAGGTGTGTCCAGACCGGATACACTCTGCCGCAAAGGGTTAAAAAACCTGAGGAATGATCTTTGAGAATTACATTTTTGAAGGAATGATTAATATTCGAATACAGTTCATAAATGAGCTTTAGAGCACGAAGAAGAAGAATTTTTGCTCCCAGATTAAATTCTTTACACAAACACCAGGACAAATACAGGGCCATAGGAAAGAGTTATGTTGAAAAATATACTCGCATATTTCTGCGCTTCGCCTATCCCCCTAGTGATTTCAGCTAGTATTTCAGATTTAGAGATTTCTGATTTATAGTAACAATATAAAATACATGCACAAATAGAAAAGCATTTTCTGAAAGAAAAAGGAATATCATTTAAATTGAAAAGTCCTTTGAAATACATAATATAATGATATTAGTGTGTCTTTGTGTTGATTTTTTATGTGCTATATTATCATTTAACCCTTAAATGCATGTAGTTGCCATACTCATATCTAGTCATGTAAATCAAATTGAAACACAAATTTTAGCTTACTGCGTAGTGTAACCAATTGGACACATACTGTTTATGTATATAGTTTTGAAAGTTCCAGTGGGGTAGTACCACTAACGGTGTAACGGTCATTATTGTGCGAGCTTATGAATGAGGTGTAGATATCATTTGCGTTTACGAATTTTTGATTTTGTGTTTGTTGCTATTTTGATGTACTCAAAGTTTTGAAATTGTTCGAACGGGTTTATAAGGCATGTATTATTACATAAAATTGTTATTACACGTTTGCCTATCATATTTGTTTTCGCATAATGTAGCCATTTGGTAACAATAGTATTTTTTCAATAACTGGAATAAAAACTTAGTTTAGACTTTGTTTTAGTATTTTTCCTATTTTGCTTGATATCAATTCTAATGTGCTTTTGACTTTAAAAATAAGAATAAAAATTCACGCATTTAAGGGTTGTATTGTGTCTTATGCCCTATTATACAGAGGCTGTTCACACATTTTTTAGACGATGTATATTGTATTCACAAAACTAAATTACATAAAATTCTTGTGTTTTAAATGTTCTATTTGACATCCCGTATTCTGAACTATCTTTCGACACCGCATGTTCCAGGATAATAATGCCTTTTGAACTGGCAGAAGAGATATTCTATCCCATTCCTCCCGAAGAGCTTTCCAGAGTCCTGTTAGGATTTTGGGACAACGTTTGGATAGTGCAGTTTTTAAAGGTCCGAAAGCACAAAAATCCATAGGTGACACATAACACCATAGGTGACACATTCCTTGGATACTTGTTTGGAATTTTTGTCCCACTTGAGGCTCCAATTTGACGTTTTTTTTTCCTTTCTTGTTGATGATATTACCTATCGACGCTTTAGATATCACAAAACCATGACTCCCACATCGTTTTTGGATAACGGAGTATGCATATTTCTCTTCGGAAAGAGCGTCAATGTAGCCTTCGAACCACTGCTTTGTTAAATTCGCCATTTTGAATAAAAACATAACTTTCAAGCCACAGACGATAATTTTGACTTTTAAAAACATAGTACAATTGCAATTACTTCCTTTACAGCAAACGTTTTTTTATTACCGCTTACCAAAATCGTCTAAAATATGTGCGAACAGCCTCTGTACAAATTTTTTAATCGGCTTTCATATTGATATGAGAGGTAAATCAATTCTCAGTGACTGATTACATAAAATGCGCTATTTTAATTTAATAGGATTGCGTACATTCTTGCTTTAAATTTCCCTTTAATTTTCTGGTGTTAATTGTTGTGATTCGACAGGGTTTGTTTTTGGATATCTGAGGAAGCTCAAAAATGTTTTTATTACATATTAATAAAAAATAAAATCTCACAGTTGCAAAATGTTTGCAAAAAAGTCTAAAACTAGTCAGCAGTAGTTTTAGGCTATTCCAAAACTGGGAAAAATGAAATTATTTATTAATACGTACGGAAAAAATATGTAAATATGTACAGAAATAAATTTCATTAATTATTAAAATTAATCAGTTTTTTTTAATTGCAAAGAGAAATACCAAAGAACACATTTTAAATGATAGCTCAAAGCTTTAAAATCTTTGGATATACGACCAATGTTCGCCTTTGAAATAAATGAAGATGTTAAGGACAAAATGCAATTAACATGCTAAATCATAATTTAAAGTTTCATTCAGTATTTATATGGGAAAAGAAAGGAAAAAAATGTTAGATAAAACCATATTTGGCAAGATAATATAAAATGTAGAGTTTCTATCAAAATACTTATTGAAAATTTGCAGTTACTACCGTAGCTTTTGTTTTATAAGGAACTCTTTATAATACTCTTTATAATTCAGGCATCTAATTTTTGTTTACTTTGATGATTGGTTAAATTTTGGATAGCAGAATATTTCGAAAATGTATTAGCGCAAAAGGGGCAATTTGACCAGAAGGGCTATTAATTTCGTTTTGACATTTTGCGTCATCCACTATAAAACAGCGTTTCACTTTTCAAATTGTTGCCACCAAATATTAGAGCTCTGTATTGTATTTAAAGAAATTAAATAATGAAGAATGTACATGAACTTATGCATGTTTCTCACACTGTGAAAAAACAACGGCACCTAGAGAGATCCAATTTTGAATAACATAGTCCTGCACTCGATAATGGGTATCTGGAAGCTCAAAATTTGGAATTTGTTTTATGATATAAATCATATTTTGTAAACTTTAAAAGAAATATTGATTAACAAACTCAACGATTTCAAAGCGAGCAATGGCAACACTGTTCGACCAGAAAACAAAGTATCTCCAGACTCTCCGAGACTGTAATCGGGAATTCTAAAGATATACTCTTTTTGAATATTTTGTGATTTTGCCGTTGAATTGAATTGTATGCCTAAGTGCAAAGAATATGATATTTAATAAATAAAGGTAACACATAAAACGTTAAAAAAACGCCCCTTTGAACGTAATATAAAATCTGAAAGCTTTCAGATTTTTTATTTTATTTTTTCGTAATTTTTACGAACTACTTCTACTAGATTAAAAACTGGAGTTTTAAAATGATGTATTAACTATTTCTTTTCTAGCAGTGAAATAACAGAAAAGTTGAAATTTATATCGTAATTCGTTGTCTGTTTCAAAGATAAAGGAAATAAACATTATTTCTAATTTCGAAAGTTAATTTAAAATAAGTAAAGCCGCATGAAATTAAAATGTGGAAATCACACGTTGACATGTTAACAATCCTTAATAACAAGAACAGTTCCTCACATGGAAAAAAATTAAATCACAGTTTCGAAAGTATGATGACAGAGTGGTAATTAGATGATAAAGCAATCTTTACTTCCTAAATATACGTGAATAATTTTTAGTATCATGGCAAAGGAGAACGTATGTGTGTAATTAGATGTTATTGCTTTCAACTCATGTACGACAATAATTCCTGTCCTGACATAATAAAAATTATAGCCACTTTCCCTACAAGAAATATTCGCTTTCCCTACAAGAAATATTCGCTGTAAGAAATATTCGCGTTCCCTATATTCGCTGTAAGAAATGTTCGCTTTGCTCATGCGCGAAGTATACAATAAAATGCACTGCTAAATCTTGAATAAACCTTTCTCAACTTAAATAAGTATAAAAATCTCCATATTAACCTATGATGGAATAATATCACAGCAAGATTTTTTTATTATTTGGAGCTCCTATTTTGAACAGCTCATTCGTTTTAAATATATGATTTTTATGGTTATGAATTGTATAATTATTGTATGATTATGTGATTTTTTATCTTGGTCTTCAAGCAGGCAGTTGAAGTTACTTGAATTATCAGAAGTACAAAGCTGGTGAGAATGAAGGTGCCAATTACTGGCTGATTACAGTTATGACGTATAATTGTTTGTGAAATATTAAAAATAGCGTAGAGGCAGGAAAGCATTAAGATATGTAAAATCACCCTGTTGGCGTAAAGAAGGATAATCCTTCGTTCTTTGTAATTAAATAAAATCTTGTAATCCGAGTGCAAAATCTGAGATCCGCTAATAGACAGTACAAATAATTCTGAAAAAATAGTGCGTTGTGGCAAGAAATGTATTTGTTACCGTGAAAGACCGAAATTGGAGAATGTCGACTTTCACCGGAGAATGTCAACATTCACCAAATACGTCGGTGAAAGATCGAATTTTTCTTTACATTCTTGTACATTCGGACCCTCACCGGTGTATGTCGACAATCACAGATATGCTCTTGTGTAGGTCGAAAAGAGAGGAGTATATGTACACGCTGCCATTCCAAAAGGAAGTGTTCCACAAATAAACGCAATTGTAAAAGCAAGGGTCTCTTGTGCAATTCAAAGTGTCATAATAGTTTAAGTTGTTGCAATAAATAAGATTTGAATCACATAATTTGGTAAGTTTATAATTTCTATTATTTTCCTTTCTCATTTTGAATGTAATGTGTGTTTTAAGTTCTTATATTCTTAAGTTCTTATTCTGAGTCTCAAGTGCGTTTTTTCGCGAATGAATTACGGAGAAGAAAATATAATATTCTTATACCATTAGTAACATGGTGTACCATGTACCATTAGTAAACCATGTACCATTAGTAACATGGTGAATGTCGACATTGACCGGTGTAAGTCAGAAATAAGAGTATTTGCAAAATATTTCGGACGTACACCAAGCGACTATGTGAATGTTGACATTCACCGGTGAAAGTCGACATTCTTCAGATTTCGGTGTTTCACCGTAACATATTCAAGTATATTAGAGGGGGGGGGGTAATATTCAAGTCTCAAGGGTTGACGACTCATACGAAATTTACTATGGCTTACATAACCTTATTTGGGTGACGACAACTAAATTTCGCTATGTGTTTGTTGGGAACCGATTTTTTTTTTAACTGAACTCTGAGAAGATTTTTTTTTTCGTGCTTGCTAAAAAGTTTTGCATAAGAAAATATGCAACTTCAAGAAATCGTCATTAACATGGATACTAAATAGGCTGTACGCTAAAACTGGGTCTCATGGAGACGAATTTCTCAGGATCTAGGCTGCGTATTCTGATTTGATTTTGTATTTTACACCTTCAACGCCTGAATGTTTTAACTTAAACTAGTCACAACTATTTCGCTTAAACTGCAAACTTTGCTAGGTTTTTTTTTGCTTTGCTGCGGGAAACAGTGACTCTGCGTGTGATTTTATTAAAGATTTCTGAATTCCTGTGAGTTCTGAAGTACAATTTTGTAATTTTAAATCTAATTTCAGGGTATAGCCTATGATTAGAAACTTCTTATGGCCGTTTGGTGTTCCTGGTAGAATTTAGTTCAGGTGTTAGACCGGTAGAATGCAAAAGTGAAAAAAATGTGGTTAAAACTATTTTTTTTTTTTCTTTTAGGTAAAATAATTTGATTCAGCTATGAAATTGGCATTTGAATACAGTCTGGAATATTTTCATTGTTATTATCCCAAAGGGTCGTTAGTCCAGAAGTGATATTAATCTTGCAACGGCGCTTTTCATTTCGCTAAAAATGTCCGTTTCACTTTTCAGACTGCTGCCACCAAATAATATCGCCCTGCGTTGTTATACTTAAAGAAATTAAATAATGAAGAATTTGCATGAATGTATGTATGTTTCTCGCACTGAAACAACAACGGTACCTAGAGCCATTAAATTCTGAATAACGTAGTCCTCCACCCGAATACGGGCACCTGGAAGTCCGGTTTTGTTTTATTTTCTATTTCATAATTTGCAAAATTTTAACGAAGTTTTGATTAACAAATTCAACGATTTCAAAGTGAGTAGCGACAGCACTGTACGGGAAAAAATTATGTGCGTGAGAGGTCCTCCAGCGCGTGAGAGTGTCTATCGGAAATTCTAAAGATATGTTGCTTTTAAATATTTTTAGTCCAAAGGAACATTAGCCCAAATGCTCTCGACATGTGTATGTGTGTAAATATAAAAAAAAAAAAAAAAAAAATAAAAATAAAAATAAATAAATAAATAAATAAATAAAAAAAAAATAAAAAATAAAATAAAATAAAAACGGCCTTTCGGGCGCAATATGAAATCTGAAAGCTTACTGATATTTTTTCTATGTCACAATTGATACTGCTCTGTCCTCTTGGTTCCTAAACCCAAGCGTCCTATATCTGTTGTCCTTATAGCGCATTCGTTTTGGAACAGTTTTTAATATTGGTCTTGTTTTTAAAAAGTTTAGCGAAATATTTTTTGTTGTCATTTCCAAACAACCCATTTAAATATATTTGAAAGATAATTTTATTTTCCTCTTAAAACTTTCTTCAAAAAATGGCAGAATGGAAGCATCCCTGAAGAAATCGCACATTATCCTGAGTTCTTTTCCAGTGGTCCCGAAATAATGTTGAAAAATCAACGTAGCATTATTGGTGATCCATTAAAATTAATTTATTAATTATTCATTTGTGCTTAATAAGTAAAAATATTATGTATACGTTGTAAAGACATTAGGTATTTTTGAAAGTAGAAGACATGAAAAATGTGCAATGCTCTCGCCGGGATTCCAACCCTGCACTTCTCGGATACGCGTCGAACGTGCTGACCACGAAGCCATGCTAAGAAGGCGGGAGAAATACCTTATTTACTCCCCCCTTTAAAAGGCTACTGAGAATAGGGGACCCAATCGCCAAATCCTCGTGGTGGAAAATCATCATCCACCATCTTTTCTTAGTTCGGGCACCACTGTAGGAACACCAGGTTATTTGGAAGCAGAATAGAGGAAAAAAGAACAATGCCTAGTCGGGACTCGAACCACGGACCTCACGAATACGCGCCGAGCGTGCTGACCACTACACTACGAAGTCATGCTAAGAAGGCGGGATAAATACCTTAGGCTGTTCGCACATTTTTAGATGATTTTGGTAAGCGGTAATAAAAAATCGTTTGCTGCAAAAGAAGTAACTGCAATTGTACTATGTTTTTAAAAGTCAAAATTATCATCTGTGGCTTGGAAGTTTTGTTTTTATTCAAAATGGCGAATTTAACAAAGAAGTGGTTGAAAGGCTACATTTACGCTCTTTCCGAAGAAAATAATGCATACTCCGTTATCCAAAAACGATGTGAGAGTCATGGTTTTGTGATACCTAAAGCGTCGATAGGTAATATCATCAACAAGAAAGAAAAAAAAAAAACGTCAAATTGGAGCCTCAAGTGGGACAAAAATTCCAAACAAGTATCCAAGGAAAAAACGGACATCTTCGACTATTGCAAAGGTACGTTATTTAACGTTAAAAGAAAATCCCCCTATTCAAAAAACAAATGCAAAATCCTTAAAATGCTCGGTGTTCACTGTAAACAAAATGATAAACGTTGATTTAAATCTTAAGAGAGCGAAAAAAGGCAATGTGCATCGTCTTCTTCCAAAGCATATCGCTCAACGCAGGACACGCCGCAGAATTCTATATGAGAAACACTTATCCAAAGAAAAATGGAAAACAATTGTCACAATAGATGAAGCATGGGTGTATTTAAATGAATGTAACAAAAAAAAGAGCCATTTATTATCATAAAAGGGGAGAAAAATTTTCAGTACATGGTTCAAAGATTCGAAAGAAAGTTTCTCTAAGGGATTCATGATTGTTGCTGGTTTTTTTTATAATGGCAAGTTAAAAATAAAAAGAGTGCAAAAAAATGTCAAGATTAACTCCAAATACTATCCGGAACATATTTTATCGCCAATTTTTCTGAATGAAATACCGTCGCTTTACCCACAGTGCCATCCATCTGTGAGACTCCATCAGGACAAAGCTAGCAGTCACACATCAAAATCCACTGTAAATTTCCTAAAAGAAATGGAACAAAAAACTGCTATCGAGGCCATACCCTTCTCTGATATCCCTACTGAATCTTCCGATGTGTCTGTCACCTATGGATTTTTGTGCGTTCGGACTTTTAAAAACTGCATTATCCAAACATTGTCCCGAAACCCTAACAGGACTCTGGAAAGCTGTTCGGGAGGAATGGAATAGAATACCTCTTCTGCCACTTCAAAAGGCATTATTATCGTGGAAATTGCGGTGTCGAAAGATAGTTCAGAATAAGGGATGTCAAATAGAACATTTAAAACACAAGAATTTTATGTAATTTAGTTTTGTGAATACAATATACGTCGCTTTAAAAATGTGTGAACAGCCTCTGTATAACGTTATTAATCAATAATGAAATTTTTTTTCTTAGGCCAAGACTAAAAGTGTACTAAAAATTATATTTAAGAATAATGCATTAATTGAAAATCAAAGAACGTAATAATTGTTAATTAGCTTAATATTAATTATAAAATATTAAACTTTTAACCCACGAAACGTATAACTTAAATGCCTCCTGTAAGGAATGTATTTTAAATCAATAACTAATGTGATTTTTTTACTTTCAGAATTCTGTAAAATTTAAAAAAAAGTAAAAATATATCGAATTATGAAGTTCTGTCTCTCTTGATGTTAACTGGAGTTTAGTGATTTGAATTGTAGCATAACGTACAATTTGAAAACGATTTATTTATTTACCATCAGATGAACAGCTGCAGCGCCTTTAAAACATTCAGCTTTTATGCTCAACTGATGGAATCATCTACCAACTGTGTTGTTAGATATAAAATTCAATAAATTTGTAAACGATTTACCAAATTATGGAAGTTTAATGAATTATAGAGGATCTGGCTCTCGAATGCCAGTCTTTTATCTTTTTTCGTTTCTCATCAAGCCAACTATAATTTCACAAGGAAATACACGAAGCGAGATTTCATACAGGGAATTGAAAACCAAAGATTTTATTACGCCAAGATGTTTTAACTTTGTTGTTTGTTTTAACTTTATCCTAATTTTAAAGCAGTTATTTTTAAGTTTATGCACCTTTCCTCTCTCTCCTAGCTTCAGCTTATAATTCCTTACCAGAATGAGCTTTTAGAATCATGTTTAATGCAAATGAGAAGGAGTAGTATTTTAGTTGAGGTACTACTGACTTCGAGAAAGAGAATTATCATCAGAGAATCATAATTTCTGACTAGTGCGCGTTTGCGTATTAAGTGCCCTTGTTAGCTTCGCTAGCTAATTCGATGTTTAGGGGCCAAATAGTTAGAATCGTGTTAGCTTCGGCTAAATCTTTTTAGTTAGTCATTAGTTTTCTTATTAGTCCAAAGGAGCAATTTGCCCAGTAGGACTATTAATTTAATTTTGGCATTTTGCGTTGGTTCACTGTCAATGTCGGTTCACTTTCAAATTGTTGCCACCACATAATAGAGCCCGATATTATATTTAAAAAAATTAAATAATCAAGAATCTGCATAAATGTATGTGTGTTTCTCGCATTGTGATAAAACAACGGTACCTAGAGCCATCAAATATTGAATAAGGTACGTTTCCACCCGAATATAGGTATCTGGAAACCCAAATTTGGAATTTGGAATTTGTTTTATTATCGTTTTCATATTTTGTAAAACTTTAACGAATTTTGGATTAACAATCTCAACGATTTGAAAGCGAGGAATGGCAGCACTGTACGAAAAAGAAAACAATTTTATCTCCAGCGCGTGAGACTTGTGTATCGGAAATTTTAAAGATAGGCTCATTTTAAAATTATTTTGCGATATTGCTGTTGAACTGAATTTTATAATTTAAATGCGAAGAATATGATATTTAATAAAAAAAAGGTATGCACAAAATGTTAAAAAAACGCCACTTTGGGCGTAATGTAAAATCTGAAAGCTTTCAGATTTCTTTCCTTATATTTTTAACCTCTAAGTGAAGGCCTTGTTGTACGTACTGAGAAAGGGTTCGTCTGCACACCTTTAGTTCGAGCAATAAAGGGTAATTGACCCTTCTTGAGTTTACGTTTCTATTACTGAATTTAAGAGATTATTCGTTTTAGCTTTCACTAAGTTCTTCCCCACTTAGTTAATAGATAAAAATGAAGGAACAATACGATTTAAAATAATTATTCATGGATATTTACCCGTGATTATAATAACTTTTATGTCAAAGTATTAGGAGATAACATGGGAAATATGATGCTCACGTTATGCATTTTCCAGTACATGAATTTATTTTGTACAAAAAAGTTCCATTTTTCGTTATCTCGTAAAGAAACATTTCACATTTCATATTACATTTTTGTCTTAAGGGGACTCATACACTTTAAACACTTTATGATCTTCGAATATGTGACTGTTGTAAGAATTGGGATATTTTATTTGTTTTAAAAGCAATTACTTCCAACTTTTTACAGATGACTACATAATATCGCTGCTTTGGAAACTTGTAACCAGAAAGTTTGTGTTGCCACAAATATTTTTGTAAATTAATCCTCTTTGTGACAAAATATTTCGCCATGTTTCCACCTTGCGCGCATGATATTTTAAAAATGGCTAATGGTACATACTTGAAATTGGATGGAATTCTTTATATGCGCACTATTTTCTAACTGAACCAACAATCTGCTGAATATTTTAATAGTGAAAAATTTTATGGACGAAAACATTAAAAAATTTTTTAATAAAATACATTTTATAAACTCAACTCAAAATAAAATAAAAATTTAACATGAAATTTATAAAATTTTAGGTTCACAGTAGTTTCCAAATGTTATAAAAGCTATACATAAAATATGGAATTAAATTATGAAACAGAATGTTTTAAACTGTGCGCGCAAGTTGGAAACACGACGAAAAATGTTGTCACAAAGCGGATTAAATTATAAAAATATTTGTGGCAACACAAACTTTCTGATGACTATTTCAGAAAGCAGCCATATTATGTAGTCAGCTGTAAAACGTTCGTAGTAATTGCTTTTAAAATAAATAAGTTATCCCAATTCTTGCAACAGTCACCTATTCGAACATCTTATGGGTTTTAAGGTGTATGAGTCCCCTTAAAACCAGCTTGAGTTTCATTGATTTCTCCATGGAGTATACGGCATTCACAACAGAAAGAAAACCATATATGGGCGCCGTATTTTCAGACGGACACAGAATAACAAAAATACTAAAATAGTTGACATGATTCCTTTTCTTGTCTACTCGATTAGAATTCATTCCACCGAAGACGCTCTGATCAGAATATTCGCTAATGGTACAAGTGAAATAAGCTGGTTTAGACATTATGTTAATCATCCATTATTTAAAAGTATTGAAAAAAATGGGAAAATATTGAATTCTTACAAAAATGAGGGACAATAAAGCTATACTGCCTAATGAAAAGCGCGATATATTATAATCAGTTCCTAAAACATAGTATTTGTCTTCTAGAATGTTTTCGGGGAACATTCTAGAAACATTTTATAAAAATGTACTTTAACAGCTGTACAGGTGGAATATGCTTTCAAACCCATATGCAGGATTAAGACACAATAACACGCCGAATAAATACTAATTCAGAAGTCAAACAACAAAAATCAGCGTTATACCTACAAAATTTTCACAGGACTAGTTTCGATGGTTTTACCGAACCATCATCTTCAGCTGCAAAACCGCAAATGAACAAGATAGGAAATAATGATTAGATAAGACAAGGAACATGAGGCATATGTTAGAAAAAAGGAAACACAGAAGTCTTCTGTTGCTCAACATTGTTGGTCCGAAAATCACACTTTCAATTTTTCTGCTGCCAAAATTATTCAAAAAACATCTTCCATTGGAGAACTGGATTTTCTAGAGGCATTTCACATTCATAAAAATCTTTCTGTTCTAGTTAACGATCCTAATTCCAATCCAAATTTGCCTTCGGCTTTTAGAGAAATTATGTTTTAGTTCTGGTTTCACCAACAGATGGCGCCACTTGCTTATTCTTGTCCAGGCTTTCTTATCTTATCTAATCATTATTTCCTATCTTGTTCATTTGCGGTTTTGCAGCTGAAGATGATGGTTCGGTAAAACTATCGAAACTAGTCCTGTGAAAATTTTGTAGGTATAACGCTGATTTTTGTTGTTTGACTTCTGAACCATATGCAGGATCTTTCATATTGAATGGGTGTGTGTGTGTGTGTGTGTGTGTGATTATGGCAAAGCCTCGAGGGCTATCTGCCTAAAGGGAGGGATGCCTTTCGTGGAGGACTTTCTAAGGGAAACTGGCTCGTATACACGTTACACATGGGGAAAACCACGAAAACGCCCATGCAGCCAGCCCGTTCGCGGGATTCGAACCTCGGACCGAACTATCAGAGTTCAGCGACTTTACCGCTCGGCCGCTGGTGGGCCCCATATTGAATGGGACTAAAAAAGAAAGCTGAATGTGAACGCTATAATTACTTTATTTTGATGAATCAAATTTCAAGTGAAACTATAGTAATCCATGTTTCTACAGATGTTCTATGTGTGTTGTTTTGGTGACACGGAAAATACCTATGCGGTATTCCAGATACTCGTGATAGAATATCATTTTGTTAATGATTCGAACACTTCTGTTATCCGCTGTTTTAGTTGCTGTAAGTGCTGGAAAAATGAAGGCTCGAATACTTTGTCTTTAAGAAAATCGCATAGGAAAAAATCAAAAGGGGTTAGATTTGGAGACATCGGTGGCCAACAAAGCAATGGCATATCGTTTGACCCAGCACGGTAAGGTATTGGCGTGCGTTTTAATGCCGATGTGCAGGAGCACCGTCTCGCTGCAGAATGAAGCTGGGAAACGCTTCTTTCAACTGAGGGATCAACCACTCCGATAGTATATCTTGGTAAATGCACACGTTAATTGATTTTTCCACGAAGAAAAAAGGGCCAAAAATACAGCTGCTGGAAATTATCTTTGGAGCATCATTCTCGTGTTCCATTACTCCATGTGGATTTTCCGTACCCCAAAATCTTAAATTATGTTGATTAATTTTGCCTGAAACGTGAAAAATGACTTCACTCTTACCGATTCTCACCGAATGCTTTAAGCAACGGTTTTTCGGAAGGTTCTAACGCCTGCGCCATTTGAAAGGTATATTCCCGTAATTGTAGAAGTTTCCATGACACACACCGCATCGTTACACGAGGAACATTGTGTTCAGAACTCACACAATGCGTTAATTTTGTAGGACTTCGAAGAAATATTTCACGGATTTTTTTCAACCACTTCGGTTTGGGCTGCTGTGGACTGGTTTTCTAACACAAGCAGCCCGTGTTTTGAAACTGCTTCATCCACCGTTCGATATTGTGACAAAGTTGTGGTTCTAGACCAAATTTCGTGCGAAAATGTCTTTGAACGACTACAAGCGATGAGGTATCGGCGTATTCCAAAATACACTGTGCCTTTCTCCTACATGGATGGCGCCATTTTGATAGTCAGCTCAAGCGAGTGCCTCTAGCGGTGATTTCGTAATCTGCAGATTTTTCGCTGTTGCCAGATAAAAAACTTATATAATTATAATTTCAGAATTAATTGGTTTCGCCTTAATAAATCAATTACAGAATTTGTGCTATGCTAGTCTTTTTGCCCCGTTTAATACTTGTATGAAACAACCCGTATTACATTCATACTGAAGAGATACTGATTAAAATAAATTGTTTTGATAATAAAATAAAAGATGAAAACTGTTCAAACACTCAATTAATTACATCTGCTATCTGCGCGACCAATAACTTGTAATTATCACCAGATCCGCCTAACCGGTATAGTGCTGACTTCGCTGACCGTCGTGCCGAAGGGTCCGGGTTTGAATTCCGGAGAAGGCATAGATGTTTGGAAATGTATAGTATCCGTCAGGCATGGGGGCTCTCTAAACATGCGGCGAGCCGAAAGTACTCTCGAGAGGTTGGTGGTAGGGAAAGAGGACCTTCGGACCAGTCCTCCACCGAAGTGCTCTTCATCAAAAGTGGGGAGAAACCCTCGGATATTCCCACCCTCCCGGGTGCTTTGTATCAAAATTTGGGGGCTTAACTAAGCTACATCGCTCTGTCACCTGTAAGGTGCTGAAGGCTGTTGCCAATGACAGGCGTATCTTGCGCTCCTTATTATAAGGAATTTCGTCGGCTCGTGCTGACTATAGGTCAGACAAGTGACCATCAATCAAAAACAACAGCAACAGTTATCACCCGAAAAGTCTGAAGAAGTTGATTAATCTGAAGAAGTTAATACTGTGATAGATCTATGATGCAATTTTTTATTAGTTTTCATCTGTTAGCGGATAGCTTTTAATAAATGCAATTTCATGTTTTTCATTACTAGAGCGTTTTTCATTTAGGCATTTATTAAGGTTTAGGTGTCAAGCAACATCATTTAATAATTCTCTTGACATCAAGGTTGCAGCAAGGTCAGATATTCAGCCATTATTTAGCAATTATCACCTTTGCTAGATTCAGCCTTCATGAGCTCCATTTGTCTAAGGCTCTAAAAGCTTTGTTAAGTTCAAATTACGTAAACTGATCGTATTGGTGGAGCTTTCATACAAACTATCTGTCTCGCACAGATAATAAATACTCGTAAACATAAGAGATCATAGTCTGAAGCCTAATAAAAAATAGTCTGAATTAAAACTTGATTTTTGATATTAAATAAATTACGAAATATTAAAAAAAAAAAAATCTGAAATGTTTCAGATTTTAAATTAAGTCCAAAGGGGCGTTTTTTAACATTTTGTGTGTTACCTTTCTTTATTAAATATCATGTTCCTCGCACTTAAACCATAAGATCCAGTGCAACAGTAATATCGCAAAATAGTTTTAAAACGAGCATATCTTTAGAATTTCCGATACAGAGACTCACGCGCTGGAGATAAAAATGTTTTTTCTGCACAACGTTGCCATTGTTCGCTTTGAAATCCTTGAGTTTGTTAATCAAAAATTCGTCAAAGTTTTAAAAAATAGGAAATCGATCCTAAAACAAATTTCAAATTTCAAATTTGGTCTTCCACATGCTCATATTCGTTGGAGGATTACGTTATTCAAAATTAGATGACTCTATGTACCGTTGTTTTATCACAATACGAGAAATATACATACATTTATGCAGATTTTTCATTATTTAATTTCTTCAAATATAATGCAGGACTCTAACATTTTGTGGCAACAGTTTGAAAAGTGAACCGACATTTATGAGTCCGACGCAAAATGCCAAAACGAAACTAATAGTCCTTCGGGATTCAAATCCCTTTGGACTAATAATTTTACAAATTTAATGTGCCATAAAATTTGATTCTCACAGCAAAGCAGTAAGTTCTTATTGATTCATTGTTTTGCTATTAGGAACCTAAGCTGACTTCAAAAATTTGTTGCACTTACCAGTATCACAGCGTACACTGACCACTGATTTTCTATTATTATTTACGTGTTCCACCCTAAGGCATTGCACGGAAGGGAGGGATGCCTTCATGGAGGACTTTCTGAGAGAAACTGGCTCATATTATTAACACGTTACACGTGGAGAAAACCGCGAAAACGCTTATGCAGCCAGCCCGTTCGCAAGATTAGAATCTCGGACCGAACTACTGTAAGGATCCTAAGTTTTACTAACGTTTATTTTATTTAAAATCTTTACTATCACTTCTTATTTTCTACTTCCGGCCAGAATAAAAAGCTTTAACTTATTTATGCAAATTTGTCTTGCTAACGCCAACTACTTAAGTTGTGGTTTTTTGGCAAGCAAGATAGAGGAAGGAGTTATTGGAAGCAAGCCGCTTGCCATAGTAGTTTTACGAGTTTTCACTCGATTGCTGGTTGCCTTCAAGGCCAGAGGTTTAGTCCTCTTGATAATTTCAAACGTATCGTAGTTTTAGCAGCTCGGCGTACTACATACGGACCTTTGTTAAATAAAGACCAATCTTAATGCTAGGCACTTGTATACTAATTCAAAGTTAGTTTTAGTTAGTAGTTTTATATTCTTACGTTCAGACCACATGTGGTTGGTCTCTGTATTCCGAAGTTTCGGAAATACCTGTAAAGATAGAAAAATAAAGGGTTTCGTATACCCTTCCTGTGTGTATTGTCTACTTCACAATTTATTGAACATAGCTTGAGTAAGCTCCCTATTCCGAGTCAGGACAGTTCATGTTTCCAAAGCAAGTCAAGAGGAACACTAGTCCTGATACTACTAGGGTTCGGGGACTTTTTACCGCTCGACTGCCGGTGCGCTGACCAGTGATTTGCCAGTATAAAACGCAAGCTTTCCCTTTTTTCTTCATGAAATAACACTTAATTCGAATAAGCTATAAAGTTCTTGCTATGTTTCTATTGATGATAGAGTTGATAAAAATACTTCTAAACGAAAGGAGATTTGAAACTTTCTCTAAATTTGTGTTTCTGTCTTAATTTTCAATAGATATCGTAGTGAAAATTGTTCCTTCCGATCGAAGGCATCGTCGCTCAAAGCCGTAGGATTCGGAAACCGAAGGCCCCGAGTTCGAAACCCATCAAAGGCACGTTGCCTATAAATTAATTGGTTTTCGTTTAAATTTCATTCATGTTAATTTTCTCTCTTTATATTCTATACATTGGAGAATTTTCTCCATTTTGTAGAACGTTATAAGTCTAGAATGTTCCAAGCCCCACCAGTGGCTGAATGGTTAACTCTTTGAGGGGCAGGAATTTTTAGGGCAATTAATTTTTCAGCAAAACTCTTGTTTTGTTTACTATATCAGGTGCTACAATGAAATTATTTGCGAAAATTACGCATATTTTGTCTAAGATGCGTGAAAAAATTACCACATCTGGTGGTTAGTGAGTACTCAATGAAACAGTTTTTTCTTTTTCAAGCAGAGTGCAACTTTGCATGTGCTGCATTGACACACTGTTCTTACAGGCCTCTTTCTTGGTGCTTCAGAGTGCACATCGTCGTTATGTTGTCTTCGACGGCTCCCTTCGGAAGGGGTGTCGACGTAGAGAACTCTTCGAAGCTACTGGCTAGGATCTGTACCTATGCAGTCTCGGCCACGGGGGCATAAAATTTATGAACATGGTGGTTCTGAAGGCCCTGGGAAAGATCACTTATTGGCCAGCTTCAGGGTCTTGCAGGTCCTCAGCGATACGGCTCTAGTAGCCAGGGGGTAGCGCCCCCTGGTTTGCTGGGCAATGTCCCACTGCGAAGGGCAGCCCGAGCGACTGGCAGGTACAAATCAAACGACCAGTGCTGCCTGGTGAATTCCAGCTGGTGCGCCAGTCCCTCTGAGGGGCCAGAGCGGAGGTTGAACCTGGTCCTGAGGGAGAGTTGGATCTGTAGTACGGACCTCCATGGTCACGTGGAGCAGAGCATGCCAAAATGTTGTTATCTTCGATGGCTGATGCTTATTTTCTTGAAGACGAATTGCTGCATCAACTACTGGTCCGAGGTTCAAACAAAACTGGCTTATGTTTCTTGATTGCCCTCTAATGAGCTACAAAGGAACTTCAGAAACGGTCAGTCTTGAAAACAACTCACACGAGTGAGTAAGACGTTCAATAGAAAAGGTAGCTACTATAGATAACCACCGCCCTTCAAAGAGCCAAGACCACTGAATACTAATAGTTCGTCATGGCTTGGGTTCAATCCCAGGCGAACGGCCTGGCTGCATGGTTAGTTGTCCTCAAGTGTAACATGACTACGAGATGTTCCAACTCATTTATCAGGTGTAAATAAGTGTATATAAGTGAGAGTTGGATCTGTAGTACGGATCTCCATGGTCACGTGGAGCAGAGCATGCCAAAATGTTGTTATCTTCGGTGGCTGATGCTTATTTTCTTGAAGACGAATTGCTGCATCAACTACTGGTCCGAGGTTCAAACAAAACTGGCTTATGTTTCTTGATTGCCCTCTAGTGAGCTACAAAGGAACTTCAGAAACGGTCAGTCTTGAAAACAACTCACACGAGTGAGTAAGACGTTCAATAGAAAAGGTAGCTACTATAGATAACCACCGCCCTTCAAAGAGCCAAGACCACTGAATACTAATAGTTCGTCATGGCTTGGGTTCAATCCCAGGCGAACGGCCTGGCTGCATGGTTAGTTGTCCTCAAGTGTAACATGACTGCGAGATGTTCCAACTCATTTATCAGGTGTATATAAGTGAATTCTCATTCATTTCGAATAATAATTTCTCACACAAAATTTTTATAAGATTTATTAAATTTCTCAAGTTATATAATGACGTGAATGGGAACCGAATTTTTTTTTCCCGAAAGTAAACATCTCAATGCGATAGAGTTGAAGGAACTGTTTAATGAAATAGAAGTAGACATATTGAGCAAAATGTATCGCTTAATTTGCGAGATAAGTATGATAAATGGACGAATGTTTAAAATGGGTTTCATTTCTAGAACTAAAATAAAATTAAATAATCTGATGTATACACCACATGACTACCTTTTACGGAATATTAAATTATACACATTTTTTTTTTTTTGCATTTCATTTAAACTTATTGAATTAAATCTACTTTGTCGATAGCACATAAACCATAATAGAATAAACACACTCTTAAAAATTCACTATATTTCTTTTACATAGCGACACTCTGGAGTTAGGTTCACTTAACAGCGTTATATTTCGTTCATATTATAACTCAGAATGCACAAAATTTAGATCATTTGAAGAATTATCTAATCGTTGCCACATGTTCTATTCAAATACTCTAATATATCTAGAACGATGTATAAAAGAAATTAAGGAAACAAAACAAGAAGGAAACAGTTTTTCACAGACGATTCAGTATTTCTCATTCAATTAAATAAGTTCTCACTTCCCGACAAGGCAAAAAACATAAAAACTCAAAATATCTGTATAAAAAAATACGAAGTAAATGTTTCCTCGAAAAAATTCCAGAAAGGATTAAGCATGATTTAATTCCCAATAATAAATGAAGACATTATCTTTGTTGTTGCGAAGCTTACTTTCTCTAGATTGGCAACAAATCTACTATTCTGCTGTTTCAAATGTAAACAAATATGTCCGCCATGTTATTTAAAACTTAAGGCTTAACCGCACTTAAACAGCTTTAAATTGTTGATAATTGTACAAATAATTGCTTGCAGATTTATTAAAGACATAAAATCCTGAACCGGAAGATAAGAACAACATAATTCAATCATTTTTGAAGCCCAAAAAATGCACAATTTACAAACATATAAGAGTAACGAAACTGAGATCACTGAGCCGGGTAACAGAGTGGATATATATATATACATATATTTATATACGTTTGGTGCTGCCGATTGCAGCCAAAATACGAGGTGCACATCTACATGTTATAGCAATCTTATATAAAAAATTTCAACGTTCTGAGGCTACTCGTTTTTGTGTTATGCGAGATACATACGTACATACGTTCGTACAGACGCCACGAAAAATTCTCTTTAGAATTCATTTTAAAGCAATTTTATAATTTTTTTGGAGGAAAACAGTCTTTTATTCTGTTTTTACGTACAGATGTCACGCAAAAACATCGTTAAATTGCATTCGATAGCGGTCGAAATGAATATTTTCGTTGAAATACGCTTCCTGAAACTCTTCGTGATTACAAGACTTTCTTTTTACTTCGTACAAGGAAGTAAAAAATCTGAAAGCTTTCAGATTTTATATTACGCTCAAAGGGGTGTTTTTTTAACTTTTTCTGTGTTACCTTTATTTATTAAATATCATGGTCTTCGCACTTAAATCATAAAATCCAATTCAACAGCAATATCAAAAAATAATTTTAAAATGAGCGTATCCTTTAGAATTTCGGATACCCAATCTCGCGCGCTGGAGATAAAAATGTTTTTTTTTTCTTTTTCTGTACAGTGTTGCCATTGCTCGCTTTGAAATCGTTGAGTATGTTAATCAAAATTTTGTTAACGTTTCACAAAATATGAAATAGATAATAAAACAAATTAAAAAGTTTGGGCTTTCAGATGGCCATATTCAAGTGGAGACTACCTATTCAAAATTTGATGTCTGTAGGTACCGTTGTTCATTCGCAGTGCGAGAAGCATACATGCATTCATGCATATTCTTCATTATTTAATTTATTTAAATATAATGCAAGGCTATAATATTTGGTGGCAACAATTTAAAAAGTGAAATGCCGTTTATTGTGAAATGCCACAAAATGTCAAAACGAAATTTATAGCCCTTCTGGGCTAACGCCCTTTGGGGTAATAAAAAGTAAATACACTGAAGTGACAAATGTCATGGGATAGCAATATGCAAATATTACAGATGGCAGTAGTATCGCGTAGAAAATGTATAAATGCGAAGTGCTTTGGCAGGGCTTTCATTTGTGTTCAAGTTATTCATGTGAAGAGGCTTTGACGTGATTATGGCCGCACGACGAGAATTAACAGACTTTGAACGCGGAATGGTAGTTGGAGCTAGACGCATGGGTCATTCCATTTCGGATATCGTTAGGGAATTCAACATTCAGACATCCACAGTGTCAAAAGTGTGCCGAGAGTATCTAATTTCAGGCATAACATCCCACCATGGACAGCGCAGTGGCCGACCACCTGCACTTAATGACCGAGACCAGCGACGTCTGCGTAGAGTTGTCAATGTTCACAGACAAGCAACACTGCGTCAAATAACCGCAGAAATCAATGTGGGACGTACGAGGGACGTGTCCGATAGGACAGTGCGGCGAAATTTGTCTTCCTTGGGCTATGCCAGCAGATGACCGACTCGAGTGCCTTTACTGACAGCACGACATCGTCTGCAGCGACTCTCGTGGGCTCGTGAGCATATCGGTTGGTCCCTAAACGAATGGAAAACCGTGGCTTGGTCAGATGAGTCACGATTTCAGTTGGTAAGAGCTGATGGTAGGGTGGGCGCAGACACCACGAAGCCATGGACCCAAGTTGTCAACAAAGCACTGTTCAAGCTGGTGGTGGTTCCATAATGGTCTGGTCTGTTTTTACATGGCATGGACTCGGTCCTCTGGTGCAATTGAACCGATCATTGACTGGAAATGGATACCTTCAGCTACTTGGAGATCACTTACAGCCATTCATGGACTTCACGTACTCAAACAACGATGCGATTTTTATGGATGACAATGCGCCATGTCACCGGACCACAATTGTTCGCGATTGGTTAGAAGAACATTCTGGACAGTTCCAGTGAATGATCTGGCCACCTAGATCGCCCGACATGAATCCCATCGAACATTTATGTGACATCATCGAGAGGTCATTTCGTGCCCAAAACCCTGCACCGTCAACACTTTTACAATTATGGACGTCTATAGAGGCAGCATGGCTCAATATTCCTGCACGGGACTTACAAGGACTTGTTGAGTCCATGCCACGTCGAGTTGCTGCACTTCGCCGAGCAAAAGGAGGACCGACAAAATATTAGGAGGTATCCGATGACTTTTGTCTCACTTCAGTGTATGTATAATGAACACAACTTACATAACCAAAATACTCTTTGTAAAATTCCATAAACCCATTTCTTATTTTCGCTAATTAAACAAGAGGAAAGGAAGAAAATTTAAGAAATGTGAAGCATCTGAAATAAATATCATAGAAATCATCGCCGAAATCAGGAAGCATTTAAAGTCCTTTTGTACTTTTTGATATGCATACGTTTCGTAAAACTAATACAAGAAAAGTCTCTCAGAAATTTCATGTTTTTCTTTACTAAAGCTTTTCATTCTGAAATTTATTAAATTAAATTAGGATAAAAGTTAAATTAAAAGAAAGTATTTCTTTCCTACTTTGGAATTACTTTTGACGCAATTTGCTTGTTACCTCTCATTCAAACATTTATTGGCGTTTAAGTTTCAAACAACAACACTTAATAAGTTCTCTTTGACATCAAGGTTATCGCAAGGTCAGATATTCACCATTATTTGGTAATTATCACCTTTGTCTGCTAGATTTAGCCTTCACTGCTTGATTTTTGTAAGGTGATGAAAGTTTTGTTAAGTTTAAACTACGCGGACTGATCATGCTGATCAAGCTTTCATACAAAATATCTGTCTTGCACAAAGTTAAGGTACTTTCTCCCTACTTTCAGCATGCCTTCGTGGTGTAAAGGTTAGCACACTCGGCGCGTATTCGAGAGGTCTAGGTTCGAGTCCTGGCGATGGCATTGCTTATTTTGCATGATCTTCTGCTTCAATAACAACCCCCCCCAAAAAAAACCTAGTGACTCTACAAAGTAATAAATAAAATAAAAAAAAAGTCTCATCTAAAACTTTATTTAGATCTCAGGCTATTTTATCAGAAATATAGGCAACTTTTCCTATCTGTATTAACTGAGAAAATTCAGCAAGGATTTACAATTATTCGACTGGAATGATGTTCAGTAAAGTAAATGGAACATGTCGAGATATATGCAAAAAATTCCTTATACAGTTTTTTAACTGCCATAACATATATTTGTAAATGTAGAAACAAGTACAGTAAGACCCCGCTTAACGCTGTTTCGTTTAGCGCTGTTTCGGTTTAGCGCTCTTTTATTTCAACCCGGGGATTCTCCGAAATTGTGCGCAGCGCTAGGTTTCCAAATAACATATCCGAAACAGTGTAGTTGTGTTTCTTGCTTTTTATCATTTGAAACAACATTTGTTGACATTATTGTAAATTTGATATATAATACTATAACGATTAATAATACAGTGACAAATAGTATGATCTTTAGTTTTTATCATGGGTGATAATACGAGTAAAACACAAGAAAAGAAAGCAACCAGAAAAAGCATTTCACTGGAAACTCAAATGCAAGTGATTAGAAGATTAGATTCTGGTGAACGTCAATCTCAAATTAGCGCTGCATTGATTTTGGCAACTACGTCGAGCTCTGCAACCAGAATTACCCGTTCTAGAAAGAACATTATAGAGGAAATGGAAAAACGACTGTCTATATGGATTGACGACGAAATTGAACGCAATATGCCATTAAGCCAATCTATCATAATGCCTTCTCTACAAAAAGGCAGAAAATTGGAAACCCAGAATAGACTGAATGATCTGACTGAGAATTTTATTTGTTTTTAAAAGTATATGCGTTTATATTGTTTTTATTTTTGTAAGAAATAAATGTCTGATTTTATTTTTATTAAAAAATCATTATTAAATTTAATGCCTAACCATTTTTTATCCGTCTTCCTCTAACCCCATTATTTACATGTTAAGATAGCCTCGCTTAGCGCTGTTTCGCATTATGCTCTACTTCGATGGAACGTATCCCCCGCGTTAAGCGGGGTCTTACTGTAATATAATTTTTTTTTTCTTGAAGTCAATTTTTACTTAGGTCAATAAAGAAAAATTTTATTTCAGTTACTTTTTATTAACATTTTTTCGTTTCTAATTTATGAAACTGAGGGTGATCTATAATTTCTCATTCTATCCATCTCTTGGTAATGCTTCATTACTGTAAGAAACCTTTCCAGTGAGTTTCGAGCAATCCAGTGAATTTTCCAGTCAGTTCTTCAACTAATATTCCATCTAATGATTTCACACGACTCAAGGTGATATATTCTTGACCTGCTGAGAAGAGTTTTCGTAGGAAACTTTTCTTTTTGCTTATATTTTTCTTTCTCTAATTGTCGTCTGTGTTGTGTTGTAGTTTCTTTTCACTGCCTTTTCGCATTCTCCGTTTGTGAAGAAGGGACATTTTAAAAGGTTTCATTTTAAACATATATTATTATCACATTAACATAGAAATATAGGAAGAATGTTCGCTACATAATGGGACATTACACCCGATCTAACTCTCTAAAACTACAATTCTTTTAATTCCATACACTAAAAAATCTTTAGAACTCTGTCGTACTGTTGCCACTTATTTTTGTTAAATATTACAATCCCGTTCATCGCAGTCGTGTACTATTACTTGTAAGTTGTTATAAAATTAATTTTTACAGAACATGAGAATTCGTAATAAACGTTAAAAAAGAAACAGTTTTTCACAGACGATTGAGTATTTCTCATTCAATTAATTCAGTTCTCACTTCGCGACAAGGCAAAAATACATAAAAACTCAAAATATCTACATAAAAAATTACGAAGTAAATCTTAAACACTTATTTAGTCGAAAAAATTCCAGAAAGGATTAAACATGATTTAATTGGCAATAATAAATGAAGGCCTTATCTTTGTTGTTGCGAGCTAAGTTTCTCTAGATTGGCAACAAATCCACTAGTCTGCTATTTCAAATGTAAACAATCATTGGCCGCTGTCAAAAAAAAAAAAAAAAAAAAAAGGCTTAGCGGCACTTAAACAACTTTAAAATTGTTGATAATTTTAAAAAGTATTGCATACAGATTTACTAAAGGCATAAAAACCTTAACCGGAAGATAAAAACAACATAATTCAATCATTTTTAAAGCAAAAAATGTACAATTTACAAACATATGAGTAAAGAAACTGAGATCACTGAACCAGGTAACAGAGTGGATATATATATAAATATATTTATATACGTTTGGTGCGGCCGATTGCAACCAAAATACGAGGTGCACATCTACATGTTATAGCAGTCCTATATACAAAATTTCAACGTTCTGAGGCTACTCGTTTTTGAGTTATGCGAGATACGTACATACATACGTTCGTACAGACGCAACGAAAAATTCTCTTCAGAATTCATTTTAAAGCAGTTTTATAATTTTTTGGAGGAAAAGAGTCTTTTATTCTGTCCTTACGTACAGATATCACGGAAAAACATCGTTAAATTGCATTCGATAGCGGTCAAAATGGATATTTTCGTTGAAATATGTTGTCTGAAACTTTCCGCTGTTACAGGACTTCCTTTTTACTTCGTACAAGGAAGTAAAAACAGCATAACTTTAATTCCCATAAACAGGAATAAATAAGTAGGAATTCACTTTAATATGTGAAAAAAACTGTATTAACATCCAGTGCCATCCACTACAAGTTTTAAAAAAAAAGTATTTGAACTTGAGTGGATGAATAAAAAGTATTTTATTAACGACTGAAAATTTGAACAAGATATAGGAAGAGTGTGAGCTATAGTAGGAATTAAATAACTGTTTAAATGAGTATAGTGAATTTTTTAAAGCACATTTTTTTTTATTCGGATATCTGAAATTCTAATGCCTTCTGAAGGCAGTCTAGCGAATTGAAATCCGTGACGGACATTGTTGACCTTGTCATAGAATCTCGTACCTGCGGAGGCGCGGCCAAAGGAATTCATTTTCCCCCAGTTCAGACTACTTAATGAGCTTCTCTTACTAGGGAACGAGCTTCACTTGCTATGGAAAGCTTTGCAAATGGCGCTTGTCAAATTCTTTTAAATATTTAAGCATTTAAGAGCAAAATTAGAAAAAAGAATCTGAAGGCATTCAGATTTTATATTACGCCCAAAGGGGAGTTTTTTTAGCGTTTTGTGTGTTACCTTTACTTATTAAATATCATGTTCTTCACACTTAAACCATAAAATTCACTTCAACTGCAATATCAACTGCAAAATAATTTAAAAGAGCATTATATCTTTAGAATTTACGATACACAGTCTCGCGCCCTGGAGGTAAATATATATATATATGTAATAATAAAATTCCATAGTCAAAATTACACTTAAAATTCTAACTGTATGTTCTTTTCATTTTTAATGGCGACGTTCTCTTATTTGAAATTTCGTGGAATTAAATCCACAGCCTCGTAGTCAAGTTGTTTTTCCCGCCTTTTCTACACGTACAGTTATAGAATGTTCTGGAAATATTTAAAGCGAACTGGATTGGCTGACGAGGCTGACGTCATTTCTTGGAAGCTCCGCCTTTCCAGAGGCTATAAGAGGACTCGCAAAAGAATATCGAGGATTTTTCTTAAATGTCACGATGCAATAAACTTCATACAAAAAGTTATTAGTAATTCTTTTTTATTTACTCCGGAGATCTTAATTTTTGTAACTGCTATTTTCTCCTAAAATATAATAAATCGATCTTGTTTTTTTAAACTTATCTTCTGATAATTTAAGCTACGACTGCATCTATATTTCTTCAAGAATCTATTTATTCTGGACAAAAGCTGGTACATCACATATATATATATTTTCCCCTACAGTGTTGCCATAGCTGGCTTTGAAATTGTTGAGTTTGTTAATCAAAAATTCATTAAAGTGTTACAAAATATGAAATAGATAATAAAACGAATTCCAATTCCAAATTAGGGCTTCCAGATGCCATATTCGGGGGGGGGGGAGCGTACGTTATTCAAAATTGGATGGCTTTAGGTACCGTTGTTTTACCACAATGCGAGAAACATACATACATTTATGCAGATTCTTTCTTATTTAATTTCTTTAAATATAATACAGGGTTCTAATATTTGGTGGCAACAATTTGAAACGTGAACCGACATTTATAGTGAATTAACGCAAAACGCCGAAACGAAATTAATAACCCTTCTGAGCTAACGCTCCTTTGGGGTAAAAATTATTGGGGGGGGGAGTAATTATAAAATTTTAAGTAGTGGAGGCATGAAACTGATTCAGAAAAGGCGGGAAGAAATTTCTTCCGTTGCCATCTTGATAATTAAATATTCCAGATATTAACATATTATAAATTAATATTCTGTGGAACTGAAAGCAAATTGTTCATATTAGGTACAAAAAGTAAAAAGAAATCATATAATTAATTTTCTTTTCTTTTGTTTAATTCCTGAAATTAATATCGCTAAGTATCATAATTAATTAAAAAAGGGACATTAAAAGCTAGAAATTAAGTTTTTATGTTATTATTATTTAAAGTAATTCATGTAACAGCCGCCAAAAAAAACGAATTATCAATAATTTACTTTTCATACACTTCTGCCGACATCTCGATACTATGAACTCGAAACTGCATTTGCTGCTATTCGAAACTGTCATTTACAGTGTTTTGTTTCCGCGAAACGTATCACCAGAAGAAACAGAAACCGGAAACACTCTTAAAACGCTTTGTAGACTTTACGGGAATACTTTTAGAACAAAAGAAGAACAATTTAGCTGCAGAGCGAAAAAATGGGTGTACCTGAGAGAATGATTGATGAATTATTCGAACGGAAAGAACGAGTCGCTGAACCGCCGTTCTTTGTTATCCAATAGCGTATGACCTTCTCCAGTTCACGTGACTTTTCCCGCCAGTGGTGGGATCTGTGACGTAGGCGCATGATGCAAACGACACAAAGTTATTGCGCGCCTATATAAAACTTGCTCTAATCCGTTTGAAGAGTAAAAGCGCATCCTTTAATCTTTATAGTTCACTTATGTCTGCTGTATGTATTCCCAGAACTTTTACCATGAGGATACCAGTATCTTTTAACGTGATGCCACATCGTATTCATATATCGTAAGTTTTTTTGTTTTACATTTTTTAAAAAATGATTATCATATTTAAATTTAAACTTAAAAAAAAGTGTTACTAATTTATTAGTCCAAAGGGATTTGAGTCCCGAAAGACTATTAATTTCGTTTTAGCATTTTGCGTCGGACTCCTATAAATGTCGGTTCACTTTTCAAACTGTTGCCACAAAATGTTAGAGTCCTGCATTATATTTGAAGAAATTAAATAATGAAGAATCTGCATAAATGTATGTATATTTCTCGCATGGGGATAAAACAACGGTATCTAGAGCCCTCCAATTTTGAATGACGTAATCCTACTGCGAACATGGGCATCTGAAATCCTAAATTGGAAATTTGGAATTTGTTTTATTATCGATTTAGTATTTTGTAGAATTTTTGATTAACAAATTCAACGATTTAAAAGTGAGCAATGGCAACACTCTACGGGGAAAAAAACCTTTTATCTCCAGCGCGTCTAATTGCGTATAGGAAATTCTAAGGATATGCTCATTTAAAAATTATTTTGCGACATTGCTATTGAACTAAATTTTATGGTTTAAGTGCAAAGAACATGCTATTTATAAGTAAAGGTAACACACAAAGCGTTAAAAAAAATGCCCCATTTGGACGTAGTTTAAAATCTGAAACATTTCAGATTTTTTTAAATTATTTTTTATTTTTTTATTTTTTATTATGTAACATAAAAATCGATAGCGTATTTTTTTTGCAAGTAAAAGAGTTTCTTAATGATATTTGATTCAACATATATCGAAACATAATATAAAATATTAATTTTTTCCCTTTCTTTAGTTTTAACTTTTCTTTTGCTTGATATTTGATAATTTTTTTCCAATGAATCTGAAGGTCAAAACTGAATCCCAGATTTTTTTAGCGCAAAGGGGTATTTTAGGGCTATTCAATTCATGTTCGCATTTTGCGTCCGCTATAAATGTCGGTTCATTTTTCAAATTGTTGCCACCAAACATTACAGCCCTGTAATGTTTGGTAGCAACAATGTTTAAGAAACTTAAATAAAGAATAATTTGCATAATGTATGCATGTTTCTCGCACTGTGAAAAAGCAACGGTACCTAGAAAACATCCAATTTTGAATAACGTAGTCCTCTAACCGAATATGGGCATCTGGAGGCCCAAATTTGGAATTTTTTTATTATCTATTTCATATTTTGTAAAACTTGAACGAATTTTTGATAACAAACTCAACGATTTCAAAGCGAGCAATGACAACACTCTAGGGGGGTATATATCCAGCTGGCGAGACTGTGCATTCTAAAATCTAAAGATATGCTGTTTTAAACGTTTTGTGATACTGCCGTTGAATTGAATTTTATGGTTTATGTGTGAAGAACATCATATTTAATAAGGTAACACATAAAACGTTAAAAGCACTCCTTTAGGCATAATATAAAATCTGAAAGCTTTCAGATTTATTTTTTTTTATTATTTCCTTTTTGCTATTTGACAATTTTTTCCATTAAATTTGAAGATGAAAATTGAATCCTACTCCTTCAGTTTTTTTTTTAAAATCTACTTACATTCATATTTCGTAAGTTATCTAATTGCATATTTACATAAAATAGTTATTTACAAAAATGTGGGAATAGATGTACGCAAATATGCATTAAAAAAAAAGAAAAAAATTCAAATAATAACTTTATCTGATCAAATGCTGATGTGGAATCTTTAGGTACTGGTTTATTAATGACAAGTATTAGTTCCGTAAATTTTTATTTAATGTTTTATAATGGCCTACTGTGAGACTTTAATCATAACCACAAAGGAAAAAGATAACAAACTTTAATGATTTGTGAAAAACGAAGAAAACAAGTATATGCAGAAATAAAGTAAATATCTGCATGTAATATAATATAAATATCTATGTATGTAAATATCTGTCTATAATCGTTTTATATAGTTAGCAAAATGGTTATCATTATATTTAAATCAAAAACAGTTATCGTTATATTTAAAACCTATATAATTGTAACTATTTTTCCCCCTTTCCAATTTAAAACAATTATTTTTCTTTAAATGATTTTGTAAAACAAAAGACAGATCTTCAAAGCAATGCTAAAATCCATGCCAAATATCTTTTAACTTACTATTTTATGTTGTGCGAGGAATTTGTTTTTTTTTTTTAATATGCATATAATAATGGAAGTTATCTCTACATATAATAAAAGAAAGAGTCTGTCTGTGTGTGTGTGTCTTTCGTTCGCGCTTGCGCGTAAGCTAATAGACCCACGGCTACGAAATTTGGTACATAGGTGCATCTAGACAAGGGCCAGTGCACCTCGAAGCGATTTTTTCGAAATTCCAATTAGATTTTTTTTTTATTTTATCTTTTGTAACGAAATCGCGTCATTTTGAGACATAATGGGCTATAGGAAAGCAAGATTTTACTCTACACACTCCATTTTCACATCGGTCATGAAACGTAGGCACTTAGCTATTTTACGAACTTAAAATAAATTTCGTGTTTCAATAAATCGATTCAATACGAATTTATTTAACAAAGGGAGCTTAACAGCTTTTCAACGGGATTTTTTCTAAAAAAATCTATTTTGAAAAATGTACAGTTTATTTTTCTTTGATTTTTGGACACGTTAAACTTTCATCCTTGCGACTGCTTTTACAAAAAGAATTTTGGAAAAATGATAATATTTTGTATTTTTAAAAAAAATTTTAAATGAAGCGTCCGAGTACACTTCTCACATCTCACATCTTTAAAAATGTGATTTTGGCAACAATTTTCCTGTCTTATTGTTGTTAATAGATTTTTGATGAAATCGCATCATTTTGAATAGTTTCATTCTTTTAGAAATATGGGTTTGGCAACGATTTTTCATCGTATTTCTTATGTCACTGTTTTTAAGAGATTGGCATATTTCATTTTCATTTATACTTGTATATATATATATATATATATATAATACATTTTTATTGATTTTTTTTTTTTTTTTTTGATAAAGTTGTTCTGCAGAGTAAAATTCTGCGCGGAATTTTATGTTTTTTGAGTTGCATTCATGTTATTTTTTGCTTATTTCACTGTTTGTAAGATATTGAGAAGTTTTGCATGATCTTTTTTTCTTCAATGGAAGGTTGGTTAGTTTTTTTATTAGGATAATTAATATTTGTATTAAGGGATAAAGCTTATTTCATTGTAATTTTTTCTCTTGAAAATATAAGGTAAAATATCATTAATTATACTTTACTTTTCAGAATTTTTTGTATTCTTTTATGTTATTTATTGCTCATTTCATTGTTTTTAAGATATTGGAAAGTTTTGAGGGATTTTTTTAGGAAACAAAATTTTTAACCTCCTTTATACCATTTGAGTTAAGATTTTGCAAAGGAAATTTGGTTAATTTGTTTATTAGGATAATTAATATTTGTATTTAGGGATACTGCTTATTTCATTGTAATTTTGTTATACGTAATAATTTTTTTTTTATGAAGTTGTTCTGCACAGTAAAATTCTACGCAGTTTTTAAATTTAACGTTTGGTGTTCCCTTCAGCCATTTTTCCGGTACATTTAAAAGCCAGATGAAGACTGGCAGCGAAGCTGCTAGTTAACTATAAAGTCGAATGTAGATAATTTCAACTAAAAAGACATTCGCATGTAATTATACTTTTTATTATAATTGAAATTAATTAATTATAATTATTATTATTGAAATAAGTGCGGTAATGTTTACATTATAACTTTAGAACAGTAGGAAATGTAAATATGTAGGAAATCTTAAATATTTAAGCAAAACAAACTGCTAAGCGGTATGCAGGAATTTAGTACACGAGGAATGCAAGAGCTCGTTCTGTTGCATCAGCCGACCCAATTTATGTCAAGCAGGGAGTATCGTGCTCATGTCTACCAAACCGTGACGAACTTTACTCTCCTCACATCACTCTTCAGAAAGTCATTCTATTTCGAATGTTTACCTTGGAAAGGGACGGGCTCTTAAGGAGGGGAAAAAACTGCCGTGTGGTTTTTCGCCTTTTGTTGCTTAAATTTTTACGAATGCCCCTCTTTTTTTCTCTCATTTTTTCCCCCTCTTTCCTTTTTTTTTCCTTTATTTCTTTTCCCTTTTTAAAAAATTTTTTCGAGCTGCTGCAGAATAATTCATAAAAAATGATGTTACTTAAAAAAAAAAAAAAAAAAAAAAAAAAAAAAAAAAAAATTGCTGGTATTTTGGTTGACAACTTCATAGAACAATTTAAAAGTTTTCTTGTGATTATCAGTTCTTTGGAAATTTAAAAATTTTTATTTCAGCATTTAATATGTTAAGGTAGTGAATAAGCAAATATGGATTATGTTTTTTGCCTTTTTTTTTTACTTAGATTTTTTTGAATGCCCCCTTTTTCCCCCTTTCTTTTTCTTCTTTCTTCGACTTGCTGTATAATATTTCTTAAAAGGAAACCCTGTTACTTTTGAAAATAAATCTCTGGTGTTTTGGTTCACAAGTTCACAGAACAATTTAAATTTTCCCTGTAATTATCTGCTCTTTGGTGACGTTTTAAAATTTTAATTTCACCATTTATTATGCTAATTTATCAGATAAGCCAATTTGGATAACGTTTTGTCGTTACGTAGAGTGAATTCGTCAATTATATATGTATCGATCGCATAAGAAAGATAACAATTTATCCTTACGTAGTTACCTTTTAGTAATTTGCTTTTTAAAATTTTGCTGTTCGTTTATCATTCAAATAAATCGAAACGGAAACAGAAAATTGATTCATAACTATCGAAATTTCAACCAAAAATAAATATTATTTGAGTTATTTTAGAAAGTCTTAAAAATTGCAAATGTACGTGATAAGTGTTGACGATCTCAAAGTTTTCAGCACTTGAATGAACAGTGTAAAAAGCAAATAACACCTTCATTTCAAATAATGCAGAATACAAGTAAGCGAAGAGGCGTAGCTTAATTAAGCGTGGAATAGCATAAAAAGGCGTGCGCATATTGTGGCTGCAGTATTTATAAGCTTGGCTCTTTTGTTTTAATCCTGCATAGCGATTGGGCAAGAGTTTATGGCGGTAACTGGCAGCAAAAGTGTGACGTCAGTGCAGATGCTTTGGAGGGCCTCTATTTTTTTTAAATTAGGAATTCAAGAGCTATTGCCAATTAAGTTAGTTCCAATTTAATCAGTAATTTGTTCATGATTTCTTCATGTTTTTATATCTTACGTATATGTGTAAGATATAAAATATGAAACTCGAAATTACTGACTTTAATTTGGCTACATGCCTTGCCTGAATGGAAACATTAAGACACAATAATTATTCTCCCATCAAATAAAATTCCGAGTTCCATACTCAAGGACCCTATTCAGAATATGAATTCCTGGGGGTATTTATAGGATTCCTTGCCAGTGTGGTTTAATTTACACTGACCAAACTAAGAGAGCCTTAAAATTTCGTGTCAAGGAACATGAGGCATATGTTAGAAAAAAGGAAACACAGAGGTCTTTTGTTGCTCAACATTGTTGGTCCCAAAATCACACTTTAAATTTTTCTGCTTCCAAAATTCTTCAAAAAAACATCTTCCATTGGAGAACTGGATTTTCTAGAGGTATTTCACATTCAAAAAAATCTTTCTGTTCTAGTTAACGATCCTAATTCCAATCCATCTTTGCCCTCGGCCTTTAAAGAAATTATGTTTTAGTTCTGGTTTCACCAACAGATGGCGCCACTTGCTTATTCTTGTCCAGGCTTTCTTATATTAGCTAATCATTATTTCCTATCTTGTTCATTTGCGGTTTTGCAGCTGAGGATGGTGGTTCGGTAAAACCATCGAAACTAGTCCTGTGAAAATTTTGAAAATATAACGCTGATTTTTGTTGTTTGACTTCTGAATTAGTATAACAAAACATGTTTTGTCTCACTTTTGTGTCCTTCCTTTTTTGCATTTTGTGTCATCACTAACGCTCCCGGAATGCGTTTCCGACGATGCATTACTATGTGATTTCACATCGTCTATGTGTATTCTATCTCTCCTGAAAGTTTGTCAGCGCTGTACTGATACGCGCTGTATAGTGCAAAATAAATTAAAGTAAATAGCACCTTTAAAATTCATTTCATATTGAATTTGGAATAAACCGTATGCAGAAAACCAAAAATGAAATAAGAAATTTACATCTTTCATATAATACATAATAAATCTTACATATGTTAATGAAATTCTTTTTTGTATAATAAATTTTATTCATCCTCATCTATAATACAGAATATTCATTTTAGGTTGTTCCTGAGGTTATCGAGGTGTACGCATCTCGCCACAACAGCAGCTGTTTTGTACGCGGCCTTTCTTATGGTAACAGCTGGAGATAGGTCTCCATCCACTTCTCGGTCATACACTTTCCTATACCTGGCCTCTTTCGCTACACATTTTGGTACACAAATATGGATGACCTTCATATCAGGTAAGAACCGAATTTTCAGTTTATTGAATGTTTCGGTGCCTTTACGGCAGATTCCTGAATCCGGGATACTATGCGGGTAAAAATGTAAGTTCTTTTCTCATGTGAAATCTTCAAACTGGAATTGGAATCGAAACATTACGCTTTAACGATTGGCTTTTGGCTGCATCTACATCATCCCGTCTGTGGGTACATGCCTTTACAAGCTGAGTAATCCGCAACCGTGGAACTTTGTTACAGTTACTTAGATATGTATGATTTTCCGCTTTGACCTTAAATTTCACCGGATGCTTTCATTAGAACTTCCTGACTTTTTTTTTTTTTTTTTTAGAAAATCTTATGTTTTGGGAATCTGCCTTGAAGGCACTAAAGAGTTATATTATTGAAATTTGATACTGATGTCATACTAACAAATTATTTGTTTCCTGTAACGTTGTATCTATTTTTGCTTTTGAATCCGAGTCGAAATTTTATAATGATGCCTATGCTTTTGGATGCGTTCACATTCGTATATTTATGTGCAAGTATCATTATGCAAGTATATTGCGCTTTAACGATTGGTCTTTTGTATGACAGAAAATAGTAAAATTCGGTATATATTTCTCTATAATTTGCATCAGCGATTATGTAATTCTTACTTGATTCAAAAAGAATTTTTTTTGACAAAATTCAAATGTAACTAATTATATAAAAGATTAAAAAAATATATATATTAAGATTTAAAAAAATCTGGAAGCTTTCGGATTTTATATTACTCCTAAAAGGATCTTTTTTTAAGCAATTTATGTGTTATCTTTATTTATTAAATATCATGTTCGTTGCACTTAAACCATAAAATTAAATTCAACAGCAATATCACAAAATAATTTAAAAAGAGCATATCTTTAGAATTTCCGATACACAGTCTCGCGCGCTGGAGACAAAAAGTCCCCCCCCAGCAAAGTGTTGCCAGTTGTTGCTTTGAAATAGTTGAGTTTGTTAATAAGAAATTCGTTAGAGATTTACAAAATATGAAATAAAGCAAATTCCAAATTCCAAATTTGGGCTTCCATATGCTCATAGTAGAGGAGAGGACTACGTTACTCAAAATTTGATGTCGCTAGGTAGCGTTGTTTTTTATAGTGCGAGAAACATACATGCATTCATGCAGATTCTTCACTATTTAATTTATTTAAATATAATGCAGGGCTCTAACATCTGGTGGCAACAATTTGAAAATTGAAATGCTGTTTAAGGTAAACCAAGGCAAAATGTCAAAACAAAATAAATAACCCTTCTGGGCAAATTGCCTCTTTGAGCTAAAAATAAATTCTAATTCTAAGAAAATTTCAAGTTATTAACCCATCACAAAACTTTAAAACAAATTTTGCATTTAGTTAGAGTTTAATTAATTCAGTGCAGATTATAGTTTAATTAATAAAATAATGTGTAGGATAATATTTAATGTGCATAAAATTTTTCTATAAAGTAAACAGTAATACGTTTATTAAGTTTTTATACTTTTATTACCTATAAAATGTTTTAAGAAAACTCTTATTATGCAGTGTATGGTGGCTATAGAAGATAATAATGCTGTTTGAATTTTTTGAGAAATGAAAGGCTTCAAGAGTGAGAAAACGGGTTAACAGGGAGAGAATATCAAATTTACAATGCCATTTTCGTAGCTAATTCCATTAGAGAATTTAATGTGCCATAAAATCAATAAATAAGAATGATTTTCAGTGAAATCAAATTGCTCGTTTTTACATTGTACATTTTACATTTACATTACAAGCAAAGATTTTTAACCCTAGTTTTTCTTAAATTTCGAATGGAATCAAACACAAGTCCTTAAAAAAAAAAAAAAAAAAAAAAAGAGAGAGAGAGAGAGAATAAAAATAAATAAATAAAAAAAATAATATGCTTTAAGAAATATAATATTTATTTTCATATTTGATTTGTAAAGAAGGACGAAATCTTCCTTCTGCGAAATTTTGCACTGTATTTTCTGCAATTTATATCTCAGATTTTAAAGCATCTAATATACTAGTCTAATATATATCTAATATATAATAATATATAATATACATCTAATATGTAATAATGTTGTCCTCTTTTACAGGTATAGTTTTATTCTTCAAACTTCCACGCAAAATATTTGGTCTCGTACAAAGGCATCTTTTCCCCAAATACTTCCTATTGAATTCTGTTCTTGGATTCCTCACTCTGTGGATTTTTATCTTCCAGAATCCAGAATCCGTTTTACAGGTAAATGAAATACTTTTATTACCTTTACATTAACTTTATTTAATAGTTAGAAATTAGGTAAACTGTAGGTAACTGATGAAGTAATTGCAGGCCAGATATAGAAAGATTTAAATTACCTGGATACCTTTAATAATTTTAAAATTTCAGGTTCCATATACAATTTTAATTATTCTTCTTAATGTAAGAAAAAATTCTATTCGCATGTCCAAAGAAAGTCATCGGCCTTTAGGAATATTAAAGGCAGTAAAAAATAAAAGATAAAAATCGTGGTTAAGTTATAAAATATGTAGAAATATCTCACTGAATTAAAAAAGTAATAAGCTTTCATTGAGTTGTAAAAATAGTAATAATCTGTGGCATCCAAGATTTTTGTCACAAAATTTCAAACAAGCCTCTCCCCCCCTCAAAAATATATATATTCATTAACTTAAAGATTATAGGAATTGTTACAGGAATGTAATTTTTTAAATAAGTTATATCATAATTTCATGTGCATAAGGATTAACAATTTACGATTACGCTAATCTTCTTTTAAAAATTATCCTATACATATTTTGTAATTAGTACGAGGGATGTTTTCAAAGTTCTGGTATTAAGGTATAACGTTTTTATTTTGTGAACGTTTGGATATTACAATGCAGGTTTTCAACATAATCACCATTTAACTGAAGACATTTACCCCAATGAAAAACTAAATTTGCAAACCGTCCTCAAAGAATTTTTTCAATGTCTCCTCAATTCACCTATTTTTATCGGGCACTTAGCTGACTTAGGCTTCGCCGCAGCAAAGGCCGGAAGTGGTGGCCATTTTATTGTGTAAGCATCTAATAGATGGGCCACCATAACCATATGAAGGAACGGACAGACAGTTACAGGCATGCCTTCTCCAATATGATGAACAACCGGGCCTTTCGATATAGCAGTAGGCTTCCCTAACTAATAGGGGGACCGGAAAGTAATGTCGTTTTTGCGCATGTCGACAACACCATGCTAAGAGCAGAAGTGGAAGAAAATCCATGTCAAACACTCTTAACCAACCTTGGTCGACCATCCAAGAACATTTAAAGCCGAATGGAAAAATAAGCAAAGCAGGTGTTTGAGTCCCCCATAATCTGTCCGAAAAGAACAAAGCCAACCTGTCCATCACATGCAACGTATTTCTTCAACGGCACCCTACAGAACCGTCTTTTGATTGTTTGATTAGTGGAGACAAAAAAAAAAAAAAGTCCTATATGATAATCCAAAACTCAAAAGGCAGTTTTAATAGGGGTTACAAAGGGTTTACATGCCGAAAAGGCGCTTCTCGGTGTTGGATGGAGTATTCGCAGAATTGTTCATTTTGAATGGCTGAAACCTGGACAAACTGCTAATGCAGACCTTTATTGTGAACAATTGGATGGAGTGAACCAATCTTTAATCGAAAAGTATCAATTGTCAACAGAAAAGGCGTCATTCTGCAACACGACAATGCAAGACCGCACTGTGCAAGACGAACACTGGAAAAAATGAATGGATTGGGGTGGGAGATACTGCCATACTCACCCACCATACTCGGCCGATATCGCAGCATTGGATTTCCATTTATTCGGATCCCTACAACATTTTCTTAGCGGCAAAAAATTTGAAAATTTGGATGATGTCCAAAATGTCCTCTCGAGATATTTTACTCAAAAACCGATTGATTTTGATCGGTCCGGGATTGAAAATCTGTACATTAGATGGCAAAAGGTTGTTGATAACGAGGGTGATTATATTATTGATTAAAAATAAAAATTGTTAAAAATGTATTCGTTTGAATTTAACGTTAGAAAGCGACATTACTTTACGGTTCCCCTATTACTATTAACGTCTGGGCGGTATTTAAAGCATAAATAAACTTTCAAACTGAAGACCCCGTAAAGATTTCTTCAAATGTGGGGACAAATTTCTCCTCGGAGACAATGCACAGTTTCTGAAGTTTTCACACTCTATATCCACAAAAAAGAATATGATTATTCTTCACATGTTCCATGGTTGCAAAATCGGTGCCACCAAAATGCTGCTGTATCAGTCAGACAACCCCCCCCCTATGCCGGGCTGTAGCCGCTTATAGGTGTTGGCCACTACTAAGGCCGAAAGCGGTAGTCTGTTCATTATGGAAGAACCTAATAGGCGGGCAACCAAAGGGACGGTGAAATTAACATCCATTCTTTATCAGAGTTTCGGATCCGGGATCGTCGCTAGGGCAGTCAGAGTCACTAACCACTTTCCCGTCTGGACGGTTCAGTTAAATACCTGAATCGGACTAAATAAGATTGCGCGAAATAGCTGCAAAAACATGTCAAGATTTGTCTCTAGCTGAAAGTGTTGAATTATTGCCTAGAGCTTTTCAAACACCCTATAAGGTTAGCATATGTTAGTGAAATGTTTCATACAATTTTCTTAAACGTTATCGTTTCAGTATATGCACGCTATTTCATTTCTTGTATACTATATCTAAATTTTCTTTTATAGAGATGGGCTTTGGCAGTATGCTTCCTGTGTGACCTGTCGGGCATGGTATACATAGTTCCAGACATGATCCAAACCATGATGGAGAGAGGAAAGATGGAGGAGGAAGCAGGTGTCGGCCAAGACGTTGTTGGACGATTTAAACCCTGCGATAAACTACGAGCGTGCCCTAAATACAGCAATTTACATACTCGATTCAGGAGGTTCCATGGAGCTTGTGCGATTGTCAACATGCTTGCAATGGCATGCAATGCCATTCACATGCATCACCTGGCCTGTAAACTGATAGACCGGTGACCTTAAAGCTTGTAGAAGACTGAACTATTTACCCGGCTATAGAAAGTACGCCTGGCCCCAAAAACTGCCAGGTAATTACAAGCGGAAGCTATTTGCCGAAGCTTTATTTATTATGGACTTCAGGGATGACAAAGCGTTTATCCTTTGTCTGAAAAACATCCCGGTGTGCCTTGAAGGGATGCATCCGTTGCTCATAAGGACAATCATCATTCATCCGCGTATTTATTGCTCTCATCCTTTATTTCATGTATTTATTTTCTCATCAGCAGATCACGTGCCTCGGAACAAACGCTTCCCAAGTATTTGTGATATTTTGAGGTCATGCAGCTCGCGAAATGCTACTTTTTTAATCCAAAGCAATGGATTTTTTTAAATGAATAAATAAAATATTTTCATATAATATTTTGTATAGTAATATTTGTATTTTTATTACTGAATTCTGAAACATGATGTTTTAAATTTATGACGCTGGGGTGTATTTCATATCCGAATTTGCACTGTACACTAAAAAGCTTCTACAAGAATGTATTTTGTAGAGCTTAAGTTTGATATTTTGATGTTCCTCGTTCTGTACATATGATGCAGCATATTTTCGTGGATTGAAATACACAGTAGCGAGCTAATATACATGTATAATTGGCTATTTATAAACTTTTAAATGTTACATTATGGATGAAATTCTTAATCGATGTCTTAAAAAATGTAATTGAGTTGATGAAATTTTATAACTAAAATGCTCACAGATGAAAGTTATTTTAATTAAAAATTATTATTGTTCTTATAAAAGTCTATTTCTTTTTGTTTACTTATATTTTTAAATCAGAGCATAATTCACTTGCTCCTTAATCTACAATCTTACGTTAAAAAGTTACGTTACGTTACTGTTGAGACATTATGTTATTTTAAAGCAGCAGACATGAAAATGAGCAATGTCCTAGTCGAGACTCAAACCTGGACCTCTCGAAAAAGCGCCGATTGTGCTACCGTAACGCAACAAGGGCATGCAAAAGGAGAAAGAAAGTACCTTATAGCACTAAGGCAATATTTTTCAACCTTTTACACATTTTTCTTTTTTTTTTCTGCTTATTCTAAAAAAGTTTCTTTTTAGAATATGCAGTTATTAACGTGAAGCTATGTCTGTCCAACAACATTTCGAACCAAGTCAAAATATACTATTTCTAATATATCAATTTTTTCTTAAAGAAAAAAAAAAGCTTTAAAAATGAAAACATATAAGGTGATCAATGATTCAGAGGTTAAAACAACAATAAACACAGAATACTGCCACAGGCGGAAGTGGCGGAACACCAGAATTTAGCTATTATTCCCACAAGTGTAACTTTGCAGCACTAAAACCGTATCTCTTCCCCAATTATAATACAAAACATCTCACGAAATGTATCTGAGGGTCTTTCGATTTTGGTCCCCTATTCCTTTACCGAAAACCAACAGAGAGGACTTTCGGCTCGTCACTATTCTAAGTGTCCCCGTGTTGCGCAGTCACTATACACTAAAAAGCATACATGCATTCGAAACTGGGCCCTTGGTTACCATCGCTAACCTCTATAGCGAAAGTTACTGGTATAAACTCATATACAGATATATACACACATACATAAATATTACGAAACAAATAAAAGTATACGTACTCTCACTTATATTGATGTATACATCCATACAAATACGTTATCATGATAGTTAAAGTTTAACGCGTGATCCTTAGTATAAATTAGGTACCATAAATAAAAGATATAAACATGTACAGATACATTACAGCATTCAGATACGGTACGAATTTTATGTGTGCGAATCTGGCACAGCATAAATTAAATACAAAATCATATATTGAACATACATATCACATACTCTGTTGGTGACTTATACTCTGTTAGCTTATATAGACTTTTATAACTACTGTCTTCCAGCGTCAGAAGAGTAATTGCTAGTACAGTACTCAATTATTGTTTCAGTTTCCGCTGGGCAACTCTGTTACTTTGTAGATTCCGGAACCAATTTGGCCCGAATCTGGCTCCTGGCTGCTTGAGGCTGTTAAGTGTTGTGTGTGGGCAGGAAAACACAAAATGGTCTGGATGACCCTCCTCCCCACATTCACAGTTACCATTCTCTCTCAAGCCAAAGCGGCAGAGGTACGAAGGGAAGGGCCTATGAACAGTGAAGGAATACGTCATGTAATTGCTATTAGTTTGGATTGTTGTCTTGACCTTGGGAATGAGATTGTAAACACGTCTTCCTGTGGAGGCTTGATCCCAACGTTCTTGCCATATTCTTAGGAGCTGGTGGAATGTTCAACTCTTTAGGTCCGAGACTGGCTTAAGGGTCGAGACTTCTCGCAAAGTGGATGAATCCGCTGCTTCCTTTGCGACAACATCTGCTTTCTCATTTCTTTCTATTCCCGTATGAAGCTGGCACCCAAATGAGTGAGTGTGGTTAGGGGGAGCCTGACTGAGATACCGAAGGACCCGGGTTCGAATCCTGGAGAAGACATGGATGTAAAATTGTCTGTCCCTTCATAGGAGGTAACAGTGGCCGCCTATTAGATGCCTCCGCAATAAAATGGCCACAGCTTCAACCTTAGGAGTGGCCAATGCCGTTATAGGCAAGTGTGTCCACCATTAAAAAAAAAAAAAAAAAAAAAAAAAACTCTTCCGGATACTTCTAGATGGTATTTTCTCCTTCCTTCCTGCATACCTTCGTGGTAATGTAGTAATGTAAAGTATATTCGACGCGTCATTGAGAGGTCCAGGATTCGAGTTCCGGCAAGGGCACTGCACATTTTTCACATCTTCTACTTCAAAAATTTCCTAAGTGGCGTACTCCCCAGTTATCCTTTAAACGTCGGATATGGGAAAAATAACATTTCTGTTGTAATTTTAGTTCTTTACATTTTAAAGATTGTAGAAGATTTGTAAAAGATTACGATCCTTACCGGACATTGCAAATAATTAATCTGTTTAGGACAACCGACGTAACAGAAGATTAGGATTTGCTATAAGTGCTTGTCGATTTCCCATTGCCTTAATTGTTTGATAATGTAATAATCTGATTTCCAAGTATCGCAGCTTAATCCTTCGCTGTCTTAAATGTTCTTAACCCCCGTTCGTATCCTTGCGAACAGGCTGTTCGATCGAGGTGACATTCGATGTAAGATCATTACGTAGACCAACCATCCCGATGGTGCATATCTTTACTGAGCCTTAGTATGAAATTTACTGGTTTATATAATCATTTTGCTACATTTTTTATGACATGTTGCGCTTTTAGGTGTCAGGCTATGAGTATAACTTTTAAGTTGATATTTAACAAAATGACTGTATGCATTACATATATAGATATAGATGTTGTACAGATCATTGCATTATATAGATTCAATGCATTGTTTATAGATGCGATAGGATATATCAATAATCAGAATATATCAGGTTGGTTGATATACAGAATATATCTAGATGGTATTTTCTCCTTCCTTCCCGTATACCTTCGTGGTAATGTAGTAATATAAAAAAATATAGTCGACGCGTCATTGAGAGGTCCAGGATTCGAGTCCCGGCCAGGGCATAGCACATTTTTCACATCTTCTACTTCAAAAATTTCCCAAGTGGCGTACGCCCCAGTTACCCTTTAAACGTAGGATATGGAAAATCCTTATATCCATATAATATATGGATGTTCCATGTAATATATGGAATATAATATATGGAATATCCAACCTTATATCATTATCAATAGAATCTATCAACCAATTCAATATATCAACTCAAGATATATATCAACCAATTCAATATATCAACCCAAAATATATATATCAACCAATTCAATATATCAACCCAAGATATATATCAACTCAAGATATATATCAACCAATTCAATATATCATCCCAAGATATATATCAACCCTGCAGGCTGGCGAATAGGCCGACTGCATGAACGCTTTCATAGTTTTCCCATGTGTAATACAAATAAGAAGCAGTTTCTTATAGATAAAAAATCCTTTTCGGTTTTTCCACAGTCAATTAAACAAACTAACAAAGGGTCTCAGAAAATGAATTAGCTTACTGCACATTTTTGACGTCTTCTGCTTCAAAATTCCTAATGACTCTGTCCTTCAAAGAGAAAATAGCTAATCAGTTCTCGGCAGAATTCTAAAACGAGCTCTTTGGAAATAGTCAATGTTGACTGCACATTGTATGTGTAGTCAGTGTACTTAAATGCGTTCATCCTCAGCTTAATGGGCCTGAACGTACCATATTTACGTAAAAAACTGTTGTTCTTAACATTAATTATGACACAATTGAATAATAAAGTATTATATTCCTAGCATAACAAATGCAAAAGGAAAATAATTTTTCTAAAATCAGGGAAAATTTAATTGAGGTCTTACGGAATTATCCTCTCATTGTACTGAAACCTGTGACAAGGTTCTTTTCTTTAAGAAGCAAAATAGTGCGCTCCATAATACTAAGTTTTATCACTTAAATATAATATTTAATTGAAAGAAATAAAAACACAATACACGTGGCGCCATCTGTTGGACAATATAGAAAACAAATGCGTTGAGGATTTTTAAAACTGGCACTGCTTATATCACTTCGATTGCAAATGTCGAAGAGTTAACTGTTTAGATTACTTAGATTTGGAAGAACACAATTTTCTCTTAAATATGATGAAAATAACAAGAATATATTCAGGTAAAAAAGAACATATTTAATTATCAAAGTTACAATGTAGTTTTGGGGCAATGGAGCAAAATTTAATCATCATGTCAATAGCGGTAATTTCTCATTTCGAATCCTCTGTTGATGAACGATGATATGTGAATATCATGGATGAAGAACTGTAATAAATTTGCTTTCGGTTGTTACGTAAGGCATATTATTCTGCTAATAAAAGCGCTCCGAATAATCAAACAATTAAGTACATTCTTACGTAAAATGTTTTCATCTCAATATATGTCCTCGCCAGTGGCATCACACATTGATTTATCTAAATACTATTCTGTTAACTAGAAAGATGGAAGATTAAAAAAAATAAAGAAAGAAAAGTTTTTATGTTATTCACCTTATTTCTTCGAATCTAAGGCGCAGTGGCGTAGCGAGGAGGGGGCAAGGGGGTGCATGATGCCCCGGGCGCCGCTCGTAGAGGGGCGCCAAATGGTCTCCAAACAAGATTTTCCTGAAAATTTCAGTTTTTATTTTGATCGATTTCTGGAAAATATATTATATTTAAAATTAATAACTATTGTAATATAATTAATTATTTATTTTGAGTTTTCTGATAAAACGTGTAATAAAATGTTTGCAGTACATCAACCAAAACATTCTTTCTGACCACTTTATTTCTCCAAACAAGAGATATATTTTTATTTCTTTAAACGAAATGCATGTATATCTCCCGCTTTTTATTTTAAAACGATAACACGACCTTGTCCGGAATTTCTCAAACATATTTAATTTTCAAAATCCGATTCCATAATCTGGAAATGACATTTTGGGAAAATCCTAACGCTTCCGCTACAATGGATTGCGTTTGACTCTCCTGTAAACGACTGATGGCCTTCCTGGCTACTGATTCAACTAAGTCATCTTGCTGAGACATCGTATATTCACTGCTACGAAGCATTCAACGCTTGTCAATTGTTTTTAATCTCCTTTTACAAAAGGAATACTGCAAGTGGCTCCTTACTCCTTATCTAAAACGCATAGTTTTCGACGTCACAGACTAAATTTGCATATTCGCAACTTTGTAAACGTTATAATTTTCCTTTATAATCTCTTCTATTTCCTTTTGTTCAAAAAGGTTGTCGATTATATGGTTATTTCATACCGAACCCACAATATCCCCTAATTGTTTTGAGCAGTGAATGTGACTGCATGGCGTTACCCCGCAGTAGAAAAGAAACGGAACCTAAAAGTCCACTACAGATATATGGAGAAAATGTTTTTCAAAACCTAAGAGTCGCACTTCAAATACTCCTTACTATTTCATTATCAAATGCTAGCTATAAATGTTCGTTCAGTAAATTAAAATAAATTTTCACATATTTACAATCAACGATGGGACAAGATCCCCTAAGTTATCTAGCATTTTTAAGTGTGCAAAGAGAAAAAGTTGAAAGAATCGACTTCGATGAAGTAAGTGATAAATTTGCTTCATCCAAGGTAAGAAAAATGTATACATAGTAATTAATTGTATTCATGTATTATATTATTATTAATAAATATAAGTTTCCGACCAAGTCGAGGTGCACGTGATTGAAGCGAGATGAGGGGAAGTAAAAATTTTTAAGTTGGCTGGTGGTGTGTCTGACAATTTTAGATCTTTGGCACTCCAAGCATGATGGTGTCCAGGTGGCTATGTCCTTTTGCATGCTAGGTCATACGAAACGTTACTGTATCAGTTTCCTCGAAGCCTTGATGCCAGGATGTGACTGACGATGTAACTGACTAAAAATGGCATGGCGAAACCATTACAATAAAGTAATTTTTCAGGTGACAGCTGCATAGGCTGCAAGTTGAGATTGGTGGAAGATTTGCTTTTCGAAAGAGGTTTGTAGTTCTGAATCCCGGTGTTGCTTATCCGCAAGGGCAGCAAAGTTTAATTGGCGAAGGAACGGCTAGTTCTTCAATAGGAGACAAGGTGTCTGCAATATTCTGCGAACCCTCAATATAACGGATATCTGTTGAAAATTGCCCTATGAAGTCTAGGTGTCTCATTTGACCAGGAGAAGCTTTATCCGAACGCTGTTGAAAAGCATACGTTAAGGGGTTTTGATCCGTGAAGATCATGAAAACGCGTCCCTCTAGCATATGTCAAAAATATTTGACAGCTTCATAAGTTCCTAATAACTCGCGATCGTAAGTGCTGTATCTGGTTTGTGCTGGTCAGAGTTTTTTAGAAAAATATGAAAGTGGTATCCATAATTCTTGATCGTTCTGTTGTAAAACTGCTTCTATACCTGTTGTTGATGCGTAAACGTGTAGAAATATTAGGTTATTTTTTTGGAAGCAGAAGAGATGAAAAATATGCAACGCCTTCGCCGGGAATCGAGCAGCGGACCTCTGGAGTACCGGCGGCCTAGCCTGCAGAACCACTACACCACGAAGGCACGCTAGGAAAGCGGGAGAAATACCTTATATACTCTCCTTTTTAAAGGGCGACTGGGGTTTTAGGGCACCCAATTGCCAAATTCTGGGTGTGCAGAATCCTCATCCAACACCCCTTTTAGTTCGGGCGCCACTGTAGAGACATTAGGATACTTAGAAGCAAGAGAGATTGAAAAATTAGCAACCGTCTTCGCCGGGAATCGAACCGCGGACCTCTGGAGTACCGGCCCAGCGTGCAGACCCACTACACCACGAAGGCACGCTAGGAAAGCGGGAGAAATACCTTATAAACGTAGAGTGATAATGGCTTAAATACGGAAGGATACTACAAATTTGTTGCCGAAATTAAATCATTCTTGCATTTTTGGAACGCTTCGCGAGATTCTCTGGTCCAGGTTATAACACGTTTATCGTTTTTCTTGCTTCCAACCAAAAAAGAATTTAGAGATGCTTGTATGGTTGTTGCATGAGGTAAGAAACGTCGTAAAATTGAGCATAGCAAGAAATCTTCTTAAGTCCTTCACTGTAGATGGTTCGGGCATATCGTGGATAGCAGTGACTCAGGAAGGGGTCGAACGCCATCGGCGGAAATTTCATGACCAAGAAAGGATACACTTGGTGGGCCAAAAACGCATTTGGAAGGATTAAGACTGTCACCGTACCTTTGAAAACGTTCAAAAACTGTTCTCAAATGTGATAGGTGTTCTTGCTTTGAAGAGGAGGCGATTAAGACGCCATTAAAATAAGATACACAAAAGTCGAGGCCGATTAACACCTGATTCATGAAGCGTTAGAACGTTTGAGCAACACTGCATAATCCGAAACTCAAATAGTCCAAAAGGCGTAATAACCGCAGTTTTTGGAATATCATCTGTGTTAAGGGGCACTTGGTGATACGCCCGCTCAAGATCAAGGGTTGTAAAAATAGTTTTTCCCTCTAAAATTTGCATACAGTCTTGAATGTGCGGGACTGGGTAACGATCAGGAATTGTAGCCGCATTTAACCGGCGATAATCGCCACTTAACATTTCGTTTCCGAACTAGATGGAGCGGACTGGCCCATGAACATTCTGAAGGATGGCAAATTCCCTGTTCCATCATGTATTGAAATTCCTCTTTGGCAGCTTTAAGCTTGTCCGAAGGTAAGCGTCTTGCTTTAGCGGCAATTGGAGGTCCGTTAGTTTCAATATAATGTAATACATTGTGCTTAGGTTCGGAAATACCCATAACTGGGCGCGTGATTGTAGAGAATTCTCTGAGAAGTTCATGCCATGGGGAGTTACCCGAAATCACTTTAATGCTCAAATCTTGACTGTTGCGAATTACTCCCGGATAAGTTAAGTTGGTTGTGGAATATACCAAACGGTGATTCTTAAGATTGACAAGCAAAGAAAATTTTTGTAAAAAGTCAGCTACAATAATAGGACTTGAAACAATAGCAATAATGAATGGCCATTGGAAGTTGCGGCGCAATCCTAAATCAGATATCAGGCGTTCACCAAAAGTTTGAATTGTAACTTGGTAAGATGCTTTTGTTCGTAAAAATGTGGTGGAACGACAGAAACATCAGCCTCGGTGTCTACAAGAAACCTTAAGCCCGAATTATTTTCGATGACGAAACGGCGTGCAAAATTCCGTCCGCTGTCGTTCATGACTTCGAGCAACGGTCCTTCTCGTTTCCCTGGTCGTTATAACGACACGGTGGGCGGCATTTGTTTGCCTTGTTTCCAAATTTGCGGTGGTAAAAACAAATACCCGGAGGAGGGCTTTCATAACGTTTCCTCAGTGGTTTCATAACGTGTATTTCGACCACGTGATGATGAGCGGTTGCGCTGAAAATGTTCAGCTTGGATGGCTACTAACTGAGCAACCTGTTTGGACAAATCATCAATTTGAGCCTGTAACGCCACAATACCTGGACCAGGAGCCTGCGCTGCGTGTATTTGCTCTGGAATGGCTAGCTCGTGAATTTTATCAGTGATTTCGAGAAGATTTTTAAGTGGCTCGCTACTGGCCGCTAAAAATCGTTTGCATGTTAGATGGGAGTCTATTCATCCATAATGTTTTAAGAATGCTGTCTGTTAGGTTACTGGCGGCTAAGTCTGACATTTTAGACAGCAATTGAGAAGGCCTCATATCACCCAACTCTAAATCGTGCAACAGCTGCTTGATTTTAACTGCCTTGGATTCTTCATAAACACAAATATTTTTTTTTAAAGTTTTGTATTTGTCCATCGCCGATGGATTCAAAATTATTTCCCGAGCTGATTGCAGTACCTCTGATTCTAACGCGGCGATGGCAGTATAAAATTGAGTTTCGTCGGCAGTAATGTGACTCAATTTAAACTGCGTATCCAATTGAATGAACCATAACAATGGGTCTCAGCGACAAAAAGGAGGTGGCTTAACAACCACTCTCGCCATTTGTGAAGCAGCATCGTTTTCAACCACTTTAGATCAATCAAATATGCTCAATAATAATATGTATAGAAAAATAATCAATATGTAGATAGTGACACAGTTTTTTGGTACTTGAAATCAGAAAAATTGGCGGTTCAAATGCAGCAGACGATACATATATCCGTTGAAATTATGACAGAAATATGTTGACTCACTCGAATGGGGCACAACGCTTGAAATCACAGGTGAAATGTCTTACTTGCATCTCATCACACTGTATAACTTACTGTTGCTCAGAATTTTGACATATAAACACCATATTCGTGCAACATTGAAGGTTGCTATTCATAATAAATACGGGTTACCAATTATGGTAGTATAATTTGAGACAGATCGTTAAATAATAATAACAATTGAATAGAATATATATCATTTTATTTTTGGTTGCTATGGGTTACCAGACTGGCCGAGTTGAGTTGTAGTAGGCAAGTTGCCGCATATCTATTTATCTATAATGTATATTAAACTTTTAATTGTTTAAAAATTGTACTTTTTAAAAGCACTTATATAAATATGTAAAATAAATAACACGTTTTTAACTAATTCTAGATCGTCGTATGTCTGATTTTTCCGCCGACACAGATGCATTTCCGAATCCAAGGCTAGTGTAGTTAGGTAGTGGCTATTCTTAATATATTTTTGAGTATTTTATGGCAGATTCAGCATTTTATTATTATTTGCATGATTTTCATATTACGAATATGTTATATATATTATATTACTGAAAGATTTTTGTGGGGGGCGCCAGTTATGTTTGCTACGCCACTGCTAAGGCGTGCCCTTTTCCCCTCTATATAGACATTGCTTAAAACGAATTATGTCTTAGAATCACAGGTTTTCACGGATTAGTAATTAATCTGAAGGAATAAAATTTTCCCAGTTATTAGTTTACAAATAGGTACTTTTTTTATTTGTACATCGATAATAAAAAAAATATTCATTTAAGTCGATAATTAAAAAATATTCATTAGATGTAATTTTGCATTTGATGTGATTAATTTTATTTTTTAGGATAAAAGTCTATTTTTAATCTGTTCAAATAAATTTTATTTTTTAGAATAAAAGTATTTTTTTTAATCTGTTCAAATTAATTTTATTTTTTAGAATAAAAGTCTTTTTTTTAATCTGTTCAAATAAGTTTTACTTTTTAGGATAAAAGTCTTTTCTTTAATCTGTTCAAATAAATTTTATTTTTTAGGATAAAAGTCTTTTTTTTAATCTGTTCAAATAAATTTTTTTTAAAGTCTTTTTTTTTTTAATCTGTTCAAATAAATTTTATTTTTTAGAATAAAAGTATTTTTTTTAATCTGTTCAAATAAATTTTATTTTTTAGGATAAAAGTCTTTTTTTTTAATCTGTTCAAATTAATTTTATTTTTTAGAATAAAAGTATTTTTTTTAATCTGTTCAAATAAATTTTATTTTTTAGGATAAAAGTCTTTTTTTTTAATCTGTTCAAATTAATTTTATTTTATAGAATAAAAGTATTTTTTTTAATCTGTTCAAATTAATTTTATTTTTTAGAATAAAAGTATTTTTTTTAATCTGTTCAAATAAATTTTATTTTTTAGGATAAAAGTCTTTTTTTTTAATCTGTTCAAATTAATTTTATTTTTTAGAATAAAAGTATTTTTTTTAATCTGTTCAAATAAATTTTATTTTTTAGGATAAAAGTCTTTTTTTTTAATCTGTTCAAATTAATTTTATTTTTTAGAATAAAAGTCTTTTTAGTGAGATTAAAAATTAACGATGGGTACATCAGTGTTTTATTTAATAATTCGTATATTAGATGTGCATATTAGTATTTCATTTAATAAACTGTATATTAGTGGATAAAAATTTGCATATTAATATTTAATTTAGTATATCAGTGTTTTATTTAACAATTTGTCGCCCAGACTGTATAGTAGCTAGGCGAGCCTATTACGGTAGTGAAAGGCCCGGATTTGAATCCCGGAGAAGGCATGGATGTTTGTAATTGCTGATGTTTGGTATTTTTGCGGCATGGGAGCACTCTAAGAATACGGCGAGCCGAAAGTCCTATCGTGTGGTTTGGTGGAAGTGGAGAGGAGCAGGAGACCCTCTGAACCCCTACCCCCTTCCTCGGGGGGCTGTACCTAAAATCTCCCCCCAGGGGGTTGACTCAGGAGACGTCCTGGGAAGTACTGGTTAGGATCTGTACCTAGGCAGTCTCAACCACTGGGGTATACAAACACTCTTCACAGGACTAGAACCCGAGTATTGTACTCAGGTAGGTTCAGGCTTGGCAGGGACCGTACTGGTACTGTCGTGTCCGTTCTCCCGGCTGTTGTGGAGCTGATATGTAGATATAAGCGGGGCTTTTCGATGGGGGTTTGGCCCTCATAGTCCCAGTGACGGGGACTGACAGAGTAAGGCAAGGCACCGATCATGAATTAACTGATGCTGAGGGAGTGGTGCCCCGAGGCAAAGGTGACATAGTGTATCTTCTTCGTATTTAGCATTTTTTACCTCGCCGAGGCTATGTATAAAGCCGGGCAGGGACTGTGGGGTCTGCGCCGCCACTGATAAGTCCCATCTAGAGCCCGTTTCATCTAAACTTTGTAAGGATATCTCCAGGTCGAAGGTTCGGTCTCTGGCGTACTTGTACCTAAAAACTGGGATGGAAATAGAAGTCCAAACTCCTCGAGGCTTTGGAAAAAATTCTTCCATGAAATTACATGGACAAGACACCAACAACCATTTAACAATTCTAATTAGTATGCTTTTAAAAGACAAAAATACACTCGTTCAATGATTTTGCAATTTACATAAGCTTACAAGATGCAAAAACTTCAATTCGTTATAGTTTTCGACATTGAATCATAATATACGCTAACAAAAATGCATTTTTATTGGTGGTGTTGACAGACGCGTCTACTGCGTAAAATAATCACTGGTTCAATCCAGTCCGCTGGCTGTGCAGTCTGGAGTAGAAAATAAAACGTCAAAACAAATTCGCGATTGATTAATGTGCGATACCCTAAACTTTTATGATAAAGATGAACTTTAATCCTTTACTTACGAGAATCTGTATCCACAGCGAAGGGCGTAGTCCATTGATATGACATACTAGAAGGCCATTTGAACTTTGGATTAGATTAGAAGTTATCTACTGTATCAAGTCTAACGTCCCTGCAAAAATACACAATAATATTTTTGGGCAATATTCTTTGACAAATGCAGTTTTAAACGCAGATAAAGTAACATTTCAGTTATATGCCGAAGCTAGGGACCAACCCAAAATAACGCATTTAACGAAAGACACGTATGTGCTTGTATAATGAAAACCAAAATTAAATTCGAACTGATGAGCGACTTGAAAAGGAGATTAAGAAAAAAGTGAATGCGCGGGTTTACTGATATTTGATTAAGTTTTAAAAAAACTTTATTTAATTGTAGTTAATAAGTTTTATGTAAATTTGCAACTTTTATCCGGAAAGATATTTTTCAAAATCTCTGAAACCAGAATCTTTGGCGTAAGAAGCTTAGTGACAAAGTTTGCTTCTGTATATTTTCTGCTTTCATGGTAGGAGAAGAATCGTTTCCTAAAACTTGTTTGCTGTCTATCTGTTCAACATCAATGTTATTCAGAATTTTATTGGATAATCCTTGAACATCACTAAGTCTGCTGTTGCAAATTTTCACCGATGTCCAGAACATCAGACTGCGCCACCTAACCGGTAATGAAACGGGCACAGCCCTCAGTCCCCCTGGTCGACGAAGTCGACCATATGACTATATAATAGGCTGGCCTTTCCAACCAACAAACAATGGAGCCAGCGAGCTGACCGTGTCCAATCCTTATTGTTCAAAAGTTAATAAAAATTTTCAAAGTTTAATTCCTTTAGTTTTAAAAATTAACCTAAACCTCGTGAAACCAAGCTCGAGTCCCGGGCAACAAAAAGGGGTTGTTAGTAAAACGAAAGCATAACAAACCAAAAATTACAAAGGTAATGGCTGCGAATTTAAAATCCAAAATCCATTCATTCACTCAACAAACCAAGTAAAATAATAAATTCACAATGTTAAATAATGTGTAAATAAATATAACAACACATAACCTTGCATACCACATAAAGACTAACAAACACAAACCACAGACACAAAAAAAAAACCCCAACTCCCAACAAATAAAGCATAACTAAATGAACAAGTCCGAGAAGGGAAGGGGCAATAGCCAAAAACCACCCATCAAGTTCGAACACTAAAGGTCCAAAAACCAATTGCCTCCAACATCTCAGCTACTACCAATTAGGGGAAAAAATTCCAACAGAAGGATCAATATCGATTTAACCACTGGGACCCTAGTTCCTAGTGGTTTTATGTTAAACAAATTTGTCAAATTTTCCTATCTTTTACAATTTATAAATAATTTAATATAATCTAAGATCCCTTCTAATTATTTCTCTCTTCCTCTTTATAATTAAAAGGATAATTTTTATGGATATCAACAAGAGCTGAGATTCACATTTAAAATATGCTCAATGTGCTATCAAAAATCTATCTACAAATGTTAAACTAGAATTTAACCTGCCTACATTTCATTGTAATTATGTCTTTAAAATGTGGAGTTTCAATAAAAAACAACACACACATACATTATACAATTATACAACAATAAAAACAAACATATAAAAGTACATAAACTGGGCCGCAAGCCTCATAATAAAATACTGAGTTAAAAATATAAACTGTCCATCTCTGACACTATCCTTCAATTCCTATACTTAATTTATTTTTATTAATTATATTCATCAACTCTTTTGCAAAACTATTCAGCCTTTCAATTTTAATTTTTGAATCTTTAATATTTGTAATTCTATATTTCACCCTCACACTCTCAGTAAGTGCACAAGACTCCACGAAGCATTTCCTAATTCATTACAAATTAAACAATTTTGATTGCCCTGGAGGTGGAACCTTTTCAGGTATTCAGGAAATCTTTCATGGTTTGTCAACATCTGATTTAACCTGCGGGAAGGCGCGTGGGGTGTATCATACCCCAACCCTACATAAAAGTGGAATATTCCTATCTTGTGAAACTGAAATTCTGTGCTGCTTTCAGTAGCTGAGTTTCTAGTTGTGGTTGACTTTCAGAACCTCTTTTTTTTGCCTGTGTTTCAGAAAAAGATTTATCGGTATTTTGTTGGAACTGGGGTATGACACACCCCACGCGCCTGTCCGTGTAAGTGTTTTTCTGACGGAATATTTAGTTCAGAAATTTATTTCTAGAGTGTAACAGTAAATATTTCTACTCGCAAGTGATTTTAAAGTACTTGACATTAATTCTTAAAAATTTCTAACCGCATTATGGTAAAAAGAATGAGTCCCTATGAACTGGAGATGCAACGCCTGTGAGATTTATTAGAAATATTTGAAAGCGATGAAGATTGCATTTCGGAAACTGAAGATGAAACTAAGAATATTTTCTACAATGTTTTGGTTTCGAAAAAGATAAAACATTAATTCCTGATGTTCCTAAAAAAGGAAAAACTGTTCTTATGATTTCAACATTATATAACGATCATACTATAGATGATACTATTGGAGAAAATAAAACGTCAGGAATTATATGTTTTAATAATATGACGAAAGGAGCAGTGGACATGGGGCATGAAATGTCAGCCAATTATTCAATTGCCAGAATAACAAGAAGGTGGCCAATGGTAATTTTCTTTCCTGCACTGAATGTTGCTGTAAAAAATGCGACGTACTGCATGCAAAACAAAAGCAGAAGTTTCGATGAAAAATCAAAACGAATGCATGAAATTCGAAACAACTAAGTATGAAAGATGTGTTAAATTTTTTGCCCTCGCGCCAAGGACAGAAGAACGTAAATGCAATGTTTAAAATGTGAAAGCATTCTGCGCCAAGAACACATGAATGTATTTCGTTCAAAGTGTGAAGAAATAAAAAAAAGCATGGTGTATTAGAGATGCAAGGAAACTTAGAGGCATGATGTTTATTATTTTCATTTATCTTAATTTTAACTCTAAGATTATTTCGAAAATTAATTTTTTGAAACCCAATAATTATTCACTTATTTATAATACACGTGAACAACAACAACAACAACAACAACAACAACAAAAAAAAAAAAAAAAAAAAAAAACTTTTAAAACTAAATAATACTATTTTTATTGTATTTTAAATATTGGGATATGTGATACCCCACGCGCCCACTCTAGTAACTTTTCTTGGTGCGACTTCCGCCGGGTTAAGTCAGTACTATTATAGATTCTCATATTACTTTGAATTCCAATTCTATTTAGCACCTGAGTTTTTCTATCAGAAGACATCCACTCTATTTTCCATTTATTTATATAATAATGTTTCATATACGTAATCATCTTCTGTTTTGCTGGTTTAATATGTTCAAAATCGTAACCATCCCCCAGGGCAGCTTCTTTGGCCAGAATGTCCGCCCTCTCGTTACCCCTGAATCCTGCATGAGCCTTAATCCAATGAAATTGGACATAGTGGATTTTATTGACTTTACAATATAAAATTTTTATTTCTTCTAGTAATTCATTCTTAGGCTCTGGGCGAGAGAGTGCTATGAGGGCAGATAAAGCATTCGAGTATAGATGGATGTAGTGTCTCTGTGTAAGTTTTTCCAGTATCCAGTTCAAAGCCTCTCTTATGGCAATAGTTTCTGCTTGGTACACTGAGTTTATTTTGTTCATTCTAAGTTTTCTATGGTCAATCTCTAATCCGTAAAGGTAGACCACAAATGCCGCACCAAACCTCCCTCATACCCAGAGCCATCAGTGTACATTTCGATTTCACTCAATTGACATAAATTTCTATCAAAATACAAGACATACATTTTGGATCATTATTCATAAAATTTGGTTTAACAATATAATCAGAATTTACTTTCACATCATCATATATAATATATTCAATCAATTTGTTTCTTAATAAAAATTTTTCCAAATAAAATTTATAATAAATAGAGAGAATGGGCACACCAGCCAAAACACACAGAACCTCCGTGGAAACAGTGCGAAAAGCTCTTTTCATTGCCAATATCCAGCTTCTCTGCAAAGAGTCCAATTTATACCTCAATCTTACCAACTCCCCTGCCCGAAGCCCCCATAGTCCAATGCCATATAGTATTTTAGGTAATATAACGTTATTGTAGATACCCCTAAGAGTACAGCTCTTAGTCCTCAAGGTATCCAGGGAAAAGGTGTTGGCATAATAAGTCAAAATTTTTCCCGTTCTTCTTTGTATATCTTTAAAATGGGTGATAAAATTTAGTTTCTTACCCAAATACACTCCAAAATATTTTATTTCATCCTTAAAATTGATGTTTTAGCCTTTAAATTTCAGTTTCGGAGGTCTAGTCTGGGCACCTCCTCTTGGGTAGAATATGGCATTTGTTTTTTTTTCAGTATTAAAGCAGATTTTTCTGTTTTACGCTCCAGACATTAAATAATTCACCAACCATTTTAAATTTGTCTTCCATTTTCTCCAGAGAGGTGTCGTAAACCATAACCACAATATCATCGGCGAAGCACAAGATCTCTACATTTGGCAAGTCAATCAAGATTTCATTAATCATGAAGCTCCAGAACAAGGGAGCGCTGCAAGAGCCCTGTGGGCATCCCTTATTAATTTTATATTCCAAATGTAATCTGTGATTTTCTCCTCTAAATAATATGTTTCTATTTCTAAGGTAGTCTCTAATGAGATTCAAATCTTGTCCAGTAATACCAGATTCCTTTAATTTGACTATTAATTGTAGGTGGTCAATGGAGTCAAAGGCGCCATGATATCAAACAATATCAGGGCAACGTGGTATTCGGATTTTCTCTCTCTAATCGATTTAATAACATTGTATAGAGCTAATTCCGTCGACTTATCCTTTCTAAATCCAAATTGTTTACAGCTGAGAAGGTTGTCCTTATTAAATTTATAAGTAATTCTATTCAACATAAGTTTATCTAAAACTTCCGTAACCTTCAATAAGCATATGGGTCGGAATCTCGTGTCATCCTTGGGGATAAGTATCTGTTCACCCGCTTTCCAACACTTCGGATAAACACCAAGAGAGAGACATCTATTCTATAATATTATAAAGAATGATGGATATTTTTCAAACAATTTCCTTACTATAGCAGCATTTATTCCATCTAACCCTGGTGCGGATCTCGTACGAAGGTTGGCAATAACCGTGTAAATTTCTTCATATGTAAACTCTTCAACCATACCTATTTCTTTTCTTTCAGTTTCTTCTACAGCAACACCTCCATCCTCTTCCCTGATTTTCAATGTACTTCTAATAATTTTGTCATAGTATTCCGAGACAGAGTATCCTTTATTTACACCTTTCCTCAGCATAATCTGTCTTTTCCTTTTGTTAGCTGCAGTCCTATAGTATCTATCGTAATATTCCCTATTTTTTTTTAAAAAAACTATCATTTCTGTAATTCCTCTTTACCTTTAATCAGTTTTTTATATGCAGCCAAATTCTTCTTATACTCTATTCTCCTTTGGATCCGCTGTTCTTCTGATATATCTTTAACCTGAAATCTTTTCCTTTTTGCCCTTAAAATTCTTCTTTGTGTATCCAAATTACTATTCCACCAGCCATCCTTTCTTTTTTTGTTGTCTCCTTTAATCATTAAATTTTCTCTCATATTTCTAATCAAATTTTTTTCAAATTCCTCCACAATATCATTCAATTCTTCTGAGCTTTTAGTCACTATAATTTTATTCTCGATTTTCATTATAATTTTCCTGCTTCTTCTAACCATTCTTGTAATCCTATTTGGATCCTTTGAATATATTATTTTATCATTTTTAACAATCTGTATGTATTATACAGATTGTTAAAAATAGTAATTTGGATACACTATAGTCAACTAAAATGTATCTGTGATCGCTCAAACTTTCCAATTCTAATACTTTATAATCGATATTGTTAATATTAAGTATAGATGAACATAAAAGTTCATTCATAAAAGTATGGATGAACATATAAGTCCGTCCATCCATAATCAACAGGAGAAACAAACGTTGGAGCCAAATCTTTTAACATTCAATAATTTCAAATCATTCTGTAAGATAAAATTTAAAGTTAAAACCCCTCTACCATCAAGTTCATTTGAACCCCAATTAAAATTTTTAGAATTAAAATCTCCTAATATAATAAAACCATTTGTATATACATTAAAAAAATTTTCCAACTGTAAAAGGAAGGGTTCAAGGTCTTCGACTGGCGAAAAATATACCAAAATCACAGAAATAATCATTTGTTCATAAGGTATTGTTATTGCTACTAAACAGTCTTGTTCTTGATCAATAATAAAGTCAATGTTTCTATCCATCACCACTATCGCTGCTCTTCCATTTCTTTTACCAACCACTCTCCATTCACCATTTATGTGTGCCAACTTACCGTCAATATAATAGGGCTCTTGCAGTGTGATAATTTGAACTGGCGCCTCCAATATGTTGTTAATAGCAGAGAGCTGGCATGAGGCAGCATTACAATGGTTTACATTAATATTCAATATCTTCATAACAATAAAATTATCTTTATATTAAAATCACTATATATAGTTAAAATTGTAATATACAATTAAGATATATTTATATAAAATCACAAATAAACAATAAAAATATATCCAAAATCAAATACATACAATGTCTAAAGTCAGATTCTTTCCAAATCTAAAAACACAAACACTCTCAATAAAATTCTATATACAATTAAAACAATTTCAATTAAAATACAAAACAAATAAAATATGAGCTTACTTTAAAACTTACCGGAGGTGAGGGCAACTCCACTTCTACTAAATAACTTACCAATGAAATGGTATATATATATAAGACGTTACAAGATTTACAAAATAAAGAGACACTTTATTCAAAAAACTTTATTCAAAAAAGGTGCTCAAAATACTATAAAATAAAACAAAAATACAGACAAAAAAAAAAAAAAGAAAAAAAAAAAAAAAAAAAAGAAAAAAAAAAAAAAGAAATCTGAAATGTTTCAGATTTTAATTACGTCCAAAGGGGCGTTTTTTTAACATTTTGTGTGTTACCTTTCTTTATTAAATATCATGTTCCTCGCACTTAAACCATAAGATCCAGTGCAACAGCAATATCGCAAAATAGTTTTAAAACGAGCATATCTTTAGAATTTCCGATACAGAGACTCACGCGCTGGAGATAAAAATGTTTTTTCTGCACAACGTTGCCATTGCTCGCTTTGAAATCCTTGAGTTTGTTAATCAAAAATTCGTCAAAGTTTTAAAAAATAGGAAATCGATCCTAAAACAAATTTCAAATTTCAAATTTGGTCTTCCACATGCTCATATTCGTTGGAGGATTACGTTATTCAAAATTAGATGACTCTATGTACCGTTGTTTTATCACAATACGAGAAATATACATACATTTATGCAGATTTTTCATTATTTAATTTCTTCAAATATAATGCAGGACTCTAACATTTTGTGGCAACAGTTTGAAAAGTGAACCGACATTTATGAGTCCGACGCAAAATGCCAAAACGAAACTAATAGTCCTTCGGGATTCAAATCCCTTTGGACTAATAATAGTCCCCGCCGACAATATTAAGAACCTTATAGCCAATTACACTATATATCTAGATGTTGTTTTATAAATTGAATTTCCTCTTGATAAACCGAGCATTCTCTAGAGTGAGCATGGTGACCAACATCAAAATTAGAATGATACTTCTTATTAAACTTTATACAATTAATACATTTGTAACTTTCATTATTACAGTCGTCTTGTCCGTGCTCGTCAGAACAAGTCGCACATATTCTCACATTTTCACAAACCTCTTTGTGTGCCCAAAAGCAAGACAATTGGTACATCGATTTGGTCTCAAAAATATTCTTATACTATATGATTTCCAATTTACTCGAATTCGTTGGTCTTCAATAAAGGTTCCCTGGCAGTCTCTCGCGACGTGATAAACTCTGTGTGAGGCATAGTGCTCCGAAGCTTTCATTCTAAAGAGGGATTTTGTACATTTTCCATCGCAAATGCAATCTTTTTTCAATACCTGTAGAATTTTCTCATCCGGCACCTCTTCAGAAACGTTGTAAATTACGATCTTCGGTTTAATAAATTTCCACCTTTTAGAGCGAACAAGTGAACAAATTTTATCATTGATTTTAATTTCATCCTCTAATCGTTTGCACTCGTTTCTATTATCCAATTTTACAACCATATCACCATTTTTCCTTCAAAATGACGGTACTTACGTATTATCGCAACCAGGTTGGCGCGATTTGTAAGTTTGAGTAAAAAAGTATGAATAGAAAGAAAATGTACATTTATTAATTACAGATAATTTTTAATACAGTTTTTTTATATTATTTTGTTTTAAAATATAAAATAGCAATTAAACCCTTCCGGTTTCGAATTTGAATAAGTTGCAGAATTATGTTTTCGGCGGAAATCTTTTGGCTATTGCTTTTAGCACTGATTGAAAACCGTCTTCGCCATTAACAGCTTGAGCTTGGCGCCATATAAATTCGATAAGGTATGAGTCAAGATGACGACGGGCTGTTCCTCTCTGATTTTTGTTGCGCCGTTTGGCTGAGCCCCACATGCGCTCTACATGTTGTGTGTGAACGCCCGTGTTTGGATCCACAAAGTTATATTTGTGATCAACAGTTCCATGCAGAAATCCAGCATTTTCGAACTCACTTGTATTGTATCCTTTCCAGCAATCCAAATAAATGATGCTCCCTTCCTTGATATTTTCGCAAATTTTTTTCTATGAGGGTAACGGCGCTTCTGTTAGGTACGGTAACCAAAAAAGTCTCTTTCTTTTCTCGGCAAATTCCGCCGAAAACCCATTGCTGTGGTAGTACACGCCCAGTGTTATTTTTTCTTTTTACAAATAAATTCTTTTTACAAAACTACGTATAACACGTAGGGTTGCCGTAAGTAGGGTCGCCAAATTTGGCGATTTATGCCAATTTTGGCCTGGTTGCGTTAATACGTAAGTACCAAATGAACTTATTATTTCTATCCCCAGCTTATCTGGATCAACACTAGTTTTAATCTCATCATAGACATCAATTCCGTCTTTCATAGGACGTAGGACAATCTCGTTATCTCTTGCATTTTCACTCCTTCCTTCACTTTTCTTACTCCTGTTTCTCTTTGACTTGAACTCAATCCACTGACCTTCTTCCTCCTTTTCACTATCCATCTTCTCCTTAATCTCAATGATTTCTTTTTCAATTCCCTCCAATTTGCCCACTATTCTATTTTCCCTATTCTCTACAATTTGTGAATCTTTCTTGGCAATCCAGTCTGCAATAAAGCTTAAACCGTTGCTCAAGTTTCCTACAAGGTATTTGGATACTCTTTTTTCGCTTAATATTTCAACTATCTTATTCATATTGCACATAACAGTGACAATGTCAAACTGTTTTTCATCATTTGTATAGTCTACAATTGTATCCGCGAATGAAAACTCGTTTTGACTCATTTTTTCAATTAAATGTCGGCACGGGGACTATATAACAAACATTAACACATATAAAATCTCGACTTAAAATTACATAAAATACCAAAAATATCTTAAAACTTTCATATATGCTTATAGCACATCAAGGATGTCATACAATATTAAAATCTCAAAATCTTCTATGAACACTAAAATAAAAAAAACTGCAAAAATTAAAAAATACACAATTTTCAAATTTAAAGTGTTAAAACAGTTCAAATTGATCTAAAATAATTTGAAAGTTAAAATCAGTGTTCTGGCATGGGAATTTGAGCGATTTGCCCAACGGGCAAGAAGACTTCTAATTGGATGCACCAAAAACTATTAAAGTTTTCCCTTCCATCGGGAAAAAAGTCTTAAAGAGGTGGTGCCCCGAATGATTTCCTGTACTTCTGACTCAAATCCTTCAAATGTAAACAAACATCCGCCTCGTTAGGCCTAGCACTTAACAAAATTAAACTTGAATATCATAAAAATAATGCATGGTAGGATTGTACAATTAAATATGCATAAAAATACAGGTGTATAAAGTTAAAACCTTCAATCGAAATAAGCTTGCACAGTATATTCAGTGAATAATCAATCAAAACTTACACATCCATGCTTAGTAGGCGTTTCCGCTAAGTCGGAATTTTTAAAACACTGATAATTTCCAAAATAAGCACAATCTTCCAGCAAACCATATATTTTCTAAAAGCGGAAGACTTGGGGAACTCGATTCTTGCACTTTTAATCCACCACAATCAATATGCACAAAATTATAAGCACTTTTCACCTTGAGCCAAACACACACCATGCAACCAGCATCGCGACATGCGCAGAACACAAACCGGTACAGTGGTTAGGGTCCCTGACTGCCGTGCCGAAGGGCTCTGATTCGAATCCCTGAGAAGGCATGGATGTTTGTAAATGTATAGTGTCGGTGCAGCATGGGAGAACTCTAAATATGCGGAGAGCCGAAAGTCCTCTCGTGTGGTTTGGTGGAAGGAAAGAGGAATGGAAGATCCTTGGGTCTGTCCGTCCGGGATGCTCTCTATCAAAATTGGAGGGGAGCCGAACTGAGCCAAATCGCAGTAACTGTCCCCTGTCAGGCTGCTATCACAAATTCGTTTGTTTGGGAAGAATAACTGTTTGGAAAAATTTTTCTGCTTTGTCACAGCAGCCAATCCCCACTCATCGCTCTGGGGTTAAACACAAGGGAAACTGGTTCTCCATTTCAAACAAGCTAATAGCATTTGAAGCTCATAGCTCATTGGTAGAAAACGAACAACTTGCCATTTTTTTCGAAAGGGAAGTAAAGTTGTCCGAAACAGTTGTTCGTGTGAAACAAATGCGTATGTGATATGGGTCTTAAGCTTCGTTCAGACGGGGGCGTAAAGGGCATAAGTGGTTAAAGCCGAGCTCCGTTGCCAAGGCAACCAGTCTGTGCTACGTCACAAAATCTGGTTTAGGGCATAGGGTTCAAAGTTTTCAACTTTATGCCGAGTTTGGAAAAAGCGTCGACCAATCAGACCAAAGTTAGTACGAAGCGGCGTTCTACAGAAGCTTTCGCTGTTACAAAACAAGCAGAGCGAACGCGGGAAATAAATTGAGCAGGAGAACAGCGCTGGAAAGTTGTAGACACATACCCGCATGCGCAAATTTAGCTTCTCTCATTGGCCACGGCTTACACCCCGTTTTCGCAAGTGTGAACGGAATTCCCGTATTTTATGCCCTTATGACTACGCCTCTATGCCCTTTACGCCGCCGTCTGAACGCAGCCTTAGGCACTCAAGCTGCTCCTAACGACAAGCGTACTCTAGCGTTCTTTCTCCGAGGAATTTCGTGGGCTTTGGATGACTACATCAGATAAGTGAGTATAAGCAACAAAACATCAGACTGTTCAAGAGAAATAGCATTCCATTTTTCAATGGCTTGAATAGTTTAAATAGTCTTTTAATTCTGTTTTTCGTTGGTATTTGTGTTCCTCGTCGTTAAACTATTTCTCAGTTTATTTTTTGTGTAGTGAAAAACGCTTGCTTCCTCGAAACAATTCTTAATACAAAATTACATGATACCTCTCCATGAGGGATAGAGGATGTAAATAACATCACGCACGGGCAGTTGCGAAGGGATCTTGCGTTTCTGCTGCAGAACAATAAAAAATCTCTGAAATTCTTAAAATTCTTTCCGAGTATTATCTGGGAAAAAAAAATGCAGAAATTTCGGGGTAGGGGGACAAGTCTCCATATAAAAGAAAGGTGAAATTGTTTTCAATACATCTCTAAGAATTACTGTAGAAATTTGTAGAAAGTATACACAAACACTCTTTTTAGTATTGAAGTAAAAAGGGTAGGAATAAAAGAATGACATTTACGAGTAATATGGATCAAGTGCAGACTTTTACGTTACTACTAAAGAAATCAGAAAAAAATATTGTTACGAAATGTCCAGCAACGGTAAGATAACAAGGCGGGTTTAGGGTTGCCACAAAATGGCAAGGAAACACAGGGTTGCCATATTTGGTGAGAAATCGCCCATTTCGAGACACTGGGAGACAAAATTGGCGGTATGCCGTAGCCCGAGGGAGAATCTTCTAGAACGAATTCTTACCAGTTTGGGCTAGAATGTTCTCGAAGGCAACCCCAAAGCTATATAAATTCTGTTTGCACAGTCTAGCGAGTTGATCGTTAGTCTAGTTCCTCGTCAGCGAATCGCGAAGTTCATCGAGAGCGTGCATCGTTGAGGCTATCGTGTGTATTGTCTCGTGCTTCGCGATCTGCAACGTGAAGAGTCTCGAGAGTACGTAGAGTTCCGAGAACGACTGAACCGAGTCGGGAGCTGCACTCTGGGGCTTTGCCGTGAAGCTGTCTTCACTGTTTTAGCCTGATAGCCTGAAAGCTGTGTTGCTGATTATTTCAGGGTGTTTGCCGTTGCTGTGAAAGTGTTTTTGGAGCTGTTCTGAGAAATGCTGGCTAAATAAATTGTGTTTCCCATACTTAATCAAGTGTTGTCTTTAATCACTCCAAATCCACGAACCGTTGCAGAAACGCAACAGTATGATTAACTTTAATAATAAAACTTATTACTACAAACATCACTGTAAAACACCATTTCCGAAAGGTGACGAAGAACTAACTAAAACATTGATCAATGAGCAACATTACTTGCGTTTCTTTTATTTATACTTTTTTATCAAAATTGCTGAACGAATTGCCACAAGATGTGAGAAGTAATTTATATTTTCTTGCTGTTGCCATAGTCATTTGGGAAATTTTTTTTATTTTAAAGTTTTTGAAAGAATGGAGTTTTTTAAACTCACCGGTGATTAAAGAAGAGCGACCCTACTGCATACCTTTATGGTGTAACTGGAAGTTTATCTGGCTAGCAGTCGGAAGTTCCAGAGTTCGAATCCCGGTGAGGGTACTGCTGATTGCTTTAGCTTTCCTGGTTTCAGAAAATTCTATTATGGCTTACGCCAGAGAAGGAGTTCAGATAAATGTATCTAAATATCTTAAATATAATGAACAAAAGTTTTGAAGCAAATGCCTTACTAGATTTAAGGTTTATTAATTTTTGAATTGGTACTGTTTTTCAGTTTTACAAACTTAAACAAGTTTTGAGAAACAAAATTACAAATTCTAATTGCACACTAATTCAATTTTAACCAATGGCTGACTTTGATGTAGTGATGTAATTTTTTTTTAATATTTGGCATAATATTGCTTAATTCTTAAATCACCTCATCATAAATATCCAAATTGTATCTTGTTTGTTTCCCGTAGTAAATTATTGACTAAAATTTGTTTTTACCAGTAAGAAGCGATAAACGTCAATAGTACTATTCGGTATGAAGCTATATTAATGTTTCATATCTAGAACTCTAAGTTGCGTATTCATAAAATAAAAGTATCATACTATAAATATAATATGATACACTATAATATCATACTATAAATTACTAAAATAATATTATAATAAAAGTATATTAAAATAAAAAACGAAATACTGAATGTGAGCAATATAATAAAACTCTTCCATTAGTGCTGATAATTAATTTATTTGTATTATTTTGCTCTTTTTGCTCCTTGTACATAGCAAAGGAAATACTGCAATCGTATTTCAACGAAAATATCAATTTTGACCGCTATCGAATGAAAATTAACGATGTTTTTGCGTGACATCTGTACGTAAGGACAGAATAATGGACTCTTCCTCCAAAACTGGTTGCAAAAAAGGATTTTTAAAACGCATTCAGAAGAAATTTCTTTGTGACATCTGTACGTACGTACGTATGCATGTGTATAACTCTCGTATAACTCAACAAAGAACGTTGCCTCAGAACTTTGAAATTTTGCATATAGAACTGCTATAATATGTAGCTGAGCACTTCGCTTTTTGGTTGTCATCGGCAGCAGCAAATGTATATAAGTATACATATATGCATACAAACTCTGTTACTCGGATGTGTGAGCTCAGTTTTTTATTATTATATGTTATTAAATTGCGCATTTTTTTCTTTAAAAGTGATTGAATTATATTGTTATAATGTTGCGGTTAAGGTTTTTATGCCGTTAGCTAATCTGCATGCAATAGTTGTAGAATTATCAACAATTTAGAAGTTCGGATTAAACCTAACGGAGCAGCTATTTCTCTAGGTTTGAAACTTAGTAGAATAGTGAATTAAGTCAGTTTCTGCACCTTCAGTGTCTTTTTGCCGAGTGGGACCAAAAGTAAACTTTCAATTCTCTGCACCGAAAAATCTGTCTTGTTGCCTGCTTGCCGAATATTTTTTTTTTTCTCCCCTCGTAGATACTAATTATTTTAAATCGATTTAACTGTATTTGGTGTATTATATTTTTCTATAATTTTCAATCTGAAATAAAGATATTTTGAGGTTTTATGTATTTTTGCCTTACTGGGAAGTGAGAACTGGATTAATTGAATGATACAATAAATACTTCCTTGTACGGAATATGAAATATGTTAATTTCATATTCCGTAAAAGGAAGTCATGTGTGTCATTAGATTTTTTTTCTTCGTTATTTTGCTTTTGCATTTCTTGTGTATGGGCGATAAAATTTGAAAGCCAAAAGCCATACTTTTTGCTTAAAGGGCTCCATTTAAACGAACCTCTTAAATTTGAAATTTTGGTCAAATAATTACTAATGAAGGATTAATGATACTTATGAAATGCCCTCCAATAAAGGCCATTGAATATTGCTGTATTACTTGGCAATAAACGTCACCAAATTTGGCAATTAATCACTACTCGTGGGTTTGGTTTATTTGATTTTGGCAAAGCACTCGAGGGCTATCTGTCTTAAGAGAGAGATGCCTTTGTAGAGGATTTTCTAAGGAAAACTGGGTCGTACACACGTTACACATGGAGAAAACCACGAAAATGTCCTTGCAGACAGCCCGCTCGCGGAATTCGAACCTCAGACCGAACTACTAGTGTTCAGGGAGTTTACCGCTCGGGCGCTGGTCGGCCAACTGGTCGTCAATAATATACGACCGTAGACGCCTTTAATGTGGTCGCGGTTAATGTTTTCATTCGGATATTGTTATCAAATTGTCGAAGTATCGTCCTTTTGTTTATGAAAACATGGAAAATACATGGTAATGTTCTGTTATCAGGACCGGAGTCGTCGCCAAATGTACTGCTAAATTCGCCAAGAGACTGATTTATAGAAAACCGACGATGCTTACATTTAAATTGTTACAATGCTTTCATTTAAAAAAAGTAGAATTCATTTCAAATTTGGCAAATGTAATGAATATAGATGAAACGGTCACTTTTGGTCAGAAGATGTAACGGTCACTTTTTAGTCCAAAGGCGCAATTTGCTCAGAAGGACTATTAATTTCGTTTTGGCATTATGCGTTGATTCACTTTTTAAACTGTTGCCACCAAATGTTAGATCCCTGTATTATATTTAAAGAAATTAAATAATGAAAAATCTGCATAAATGTGTGTATGTTTGTCGCATTGTGATAAAACAACGGTACATAGAGCCATCGGATTTTGAATGACGTAATCTTCCAATGAATATGGGCGTCTGGAAGTCCAAATTTGGGATTTGAAATTTGTTTTATTATCTATTTCTAATTTTGTAACATTTTAACGAACTTTTAACAAACTTAACGATTTCAAAGCGAGCAATGGCAATACTGTAGGGGGGGGACACTTTTTTTTATCTCCAGCTCGCGAGACTGCGTATCGGATATTCTAAAGATATGCTCATTTTAAAATTATTTTGCGATATTGCTGTTGAACTGAATTTTATGGTTTTAAGTGCGAAGAATATGATCTTTAATAAATATAGGTAACGCATCAAACGTTAAAGTAAACGCCAATTTGGGCGTAATGTAAAATCTGAAGGCTTTCAGATTCTTTTTTACTTCCTTGTACGAAGTAAAAAGGCAGTATTGTAATCGCGAAAAGTTTCAGGCAGCATATTTCAACGAAAATATCCATTTTGACCGCTATCGAATGCAATTTAACGATGTTTTTGAGTGATATCTGTACGTAAAGACAGAATAAAAGACTCTTTTCCTCCAAAAAAATTATAAAACTGCTTTAAAATGAATTCTGAAGAGACTTTTTTTTGTGGCGTATGTACGAACGTATGTACATATGTACGTACGTATCTCTCATAACTCAAAAACGAGTAGCCTCAAAACGTTGAAGTTTTATATATAGGACTGCTATAACATGTAGATGTGCACCTCGTATTTTGGTTGCAATCGGCCGCACCAAACGTATATAAATATATTTATATATATATCCACTCTGTTACCCGGCTCAGTCTAATAAGTTTAAATGAAATACAAGAAAAAATGCGTATAATTTAATATTCCGTACAAAGAAGTCATGTGGTGTACACATCAGATTTTTTGTTATTATTCTTATATTTACCATGGATTTGAAAATTTGGGACTTACCTAATCATGAAACATCTTCCATACAATTTCTTCAAGAACGGGGAATCATTCGTTTTTGAAGCAAGTGCACGAAAAACCATAAAATGAAATTCTACTTTAATTCGAATGAAGCACCGGAATGGAGATATGAAAATCCGGATTCAAACATTTCGGCGTCAACCACAAGCATAATTTTGTCGATCCCGATACTAGTTATCATACTCAAACTTTTGAAAAGTTATGGGACAGTGCGAAATAGACTTCAAAGCGGCATTGCACGTAACAAATTCGATTCTTATTTGAGTTAATGTGACGGCAGCAGCGTCCTAAAACTCAAATCTTTTCAGACATTTTAAATGGCATCAGAAGTTTCATGCCTCCACATTATTCTCACTAAATTCTCTAACCGATTTTTTTTCTCATTTCTTTGGTAAATTGCTTAATTTACATTAAAAATTTCTGATTGTACGAATATCTGTTGTTATTTTTTCCCTTAGATTTTTCTTCAACAAAATGTATTGAAAATATTTTGGCGATTATTTTCATTCTTAAAATTTTTCGCCAGATCGTCAGCTTTTGGCGATATCTGAATCCGTTCTCGATTACGGAACAGTACCAAATACATCGGTTATAGTGGTCAACAGTTCAGTTAGTATGGTCGAAGTACCATAGAATAGATTTTTTAAACTATTCTAAAGTCGCCAAATGAGTTCAAAATTCGTGATAAAATTTGCCAAGCAACAAAAAATGTCGCCAAGTAAGGGATTAAGTCACCGAACACGTTAGTTTTGATTCTAGTCAGTTACTTTAAGTTTATGGAAAAAAAACTTAATTTAATCTAGAGTTTCAATAACTCTAATAACAATTTTGGGAGCGATCAGACAGTCTTCAGGAATAAAAACCGATTCTGCAGAATGTTTAACCCTGAAACGGAAGTTCTTTGAAAATATCAATGCCTAACAAAGGTAGCTTTTTTTTTACCTAATTTTGAATTTTACACTGTTGAGCTGTTTTCTATTGAGACGTGCTATTGGTGTATTAAGACTAGCAGCACAGTAGTGGTCAAATAATTTCAGAAACGTCAGTTAATATATGAACTTTTGCATTACAGGCACTATGCTTGTGAAATGAACTATGAATGAACTATGAATAGTTCATAAATGAACTTTTGCGTTTTCCTAATAAAAATACTGCGAAAATACACTGAAAAAAAAAAAAAAAAAAAAAGGTGGGGGGACAGTTCTATATCTCCCGTTCTACTGAGCCGATTGACAGAATTCAACTTGCTTTTTCCATGTTTCGAAAGCGCGTCTTAGGATATGTATTAGATTTACATATAGCATTTTTTTAATATAGGTATTTCGACACAAAATCAGACTTTCTCTGAAATGACATGCCAATTTTTTTTCCATATATCCTTTCTAAGACTCAAATTATGTCAAAGTGCCAAGTTTTGTAAAAATGGCACGAATAGTTTTAAAAAATCAGCTCTCAAAATTTTAATTCAGAAGTCAAACAACAAAAATCAGCGTTATAAAGAACTAAATTATTTAAAAGCAATAGCCGTTGACAGGAGCTTTTCACCCAACATTATGAATCAAGCAGTTAAAAAATTCTTATCTCAACACACTAAAAGGCACACTCTTGTTTTAGGAGATTATAAAAATTCTGTTGTCATTCCCTTCTTTCCATCAATTATCTATAAAGCTGCACATATTTTGCAGAAATTTAACTTTTGGGTCGTTTATTCTCCCATCAATAAAATCCCGAGTTCCATACTCGAGGACCCCATTCCGGATATAAATTCCTGGGGTATTTATAGGATTCCTTGCCAGTGTGGTTTCATTTACATTTGCCAAACTAAGAGAGCCTTAAAATTTCGCGTCAAGCAACATGAGGCATATGTTAGAAAAAAGGAAACACAGAAGTTTTCTGTTGCCCAACATTGTTGGTCCGAAAATCGCACTTTCAATTTTTCTGCTGTCAAAATTATTCATAAAACATCTTCCTTTGGAGAACTGGATTTTTTACAGGCATTTCACATTCAAAAAAATCTTTCTGCTCTAGTTAACGATCCTAATTCCAATCCATCTTTGCCTTCGGCCTTTAAAAGAAATTATGTTTTAGTTCTGGTTTCGCCAACAGATGGCGCCACTAGCTTATTTTCTGTCCAGGCTTTCTTATCTTATCTGATCATTACATCCTATCTCGTTCACTTGCGCTTTTGCAGCTGACGATGGTGGTTCGGTAAAACCATCGAAACTACTCCTGCGAAAATTTGAAAATATAACGCAGATTTTTGTTGTTTGACTTCTGAATTAGTATTTGTTCGGCGTGTTATTGTGTCTTAACAAGTGCATTTTTTTTTGGTGCATTACAAGAGCTTTGAAGTTCTGCAAATGCAACTCTGTTATAAAAATAATTTTTTTCTATGTTGACATAGCATTAATATGTGCTGTATTATTGTAAATGGCTATAGCCTTGAGAACCATAGAGGTGATAGTAGGACTTTACACAGTTCCGCACCCCAGTTTCGACGGAGAGCGCCTAAGAGAGAGGGAAGCTCCGAGGGATTTATACACCTTTTCCCCTATCACCAAGCTCTCGAAAGGACTTTCGGCTGGCCACATATTTAGGGGTGGCATCTCAGCAAATTCACATGTTAGAACTGGTGTCAAATGACGACTGGCCGTTCGCTATACAGGTAAAGGTAAAGGTAAAAGTATGGGGGACACCAGCGGTGTATCATAGGTCAACTGGTAATGCCTTCCCATACTAACTCTTTGACAGAAAAAAAAAGGGGGGTAATTGCAAATTTTATAAGAATTTGCATAGACTGAAGCTTTGCAAAAGGTCTAAAGTTTGCCTATTATGGTACATCGTGCAATTCCACAGTACGCCCCGCATCCAGTATTTATTAAAAATAATGGTTTAGGGCATAAGTAGATTACAAAACAGCAGGAATACAATTTGAGATTCACAAGATAAATCGAACATCTGATTTGGTGCAACAAAAATAGGAAATAAACATAATTAATAAACAAATAAACATAATGAGATAATTATAATTAGTACTGGCAACACAATGTTAAATGAATTGTTATAATAATGCTAAAGAGATAGGTGTCCATGGGTTATTTCAGATATATTGGTTTATTGCAGTTTATAAAGTTCACGAGAGGATCCATTTTGTCCATAATCACAGCATGTAAAAGTTCACTAAGTTTAAACTGTATGTGGACTTACACTTGACAGAGATCTAGGCTGTAGGAAGAGAGTCGTTGCATAATTTTCTGAAACTTTGGATATTGATGTTTATCTTTAATTAAAAATCTTTAGAATGCCAGTTAGGCAGCATACACTGCCCGTTCGGGGAGTAGAAAACAGGTCCTGTACGTCACACTCCCAGAACCGAGACGCCCAGAATATAGATTTCAGCCAGTACAATAAACGACACGGTGAGGGTTGAAAGAGGATAAAACATAAATTTGAACATACTGGATAAATTCAGGGCATAAGACAATTTTATCTAGTAATGGTGCTTTGAATGAAAAGTTGGTTGAAGGAAGAAACCTAGATTAGATCCTTTTACATTCTTCATTTCAGGAAATGTCCCTTAGAAAGTCCTCCACAAAGGCATCCCTCCCCTTAGGCAGATAGCCCTCGAGGCTTTGCCTAATACACACACACACATTTCAGGAAATCAAAGGTTTTATCATGTATAAGCTTATATACCGCTTTTAGCAGACGACACGAAAATCTGTAGTTAGTTTGTGAGGCAGTCCGTAATCGTGTTTCATGCAAAGTTCATGCAAAACTTCTCTTTATATTTAGATCTAAGCTGAAATTCAGTGTCATGTCAAGAGTAAAAGAAAGCAATGCATTTTAACATTTCATATTTAATGAATAATCTCAGTTTTTACATCCAACGCAGAGCAACTTTAACAATTATTTTTGGGATCAAATTCCAGACGTTCTGTATCAATCTTTAATGACTTCAGCTTCTCCAGTAAGCTCTTCTTTTTAGCATCACTGAGTGGAACATCCCTGGTTAGAATCGTAGCATATTCTAGAGGAAATAATTTGCAAAATTATGGTCTTAAATAATAATTAAAATTTCTTTCTGCTGAGAGAAAAAACTAATCTGTGAGGTACGCATTAATTTTATGACAAACAGGTAAGACACTAGAAATATAAGTAATTGAAAATAAGTGCATAATCAGTTTTAATATCTATAAGTTCGTAATTAAATTAAGAAGAATGAGCTGTTTCTCGATCCGATTTAATTAGCGATTATGCGAACTTCTGCGTTTTGGGAGATCCTTGTCCTTTCAGCTATCATGCAATGAATCTATCTTACTAACCCATGCAATTTCTCGCCCAGGGGGGAAGAAATATCACAGAGAGAAAGGATTTAAACTGCCGTTTTTGTTTTATTAACTCTGTAACAAACATGCCGGTACTTCGTGCTGAAAATAACACTGACTACTTGCGGTGGAAACTTAAGGGTAAGTTGACAGTAGCTTAAATGGCAAAGAGTTCTGCTAAACTGCTTACAACTAACAAGCTGACTCAGAAACCTAAACCGGTAGACTTTAAATAAAGGGCTAGAAGGTCTATCAGCAACTCAGAGTAACAGCAGCAAGGACAAAGTAGCAACGTGCGCAATGCTAGCGAAATCACGCACTAAATAACTTCCCTCTAGTAGCCGCGATTAACGTGCTGAATGCTTGTTATTTTACGCCTGTCTTGATGTGGTTGCCTCAGTGGGCGATTGAAATAGAGTGACTACTTGGCCGATGGGTCCAGGAGACTAACTAAGATGGTTGGTGGGTGAGTACGTGACACATAAAACAGTCTTATAACAGTCCTAGTTGCTATGCAGAATAACTTGGAGAACAATACTGATGAGACCATATCAGATCAGAGTTCATGATCGCGTGTGTCTTTGTGATTCGGGTTGAATTCATACGAAAGTGGGTTAATCTTCGGATTATGGTAACTTGACGATTTCTTGGCGAAAATTTGGCGACCAACTCTGTACAGCAACCTGCTAGTTTTTTTTTTAGACGCCATTTTGTTTTCACGAAGTAAAGGCATTTTTTTTTTACTCAACATTTTTCTCCAGCAATCTGCTAGCGGAATTACGCTTATGCTAGAACTTTTATGGAACAAAAGTGCTTAATCATGACGAAGATTAGGTGCGAAATTGGGAGAAAGTGCAGAATCGCTCACTGCTTGCCGCGTTTTTAAGAATTGCACATACACGGTATCATCCATGTGCACGTCGACCTATTTTCACTTAAAAAAACATCCCAGAATTGCACAAAAATGGCATTGCGCACAGGCTTGACTCCTAGCTTGTAACCTTTATCGCCTTACCAAAATGTCGCCAAACTACCTGTTACGATATTCCAAAGATTAGCCCGAAAGTGCAGTAAACAAAATATATTATAGAGCAATAAATAATAAATGAAGATGTAAGATTATATATAATTAATTGTAGAAGGCAGTCTATGAATCTATGCGCAAATCATAGACACTAATTTTCAATAACAGGAGCTACATAGCACAACGAGCAGAATCCGGAGTGACGTGGGTGGTCGCCCACCCAAGTGCTGTCTCTGGAGAATGCTGCTGGAATCTGCAGGAATTAAAATATGAAAATAAAATACATTTGTATAAAATACTGTCATAACTGTACAAGAAAGTTTAAGTAGAAAAGGCCTGGCTTTCACTGACGATGAAGACTGCATTAGGGCGAAGATATTTATCTTCGTTGAGCACTTCGTAGTGAAAAGTTCGAAAAAATTTATTTGGTTACAATATTGAGCACTCTCGAAAAATTTTTTATCAGCTTTTCTTAGAAAATTATCCAAGGTATCCAGTTTGAAGTCAGCACGTGGAAGTTTATTTCCAACCAAATAGTGTGCATTAGTGCTGACCTCAAAAATCTGTTTTGTACAACTTAAATCTTGTGTATAGCCGAAGCAGCAGTAGCAGCCCAAGCTGGTGAAGCATAGTCATCAAGGGTCCAAATACTTAAAGTGTAGATGAGTGTTTTCTTTGCAAAATCAAGCTTTAAATATTTCCCTGTGCTGGGAAGTAAGCATTTTCTGACTTAAATTGTTTTGCAACTCACGTGATAATTGTAATATTACCACGTGAGTCTGACATTAACGATCATTCCTAGGTTATTAGCCTTTAGAAGAATGTGCACCGTCGGCTTAAAAAGGAAGACATTTTCTTTGGCTTTAAACTGCGCGTTTTTCGTCTAACAAGCTGAAGATGTGACTTTTTTGCGCTAATACATATTTTCTAATAGCTACACAACTCTTCAATAATCGGAATGAGCGTTTGCAGCATTTTAATGAGTCTAAATAACTTTCTCTTTTTGCCCGTTTCAATACTCTTCTTCACTTTAACTTTGTTCGCATCCTGGCGAGGAAATGCGAGGGGAAATTGAGGAGTACAGGAAAGATAACAAAAATTTGAATAATTGGTTATTCAAACTAAGGGAAATCTTATAGTTAAACCATGCTATATTTGAGAAACATTTAGAAATTATCTGACAGAATATAATAGTAAATATACATTTTATAGATATTACGAGCAGAGAAGCAAATTTATGTACCGTATATCTTATAAGCCTTTCCCTAAAGTTAACTATAGATTTATACTAGAGTTCAAATATTGTTATCTCGTAATATAACACATAATATATGAACTTAAGTTAAGTAATTTCTCCAAAAACACTAATTACATTTACTTACCAACTTTGTAGACTGAAGAAATATCACAGAGGTAAGTAATTACATAATCATCGTACTTTGCATCGACAATGTTGAAGATATTATCCAGTCCCACTATAATTTGTGTAAACGAATAAATATGTAAGTAAGTAACTATATAAGTAACATACAATAAATTCATAATAAGTAACATATAATAAATTAAAATGCTTTCATTAAGGATTAGAAGTATTTCACTGAATACAAAAGCAAGAAAAAATTCATTCCTAAATTGTTTCGTATGCGCTTGAAAATATGGTTAGACCACATCATCGGTTAATGTAAAATCTGCTGTAGGTATTATAATGTTTATAGTGGTATTATAGTGTTATCGAATTTGTATAAAAGTTTTAATCGGTATATCCGTTTTGACCATTGACTAGGAAACATAAGCCTGGGAAATATCCACCACAAAATTTTGCAATTCAGCTTCAGAGTTACATCGAAAATTACGTTTCGGTTTTCGTGAAACACTCCATTATCACATGTGATACTCATCACTGTCACTGATGGACTTGACGAACTGCTATATCCATATTTATGCGACTTCTCTATACTTGTTATTTTTATGTTTTAACCTAGGATTATTATTATTGATGTTCGTTTTACTTCTACGAAACTCTTTGTAACTTCTTAAGTGTGTGTGTTTGTATTTTTAACTGGCAATTTTTGTTTTGAATTTCTTTTGAATGTAACAGTTATTGCATAATAATAATATTATATTAGTTTTTACATCATTAATAAACTCTATAGTTTAATTATTTGGCCTGAATTTAAATTCAATATCGCCCTTGACAGAATGGAAGGAACAACATAATTTCGGCACTGTTGGAATCAACAGCAAAACCTAGATACTTGAGGATTACAAATGCATCTGTCACTGGGCCTAACAACCTGCAGATTTTGCTCACCTACGAGAGCATCTGGAGCTCAGAAAAGACTCGTAATCTTTTTCATTTATGCCCAAGATGACGTTTTCAAGTACGCCCCCATTGCTAAATGTAGTTGTGCTTCTTTCACTAACCACAGATGTTTACCGAACTGAGCTGTTAGACAACTAGTGCATATGCAATCTGTGCCTTGATATGAGACATGCATGTTATCTATAATATATCGAGTATTTTTCCTTTCCGAATGAAATACGCATATATATTCAGCCGTTAAAAGTTTCATAATTGAGCTCTATAATAAAAGGCGCTCTGAAATAGAAAACTACATGAAACTATGGACAATCTTTCTTAACAAGAGACGGCCTTACATTCAAACGACTACAAGCACCCGAAATAATCACGGGTACAGTTTTTCCAAATGCATTGTATCAGTTTATTGTAGAGAGCTTATCATAAAAGGCTAATGGATGTTTCTTTGTTAGGAAGTAGAAATGATGTGATTTGAAATCGTCACGCCTTTTTGTGCTTAACTGGACATCGAATGAAGAAGACGGATGGGACGGGTAATGGACGTGACGATCGTTTCGGTATTTAAACTATGAAGGTTAACGAAGACTTCAGTTTTGTAAAGGTTACATGTTGAACATTGCAATTATACTCAAATATATTGGAAACAAAACTTAAAGTTTGCCTGAAAGAATAGAAAGAAAGCAGTAAAATTCAATGATTAACCGAAAAACCAATACATGAATTTAATTAGCAAACTCGAACATTTATAATTCCTTGAAAACTTAAATTTACTTCCGATGAGCACTGATACCTCTAAAAGACTGTAAGGTCAAATACTGTGAAAAAATGTTAAAATGTTTCATGTAAAGAATGTGCATTACATATATCCTAAGTACAGTGGAACGTTGGTTCACGAACGCCTCAGCTAACGAACAAATCGCTTCACGAATAAATTTTCCAAATAAAGAATGTATTTAATGACGAAAAACTTCTCGAGCTGCGAAGAAGAAAGTCGGCAATAGATGCAATAGATAGTCGGCAATTAATGCGATAAAAGAATGTCTACCGAAAAAGAAGATGGAAATTGGAACAAATTAGTGGTTTTTTGATTCGTAAAATTTGTGCAAAATGGGGGAAAAATGCAAAATTTCGCAGAACATTATCGCATTGATAAAGCAACCCATCGTAAATATTTGACCGTCTTGCTTTTCGAACATTTTAAACCGTAGATGAAACAAATCACAGTGGATAAATTCTTAATGGGACAAAATTTGAGTGATTCTCTGGCAGAAGCGAAGTGAGTAGTGTTATGTGAAAGAGAAAATATTAAATATTAGTAATAAACCAGAAAGTCAGGACATATTTTTATGGAGTAGAATTTCCTTTTTCAGACTATAACTTGTTTGATTGCACTTTTGGCTTTATCACCGTTTCCTACTTGCGCCGTCAATTTTCCTTTATAGACATAATGGATACATAATGGATAAATTTAATTCATAGTTCCATACTTTTATGTTTAGTACTGGGTAAAATGTCGCATTCTACGGGTTCGTGGATTTGAAGTAAATGACGATAATACTTGATGAAGAATCAAAACACAATTCATTCGCCAGTATTACACAGGAGAGTTCTAAAGACACGTTTACAATCGTCGAAAAACTACGACAAACATACTGAGACAATGAGTAATACTGTGTTTAGTTACAACGGCTAAGACGCAGCTTCAAGGCAAAGCACTAAAGTACAGCTCCCGACTCGATTTGGTCGCTTTCAAGCTAATCTTTGGACTGAAAACACTTTTAATAAACAGTTTCTTTCTATATAGCTTTAACCCACCTTCGAGAACATCCCCGAGGAAAAACTCTAAGAATACGTTCTAGAATTTTCTTGCTCTGTCTATGGCATATTGCTAATTTTGACGCCAAACGGACGATTTCGCACCAAACCTGGAAACTTTGCCTTTCCCTGCCACTTTCTGGCAACCCTAACCCCTTTAGCAGAGAAGCTATCTTACAGCAGCTCGGCATTTCGCAAAAATATATATATTAAAATTTTCTGTATGTTAGTTTTAATGAACTCCGCCGGCTTTACATTAGGAACTTACATACAAAGTACGCTTTTCTAGCCAGTCATTTGGGATTCAGGAACGAAGGAATTCATTTTACATTAATTCATACGAGAAAAATCGTCTCGGTCTATGAAAATTCCTGATGGCTAACGGAAACTGGTTCTAAATTAAAAATACTAAAATTAGAATTTTTTAAAAATTTTTAAATAAAAATTTCATTTATTTCTTTAAAAATAAACGAAACATATGTTCATATTCTTTTTAAGTAGCATATTAACTATTGCTTGTAGTTCATAAACAGCTGAATAATAATTTGCATTTAATAAGGATGATTATATTAATTCAAAATACAGACGCTGTTCACACATTTTTTAGACGATGTATATAGTATTCACAAAACTAAATTACATAAAATTCTTGTGTTTCAAATGTCCTATTTGACATCCCTTATTCTGAACTATCTTTTGACACCGAAATTTCCAGGATAATAATGCCTTTTGATGTGGCAGAAGAGGTATTCTATCCCATTCCTTCCGAACACCTTTCCAGAGTCCTGTTAGGGTTTTGGGATAACGTTTGGATAATGCAGTTTTTAAAAGTGCGAAAGCACAAAAATCCATAGGTGACACATCGGGAGATTTAGTAGGGATATCAGTGAAGTGTATGGCCTTGATACCAGTTTTTTGTTCCATTTCTTTTAGGAAATTTACAGTGGATTTTGATGTGTGACTGCTAGCTTTGTCCTGATGGAGTCTCACAGATGGATGGCACTTTGGGTAAAGCGATGGTATTTCATTCAGAAAAATGGGCGATAAAATATGTTCTTGATAGTATTTGGAGTTAATCTTGACATTTTTTGCACTCTCTTTATTTTTAACTTGCCACTATAAGAAAAACCAGCAACAATCATGAATCCCTTAGAAAAACTTTCTTTCGATTCTTTGAACCATGTACTTAAATTTTTTTCTCCCCTTTTATGATAATAAATGGCTTTTTTTTTGTTACAATCATTTAAATATACCCATGCTTCATCTATTGTGACAATTGTTTTCCATTTTTCTTTGGATAAGTGTTTCTCACATAGAATTCGGCAGCGTGTCCAGCGTTGAGCGATATGCTTTGGAAGAAGACGATGCACATTGCGTTTTTTCGCTTAAGATTTAAATGAACGTTTATCATTTTGTTTACAGTGAACACCGAGCATTTTAAGGATTTTGCATTTGTTTTTTGACTAGGGGGATTTTCTTTTAACATTAAACAACGTACCTTCGCAATAGTCGAAGATGTCCGTGTTTTCCTTGGATATATGTTTGGAATTTTTGTCCCACTTGAGGCTCCAATTTGACGTTTTTTTCCTTTCTTGTTGATGATATTACCTATCGACGGTTTAGATATCACAAAACCATGACTCTTACATCGTTTTTGGATAACGGAGTATGCATATTTCTCTTCGGAAAGAGCGTCAATGTAACCTTCGAACCACTACTTTGTTAAATTCGCCATTTTGAATGAAAACAAAACTTTCAAGCCACAGACGATAATTTTGCCTTTTAAAAGCATAGTACAATTGCAATTACTTCTTTTGCGGCAAACGATGTTTTATTACCGCTTACCAAAATCGTCTAAAAAATGTGCGAAGATGAATACAGAAGATGAATATAATTATACAGGATGATCATAAGGTATTTTACCTTTTAGAATTAAACTGCTGAAAATATAGAAGTAAACGATATCTAATCATTATAATATAAAGTAAGTGCATATTTACTACTATAGAATGCGACCAAGCCCAAGTAGACTGAAGAGCTCATATTATAACAAATTTGCCAAACTTCATATCCCGCCAAAAGGTTAGAAGATTTTGAATAAAACCCTTTAATGCTTTGTAGGTATGCTTACGAATATATCTATTTAAGATGGTGGAAAAAATTTTACAGAATATAATTCAAAATGGTTTTCGAAATATTTATAAAAATTATTTAAAATTACAAATTAAAAAAAATCATAAAAAATCAGCGAATCTTAGTTGGAATGAACACTAAATTTCAAATATGAAAGGAAGAAGGAAATAAGTTTAGTAAAAAAAAAAGAGATGTTAATAAATATTATACCAAATTCAATTAACATGGAGGAGCTAAAATTTTGAGAGCTAATTTTTTAAAAACCTGCTCATGCGATTTTTACGAAACATGGCAGTTTGGCATTATTTGAGACGTAGAATCGAAATATAGAAAAATGTTGGTATGTTATTTCGGAAAAAAGGTCTGATTTTGTGACAAAATACCTAATCGAGAACAATGCTATATATAAATCTAACATATATCGTCGTGCTTTCGAGGCATGGAAAATGCAAGTTAAATTTCGACATTCGTTCAAGTAGAACGGGAGATATAGAACTGTCTCATTTTTTTGTGCAACTTGTACAAAATGAAGTTATTAATAACTGTGTACTCATAAAAGATAAGCAGTATATTACTTTAAGTCTGTCTTCGTTAATGTTTCAGCTAGATATATTCAAAATCATGTTTATTGTTTTAATGTTGATAAAAATGCAAAAGAAAAATACCAGAAGGCATCGTGATTCGCACTTTCCCAGGACTATCAGGAACGCTGGTCATTTCACCTTCGAGATTACGTCTTTCCTCCCATCTATGTACAATATGGAATAAGATATTTTAAAATGGACTTAAAATATTTTATATTATTTCAATAATTAAATGAATTGTACAATATGGGGAAATATTTGAATTTAGTTACATATAAATAATGGTTTATGTAACACTTTTAAATCGGAATCTGAAGCAAAGTTTTTTACTTTGGGAAAATAGACTCTACTCTTTTATTTGTTTAAGCGCTTTAGAAAAGTAATTAAGGTACAATAACACGCCGAACAAGTACTAATTTAGAAGTCAAACAACAAAAATCAGGGCTATATTTTCAAATTTTCACAGGACTAGTTTCGATGGTTTTACCGAACCATCATCCTCAGCGGTAAAAACGCAAACGGCCAAGATAAGATATAGTGATTAGATAAGAAAAGATAAGAAAGAACGGACGAAACTCAAGCTATTAGCGCCATCTCTTGACAAAACCAGAACTAAAACATAATTTCTTTACAGGCTGAAGGATAAGGTGGATTGGAATTAGGGTCGTTAACTAGAACAGAAAGATTTTTTTTTGAATGTGAAATGCCTCTACAAAATCCAATTCACCAATAGAAGATGTTTTATGAATAATTTTGGCTGCAGAAAATTTGAAAGTGTGATTTTCGGACCAACAATGCTGGGCAACAGAAGACTTCTGTGTTTCCTTTTTCTAGCATATGCCACATGTTCCTTAACGCCAAATTTTAAGGCTCTCTTAGTTTGACCAATTTAAATTAAATCACACTGGCAAGGAATCATGTAAATACCACAGGAATTCAAATCCAGAATGGGGTCCTTGAGTATGGAACTCGGAAATTTATTGGTTGGGAGAATAAACGACCCGAAAGTTAAATTTCTGCAAAATATGTGCAACCTTATATCTAATTGATGGAAAGAAGAGAATGACAACAGAATTTTTATAATCTCCTGAAACAAGAGTGTGCCTTTTGGTGTGTTGAGAGGAGGATTTTTTAACTGCTCGATTAATAACGTTGAGTGAAAAGCCCCTGTCAATAATTACTGTTTTTAAATAATTTAGTTCTTCATCAAGAGATAGTTTGGAGGAGCAAACTTGAAGAGCAGGGAAAACATAGGAATAAAACGAAACTAACTTTGTTTCATGGAGGTAGGAAGTAAGATGGAGTCGCCCTAAATAAGTTTCTCCGTACCCTGCTCTGAAGCACCGGCGATTCCTACGTGGTCACCAAAACATTGGGTCATTTACCATTGAGTTCTATGGGATTTGACCTGTTCGGGTGTAAATATTTTGTAATTACGTCGCAAATATACATATAAATGTATATATTTTCTTTTTCTACAACAGTTCAGAGTCCTAAGTATGTGAAAATAACATATTTTTAAACAACATTTCATTCTGAACGGAATTAAATGCTATACTTTTCGCAGGACAGTTTTCTCAAAATGGTTTAATTTGAATGAAATATTTTCACAAGTTTTCGTTAATTACATTAGAAAAAAAAATTAAGGTAATTCGATTTTATTCGGTTAAGGTACAAAAATTAAGATCAAAGTTTATTGTATTATTAATATTAAAATTATGCATTATTTCTTTTCTATTTATAGAGCTTCTTCCTAAAATACTTTCTTAAATATGACACGATTTTTTGGCTTCTTTTAAATCGAAAAATGTAAGTCAATTTATAATTAATGCTCTATTCGGTTGATTTTAAATTAGAGAATTATTAGGAATTAGCGAAATACTTTAAATAAGTATTTCGCTAATTCCTAATAATTAAATAGGTATTAAATAGTATTTGACTTTCTCTGAACATTTCTGAAAGGGAATGAAATAAGTTTTTTTTTTTTTTTTTTATTTTTTTTTAAGTATTATTTAAAACTTGTAACGGAGTTATTATAAAATGTAAAGGGAATAATTCTTTTAATTATACTTATCAGATTTTTTTTTATCCTTCATTTCAACAATACATATTCCGAAAGTCTTTATTACGTTCTTAAGTACGCATCTCATAGCATTTGCTTTACAATACCTTTTAACAGATTGCTTTCCAATACGAACAATTCTTGCTTAAATAGTTTTATAACGGATTTGTCAACAGGATTTCAATTTATGTTTACAATTCAATATTAAGGTTATTATATATTTAGATAACATTTATAATCATTATAAATTAGATACATTTAATCATTAGATTTCTTCACAGTACTTTCACAGTTGTTTATAAGTGAATAAATTCTTCATTTCAAATACATTTATAAGTAATTTAATGAATATTTAAGTATTTTGTCAAAGGCAGATACATGCTTTTTGAAAGCACATGCATAAATACCTATACATATTTCCTATTTATCATTTCCGGCATGTGCAAAAAATTTTTAATTTCTGTGCATTCACTATATTTTTCGTGTAAAGTAATTTACACTAATTTAGCATACACCCGAAAACACCCGAAAGTTTTACATACAAAATATATATGAATATAATTTGAATGAAAATTATAAGTATTATTTTTAATACCCACTCAAAGGTCAGTTTTTCTTCAAAATTCCTCCACGATGGCATCTCTCTCTTTAGGCAGATAGCCCTTGCATGCGTTACTCTATTTAATAAAAACTTAATTTGACCTATGTGCCTAATTACAAATATTTTAACATACATAGTTTTATATTGACATTTAGCCATCAAGTTTCAAACTTTTCAAATCTTCTAGAAAATAAATTTTGGCAGATCTCTTTTAGCAATTTTCTTAAAATCTATATTTTTGTAGTGCAACTGCTTAGAATTTTATAAAACAAATTCATAATCAAAATCGCTGTTGTTAGTTACCGAAAAATAACGAAGATGTGATTTTTGCGTAAATGTCAGTAAACTATACAAATTGCTATTATCCATTACACTATGAATGTTTCTTTCATGCGAGAGTGTCCCTTTTTCGATTTCTATGGAACTGTCGTGTGTCGAAATACTATCAGAATCTTGTCAAGCGAGCTTCTGAATGTAAACAAAGAACACCCCGTCTGGTGACCCAAGCTTCAAAGCAGTGCTTCACTTCTAGCGCGGAATGGCCCCTCCTCCCTTTCCTACCTCCATGCTTTGTTTAGCCGGATGATATGATTTAAAGTGTGGTGGAGGGCAAATCGATGAAGGTAAACCGTAGTACTGAAGTTGGATGTGTTACGTGGGACCAAAATGTCGAGAAACTTAAGAGGAAGAGAATTGCAAGTCTCAAGTTCAAAGGTGAACTGAATATCAGGATCAATGGAGTTCATTGTTGAAAGAGCTTAGTGTGCTCTTGTTAAGCAGTTATAATTTGAAATTAAATTAACGATCTTATGTCACGTAAAATGGTAACATTTTGGAAATTTGAAAAGGGAATCTGAGTGGAAGTAAAAGTTAAAGATATTACCATGGATAACAGACGACATATTTTTCTGGTTTTTTTTAACATCCACTAGGACTTCCGAAAGTTTCAATACTTTGCAAAGATTACCTTTAATAACTTAATAAACAAAAAAACTCTGTAATACATATAATTAGCTACATGCATTTAAAATTTCAAAATATTTTAGCAATTATTTTCTGAGTTATGAGAAATTGAGAATAAATAATAATAACTGCATTTAAAGATTCTACTACAAAGCGCTTTGAATATGTATAGAAACTCAGAAAAACCTTTTTAACACATGTAATAATCACGACATTGGAGGATTATACTTACTTACGAGCAAACAACATTTTTGCTAAAACTTTAAAATCAATTTTTAGAAATATTTTGTCAAAATATAGGAATCTGTAGCTTTAAATTATTTTTGAGACACAGAACGGGGAAAAAAAGGAGATCTTCTTACTTACGATTCATGTTTCCTTATGTAGGTTATTGTGACGTGAACATCGTTGCCTTCTACCGTCATCAGATAAGTATAACATCTCTCTGTTGTTACGTTTTCATACATGTTAGGATATCTGGCAAACTCGTACCATCTACCGGCAGTCTGTTGAAAAACGAAAATCATCAGATTTAAGCAAAAGGTTCTAGAAGTCTCTAGAACAATATTAAGCACTGATGAAAGGCAACGTAATTTAAAATGCATCTCACAAGTTTGACATTCTACTTATATGTGCAACCTAACATTTAAAAAATGCATCAATACCGAATTGAAGTGTTCAGCAGGCATATGACACTTCATGTGATAAATAGCCTACGTAAACAGTACTTGGTGGTCAAAATAATCTCCCTCAACATCCACGCAATTTGGACAAGGTTCTGCCAACGACATGAGTCTTTGGCGAAAGAAGACAAGGAGTTAATGATACGAAAAATCTATCAACTGCAAGCTGGATCTCTCGATCGTCAACGAATTTTTTCCTGTGGCTAAAAGACGCTCGAGATGGCAGGAGAACTGAAAAGCAGCGAAAGATTAGTCATCGAAATATGACAATTGAAGAAGAGTTTTATGCCGCAGATCTTTGAGAATCTGTACAGTCATTCGTCATCGAAATATGGCAATTGAAGCCATGATTAAAATATTATCATTACATTGGTCATCGAAATACGGCAATTGAAGAAGAGTTTTATACCGCAGATCTTTGAGAATCTCTACAGTCATTCGTCATCGAGATATGGCAATTGAAGTCATGATCAAAATATTATCATTACACTGGTCATCATTTCGGATTTTAAGGGATTATAAACTAAAACTGGACGGCACAAACGGCTCTTAGAGAGCCTTGGGCGGCAGTTCCCTAGTATCTGCTTTCTAGACTGTAGGCGCGACAGTGCTTGTGCATCTTAGCCTGGACAAATGGTCAGCTTGTCGCAGGATCCCGGGTGTTTAGTCCCCAAGCGAAGTTGGCACTCATTTTATAGAGCCATTCCAGGAATGAAAGTCAACCTTGCCCTGTCCGGGGATCGAACATCGGAACTGCGGCACTATATCTCCGCAACTCGTTGGAGAGCCATGGCCGAGAGTGCCTTGATATCTGCTTTCAAGACCGTGGGCACCGTGGTGCTTGTGCATGGGAAGGGATTATGTCTGACAACTATCTGTTAGAGATTTCCATTCAAAAGATAGCCTACATAGTTGTTTTCAGAAATATCTATATACTGTAATGTATTTTGCAGTAATTTACAAAACAGACAATCTTCTTAGTAGAACATAAATTTTATTTCTAGTTCTTGGTGATAGACAAATTTTATACAATTCTTAAGTGGCAAAATTTTAATACTACTCCTAGCTGGCAAAATCTTCAAATACTGATCTTTTTTTAACAATATCTCTCGTTGCTGAGTAACGGTTTGATACAAATATGGCATTGCCACTTCAACAATAATTATAATTATTTATTAAATAACAAGATATTACAACCACTCCCCCCTCCAGATAAACTTTAATTTATATTTTTATAAATTAAAGTTTACAGTTTTTAAAACAATAATATCAGCACAACACAGAATTAAAATACAAGCATTTAGAGAATTAAACAAGAAATAACATAATAACATACACTGAAGAAGAGAGGAAGGAACAAAATATTTTTTTTTATCTATATAGAGAAACAAATTATTTAATCAGGCCAGGGAATACGACTTAATTCGTCTACATTTTTATGGTTTTTACCACTTCGATGAACGATCGTGTAATTGTAGGGTTGTAGTACCAGTGCCCATCTCATAAGTCGTGGATTTAGACTCACATTATTTTTGAGCCAAACTAAGGGATTATGATCGGTTATGATGAGAAATTTAGTATGCCCGTCTAAATAACATTGAAGTTTCTTTACAGCAAATATTATGGCGGCGCATTCCTTTTCTGTGGTACAGTACTTTTTTTCAGTTTCTGTAAACTTCTTACTGACGTATAATACTGGATGTTCATTGTCTCGTTCATCCTTTTGAGCTAAAATGACACCCATACCAGAGTCTGAAACATCAATTTGCAAAATAAACTCCTTATTGAAATCAGGCGAGTGTGACGAAGGCTTTTGTGGCAGTTTTGCTTCTTCAACAACTCGCTCTTGTCTGTTTAGTTTCTTTAAAAACTTCTTTTTGACTTGCATCTCAACTTCAGAACTTGGCAATTCATCTGGAACTTTTAACTGAGAATCGTTTAATTTTATCAGTTCTTTCTTGTAAGATAGTTTTTGCTCTTTGCGAGATGAATCTTTGTTCTTATCTGCTACTTGCACTCTCATTGAATGTGGCATCCTTCATCATGTTTGTGCCTCTTTGCTAAGTTTTCTGACGTGTGCGTAGATTCTGAATGTATTTTTAATTTCTTAGCTTTAGAAGCATCTTCATGATTTTATCAGAATTCAGATATTTTATCAGATATAGGTATTTTATCAGAAGTTCTTTGATCTGCTGGTAACAAACTGTCAAACACATCTTTACTTTTTGGAGAAGAAGGAACTGGGGAACTTGTAGAGGAATAATCATACACATTATCCATAGAAGATGAATCACCAGGTAAATAAGGTGAGTCAACTTCCATATAAATAACTTCAGCTTTCTCATCAAGAGATGAACGCTTAGATTGTTTGTCAGATTTCCGTGAAGCATTGACAGAAGCCTGACTTTTAGGTGGGTGAGTATTGACCAAATTACCCTGAGTTTTAGCACTATTATTTGTTTGGTTCTGCATCAAAATTGTGTAGTTCTGCATTTGATCCCTATATTTTTCAGGAATAACAATTACTTCATTTTTATTTCCATTTTTATATAATTTATTTTTCATCAACAGCCCGTTCTCTTTTGCTGTGAAATCATTTTCGAAATTTTCACTTTTAGCTTCGATAAGCAATGAGGCTAGATCTCTGCTTTGATGCTGAGATTAAATTAATTCCTTTGAATTAGCATTAATTATTTTCTTAATTTCCTTGTCTTTCTCATCAGCTTGCGGTAAAATATCTTCGTCAGACTCAATAACAGACAGTTCTTTTTTCCCCATTTCGGTGTCTCTACTTCGATCTCATTCTCGAGATCGTTTTACTTCAGATCGTGTCAAAACCGCATTTATCCTTTCTAAATTTAAAAATTGTTTATTTTTGAACAACTGAGCAGTTTTGTTACCCAATACATATCTGCCTGGATCATTTGTAACAACAGCTGCCTTTGTTTTTATATGACCAAGTTCACAATTAATTTCAACTTCAGCTAACGGTAGACACACTAAATGGTCATTTAAGAGATATTGTACCCAGACATGTTCTCCAATCATTTTTGCTTTATCTACGTATTTTCGAGAAATAACATCTACTGTGGCTCCTGTGTCTCGAAGAATAGGCATTTCATACCCATTGACTAAACCGTTAATTGTATACGTCTTTAACAAATCATCATTCGAAAATACGCAATTTATCTTTTCATTTGGTTTTAAGCGAGGACACTGAGGCTTAAAATGTTCATATGATCCACACTCTAAACAACGTGGTCGATATCTTTTGTCATATAAATTTTCTTGGTTTTTGTTTTGGAACTGATTTCTTTGCTGATGATCTTTCTTGTATTTTGAATCACCCCATCTATCAGAATGCTTAAAATGAGGCGGATGCTCTATTTTTTTCACAAAATTATCATAACGTGGTTTAAATGATCCTTTGTTAAATTTCTCAGTCTGATTGGTAGAAAATTTCGGTTTTATTGTTTTTCTCACATCTTCAAAATCTTCAATTTTCTTAACCATTTCAGTAGGTGAAATAATGGTTGTCCATTGATCCATAAAATGTTCTTTGAATCAGGAGAGGTACGCTTTTTTATTTGATCAACCAGCATGAGGTCTTTTATATGTTTAAAAGTTTTAATGTTTAATCCGTTAAGCCATCCTTCTAAATAATTCTTTAATTCATAGTAGAAATCATACCAAGTACTTTCAGTAGATTTTTGGTGTTTATTAAATAGTTGTCGAAATTTTTCCGCACTTAATTTAAATCGCTGTAACAGTAAAGTTTTTACATATTCATACTTTTTCGCGTCCTCTTCTGGTTCTCTAGCAATAAGCTGACCAATGTCGGGAGGCAGCAATGAAATAAGTTGAGTCACTTGATTTTCAGCAGGTATATTCATTATTTTAGCTTGACGCTCAAATAACACCAGAAATAAACTTATTTCATCTTCTTTAGGGTTGAAAAGTGGCATGACATCGTGAATTCTGATTTTTAAAGGCTGCTCAGGTAACTGCGTTGTTTCTACCGGCTGTGCTGTGGCAGCCATTGCTTCCAGTTGAAGTTTCTGTAGCTCAAAGGCTCTAATTCGCTCTTCTCTTTCAAGCTCTTCTTTTCTTTCTTCTCTTTCGCGTTCTTCTCTTCTTTCTCTTTCTTTTCTTTCGCGTTCTTTTTCTCTTTCTTCTCTTTCGCTTTCTTCTTTTCGTTCCCTTTCTTCTCTTATTGCAGCCAGTAGTTCTCGAGTAAACTCCTCATCATAATCGGGACTTTCCGTAATCAGTTTATGCAACTGAGCAATCTTAAATTCAGGTTTCACGGTTAAACCTAACTCTTCTGCTAGTACTTTTAAATTATGTTTTTTTACTCCTAGCTAAGAATGACATGTTGACACAAGTTACTTTTAATAGGCTTCCTTTTGAAATTCAATCTAAAAGCTCGTACTTGTATTAAAAATATATAATTTCTGGCGAGATTTAATTTCTCGAATACGAAATTCACACTAACCAATTGGAGAGAATTATTTAAACAACTTTGCCAGGTTGGCACAAAATAATTTAATACTACGTCGGGTTGACGTTTTAACTCACTATTCACAAGCCTCGTTAGCTATAACTATATAAACACCTTTGCCAGTTAGGCAATACAATGGAATTTTACCAACGTCAGTTTGACGATTTTACTATCTATCTCCACGCCTGGTTGGCGATAACGAAAACAATTTTTGCCAGTTTGGCAATACAACTTTTAGAATATACAATCTGTAATACGTCGGGATGACGTTACTATCTACCACACGCCTGGATGGCGAGAACTTAGACTTTGCCAATTCTGCAGTATGCAGTATAATCAATTCACTCTACGTCAGTTTGACGTTATTATTTATTTTCACGCGCCTGCTTGGCAACAAATTCAAAAACTCAGCTAGCAGTTCTTTTTTATATATAAATATATATATAATATATATATATAATATATATATATATAAATGCTGGGATGGCTTACACATATCAATTATCAACATAAAATTTCAATACAAATAAAAGTAAAGCATAAATAATAATTTCAAAATACTTCTTTACCACGAATATCAATTATAAATTTAAGCTGAATAATTTTAGCGTTAGTTATTTTAAACAAAATCTTACACGATAAACTATAATTCTGAAACAAAGTATTAAAATTCAATAAAATCTTTTTTTTTTTTTAAGAAAACCAAAAGTTAAACTTATCTTCAGAGATCAGCAGTATCCTATTTTTGACAGTTTTTGCTCGGACGCAAGTTACAGAAGTACAGAAGATAATCTTTGAATGATCCGCTTCAAATCTGGCTTTAAAACGGCAGACTTCTTACATCCATTTATCCTTGAAATAAACAAACTTGGCAATTGGTATTAGCAAACTTATTGTAAAAATTTCAGTAAATTTCTGGGATTAGGAGACCAGCACCATCGAAATTGATAATTGCACTCTTAATTTCCAGTATCTCGGTGGAACCTCCAAATTTATTAAGACTGTAATGTATTTTGCAGTAATTTACAAAACAGACAATCTTCTTAGTAGAACATAAATTTTATTTCTAGTTCTCGGTGATAGACAAATTTTATACAATTCTTAATTGGCAAAATTTTAATACTACTCCTAGCTGGCAAAATCTTCAGAATACTGATCTTTTTTTAACAATATCTCTCGTTGCTGAGTAACGGTTTGATACAAATATGGCATTGCCACTTCAACAATAATTATAATTATTTATTAAATAACAAGATATTACAATACCATCATCCGAAATTCCAATTAAATAGATCTCCAATGATACTGAACTTATGAAAGCTGAATTTACTTTCTTTGCCAAGGAAGGCTGTTTTTCTCACTGAAAATTTTTTATTTGTGAAAACTGCAAAATAATTAAAGTTTCGGTTATTATTGCTGGTCTTTTCGTAGTCTGAATGCCTTAATCACTCAATACAAGCCTAAACTGAAACCATGGATTCCCAGATAAAGATTCAAGAGATGTTAAGTACTGCAGGTTTTGTCAAACAGCCTGTATAAGTATTGACGTTAAGTAACTGCATTATATCACCGAGTGATTTAGAAAATTGTTTGTGTAATAGCTGTTGTATTTGCAAAAAAATAATTACATTTTAATAGACATAAGATTGAAAAGAAAAACTATAAATTTAGTCAAAACTGAAGATTAAACTGGACAGTTTTACAAGGAAGCTCAGTAGAAGAAGGTTACGAGCATCAGATCGTCCATACGAGCATCAGATTTGTGTTAATGTGGTGCGGTAGGTGAGCTGTCCGCCGATAACATCGCGGCAAAAACATCGCAGACGAAAACGTCGCGGAGAAAACAATGCAAGGAGAAAACGTAGTGCTACAAAACATCGTGGGAGAAAACATCGCAAAGAGAAAACATCGCAGTTCTAAAACATCGTGGTACAAAACATCGTCGTCGAAAATAAAGCGGTTAAAAAACTTTGCAGTTTAAAAACATCGTCGTTGAAAATATCGTGGTAAAAAATAAAGTGTCTACAAATCATCGCATGACGATAACATCGCAGACATTCTTTTTTCAGGTTTTAATAATTGTAAATGGATATTCCCATAATGATTTGTGAGCGCAAGATGTAAAGAAGGATAATTTTTACTTTCACATTTTTTAAATAACTAATAAATTTTTGCTGAAAAAGTAAGAAGGAAACTTAAGCATAGAAAATTAAATGCAACTTATAGCTTATACTTTTCATGAAAAATTACCAGTAAAAGCATTACAAAAATTATTTATTAATGGCCTTTGTTAGTTAACTATGTCGGTTTAAAATTCCATTAAGTGCTATAAGTTGCATTAATTTTCTATGCTTAAGTTTCCTTCTTATTTTTCCAGCAAAAATTTATTAGTTAATAAAAAAACATGAAAGTAAAAATTATCCTTCTTTCCATCTTGCGCTCACAAATCATTATGGGAATATCCATTTACAGTTATTAAAGAATGTCTGCGAAAAGCATGTCTGAAAAAAGCATATCTGCGATGTTATCGTCATGCGACGATTTGTAGATACTTTATTTTTTACCACGATATTTTCGACGACGATGTTTTTAAACTGCGAAAGTTTGTGAACCGCTTTATTTTCGACGACGATGTTTTGTACCACGATGTTTTAGGACTGCGATGTTTTCTCCCACGATGTTTTGTAGCACGACGTTTTCGCCTTGCGTTGTTTTCTCCGCGACGTTTTCATCCGCGATATTTTTGCCGCGATGTTTTCGGCTGTAACCGGTAGGTGATGCAGATCACTTCCGCCTCAACTGCCCACAAACCGATAAACTGCATTTAAAAATGCGAAGCAGGGAATACTGGCCGCAATGGGCGGAGAATACCCGCCGCAACAAGCAGCCGAAAACTAAAATAGAGGAGGTCATCAGGCTTTGCTCAGCAAGATACTAAGAAATTCTCCCCCTCTCTTGAGAATTGTATCTTCGCAGCATAATTTTAATAGCAATTCAAAATGCTACAACAACTGAATATCGACACTAGGAAAATAGCTCACCCCGTACGAATAATAAACAGGACTGTAAGAGCAAAACTATTGTAATGTAAGCATATTACTATCCAGTTTGTATGTACTTGATAAAAATAATATTGTAAAGCAGTTTAAATGATATTGAAAATCCAGTCAATGTGTAAATGAATTACAAGTTTAATTTGATTATCTCAGTAAAGGTATTGTAAATATGAATTCATATAATGTTTAAATGTACACACAGCTGTCATGATTTTATGTGTCTATCATATGCAACTTGTACAAGACAATGATTGTAATCAACATATCTATGCTTATACACAGGCCTTGTATGCCCATGTAATATTTATATGTATATTTTTACACGGAGGAAAATTTCCCTTCTGCCAGGATGACTATTAACACTGTAAGACTTTTACAACAAAGTCAGGTCAGTGGTTATCTCAAGCGGCGCTCAGTAGAAGAAGGTAGAATAACTTTAGTGTAACATTTACTGTGTTGTTTTTGAAATGTGACGAGATTAAAAAAAAACTATTATTAACCTTTGTATTAACAAGAGAGTTATAAGGATACAAGGGTTAGAGGTGATTCTCTCTTGTATCTTTCTCATGATAAACTCTCGCTCTACAATTATAACCTACAATTCCACTGCCTTACAGTCTTTTAACATATCAAACCAATTAAAGTTATAATTTTTTGACTAAATCTAGCCAAATACAAGGTTGTTTCTTTGCTAATTTTTAAGTTTCACTTTGACTTGTATCTCTTCTTATTTAAATAAAAACCTGTCATCGTGATATGATACTTGTTTACAAAAACTATAGGCAACTGAGTATTAAAACGTCGAAATCACCATTGCAGTCTTTCATCACTGTAGGTTTCCTTTAAAAAAAATAAAACGCAGATAGAATTTTAACAGAAGCTTTCGACAGAACTTTCAACAGAAGAAAAGTTCGACTTTGCATTTCAGTGCGTTTTTGAAATTTTAAGTCCCAGATAAGATAATATTTCTCGTTACAGTTATCATTTTTATTCATTGGAATAAATATAAAGTTTAAAAATCTGATGTGTACAACACATGACTTCCTCGTATTAAAATATTAAATTATACGCATTTTTTCTTGTATTTCATTTAAACTTATTGGATTGAATTAAATCTACTTCGCCAACAGCGCATAAACCACAATAGAATAAATGCATTCTTTAAAATTCACTCTAGTATTTGTTTACCATAGCGACACTCTGGCGCTAGATTCACTTAACAATATTATATTTCGTTCATATTATTCTTAACAATATTATATTTCGTTCATATTATAACTCATAATGCAGAAAATGTATATCATTTAAAGAATAGAATTATCTAATCGTTGCCACATGTTCTATTCAAATACTATAATAAAGCTAGAACAATGTATAAAAGAAATTAAGCAAACAAAACAAAAAAGAAACAGTTTCTCACAGACGATTGAGTATTTCTCATTCAATTAATTCAGTTCTCACTTCGCGAGAAGGCAAAAATACATAAAAACTCCAAATATCTACATTAAAAATTACGAAGTAAATCTTAAACACCTATTTCCTCGAAAGAATTCCAGAAAGGCTTAAGCATGATTTTATTGGCAATGATAAATGAAGGTGTTACCTTTGTTGCGAAGCTAAGTTTATCTACATTAGCAACAAATCCATTAGTCTGCTGTTTCAAATGTAAACAATCAATTTCCGCCATAAAAAAAAGGCTTAGCGGCACTTAAACAACTTGTAAAATTGTTATTAATTCTAAAAATATTGCATACAGATTTACTAAAGGCATAAAACCCTTAACCGGAAGATAAAAACAACATAATTCAATAATTTTTTAAAGCAAAAAATGTACAATTTACAAACATGTAAGAGTAAAGAAACTGAGATTACTGAGCCGGGTAACAGAGTGGATGAATATATATAAATATATTTATATACGTTTGGTGCGGACGATTGCAACCAAAATACGAGGTGCACATCTACATGTTATAGCAGTCCTATATACACATTTTCAACGTTCTGAGGCTACTCCTTTTTGAGTTATGCGAGATACGTACGTACGTACATACGTTCGTAAAGACGCCACGAAAAAATCTTTTCAGAATTAATTTTAAAGCAGTTTTATAATTTTTTTGAAGGAAAAAATTCTTTTATTCTGTCCTTACGTACAGAAATCACGCAAAAACATCGTTAAATTGTATTCGATAGCTTTCAAGATGGATATTTTCGTTGAAATATGCTGCCTGAAACTTTTCGTGATTACAATACTTCGTTTTTACTTCGTAAAAGGAAGTAAAAATAGCTGCGCTCCGCTAATATTTTTATATAATATTCAGCATTAGAAATCGAGTCTTTTAAAATTCAACTTTTTTAAATTATATATCTGAATTATCAAAATAAATCTGTTTAAAAAAATGACATATTTTTTGTACCTTCAATAGCTCGAAGTCTTCTTTTATAGGAGGCTGAACTTTGCAAAAGTCACTTTCCTTAGCGTCTATAACAAGAAATAGCCCAACAAAGAAAACTACATACATTGCTACCGAAGCCATTATATGAATGCAGTTGATTGCTACATTAACAAAGTGATGTCGGAAATAAAATGGTTAAAAAAGTTGATCTAAGAATCGTTTAAATATAATCTTTTAGTCACAAACAGCTGCCTGAGTCTCATATTATTTCTCTTTTCGAAATGTTATCGATATGAAACTGAAACTAGCGTGCCATTAAATTGTACGATAATTTGTGGAAAAATACTGAAGCATTCAATTTCGCGCTTTGCGTTTTCAGCGGGCCTACACCATCTGCTTGATATTATCTAAAAATAATACAATATCAACACATTTATTTAAAGAATTCTCTCTCCAAAATCTTATCATATTTACCATGATTCTGTTTTGAATATTTAAAATTCTTACTGTACCAAATGGAGTTCTAAAAGGTGTTTAACCTCCAATTTTTCTCATACGGCATACACAACAGTATCATTTGCTGAAGCGACTAAAATTTCAAACACTTAGCAATCTTGCAAAAAGATTACTAAGTCTTTGCGAAGACACGAATATATCAGCAATTTTTTCAGTGACTCATAAAGATAGTTTTCGTGGTCCCATGACTAGAGTTAAAAAGAGAACAGAAACGTAATGATGAAGTAGGCAGAATAATTATAATGTATAATAGCAACAACAAAATTCTTATCTTGAAAAGATAAGAATCTATAAAATTCTTATATTAGAAAAGGCGAATGCGGACAAGTGAACTGATCAATGTTCACAGAGCGTTAAGTTTTGCCAAACTTTTATTTTTCTCATATTCGCTATACTATTTGCATTTGGGATGCAAAATGATGAAAATGTCCGGAAGATAAGTATTTCTGGATACCTGCATCTGTAAAAACTGTTACTGCTTGAAGTCGTAAATGAGGTTCCAAATGTTTGGTTAATTGTTTGCTCTTCTGACATATTTATTCACAAAGTTTACACGAACTATTAACACAAAAAATACTAACTCAGTATTTGAAAAGACTGGAAAATGTAAAATGTTAATTTAATTACTTTTTGTTTTGAAGCTGTGGATGGCAACGGTTTGTAAAGCAATCATTTGTAAAAGAAATCCTGAAATTTTAAAACTTTTATTTTTTAAAACAGTTAACATGTTATAGTTATGTACTTAAAACTGTTAATTTTAAGATTCGAGTAATGCAGTCAGTAGTCAGTAGGATGTTATAAGCCTTATTATTATGATTTGCATTCTACCGACTGTTTTGATGTTATTTTCAAGATATTATGAGAGGAAAGTGCTTTAAGGCATGAGTTAACTATTTTAATTATTATTAATATTAACGTAATCGATCGTAACTTACAGCGTTAGTCGCGACATCAGCATCTGGTTAATATGATTCAGAAAGGAGAAGAGAAAAATTACTGCAAAAAAAAGAAGGGTGAAGAGAATATTTTTTTTTTCCCAATGGCTAGGCAAAAAAGTTACAAAGAATTAAAATCTTTTAAACAGAGGTTACAATCAATAGACCTAAGCACAAAAAGACCAAAGTCATTGCCTAAGGAGCTTTGCTGCCTTCCAGGATCTCGGCTCTTGTAAAGCCACGAAGAGCCGCATATCGACAATGAAGCATGTGGCCCTTGTCCATTTCTTCTCCAGAACTACAAAGTGGGAAAATAGAAACGCTTGAAATGTCTGTGCGATGCAATAGAAGTAGTAGTATAAAGAAGCGTAGAAGCAGTAGTAAAAATGTAGCCCACCAGCGGCCGAGCTGTAAAGTCGCTGAACACTGGTAGTTCGGTCCGAGGTTAGAATCCCGCAAACGGGCTGGCTACATGGGCGTTTTCGTGGGTTTCCCCGTGTGTAACGTGTATACAAGCCAGTTTCCCTTAGAAAGTCCTCCACGAAGGCATCCCTCCCCTTAGGCAGATAGCCCTCGAGGCTTTACCATAATCACACGCACGCACAGTAGTAAAAATGTAGTGGCCAGAATGAGCACTCGGAGGATAAATGTTTACGTTTAAAAATAAAGTTTCCTTAAAGAAAAGAGCAATAAAAAGCAATCTGAGACAAATAATTCAACAGTAAAATCATTTTAGTTCTCTACGTGCGCTAAGTTAACATCAATAATAAAACTTCCAATGACTTATCATTGAGGATTGAAAAGAAGAGTAGAGTTGAACGTTGGACAGGGCACAAGTGCGTTGATTGGTTATTTGAATTTAAAGCATTATTCTATTCGTTAGAGAATCAGAGTTTTCAGCTCTATTAGAACATAATATACAGTGCTACTATAGCATACATTGTGTGAAAACTTATTCTAGGTACTTCTAATTTTTTTTTTTTTTTTTGATAAATCCTAATTCTAACAGTAGCATGCCCGAGTCCAAACTAAGAGTGATCCGGTACATTTGCTATACAAATAAATCAAACTTTTAGGAAAAACCTTTTTTAATGTCGGAACTTTATTTTAAAAATAAGCCATAAAAATTGATTCTATATTCTAAATGCATGGCTGTCTGTCCAGGGAAACAAAGTTTCTGGTGGAGGTTGAGATTGTCAAAAAAAGAAAAGCTCCCACCCACGTGTCAAAGGCAATGCTCCTGGAAGTGCAATGGATTTATGAGAGCGGTTACATTTTTAGTTTCTGAAACTGCTGGAAATGATTCACTATGCACATTTACACACAAGAGATACCCTTACACCTGCAGACCTTTTGGAACGGTGTGATCAAATACGTGAGAGGCAAATTCGATGGAAGTTTTTTCTCCTGTCGTATTCTGCTTGATAGATTGAATTAAGTTGGCAGGTAAATCTTGGTCAAAAAGTGAACTCTTCTCTCTTTGTTTCCATGCCTACACATTTCTGTTCAAATTCTCTTCCATACTTTCATACAGTTTTTAGCATTCTCTGTATTCTTACCAGTGACTCTTTAACGGTTTTACTTTAGTTCCTGGTGTGCTGTAAAAATAATAGTCGTCGTTTAAATCATCCCTTGAAACAGTATATTATATTCAAGGCTTCATCCAGAACTCGCTGATCTGTTTCTTCGTACGGATTTTGGTAGGGCTTCCGCAAGTCTAGTTTTCGAAATTGCGTCTTGAGGGCTATACGTCACGAAACGAAAGTATGAAAGGCGAAAGAGGAAGTATATGATTCTAGTATGAAATAATTCGAGGAATGTTTGTCTTTACGAATACAAAAATTCATCATACATCAATATCATATACAAGTTCATTAAAACGACAAGCAGGCATGTCACATTTCTTCCACGAATTTTTCAACAATCAGCACGTAATACATATTAAGAAATTTCATTTATCATTCAGTTTGCATTCTACATATGATATCTAATCATTTTGAAATTCTAACAGTACAATTTAAAGCAAAAAAAAGGGTACTTTTTTTGCATTTCAATTTTTTATTTAAATTCAGATATTTTATATTATGCGAAGTACTCTAGCTTTGAAATATAAACATTAATTTTCTTTTTCGGTTTTCAAACTTCGATTCGCATTCACGCGAACAACAGCTGCGGGAAATAGTTCGAGTCGCTTGATTCTTTTCACCCCGCATCATTTCCGTCTAGAGTCTTTCGGGCCAGTTTATCGGCGAACTTGTATGCAAAGGCCAAGCCCATGCTTCGTAAAAAACTGTACGTAGTTTGGTAAAAATATCTGCAGAAAATCTTGGTAAAATATCTGCACAGAACGCAATCCGTACGACCCTATATTCCTGCTGAAGTAATTTCAGAACAGCAGCAGAGAAATGTCGTTAATAACATTGTATGGATGGAAGAGTGTGCAAGACAGAAGTCTTCTGTTGTCATTTGTCCTTTACAATGCTTTTCTTTGCAAATAATAGCACGACCGGAAAGTAATGTCGTTTCTGCGCATGTCGACAACAACATGCTAAGGGCAGAAGTGAAAGCAAATCCATGTCAAACACTCTTAACCAATCTTGGTCGACCATCCAAGAGCATTTAAAGCAGAATGGAAAAATAAGCAAAGCAGGTGTTTGAGTCCCCCATAATCTGTCCGAAAAGAACAAAGCCAACCTATCGATCACATGCAACGTATTGCTTCAACGGCACCATACAGAACCGGTTTTTGATCGTTTGATTAATGGAGACAAAAAGATAAGTCCTATGTGATAATCCAAAACTCAAAAGGCAGTTTTAATAGGGGTTACAAAGGGTTTACATGCCGAAAAGGCGCTTCTGGGTGTTTGATGGAGTATTGGCGGAATCTTTCATTTTGAATGGCTGAAACCTGGACAAACTGTTAATGCAGACCTTTATTGTGAACAATTGAATGGAGTGAAGCAATCTTTACTCGAAAAATATCAATTGTCAACATAAAAGGCGTCATTCTGCAACAGGACAATGCAAGACCTCACTGTTCAAGACGAACACTGGAAAAAATGAATGAATTGGGGTGGGAGGTACTACTATACTCACCCACCATACTCGGCCGATATCCCAGCATTGGATTTCCATTTATTCGGATCCCTACAACATTTTCTTAGTGGTAAAAAATTTGAAAATTTGGATGATGTCCAAAATGTCCACTCGAGATATTTTACTCAAAAACCGATTGATTTTGATCGGTCCGGGATTGAAAATCTGCACATTAGATGGCAAAAGGTTGTTGATTACGAGGGTGATTATATTATTGATTAGAAATAAAAACTTGTTAAAAATATATTCGTTTGAATTTAATGTAAGAAAACGACATTACTTTCCGGTCCCCCTATTACTTTACGCCAGCAATTTTCATCACACGCGTATCTTTCACACATCATTTATGGTTTTCCAATGGGCTGATCAGTTTGCGAGTAAAACGGTAGGTGTTGCTAATGACCACCTGTATACATAATATACTTTCATGTGTGTGCATATTTATATAATGCATATGATCATATATTTTTGTGCTGCCATAGAAACGATGCCAATCCATATCAACAAAAACACGTATGTCCAAGGTAATGTGAGGGATTGAAACCATCAAAATATACATAAATATAATTACATACGTTGATTGAATTGATTATTTAATTAGTTTCATAGCAGAGTCCGCGATTATAATAATTAATATCAACAGTAACATATAATAAATAAGTACCATATATTTTGAGGAAACATAATTATAGTTTCTGTATTATATTTAACTTGTCCTCTTAAAGCTAAAAAAATCTTAATTGCTACATTCAGCTTGAAAGTAATTCATTTTAAATTTTTAGTATAAATGATTTTACGATATTTATGTAGCCTTGTAATGAAGTAAATTTTAACTAAATACCACCCCCAGGGCAAGTTATTAGCTCTTATAAAGTGATTGGAAGCGTTATTTATTGAAAGTATTTTATTTACTTGCAAATTTTGATAAGCTAATTGAAGAAAACTTTCCAGGGGTTTGGGACCTTGTCGTGGTCTGGGGGGCTCCTCCTCCTAAGGGTGGAGGTCTAATCCAAACTCCACATAGAGTGCTTGATTAATGGATGAAAGTGTACAGACAGAGACTGCTGTTCAATCAGAACTTATTGAGGAGGCTCGTTCACTTATTAGTGAACTAGAAACTTGTCTAGAAGATGCCTCTAGAGTTACAATACCTCTTCGTAAGAGGAGTTTTAAAGCATAAGAAGTGCTATTTGGTTATATTGTTTCACAAGCATTGAAAATAGAGAATTTGAAAGGAAAATTAGAAGTGATAAAGAAACCACAACCTTTTATTGAAAAGTCCTTTGCTGAAATTGTTCAAGAACAAAGAGTTGAAAAAAAATTGATTCAAAAGAAGGATAAATTTAAGAAAAAAGAAGAACATGTAGCATTGTTATACCCTAAGGTGAAAGGTGTTTCATCTGAAGAAGTGAAAATGAAGGTGGTTGAAGCAATAGATCCGGCTCAACTGAAAATTGGAATACAAAATGTGAGAAAAATTAGCAACGGAGGAATAGTTATAGAATGTGTAAATAAAGAAGAAGTTGAAATTTTAGAAGAAGAAATAAGATCAAATATATTGTTGAAAGAAGATGTTGAAACAAAGGCTCCAAAAAAGAAAAGTCCAAAGATAATACTATATAATATAGAAGCTGATTTAAAAAAGAAAGAGATTCAAGATTCGGTGATTAAACAAAATCACATTTTTGAAAATGGAGGATTTGAACTTTTGTTTTCAATTAAAGCAAAAAATAATAAGTTGCATTGGGTGGCTGAAGTTCAGCCTGCCAAATTCAAATCTATAATAAACCAAGGGAAAATTAACTTGAAATGGTTCCGAGTATCGATTAAAGAGTATTTGAATGTTGTTAAGTGCTTTAAGTGACAAGAATTTGGCCATTTTCATAAAAATTGTATAAATAGTCAGATTTGTGCTAGATGTGCTCGAAAAGGTCACAACCATTGGGATTGTAAGGAAGATCCAGAATGTATAAATTGTAAAGAAACCAATGAAAAATACAAACTTGGGTTAGATTCTAGACATTCTAGTCTAGATAAAAATTGTGAATGTCTAAAAAGACAATATGATTTATTGATTAGAAGAACTGATTATGGTTAATGGTTCTATTAAATTAAATATGCAAAGGATTTGTATTTTTGTTTGAAAATGTAATAAGTTATTAATAAGATTAATAGTTTGTAATTGAACTTGTAAGAAAAGAATATTTTTCGTCTCTGTTTCAATTATAAAATAATTTTTGTTATTAAAAAATGATCCAATTATTTTATGAAATACAAATTGCATAAATGATTTATTTTATGTATGAAATACAAGTTGTATAAATGATTGATTAAAGTTTTGTGATCCTAAATAGGATATTATGTTATGTAAAATTTTAATGTAAATATGTAAATTTAATGATTTGTATTTTTGATTTTGATTAATAAAAGGATATTTGTTGGCGAGGTCAATGGATCTTTCGGCCAGTAGCGGGTACAGTATGGTGGTTGTATTTTATCCTAAATAGAAGTTCCATTAAACCCTGCATATACCGAAAGGCTCGCAGGATAGATTACCAGTCTTACCAGTCTTAACAAAATACCAAACTGGAATTAATTTTATATTCTGAATCTACTTTTTATCTTATTTTTGTTTCTTTTTCCTATCATATTTATGTAATTAATTTTAAGATTGAATGCCTTTTACTCAGTTCATTTAATTAAAAAGCTAAAATTTGATTAGGACCTAAAAACCTAACTTTAGTAATAAAATATCTTACTTAAAAAAATTAAAGCAAATGTCAATGTTTTATATTACAGCACATCACCTTCCACCAATTCCATGGTTTAAATAGCAATGAGATTGATACAGTATCATTTTAGTTTGATCCTATCTAAACGCAATTAAATTTGTTATTCCAATAAACAGAAAGTTTATAATGCTAAATTTTGGATTATATTTTGCTAGGTATCATTCGCCATGGAGTTTCTAAATTTATGTCAACGTAATGAAATATTTACCTTTACTTCTTCCTATAAATTCCATTTTATTCGGCAATGAAATAATATGTAATTTATCTAATTAAAGAAAATTAAGTGTTTCTTATATTTTTAATATAAATACTTTGAAAAAACATATTTTAATTTAATTTTTACTATGTTATTTCTGTTGTATTGGAACGTAATTGCGTTGCTACGCTACAAACATAATTCTACTAAGAAATGTAAATTACCGCAGACGATTATCCGCAAAGAATATCCGCTCACGATGCGCGCGCTTAAAAATGTTTTTCAGTTATTCTGTAAGTTTTGACTAATAATGTTGCTTGTTCGATTCAAAAATGGTGAGATTTCTTTAAAACTTCATTACAGACGTATGCAAGAATAAATATCTGGTGGTAGTTGCTGCGATTGAAAAGTGAAACAGTGTTTATTTTAAAGAAAAGAAAATGCAGTACTTGTGAGTATAAATTTTAATGAATACTGGCCCTTTTTTTATGAAAATGTTGCATCTTTTTATTGAATTCAACTAATAGAACGATATTCGAAGTTTAAGCTTTTGGATTAAAGCCTCAAAATATTTAATGTTCTTTTAAAATTTGAGCTTCTGTATTAGAGGAGCAAATTTATTACGTTAATATGAGAATTGTTCTACTGTGAAATTTGAGCTTTTGTATTAGAGTGGCAGATTTATTACGTTAATATTAGAATATTTCTACTGTGAAATTTGAGCTTTTGTATTAGAGTGGCAGATTTATTACTTTAATATTAGAATATTTCTACTGTGAAATTTGAGCTTTTGTATTAGAGTGGCAAATTTATTACGATAATATTAGAATATTATTCTACTATGAAATTTGAGCTTTTGTATTAGAGTGGCAAATTTATTATGTTAATATTAGAATATTATTCTACTATGAAATTTGAGCTTTTGTATTAGAGTGGCAAATTTATTACGTTAATATTAGAATATTTTTATTATAAAATTTGAGCTTTTGTATTAGAGTGGCAAATTTATTACGTTAATATTAGAATTCTACTATGAAATTTGAGCTTTTGTATTAGAATCGCAAATTTATTACGTTAATATTAGAATATTTGAAACAGCTTTAATATAGCCCACCCAGTGTTTTAACCAAAAAATATCGCCAAGAATGGCGATAAATGATATGATGTGATAATCCACACCGGTTTACCAGCATGTGGTAACCCATACTATACGGCAAACGCAATGTAAACAACCGTAAATTTCTAATTTGGGAAAGTCAAGCAAAGGTGAGATTTTCCGGCACTGTTTTTAAAATTATATCCTTTTAACCTTAATAATTTTCATTAATAATTCCTTAATTTTTTTCTTTTAAAATCGTGCATAATATGTATATTAGCATAATTTATTTCTATTATCCACGATTTCTGGTGAATTCAAGAAGGCCGCCATTTTTGACAAACGGAGTTTCGTCGAAAATTTTTGACAAACGGAGTTTCGTCGAAAATCTCAATGGTAACACATGACTTCCTTGTATTGGAATATTAAATTATACGCATTTTTTCTTGCATTTCATTTAAACTTATTGGATTGAATTAAATCTACTTCACCGACAGCGCATAAACCACAATAGAATAAATGCATTCTTTAAAATTTACTCTAGTATTTGTTTACCATAGCGACACTCTGGCGCTAGATTCACTTAACAGTATTAATAATTATATAACAGTTAACTTATATAATAATTATATAACGGAATTTAAGTTGACTGTTATATAATACAATAATTATATATAACAGTTAATGTATACATTTCGTTCATATTATAACTCATAATTTACAAAATTTATATTACTTATAGAATAGAATTATCTAATCGTTGCCACAAGTTCTATTCAAATACTACAATAAAGCTAGAATGATGTATAAAACAAATTAAGCAAACAAAACAAAAATGAAACAGTTTTTCACAGACGATTGAGTATTTCTCATTTAATTAATTCAGTTCTCACTTCGCGAGAAGGCAAAAATACATAAAAACTCAAAATATATATATTAAAAATTACGAAGTAAATCTCAAACACTTATTTCCTCGAAAAAATTCCAGAAAGAAGTAAGCATGATTTAATTGGCAATAAAAAATGAATGCGTTATCTTTGTTGTTGCGAAGCTAAGTTTCTCTAGATTGGCAACAAATCCACTAGTCTCCTGTTTCAAATGTAAACATCAATGGCCGCCATTAAAAACAGGCTTAGCGGCAATTAAACAACTTTAAAATTGCTGATAATTCTAAAAATATTGCACACAGATTTACTAAAGGCATAAAATCCTTAACCGGAAGATAAAAACAACATAATTCAATCATTTTTGAAGCAAAAAATGTACAATTTACAAACATATAAGAGTAAAGAAACTGAGATCACTGAGCCGGATAACAGAGTAGATATATATATAAATATATTTATATACGTTTGGTGCGGCCGATTGCAACCAAAATACGAGGTTGCACATCTACATGTTATTGCAGTCCTATATACAAAATTTCAACGTTCTGAGGCTACTCGTTTTTGAGTTATGCGAGATACGTACGTATGTACATACGCACGTACGTACATACGTTCTTACAAACTCCACGAAAAATTCTCTGCAGAATTAATTTTAAAGCAGTTTTATAATTTTTTTGAAGGAAAAGAGTATTTTATTATGTCCTTACGTACAGATATCACGCAAAAACATCGTTAAATTGCATTCGATAGCGGTCAAAATGGATATTTTCGTTGAAATATGCTGCCTGAAACTTTTCGCGATTACAATACTTCCTTTTTACTTCGTACAAGGAAGTAAAAAGTCTACATTGAGCAAGTTGATTCGAATTTTTAAATAATGTCTAAAAGCCTTTTAAAATTAATTTTGAAATGGTGTCGAAGAGTTTTTCTATTTCTAAACATGTCATTTCTTGCCAAGGTTAGAAAGCAAAATTTAATACAAGTAGCCGGAAAATTAGGCGAGGAAGTGCGGCTGACTAGTAAGGTCCCAGAAATTAAAAAGATAATCACTGAACGTCAGTTTTATCATGATGAAGATGTTAAATTAATTTTAAACCGAATAAATTTAACAGTGAAAAGTTGAAACAATGTTTTTATCGACATAAAAAAACTCCTGAAAAATCTTGGAGAAATTATGCTCATGAAATTTTATAGTTATTTTTTGGAGTGGATTGCGGATTTAGAAATTAAGACATTTGAAAATCTGAAATATTTAATAGTTACCGAGCAAATTAAATACAGGGTTCCCATGGAAGTAAAGAATCATTTCTCGACCAGTGGATGAAATTAAAAACTCCATATGAGGTAGCAGAAAAATTAAAGGAGTGTGAGAGTGTTAAACAGAGCTTTAAGAGCGAAAATCCTAGAAAACAAATTTGAAACTTCAATAAAGTCATCTAAATGTGAACAAAATGCAAAGTGGTTATCATAATAGACATAATCCTAAAACAACCTCGAAAGATTTTAATCCTAAACCTATAATTAGAACAGAATATACTAATAAAATTCATAAAAGGGAATTTGAGAAACGGAGACAACCTTGTTGTTATGAATTCGGATCGTACTCTCATCTTGGACCTCAGGGTGATAAACTCAAGAAGAATTTAGAAACTGTAGCATCCAATGAAACTGTACCCTCAAATGAATTTTTCAAAAATAGTTTTAAGGATATTATGGCTCCATATGCCAGCCTAGGTAAAGTAAATGGCTATAAAATGCCCATACTTAGAAATACTGGTGCAATTTTGGATTTAATTTGCCAAACGTATGTACAGCTTTCCATGTATACGGGTGAGACCATGTGGATACAAACACCTCTGGAGGAACATCCAGTGTGCTTACCTTTGGCTGAGGTAGAGCTTGAATGTGATCTTGGTCATATAATAATAAAGGCTGCAATCTTAAGAGATTCATTAGATCAAGGAAGATATCTTCTAGGTAAGAAAACCACTGCATTATTTGAAGAAGCAAACCTAGATGAAGATGTTCAAATTCATATGATAAACTTCATACAAACTCGTGCTCAACAGCGACGACTAAAAGGAACGTAAAATCGGGTCTCAACAAATGAGTTAAATTCTGAAATTGAACTTAATGACAAAGACACATTGACTGAAAATGAAAGTTTGCCTTCTGTGAAATATGAACGTTCAGAATTAGATCTGATGAAGGCCTCTCCAGAAATATTTATAGAACAGAAGGAAAGCGTCAAATTGAAGCCGCTTTATGAAGAAGCTAAAATAAAATCTTCTAAAAGTAAGGTACATGTTGAAAGGCCAAATGCTCTTTTTCAAAAAAGAAGACCGTGATGGAACACAAAGACTATTGATTGTTGATCCTGAAAAATATCGGAAACATTTGATGACTATTTGTGACGAAGAAATAGTAGCCCATCTTGGTGCAACAAAGACCAAAGATGCATTATTCAAAAGTTTTTGGCCAAATTGTTACAAAGATGTCGAGAATTTTGTTAAAACTTGTGACAAATTTCAAAGAATTGTAAAGCCGCAAGATAAAAAAGAAAGCACTTTGGAAAATTGTCATGTAATCACAGAAATATTTTCAAAAATAAATGTTAACGCTTGTGGGGCTCTGCCCGTGACACCTTCAGGAATTAAGTATCTTATAACTGCAATCTGCATTTCTTCAAAATATTCGGATGCAGTTCCTGTCGCAAATCTTTGTTCAACCAAATTTGTTGATGTTTTCCTTCAAGTTTTTAGTCGAATGGGTTTTCGAAAGGGGGATTTCTAAACCGATCAAGCCACATCTTTTAAGAGTGCGCTGACATCGAATTTCCTAGAAAAGTTAGGAATTAAAAGTTGTACGAACTTCTGTTTACCACCCACAAAGCAATCCTGTAGAGAGGATGCATAGAACTTTAAAAAAGAATTCTTCGAGGCCTATGTCTAGAATCTAGTACGGACTGGGATAAAATCTTACCACAGGCTTTATTTGCTCATCGAACCACTATTATGACAGTACCGGTTTCTCGCCCGCAGAATTAGTTCATGGCAGAAACTTTCGAACTCCAATTATGCTATTGTACGAAAAATTATCTGGTAATGAAGAGGAAGAAAATACAGTAGTGGACTATATTTTTGAAGTAATGAATCGAATGAGGAAATGTCAAGAGCTAGCTGTCCAGCATATGGAAGAAGCAAAAGAAAGGCAAAAACTTTGGTATGATCGCACAGCCGTAGAACGTAAATTTCAAGAAGGAGACTTACTTCTAGTTGTAACTCCATCGAAGACAAACTATCAGTTAAATGGGTAGGAAAAATAGTTCAATAATTATCAGAGACAAATTATGTAGTCGAGTTTCCCGAGAAAAATAAAACTGAGGTGTACCACACTGATATGCTGAAACCGTATTTTCAACGGGAAAAAAATATAAACTTGCTATGTTTAGAAGACAGAATAGACTATGAAGATGAAATACCGAGTCTAAATTATAGCGCAGATATTGAAATGTCTGAAATATTACAAGGCATCTAGTTGAATTGACTATTATCTGAAGACCAACGAAAAGATTTAAACAGTTGATATACAAATAGTCCTGAATTATCTCTGATGAACCAGGATATATTGACCTTACCGAACGTGATATACACTCAAGGGCCAAAACATTATGACCAGCCCTACATTTTGCGATGAACGCGCCTGGATGACGTAGAAGGCACGTGATCAGGTGGAAGTGGTATTTAACTGTTGCTTTTGAGTCTGACGAATCATTCTTTCACTTACTTCTGTGTGTGATGGGAAACGCTGCGGATCCAAGGGACTTTGATAGAAGGCAGATTGTAATGTCTCGAAGGCTTGGAACAAGTATTTCCGAAACTGCACGACTCGTGGGTTGTTCGTGATCTACAGTTGTTAGTACGTATGAAAAGTGGATGAATGACGGTGAAACCAGCAGTAGACGACATGGTGTTGGACGTCCACACGCTATCAAAGAAAAAGGTCGTCGGAGACTATCTCGCATGGTGAAGCAAAACTGGAGCCAAACAGTGGCTCAGCTAACAGCCGAATACAATGCAGGGCCAAGTAGAAAAGTATGAGCACACAGTTCAGCGGACACTGTTGGATATGGGGCTACGCAGCAAATGTCCCACTCGTGTGCCTTTGCTGACCAAGCGTCATCGCAAACTGCTTCTGCGCTGGGCCCGGGAACATAGCGACTGGTCCATGGATCAGTGGGAGAGAGTTTCCTGGTCAGATGAATCATGGTTTGTCATTCATCACGCCGATGGCGTATCAGGATACGCGTCTTCCAGGAGAACAGTTGCTCTCTCAATGCACAGTAGGTCATACACGGGCCGGTGGTGGCGGTATTATTCTCTGGGGGACGTTCTCTTGGGCGTCTCTGGGACCCGTGGTTGTGGTAGAACAGACCATGAATGCTACAGGGTATCTGAACATCATTGCGGACCAGTTGCACCCTTACATGGCCTCAGTTTTTCCAGCTTGAAATGGAATGTTCCAACAGGACAACGCCCGGTGTCACAAGGCTACAATTGTGTTGGAGTGGTTCCAGGAACATGATGCTTATTTCCAGTTAATGTCGTGGCCGCCTAACTCACCGGATCTCAATCCGATAGAACACATTTGGGATGTCATGGGTATCTCGGATTTGCGTGACCGTTGCTACAACATCTGGTACAATCTGCCTCCGGCCATCTATCAGGAACTTGTGGCATCCATGCCAAGGCGGGTTGAAGTTGTGTTGCAGGCCAAAGGTGGCCCAACTCGTTATTGACAGGTGGTCATAATGTTTTGGCTCTTGAGTGTAGACTTAGAAGCAGAAAGACCAATATACGCAAAACCTTATCGGATGTCCGACAGACAAAAGGAAATTTTAAAAACGGAAGTAGAAACGATGATAAAACTCAAAGTTTACAGGTGCTCAAACTGATACTCAGGTGAATCGGATTTTACCTCTCCAATCATACTTGTTGAAGTTTCTGGAAAAGAGGCAAGACCATGCATTGATTACCGTCGCTTGAACAAGGCAACTAGGACACAATATTTTCCCTTGCCAAACATTGAACATTTAATGGAAAAAGTGCTATCTACCAGATATATAACTGTTCTAGATCTTACTCGAGGTTACTGGCAGATCCCACTAACTAAAAGAGCTCAGCGTTACGCTGCTTTTGTGACAAGTTTTGGAACATTTAAACCCTTAAGGTTACCTTTCGGGCTGAAACATTCACCATATGATTTTAACCGCTTGATGGCAGGATTATTAAGAATCTGTGAAGAATTTTGCTGTACCCCTCCTATATTGACGTTGTTGCAGTATTCTCGCAAACCTGGGAAGAACATTTGAAGCACTTAGAAATTATTTTGGAGAAGATGAAAATTGCGTCATTTGCTCAAACGACCGTCAAACATTTAGATCATGTAGTAGTCAAGGAACGGTCAAGGAAGACCAGCAGAAATAAAATTCCAAGCCCTAAAAGACTTCCTTAAACCTACTACGAAAACATAGGTCCGGTCATTTTTAGGGCTTTCGGGGTATTATCGAAGGTATATTTTGAATTTTCTGCGGTTATTGCACCACTGACAGATTTCTTAAAAGGAAAAATGTTGCAAATCAACCATAAATTGGACTGATGACTGCCAGAACGCTTTTGATGAAGTCAAGAAACGATTAATGCAAACTTCAGTCTTACACAGACCGAACTTTTCTCAACATTTTATCGTTCAGTGCGAAGCTTCGAATATTGGTATTGGCGTTGTATTATCACAGATAAATGCTAAAAGCGAAGAACATCCAATAATATTTCTTAGCAAAAAATTTTCACCTACTGAACAGGAGTACAACGCAATCACAAGGGAGTATAAAAGTTAAAATTCTACTTTGATGGATCTAAGCTCATCATTCAGGCTGATCATAATCCTCTAGTATAGTTGGATAAAAACACTGGGACTAGTCCTACACTATTACGACGGGCTTTGATCTTACAAACTTTTAACTATGAAGTTGCGCATAAAAATGGGAAGCACCATCAAAATGCTGACAATTTAAGTCGTTATATCCCAACATCTCACAACTAAAAATATACATTACAGGAAGTTTAAAACTTCATTGTTTACATTTAAAAAAATTAATTAAAAATTTGTTTATGTGATGTATGGGTGACGCTAACCAACAAGATGTATAGAGGGCGCTGGCTCTTAATGTGAAGGCGCCAAAAGTTTTAGTTTCCAAGAGAGAGACCGACAGAGAGGTCGTAGGGAAGGCTCGTGGGAGCCATTAATGAAACCGAAATTAACTTGTACTACTTTATATATTTCAGTTATTAGTATTGTAGTTTAGTATTAGTTTTGTGTTTGTGAAATAAATGTTAAAAATACAAAAAGAGTTATTTCTCTATGAGACGGTGGATGAAGAAAGGGATGATATCACAGTTTAAAAAAAATTAATGTATTTAAACTGAAATTTTTCTTGAAAGTTCCACCAATTTGAAAGAAAAATATTTTTTTTTGAAACGTTCCCCGTGAGGGAAGGAATTTAAGACTGTAACGTAATTGCGTTGCTACGCTACCAACATAATTTCACTAAGAAATGTAAATTACCGCAACGATTATTCGCAAAGAATATCCGCAGACGATGCGCCCGCTTAAAAATGTTTTTCAGTTATTCTGCAAGTTTTTGACTAATAAAGTTGGTTGTTCGTTCAAAAATAGCGAGATTTCTTTAAAACTTCATTACAATATCAACAAATCTAAATTCATAAAATTAGCAAAGCCTTGTGTTTAGCGTAGATTTTAGTCAAGATTCTATTGATTTTGAGGGCAAGCAGGCACAGATCCGTCTTCATCAGGAATCTGGTAAGATTTCTTTAATCCTGATGAAGAGGGATAAAAGAAATCCTGATGAAGAGGGATCAAAGAAATCCTGATGAAGAAGATATACCTGTGTTTATGTGTTACGAAGATATACGTGTTTCTTTTGCGTTTTCAAATCTAAATTAATTTTAATCTGAGTGCTTATCCCCGAGATTTTTAGGTATTAGTAAGCAATGTTCCTTAGGTTTTTGTAAGAGATTTAAAGTTCTGCAAATGCAACTCTGTCATAAAAATAATTTTTTTCTATGTTGATATTAATAAATTTAGTGTCTAGATATAATATAAATTACTTTAATATGTGCTGTATTATTGTAAGTGGTTATAGCCTTGAGCACCATAGAGATGATAGTACGACTTTACTCAGTTCCGCCCCCCAGAAGGGAAGGTCTTATACATTTTTTCCCCTATCCCAACCTCTCGAGAGGACTTTCGGCTCGCCGGATATTTAACGGTGACATCTCAACAAAACCACACGTTAGATCTGGTGCCAAATGCCAACTGGCCGTCCGCTATCCACTCGGATGGCCCTCTTGGACAGCATAGACTGCCCTTTCAGGGAGTAGGAAATGGGTGCTGTAGTTTACACTCCCACTCCCAGAACCGAGTATAAAGTTCATCCAGTACAATAAACGATGCCGTGGGGGATGAAAGATAAACATAAAACTGGACATACTGGATAAATTCAGGGCATCAGAACAGTTTATCTAGAAATAGGGCTGTCCACGAAAAGCAGTTTGAGGAGCAAACTTAGATTAGATTCTTTCACATTCTTCATTTCAGAAAATTAAAAGTTTTATCATGTATAGATTCAAAATAAATTCTAATATACTGCTTTTAACAGAAGAAACGGAAATCTGTAGTTATTTTGTGAGGCTGTGCGTAATCGCGTTTAATGAATGGTTAATGCAGAACTTCTCATTATATTTAGACCTAAGCTGAAATTCAGTGTCATGTCAGAAGTAAAAGAAAGCAATGCATTTTAACACTTCATATTTAATGAATAATCTCAGTTTTTACATCCAAACAAAGCAATGTTAACAATTTTCTTTGGAATCGAATTCCAAACGTTCTGTATCAATCTTTAGTGACTTCAGCTTCTCCAGTAAACCTTTCTTTTTAGCATCACTCAGGTGAGCATCCCTCGTTATAATCGAAACCATTTCTAGAGCAAATAATTTGCAAAATTATTTTCTTTAATAATAATAATAATAATTAAAATTTCTTTCTTCTGAACGAAATGTCAATCTGAGAGATATGCACTAATTTTATGACAAACAGTTAGACACTGAAAATTTATACAATTGAAAATAAGTTCATAATCACTTCTAATATCTATAAATTTGTAATTAAATTAAGAAGTATAAGCTGTTTTTCCATTCGGTTTAATTACAATTAAGCAAATTTGTGTGTTTTGGGAGATTTTATCCTTTTAGCTATCACGCAAGGAAATGATCTTACTAAACTAGGCGATTTCTCGCACAGGCGACAAGAAATAGCACACAGGGGAAGGGTTTAAATTGCCGTTTTTATTTTCTGAACTCTTTAACAAAAATGCCTGTACTTCGTGCGAAAAATAACACTGACTACTTGCGGTAAAAACTTGAGGTTAAATTAACAGTAGCTTAAATGACAAAGAGTTGTACTGGACTGCTTAAAACTAATAAGCTGACTCAACCTAAACCGGTAGAAGGTGTATCAGTAAATCGGAGAAACAGCAGCAAGGACAAAGTAGCGACTTGCGCTATACTAGAGAAATCACACTCTAACTTCCAGGTCCCTCTAGTAGCCCCGATTAACATACTAAATGCATCTTATTTTATGGCTGTCTTGATGTGGTTGCCTCAGTGGGCGATTGAAATAGAGTGACTACTTGGCCGATGGGTCCAGGAGAACAACTAGGATTGTTGGAGGGTGAGTACGTGATACATGAAACAGTCTTATAACAGTCCTAGTTGCTATGCAGAATAACTTGGATAACAATATTGATGACAACATATGAGATCAGAGTTCATGATCGCGTGTATCACGTGATTTGGGTTGAATTCATCCGAAAGTGCAGTAAACAAAATATATTACAGGAAAATAAATAACAAATGAAGATGTAAGATTATGTATAATTAAGTTTAGGAGGTAGTCCATGAATCTGCGCAAATCCTAGGTACTAAAGTTCAGTAACAAGAGCTACGTAGCACAACGAGCAGAATCCAGGGTGACGTGGGTGGTCGCCAACCCAAGTGCTCTCTCTGGAGAATGCTGTTGGAATTTGCAGGAATTAAACTATTAAAATAAAATAAATTTGTATAAAATAGTGACATAACTGCACAAGAAAATTTAAGTGCGAAAGTCCTGGCTTTCACTATCGATGAAGGCTGTATAAGGGCGAAGATACATAAATCTTCACGGAGCACTTCGTAACAGCAGCAAGGACAAAGTAGCAACGTGAGCTATGCTAGCGAAATCACACTCTAACTAACTTCCAGATCCCTCTAGTAGACGTGATTAACGTGCTAAATGCACGTTGTTTTCCGGCTGTCTTGGTGTTATTGCCTCAGTGGGCGCTTGAACTAGAGTGACTAGTTGGCCGATGGGTCCAGTAGGACAACTAGGATAGTTGAAGGGTGAGTAATTGATACATAAAACAGTGTTATAACAGTTCTAGTAGCTATTCAGAATAACTTGGATAACAGTACTGATGACAGCAAGATGTAAGATTATACATAATTAGTTGCAGAAGGCAGAGAATGAATTTATGCAGTAATCGTAGGTGCTAAAGTTCAGTAACAGGAGCTATATAGCACAACGAGCAGAATCCGGGGACATGTGGATGGTCAACCACTTAAGTGCTGTCTCTAAAAAATGCTGCTGGAATCTGCAGGAATTAAACTATGAAAATAAAATACATTTGTATAAAATAGTGACATAACTACAAGAACTTTTAAGTGTGAAAATCCTGGCTTTCACTGACGACGAATCCTTTATGAAGGCGAAGATATAAATCTTCGTGCCGCACGTCATATTGAAATGTTCAAAAAACGTTTATTTGGTCACAATATTGAGCACTCTCGAAGAATTTTATGTTAGCTTTCATGAGAAAGTTATCCAAAGTATGCAGTTTGAAATCAGCATGTGGTAGTTTATTTCGAACGAAATAGTGTGCATTAGTGCTGATCCTCACAAATCTGCTTTGCACAACTTGAATCTTGGGTATATCCGAAGGAGTATTTGTAGCCTAATCAGGCGAAACGTGAGTTATCAAGGGTATAATACTTGAAGTGTAGATGAGTTTTTCTTTGAAAGATACAGCTTTCACTATTTTCATATCATGGAAAGTAGACACTTCATGACTTTAATTGCTTTGCATTTCACGTGATAATTGTAATGTTACCATGTGAGTTTGACATTAATGATGATTCCTAGGTAATTACCTTTTCGAACAATGGGTTCCGGTTCGTTGAAAAGGAAAAATTTTTTCTTTGGCTTTAAATTCCGCCTTTTCCGTCTAACAAGCAGGAGCTGTGACGTTTGGGAGTTAATACATATTTTCCATTAGCTACACCACTCTTCAATACTCGGAATGATGGTTTGCAGCATTTTAATGGCTCTAACTAACTTTCTCTTTTCGCCCGTTTAAATACTCCTCTTCAATTTAACATAATTTGCATCCTGGCGAGGAATTTCGATAGTAAATTGAGGAGTAAAAAAAATAACAAAAATTAGAATAATTGGTTATTTAAACTGTAGGGATACCCTGCAGTTTGTCCATGTTATATTTGAGAAACATTTAATTTTGACAGAATATAGAAGTAAATACATTTAATAGATATTAAAAGCAGAGAAGCAAATTTATGTACCGTATGTCTTATAAGCTTTTGCTAAAATTAATTATAGATTTATATTAGAGTTTAAATATTGTTTTCTCGTAATATAACACATATATAATTAAGTTAAGTAATTTGTGCAAAAACACTAGTTAAATTTACTTACGAGCTTTGTAGCCTGGAGAAATATCACAGATGTAACTAATTACATAATCATCGTACTTTGCATCCACAATGTTGAAGGTATTATCCAGTCCCACTATAATTTGTGTAAACAAATAAATATGTAAGTAAATAACTTTATAAGTAACATATAATAAATTCACAGTAACATATAATAAATTCACAGTAAGTAACATATAATAAATTCAAATTGTTTCACTAGTGATTAAAAGTACTTCACTGAATGCAAACGCAGTAAAAAATTTCATTGCTAAAATGTTTTGTATGCACATAAAACTTTGGTTAGAGCACATCACCGCTTAATGTAAAATCTGCTGTAGGTGCTGTAATGTTTTAGTGGTATTATAGTTTTATCGTATTTGTATAAAAGCTTTCATCGGTATATACGTTTTGACCATTGACCAGTAAATATATCTAACAAATAGGCAAGACACGCGGCATTAGTTTAGCAATCAGGAAATATCCACCACAAAATTTTGCAATTCAGCTTCAGAGTTGCATCGAAAATTAGGTTTCGGTTTTGGAGAAACACTTCATTATCATATGTGATACTCATCACTGTCACTGAGGGACTTGTCGCACTGCTATATCCATATTTATAAGATTTAAGGTCCCTATATTTGTTGTTATGTTTATGTTTTAATCGAAGATTATGATTATTGATGTTCGTTTCACTTCTACGAATATCTTTGGAACTTCTTAAGTGTGTGTTATGAGACGTTCATGTTATCCATAATATATCGAGCATTTTTTCTTTCTGAATGAAATACGCACATATATTCAGCTGTTGAAAGTTTCATACTTGAGCTCTATAATAAAAGGCGCTATGAACTAGAAAACTACACGAAACTATGAACATTCTTTCTTAACAAGGGCGGCCTTTTATTCAAACGACTACAAGTGCCCGAAACAACCACGGATGCAGTTTTCCCAAATGCATGGTATTAGTTTATTGTAGACAGCTTGTCCTAAAAGGCTAATGGATGCTTCTTTGCTAGGAAGTAGATAGAATGTCATTTGAAGTCGACACTCTTTTTTTTGTGCTTAATTGGACTCCGATGGAAGGAGACGGATGGGACGGGTAACGGACGGACCCGGGCGTTTCGGTATTTTTATTATACAAGTTAACGAAGACTTTGGTTTTGTAAAGGTTACATGTTGAACATTCCAATTATACTCAGTTATACTGGAAAAAAATTAAAGTCTGCCTGAAAGAATAGAAAGAATGCAGTAAAATTAAATGCTTAACGGAAAAACCAGTACATGAAGCTAATTAACATACTCGAACATTTATAATTCCTTGAAAACTTAAAATTTACTTCCGGTAAGCACTGATACCTCTAAAAGACTGTAAGGTAAAAAATATTGTGAAAAGAGCTTAAAATTTTTCATGTAAAGTATGTGCATTATATATTATTATTATGCATTTTCACCGCTATCAAATGCAATTGAACGATGTTTTTGCGTGACATCTGTACGTAAGGACAGAATATAGGACTCTTTTCCCCCAAAAAATTATAAAAGTGATTTAAAATTAATTCTGAAGAGAATTTTTCGTGGCGTTCGTGCTTACGTACGCACATATCTCGCATAACTCAAAAACGAGTAGCCTCAGAACGTTGAAATTCTGTATATGGAACTGCTATAACATGCAAATCTGCACCTCGTATTTTGGTTGCAATCGGCCGCACCAAAAGTACATAAATATATTCAGATATATATCCACTCTGTTACTCTTAGCAGTTATATCAGTTTCTTTATTCTTATATGTTTGTAAGTTGTGTATTTTTTCGCGGCCGAGTGGTAAAGTCGCTGAACACTGGTAGTTCGGCCCGAGGTTCGAATCCCGCGAACGGGCTGGCTGCATGGGCGTTTTCGTAGTTTTCCCCATGTGTAACGTGTATACGAGCCAGTTTCCCCTTAGAAAGTTCTCCACTAAGGCATCCCTCCCCTTAGGCAGATAGCCCTCGTGTGCTTTGCCATAATTAAATACACCACACTAAAAATGATAGAATTATGTTTTTGTTATCTTCCGGTTAAGGAAACCGGTTCCGGTTTATGTCTTTACTAAATCTGCATGTACTATTTATAGAATTATCAATAATTCAAAGTTTTTAGGTGCGGGCAATTTTAATTATTTTGCCATGGTGGCCATGTTTGTTTTCATTTCAAACATGGCAGAATAGTGAATTCATTGCCAATCAAGAACTCAGCTTCGCAACAACAATAGTAACGCATTCTTTTATTATTACGACTTAAATCATGCTTAATCCATCGTGTAATTTATTCGGGGAAATAAGTGTTTACGATTTACCTCTTAATTTTTTATATAGATATTTTAAATTTTTATGTATTTAAGCCTTGTAGCGAAGTGATGACTGACTTAATTGAATGCGAAATACTGAAATCGTCTGTGAAAAACTATTTCTTTTTTTTTTTTTTTTTTTGTTTTTTTTTTGTTTGTTAGTTTAATTTTTTTTATATATGGCTTTGGGTTTATTATAGTATTTGAATGGAACATGTAGCAACGATTAGGCAATTCTCCAGATTGATATAATATTTGTGGATTGAGTTATAAAATGAAGGAAATATAAGGTTGTTAAGGGAACTTATCTCCAGGGTGTCACTGTGATAAAAACATATACTATTGGGTTTTAAACAGTCTATTCTATTGTGGTTTAGGCGCTATCGACGAAGTAGATTTAATTCAATCCAATAAGTTTAAATGAAATGCGAGAAAAAATGCGCATGACTTAATATTCCGTACAAGGAAATCATGTGGTGTAGATATCAGATATTTTTCATTGTGCACAAGCGGAAAAAGAGTCATCATTCATACTTGCAAACAATTTTGACAAAGTACGTAAACTACATTTGGCGTTATTATAGCGTATAACAAATATGCCAAACTTCATAACGCGCAAAAATATCAATTCACATATATTTTAGGAGATTTTGAATAAAACATTCTAATGTTTTTTAGGTATGCTTAGGAATATATCTATTTAAGATGATGAAAAAATTTTTATAGAATATAATTCAAAATGGTTTTCGAATGTAAAAAATTATTTAAAAATACAAACTAAAAAACTAAGTAATTAAAAAATGGGCGAATGGCATTTGGAACGAACACTAAAATTCGATATGTGAAAGTAAAAATAAAATAAGTTTAATACAAAAAAGAGATATTAATAAATATTATACCAAATTCAATTAAAATGGAGGAGCTAAAATTTTGAGAGCTAAGTTTTTAATTTTTAAAAACTACTTGTGCGATTTTTACAAAACTTGGCAGTTTGGCATAATTTGAGTCGTAGAATCGAAATATGGAAAACTATTGGTATGTTATTTTAGAAAAAGGTCCAATTTTGGGTCAAAATACGTAAGCTAGAACAATGCTATATATAAATCTAGTATATATCCTATGCCGTGCTTTCTAGACATGGAAAATGCAAGTTAAATTTCGACAATCGGTCCAGTAGAACAGTCCCATTTTTTTGTGCAACTTGTACGAAATAAAGTTATTAATAACTGTGTACTCATAAAAGATAAGCAGTACATCATTTTAAGTCTGTGTTCGCTAATGTTTCAGCTAGATAGAATCAAAACCATGTGTATTGTTTTAACTTTGATAAAAATGCAAAAGAAATATACCAGCAGGCATCGTGATTCGCACTTTCCCAGGACTATCAGGATCGCTGGTCAGATTACCTTCGAGAGTATGTCTTTCCTCCGATCTATGAAAAAAATGGAATAAAATATTTTAAAATGGATTTGAGACATTTTATATTATTTCAATAATTAAGTGAATTGTACAATATGAGGAAATATTTGAATTTAGTTACATGTAAATAATGATTTATGTAACACTTTTAAATCGGAATCTGAAACAAAGTGTTTTACTTAAATAGATTTCAACTCTTATATTTGTTTATGAGCATTAGAAAACTAATTAAGATACAATAACACGACAAAGAAGTATTAATTTAGAAGTCAAACAACGAAAATCAGATTTATGTTTTCAAATTTTCACAGGACTAGTTTCGATGGTTTTACCCAACGGACAGCCTCAGTTGCAAAAGCGCAAATGAACGAGATATAGTGATTAGATAAGATATAACAAGAATGACTGGACAGCTATTAATGTACTCGTTTCAACTGTTGATGAAACGAGAAGTAAAACATAATTTCCTTAAAGGCTGAGGGCGTAGATGGGTTGGAATCAGGGTCTTTTTCTAGAACAGAAATAAATTTTTGAATGTGAAATGCCTCTAGAAAATCTAATTCACCAATGAAAGATGTGTTTGAATAATGCTTTTGAAGCCGAGGATGTTTGTTCGATAAAACTATCGAAACTAGTCCTGTGAAAATTGGAAAACATAACGCTGATTTTGTGGTTTGACTTCTAAATTAATTAAATCAGAGAACTATTCCAATTCTGAAGGGAAGCATATGCTTAGGGGAGTAGTTTCATAAACCATTACTACACATATAGCTGCGCTTTGTGAAAACATTTTCGTATGCTGGCAATGAAACAGAGGCGAAAACAAAATGAAATAATTATCTTAACAAAAACACAGGGCAGTATTTGGGTGCATAGGGTTACGTTTTATGATAATCAGTTATTTTAAAGGAATTAAATTTTTTTATTTTTTTCTTCTTTTAAAAGGGGACTCATACACCTTAAAACCCATAAGATGTTCGAATAGGTGACTGTTGCAAGAATTGGGATAACTTACTTATTTTAAAAGCAATTACTACCAACTTTTTACAGCTGAATACATAATATAGCTGCTTTCTGAAATAGTAATCAGAAAGTTTGTGTTGCCACAGATATTTTTATAATTTAATCGGGTTTGTGACAACATTTTTCGTCATGTTTCCAACTTGCGCGCACAGTTTAAAACATTCTGTTTCATAATTTAATTCCATATTTAATATATAGCTTTTATAACATTTGGAAACTACCGTGAACCTAAAATTCTAAAAATTTCATCTTAAATTTTCATTTTATTTTGAGTTGAGTTTATAAAATGTATTTTATTAAAAAAATTTGTAATTTTTTCTTCCATAAAATTTTTCAATATTAAAATATTCATCAGATTGTTGGTTTAGTTAGAAAATAGTGCACATATAAAGAATTCCATCCAATTTCAAGTATGCACCATTAGCTATTTTTAAAATACCATGCGCGCAAGGTGGAAACATGGCGAAATATTTATCACAAAGCGGATTAAATTACAAAAATATTTGTGGCAACACAAAATTTCTGGTTACTAGTTTCGAAAGCAGCTATACTATGTAGTCAGCTGTAAAAAGTTGAAAGTAATTGCTTTTAAAATAAATAAAATATCCCAATTCTTGCAACAGTCACATATTCGAAGATCATGAGGGGTTTAAGGTTTATGAGTGCCCTTAAATATTTAAGGGGAAAAAATAGATGAATGCAGTGACTACAGAGTCTAGTTCTTCTCAGTAGCGTAAACTAACGAGCTCTCAAAAGACTGTACGACGAATTATCCCGAGGTCTTGACAACAATAGATAGGGTGAGAAGTGTGTAAAGGACCTTTGTTCAATCATTTAGTTGAACAGATTGCCCCACTTATTTAAAGCCAACATTTTTGGCTTCACTCAAATAGGCAGTGTTGAAATTAAAATAAAATGTAATTTAACAAGCCCGACGGCTCACAGGATAAATTAACGCGCAGGAAGGCTCTGATTGGTACAAACCGGCGGAAACAAGCTTAGTGGCTAGAAGCACTCAACGGCACAGAACAGAATCTCTAGTAAGTCACAACATGGTCTTCAAGCAGGAGCAAGAGCTCTAAAATTACCTTCCGAAATTTGCTTAAATACACTCTTCCATCTTTCATAATTTAAATACAAGCCCGCTATCTGATGAGCATTCTGACAGGAAAGCGTGAGCGAAAACTAGAATGAAAGGAAAGTTTTTTAACTAATATTTAATGTTAGTTAAAATAAATAAATAAATCCTCACAAATTAAGTTATTTTGTTCTGAGATCGCAATAAATGTTTTTAAAAAGACATTATGAAAAAAAAAATGAATTAAGGCTGCTAATATTTGTAAGTAGTACATGTATTATACTCTGGCAAACTATGAATTTTTTACTATTTTATCCATTTTTAATATCAAAACACGAGACAATTAATATTATTTTCGCAAAATTAATATTATTTTCACATAAATGTTTTCACATAAATAATTTCACATAAATAATTTCACATAAATTATTTCACATAAACAATATTTCACATAAATAATATTTCACATTATTTCACATTAAAAAAATTTCACATAAATTTTTTCACATAAATTATTTTCACACAAATTAATATTATTTTCACATAAATGTTCCATGATTTAGAAAAATAGTGAATTTTTTGCATTTTTTTTCAATTTCTAAAATTCGCTCAAAATCTTAGATAAAATGTTTACAAATGTTAATGAAAGAAGACATAAAATACTTTAAAAAAGAACAAAAAAGTATAAAAATAGTTAAAAATTCAAGTATTTTTATATTTTTTTCAATTATCAAATTTAAGAAAAATTCAAATTAGACCAAAAATATTTAAATTAAAAAAAAAGAATGATTCTTTTCAGCGATCATCAACCTTGGAAAAATGAAAAATATATTAAAAATTGAAAGAGAATCCAGGGTAGGAAATATCCCCCCTGAAAAAATATAAAAAATTAGAAAAATTGAAAAAAATTCAGGGTGGGAAAATTTCCACACTGAAAAATTATTTCACATAAATTCCACCTGAAAATTATTCCACCTGAAAAATTATTCTAATTCTTTTAATTTATAGACATATTGCCCATTTTTTATTCCTTTATAATGAAATATATAGTCTCCTAGATTAATTTCATTTATAGATTTACCAGAAAGTTCGTGTTTTTTCACAAGATAATATTCTTTAGGTTCATCATCGACATTTAATTTAATAACTGTTGAATCTCCAAATTTTGTCTGAATTTTTCTCAATGACATTAGATCATATTTTCCAGGTTCTAAATCTTTCAATTTTAGTGTTTTCGGATAAGATCTAAGTCTGTTGAATCCCTACATCTATTTATATAGAATAATTTTTTGAATGTTTTTCTCCTTATTTATTTTTGTTTGAATTTAATATTCCAGTTAACCTTCAATTCTTCCAAAATATTTTCTAAATCAAGGGACATCATATCAATTAATGTTTTAAATTTTTCAGTTTCAGTATCATATTTTCCCATTACATATTGGAGAGTTTCTATTGAGTTGCAAGGGCATGATTCCTTACGACATTAACTTATGTTCTTCTTTTAATATGTCATCTAATCTTCTTAATTCATTTTCCATTTATAGGTAAAAAAATAGGAAAATTAGTATAGGAAATAAAGTATAAAAAAAGTAAATTTAGTATAAAAATAGGAAAATAGGTAAAATCAGATTAATATCCAAATGGTACTGTATCATAATTTTATAAAATTCTTCTTTTATCAAAACTGAATGTATATTTTTTATTCATATTAGTTACCTTATATTTTTGAATTTTAAATTGACTAATTTCTACATGTATGCAATTATTTTTTCCTGTTATTATTTTATTTCTTTCATCAAAATTGAGTTTATTTTCAGTTTCATGAGTTATTTTAAATCCTTTCACTTTCCCAAACTCTTTGCCGTTATTTAAAATATAACTATGATCTTTGGATAATGATTTGATAAAAACCTCATTCCTTCCAAGTTCATCTGTCCATTTTCCTAATGTATGACCTGTTTTTACTTTATTGGTACCATCATCAATATGTTACACATGTTAATCACAAGTTATTTCTTACAAAATGATCTTTCATCTTATAAATCATTTCTATACAATCATCGTTCATAAATACCATATTTAAATCTTTAATGCTACTATTTAATTATGATTCTATAAAAATCTTCCAATTCCATAACGTATTCAGTAAATTTCATATTTTTCTTTTGACCATATTTACTCCATAATGAATTTAAACAAATTTTAGCTATATTTCTCATACCTGGATTTTTTTTATATTCTCTAGAGCTATATCTAATTTTTTTAATAAATCTTTTATATTCTTCTTTACTTTCATATTGTGTAGACCATTTATCATCTGTTTCTAATTTAATTTTCATAAACATTTTAATATATTCCTTGAATAAATCCTTTGTTTTGTTTTCAAAGTGCCAAACTTCATATGTATCTAAAATTTTATATCTTTTTTTAATAGCTAATTTAACTTCTTCAGTTGCCCAAGTTCCTATAAAAGTTCTTTCTTCATCATTATGTTGACATTTTTTATTTCTAATTTCATAACACTCTGTACATTTTCTGTTTTCTACAAGAGTTTTAAAATGTTGTTTACACTGAACAGGTTTTGAACATGTTTTACATAATGAAAATACCAATTTTTCTCCTTTAACAGGTAGTACAGGATGATATAATTTTCTAGGTGCAACTACTTTACATTTAATCAATTATTGTCGAATTTTTCAGTATTATGAATTTTAACCTTTTACACGTCAATGTTCCATAAATGGAACATCGAATTTAAAATTTTATAAAAAACACAATTTTATTAATATTGCTTTGTATAAATTATTACATGGAGAGTAAATATGAATTGATGTTTTAGTAGCAATATAATTCTTCTAAAAGAAAAATTATCTTGATAAAAAATTTCATTATTACACCTTTTTTCTTTCTTTTCTAAGAGCAAAATTCAAAAATTCATATAAAATTAAAAATTCAACAAATGTTTTTAAAATTCAATGAGGATATTTAAAAAGGATCATTTTATGCATAGACATTAAGTTATCATAGAAAGATGATTATTATTTTTTACTTTGCGGTAAGAAATGTGTTCCAGAAAGGGAACATTGGCGTGTAAAGGTATATTTTTTAACATGATGAAATTACTTTGATTGCCGTGAATAGAGGCATGGAGAATGATTTTCCAAATGTGAAAAGTTCCAGTAAGTGTGGAAAACAGATGTTTATGACTGTTAATCTGTTTTCGACTCCTGTATATTCCCCTCCTCTCCTTTCACACATTCCCATAAGGGTTTTGAAGTGAGTTACTCACAGCTGCTAGAGAAAAGCACGTAGCGTTTCTTGATAGGCTAGACGCTAGAGGTTGTTTATGACTCAGTGAAAAAGGCGTATATTTTGGAGTGTGGATTTCATTATTTTCCCATTGTTTGCATTTTTTTTTTCAGTTTATGAAGATACGTTACGCTGATAAGATGGGTCATTCAAAACCATTTCAGTCTATTGAAGAAGCATTGGAATATTTTTATATATTATCAGATGATGAAGAGTGTATTGATATTTGTCAACTGCCTCCAAAAGAAACCGGATGTTTGACAGATGAGGAAGATGTAAATGAAGATATTTTTGAGCCTGTTCTGCCAGCGGATGTATGTGGAAAAATCGAAATTTCTAATGAAATAGATGATGATGAAATATCTCAAGAAATTTCATTTGATCCTCAAGAACCTTCATCTTAAATGGGAAGGAAAAATTTGAAGCCAAAACTAAATGCGAAAGAGAAAAACATTCAACATCCATGGGGGAAAAATTTTAATTTTAACAAAATTCTAAAAACTAGCAGCATTGAAAATATTTGCGAAGTGTTTCCTGAACTAGTTTATCTCCAGTTGAAATTTTTCACAAATTCCTAACCAGAGAATATAGCAAATATGACAGGTCTTTACGCAATGTAGAAAGGAGAAGTTTTAGCAGTAGATGAAAACGATATTGGACAGTTTTTTGGATTACTGTTGTTTAGTGGGTATCATGGAGTACCCGGCGAAGATTTATACTGAAGCACTCAAGAAGATTTATCTGTCCCAGTAGTTTCTTCTGCAATGCCAAGAAATTGATTTTGAAAACTGAAAAAATATTTTCGTATTATAAATAATACGAAGTTGGCATTAGGAGATAAAACAGGAAAAGTTTCTCCTTTTTATGAAGAACTGGAAAAAAACTTTCAACAGTTCCGCATCTTCCATTCCTGCAGTGTGAATTTTTGTATGGAGATTATTTGTTACTTGTTTCTACAACTCTTTTCCTTGTTTCAGTATAAACTGCTAACAATTAATGTAGAATTCGTTTATAAATTCTTTTTTTTTATCAACTATGTAATTTTTGTTTTAATTTATTACGAAAGCTTTTTTCTGTGAAAGCTTCATATCTTCTCCTAAGAAATTTTGGTGAAGTAGCTTTGCGGTTATAAAGGTGTAGGCTCCTGTTTTTCTGCTTAATCTATGTTACTTCCGAATAACGTTGACAAATTCACTTGCTGATGCTGAAAAAGTGCAGAAAAAAATGAAGCTTCGAATTAGAATTTTGATAATCATGTTTTACAAAAATCATGTAAAAAAACTGTTTCCCGACAATGTTCCTTTTATGGAACATGTTATAAATCATTGAAAATTTTTTAAAATTATTTTTTTCTTTTTTCATAATTCTTATGTTTGAGTTTTAAATCGATTTTTCACAAAAAACCGTTTATTTTATTTTTGCATCATAGTTTGGCGTGTAAAAGGTGATGTTTGATTGGATAGTAGTCGAAATAATTAACAGTCGGATAAAGTGAACAAACATCAATATTTACCTTTTTCATTATGTTTCATTATATATTTAAATTTTGTAGGTTCACATCTACCTCCCGTAAATGCATTTTGTGGATATAAAGGTTCTAGAAACTCTCTTTGCCATTCATTTTTTTATATATTTTTTTGTCGTTGTCAAAAACACATTCCCATATCATAACCTGATTCTTTTATCTTGTCTTGAATTTCTATTGTTTTCTCATATAAATCTTTCATACATAGTACATGTCTTATATTATGTATTTTATGCATATATACTTGAATTTTAGAAAAACATTCCGTACATCCGTGCCAATAACATCCATGAAACTGAAAAACTGTTTTATCATAAAATCCATCTACTTTAAGAGTATTATCATTTATAATCAGTTTTTTCTCTCCTCCATTGAGAGCATGTTGTATCTTGATTTTATATTTATGAGATAGATAATCTAACCAAGGAATACATTTTTTACTACATTGATTTTTCATGGTCATATCTTCATTTATAGCAATATTATTTGGTTTTAAGAATTTATTTCTATAAATAGCCATACATATATCGCTAATATTATATATTTGAATGGATCAATATCAGCTATTGTTAAGAATATTTCTCTAAATTTTAAACATCCTCTTCTCAAGATAGTTACGTCAGACCTACAGTATTTTATAAATTCTTTTTGAAAATCAAAGACATCATTTTTTATAGAATCATACCATTTATCAAATGATTGTCTCTGATTTAAGGTCATAGTTTCATAACCATAATAGTGTCTGGATATTTTCCTATATAATTTTGATTTTTAGATGTGTTAAATAAATGCGGAAAGTGTGCTTTAGCCAATTCTTTTATTCCAAATGTTTTAGGAAAATCTCTCAATGGTTTAAGAGTAAAATTAATAGAATCGATAAATCTTATATTAAAATCCATTGCTTTCATATATATGAGTTTTTTGCCTTGAGATATCGTGGATATCTTAATTGAATTTTTAAAACAGTACTTCGCTAAAAATTGAAAATCAAATCCTTTTCCATAATGAGATAATACAATATAACCTTTATGTTCTTTGTCAAATAACCAGTTGCAATATTCTTCAACAGTTTTAAATATATTTTCTCGCCCTTCAAAATCATAATTTATTACTAAATTAACTTCATGAATACCTGTTTCTTGATTGGTTTCAAAATCAAAAAACATATATTTTTTCTATATATCCTGATTTTTTACATGTTTCACATTTATTCTCATTTCTTTTATATTGATTTACCGTAATAACTATATACATATTCCGTTATATCTATTTGACATGGAAAGCACAATGGAAAGTCAATTTTAATACAACTCAATTCACACTATCTTCCTAAAGCTTTTGCATATTTCATATAGCATTCATGTTCTTTTGGAACCCAATTTCTTCAATTTTTACATAAAAATTCACCACATTGATGTTCTACTGGTTTTTCTATCTTTTTTAGAAATACACTTATCGCATTTTGGACATTTCCATAATACATCACAGGCATCAGCTTTATGATTTTTAAAACATTTTTCACCTTTAATTATCTAAAACGGTTACAGCCGAAAACATCGCGGACGGAAACGTCGCGGAGAAAACAATGCAAGGCGAAAGCGTCGTGGTACAAAACATCGTGGGAGAAAACATCGCAGTTCTAAAACATCGTGATACAAAATATCGTCGTCCAAAATAAAGCGGTTCAAAAATTTCGCAGTTTAAAAACGTGGTCGTCGAAAATATCGTGGTAAAAAATAAAGTATCTACAAATCATCGCATGACGATAACATCGCAGACATGTTTTTTTCAGGCTTTAATAATTATAAATGGATATTTCCATAATGATTTGTGAGCGCAAGATGGAAAGAAGGATATTCTTTACTTTCATATTTTTTTATTAACTAATAAATTTTTGCTGGAAAAGTAAGAAGGAAGTTTAAGCATAGAAAATTGAGGCAACTTATAGCACTTAATATAATTTTAAACTGACATAGTTAACTAACAAAGGTCATTAATAAATCATTTTTTTATAAAGTTTGTACTGGTAATTTTTCATTAAAAGTATAATCTAAAAATGTTTAGAAAAAGGAAGCTACGTAACTGCATGAATTTATCTATAAAAAATTAATCTAATTATGAGATTATTTTCTTCACTTTTGTCAATCTAATACTCTTAATGAAAATTATTTCTTCTTTTGCTTCAGTTTATTCTTAAGTATTAAGTTTCCTTCTTACTTTTTTAGCAAGAATTGATTAGTTAATAAAAAATATGAAAGTAAAAATTATCTTTCTTTTCATCTCGAGCTTACAAATCATTATGGGAATATCCATTTACAATTATTAAAGCCTGAAAAAAGCAGGTCTGCGATGTTATCGTCCTGCGATGATTTGTTGATACATTATTTTTTGCCGCGATATTTTCGACGACGATGTTTTTAAACTGCGAAGTTTTTGAACCGCTTTATTTTCGACGACGATATTTTGTACCACGATGTTTTAGAACTGCGATGTTTTCTCTTTGCGATGTTTTCTCCCACGATGTTTTGTAGCACGACGTTTTCGCCTTGCGTTGTTTTCTCTGGAACGTTTTCGCCCGCGATGATTTTGCCGCGATGTTATCGGCGGACACCATCTAAAACATTCATTACAATATATTTCTTCACCTTCACAATTATTATCTTTTACAAAAGATCTGTTATATTTTAGAGGACATTTATGTATATTTTTCTTATTATAAATCACTTTACAATGATGACAATAATAATGTTTTCCTGAAAACCCTGTAACAGAAGTAATAACATTAAAGTGATTTCTTTTTTTATAAATATATATACCTACAGGTCTATTTTCTCCACTACATAATATTTGATTAAAATTTTCTCTGCAAAATATATAGTAATTTGAATATCTAAAAATTCTTCATACTGCTTAACATCATCTAAACAGCATACATCTAAAGGAATTTCACACATTTCATGTAGTTTGACGTTAATGATTTTTGTAATTTTCTTCCCATTTTAATATATTTAATATCATTTTTAGTTAATTTCTTACATTTAAATTTTTTTTGCATAAATGATCAGGATTCTGAATACTTAGAGCTGTTACTACAGGCCTAGCTAAACAAATATTACCGTTATTTTTATTCTGGTAAATACTTTTTTTGTTGGATATATCTTCTTCATTCAGTAGGTTTAAATAATCACCTCCTTCGGGTAATTCCACTACAGTCAATTGAAATAAACATTATGTTATATCCAGTTCTTTATATTCGATTCTATGATTCAAAACATCGAGGTATATTTCAAATGCATCCTGAGTGGACATCATATCAGGATGAAAAGGTTCATTGAGTTCAGGACTATGAACAATAATATCAACTTTACCTCTTATTTTTCCGATTGCATTTCTAAATAAAGCTTTTAAAATATCATAATATTGCACACGTATTAAATCTTTTAATTCTACGACCCTATACTTCTTCTTCCAAACACCATATTTTTTTTTTATAAATTTATGATCATAATTTATAATTTTATAATCTGGTTCAAAAGCGTTTTCCAGATTATATATTTTAAAATCGTTTTTAGGTTTACTAGGTTCAAATTCATTAGTATTTTTATTAAATTTCAAATTGTACGAATCTAATATTTTTTTTTTATTTTACTTCATTTTTTAGGATGTTTGATGAAATTGTTTTGTTGTTGTTTGATAGATAACTCATCAGGATAGAAAATTCCTCTTAAATCAATAGGACGTGACTTTTCCTGTGATGTTTTTGGTTTAAAATCTTTTATTTTATGGTCATACTTTAAATTAAAGGAGTTGAGATTTTTCTTAATTTTATTACGTTTTTTAGGTATCTCAATAATTTTTTTTTTATTTAAATAATTTGTTACATCTTTATTTAACAAATTGGTGCTACTTTGGTAGACGGTTGCACGGATTTTGGCGACTTTTTGGCGATTTGCCTTTTGGTGAGTAATACAACTTAGGGTAAACCCATTGCTGGATAAGTTATTTATGGTAGCCGATACTTTGTTGTCATTTTATTAAAAAAATAATGCGTTTTATTATGCATAACTTCCGTGTTTTAAATATTATTTATGGCTTCTAAATATTAAAAATCAATTTAATTTTACACTTTTATTTGAAATAAAAATTTTGTTGTTTATAATATTGTATATAATTTTATGTTGTGGATGATGTAATCAATGACGTCACCTTACTTAAAAAGTAATTGGTTTTATTAATATCTATAAATTTAATCTAATGTTTTAAACTTGATTTATGGCTGTTAAATATTAAAATAAAATTTAATTTTGCATTTGTTTTAAAAATGATTTTATTATGAATGATTATTTAAATAATTTTAATTCTCTGCGTGATGTAATCAGCTCCCTGATTGGTTACTGAGTATTTGTGCATTACCGCGGCATTTTAAAATTTTATTATTCATCTCTTCGAATTCCTCGGATTTCAAATGGAATGGATATCTCCGTTTCGAAGACGAATGTTGTTATGGTGACTACCAAGAATTATTGGTATTAGAATAAAAAAATTGCCCTTTGAGACTTTATTTTGGCCAACCTGTCTTTCCTAATCAAAGATTTATTTATAAATTGTTAATAGCGTCAGAGGAAATTTTGGAGGAAACCTCGCTAATTGCTTCTTCAATGAAGTGCGAGATATTTGGATAACAGATGAAGATGGTTAAAAGATCCGATTCAATTATGATTTCGATTTTTTTTGTGGTACTTATCAATAAACAAGAGGTTAAATTACTCAAAAAAATGTAAGTACATATTTTTCTTTTATTTTATAATTGTATACTTCAATTTTTGTTAAAAAAATTAATACACTATTTTCAAAAATTGCTGAGATAATTATTGTCACATATGTTTTAATGTTAATTATATTTTATATAACGTATTTTAAAGTATTTTAATTTAATAATATTCTAATTCTTTTAAATGTTGGTAGGATGGTTTTTAATTCGATATTCAATTTCAGTAATATTTTAATCTAATTAAACGTTGGCACAATGTTTTTATAGCGGTGTTTTTATTCTCTTTTTTGCTATATGAAAGTAATAATAGCCTTACTTTAGTACTTTATACTCATAGTAAATGTATTTATTTACACTTGCGTGCCATCTTAAAAAAGACATTTTCAACAAAAAATTAATCCATTACTTTTAAAGATATTTATTTTTATTTATTTATTTATTTATTTATTTTTTTTTTTAAGTTTCGAATACTTTACTATGTGTAAAAACAGCTTTTTTCAAGATGGCTGACGATTGTAAAAATCGCGCCAACAATTGCGCCAACGTAAATCGCCAAAAAATCCGTGCAACCGTCTACCAAAGAAGCACCAACAAATCAACTAAATATTTATATTTGCCTGTGTTTCTTAAATATTTGTTCAATATTTTTCTTAATTCATCCTTTTAGGCATCTTTAGGTTGTTTAATATTAAGTTATTTCACAACAGTTATAAGGTCTGTCATTTTACACTGCTCTATTTATAAAGAAAATTTTTTAATACTCTGTAATAATTTTTTCTACTCTGTAAATGTGAGCTGATAACGTATTGTCTCAGTTGACAAGTGGCGCCAGCTATTGTGAAAAATTATACTTAATAAATGAAGATTTTTATTTTGAAAGAAAGAGATCATTCACAAGAATTTACTGTAGAATTTTCAAAACCCCTTCATTTTTCAAAAATTGCATTACAGGAATTTAGTATGGAGATTTCATGGGATAATATAAACGACTTTTACAACAACAATATATTTAGTTATTGGAATGGAAATGAAGGGATTAAAATTAAAATTCCTAATGGATTTTATGTATTGGACAGATTGAACTTTAGCATTCAGTATTTACTATTTAACAAGGAATTTAAGGGACCAGAAAGCAAAAGAGAAAAAGAATTAAAAAAAATATATATCTCCTATTCAACTCGGAAAAATAGAAGAAGAAAATAAATTTAGTATTAAATTAGCTTATAAATTCGATTAAAAAAAGATTACCTTCCTAAAAACATTAAACTTTTTTTTATTAAATCAAATAAAAAATCCCATATTGGTCATAACGGTAGTTTTTTACAAAAACCGACATCTGTAAAATGCGTATTATTTTGTATGAAATATATAAGAGGAAATCACCTCAAAAGGTACTATCTTTATTTACGCAAAAACCCAGTAATTATAATGAAAAATTTGCTCTAGAAAAGTAGATTTTTTTCTTTTATAATAAATGGTAAGAAAAACTTATACATATTTTTAAAGAAATAAACGGAAAAGGTATTATAGGTATTATTAGAGGAGGAGATTTTCTTGGATGGACAGAAGATACATTGAATCCTTCTAAAATGCATATACCTGGTTATCAATATCGTGGACTTTATACAAAATATAAAGAAAGATCAGAACGTGGTGATCCTGGAATCACTACAACTGATAAAGCATGTAAAAAACATGATTTGTTTATAATAAAACAAGAGATAAAAATGAAAGACATAAAGCCGAAGAATTAATAAATGATTTAGATAATATAACTGATCCAACATGGGGTGAAAGAATATCCAGAGTAATCATTAAACCAATTATAAAAGCTAAAATGAAATTTGGATTAGGATTGGAAGATTTTAAGATTTATTGTGTTAAGTGTAAAAAGAAAATTTTTAAGATACTAAAAATTATCATGAAGTGACCTCTGAAAATGGAAGATTAATGGGAAAAGGAAATTGCGTAAAATGTGAAAGTAAAAATCGTGTTTTTTAGGGAAAAAGGTCTTAAAGATCCTTGAGTCTATGTATTATAATCCTGAAACAGGTTATTGTGGAATCGATGAACTGAAAAGAAAAACAGGATGTTCTAAAAAAGATGGTGAAGAATTTTTACATACACAAGATGGTGTGTGTTGGTGTATTTAATTATGGCAAAGCACACTAGGGCTATCTGCCTAAGGGGAGGGATGCCTTTCGTGGAGGACTTTCTAAGGGAAACTGGCTCGTATATACGTTACACATGGGGAAAACCACGAAAACACCCATGCAGCCAGCCCGTTCGCGGGATTCGGACCTCGGACCGAACTACCAGTGTTCAGCGACTTTACCGCTCGGCCGCTGGTGGGCCATACACAAGATGAATACACAAAATTCAAACCTGTTATTCGTAAATTTAAAAGAAAAAGAATTTATGTTCCGAATAATAATAATCAATTTGATGCTGATTTGTTATTTGTTAAAAATTATAGTAAATGTAATGATGGAACCAAATATTTACTAACCATAATAGACGCATTTAATAAATATGTATGGGTTTTTCCTATAAAAAGAAAAACATCCGAAGAAGTAGTAGGAGGTTTTAAAAAAGTTTTTAAAGAGAGAATACCAAAATTTATTTTGAAGGATGAGGGTACTGAATTTAAAGGAAAAAATACTCAAAAACTATTTAAAGATTATAACATAAAATGGTTTACAATCAAAAATAAAGAAATCAAGTCGTCCATAGCAGAAAGTTTTAATAGAACTACTAGACAAAAAATTGTTAAATACTTAAACGCAAATAATACGAATATATATTTAGAGGTATTACCTAATTTAGTTGAAAATTATAACAATTCATATCGTAGATCTATAAAAATGACACATGTCAAAGCCAGTAAACCTAAAAATGAAATAAAAGTTTATTATAATTTATATGTTGATCCATTGCGCGAAATTCCTAGAGGACCTAAATATAAAATAGGAGATCGTATCAGAATATCGAAATATAAAACAATTTTTTCTAAAGGTTCGACTTTTACAAAAGAGATTTTTATTATATTAGATGTCATAAAATCAAAAATATATCCATATGTTTACAGTTATAGAACAAAAGATTCGAACGGTGGAAAAAATTGAAGGAATATTTTATAAAAGTAAAATAGTCAAATATAATAAAAAGATGATGTTTACAAGATTGAAAAAATATTAAAAAAGAAAGGAAATAAATATTTTAATAAAATGGTTAAGATATCCTGATGAATTTAGCAGTTGGGTAAATAAGCAAGATCTTTTATCTCTAAATAAATGAATGAATATCGATTATATAGAAGACGTAAAAAAATTAAAAATTTTATATTAACAGATAATAATAGTAATACTAATTCAAATCGCACGAAATTGGATAAAATATTATCTAAAACAAAAGGATCAGAATTAAAAAAAATTACCGAAGTTTTATTCTTAATGAATGGAAAATTATCATGACTTGACAAAAAGCTTTTATCATTACGATGATAATATAGAGAGCAAAGAATTTTCGGTATTAGAAAAAGCAAATATAGAATATAATAAAGTTAGTAAATATGAATTTTTTATCCAAAATAAAGAAGCAAAAGAGTCTTATATTCAAATAAAATTTAAAATTCTGAAGAATAACGGTCATTCTGTAGGTAATGATAATGTTACAGCAAATTGCGGATTCGGTTTATTTACTGGTAAAAAACTGACAATAGGTGGTAAAACTATTGAACATACTAGTGATTATTTTTCTATTATACAACAAGTTATAAGACTTGGTGGATATACACCTGACTATACAACAACACAACCCACTGATATGTTTTGTTTTTTTGATACGAGTAGTCATCCTAATCGAGTAAAATATATCGTTAAAGGTGATGGATGTATAACAAGTCAAACACCCATCACTGAAATAACTAACAAATTAAAAGTTGAAAAAATGAAAACTATAACAAAGGATTTGATAAAAGATGGAAAATGACAAAAGATAGTCAATCTGTTACAATGTGGTTACCATTAGGTCAAATTTTTGATTTTCAAAAATATTTCAGGAAAGCGATAACAGGTTTCCTAATAAAAATAGAATTTGATAGAGAAAAAAGTAATGCAAATATGATATAGTATACGGATATTCCCAATCCTGAGTATAAAATAGAAATTGAAGATTTATCTCTCATTTTAGCTCATGTTAAGTTTAAAAACAATGCAGAAATATTATATAAACAATTAATGTTATCCGATCAAACTATGGATATTCATTGGAATCAATACGTAATTCATAAGTCTAATGTAATTGAAAATGCACATGGATCATGCATGTATCATATCCTATACATAGTACATCGAATGAAGTTTTAACATTATATGTTGTTCCCCAATATGCAGACAGAAATGAAAATTATAAGAAAAATAATATGGTATTTGATCATTTATATATGACCGAGTGTTGGGTTACGATAAATTCAAAAGTCTTACCATGTGAAAAATATAACATGGATTTTTCTAATAAAGAATGCAACAAACCGCATGAAGTTTTTCTAGGAAACAAAGGAACAGTGATGTATGATAGATTATTTATCCTATGGTAAATTATATCTTATTATCGGTTTTGGTCTATCCTATCAGGAAAATTATACAACTGTAGAAAACTTAACATTAAATTTTCATTATACTAAATTAAAACACGTAACTGCTAAAAACTATATATTTTATTTCATTGTTTAAGAAAAAAGAAAATCCAATTAAATATGAAAGAACAAAAAGTTATATTAATTGATAGTATAGAACAGTAATAGTTTTTTTCAACTCTAATAAATGATAACTATGTATCCACCTTTTGATGATAAAAGAAAAACTGGTCCACCTGGAGAAGTTTTAAATTAACTGATGATGAAAATTATGATATGGATAATAAAATTTTGAAAAATTGTAAAAATCCTATAGATGATCAGGATGCGAGTACAAAAATATATGTTTTGAGTGAATTGGCAAATTTAAGAAAACTTGCTGATTTAAATAAATATAATATTGATGACAGTTTTTTAAATTTTGTTAATGAAACAGCTGATAAAATACAATCATTTGTTCAGAGTATTAGAAAAGAAGTGGATAATTATTTGCATTCAAGAGATGGTCATGTTTTTGATGCGAAAGACAAACGAATTGGAAATATGAAAGATTCAATAAATGAGAAACAAATAATAAAAGATATTTAGAAAAGGATGCAATAACATTAATGACAAAAGAGAAATATAATGCAAATAATAAAGTTATAACAAATGTAGCTGTACCTGTTAATGATATGGATGTTGTTAGTAAAAGATATGTAGATAAAGTTTTATTTCTTTTAACTGATAATAAATTAGATGACAAAGGTAATATAATATTTAAAAAAGTTAAAAGTTATTATTTTACGGAAGATTTAAAACTTAAAATGGATATGACCATGATATTCACTTTTTTATAGAAACACTAAAAGAATCATATATGGATAATAGTTAAAGCAAAAAAAAATTCGGATGAAAGATCCGTAGAATTTTCTATGGAACCATTTGAACTCTACGACATCACCATATTTCTATAATGGTACATGTATTTTAAATGGTAAAAAAGACGAAAAATTATCGGTAATTAATAGACTTAATACAAATTTTAATAATTTTTTTTAAAAAATGGATATTATTTGAATAAATAACATAAAAAATTAAAGATTATACGGAGCCAGAAGAATTACCTGATGCTAATTACCATCCTTTGTTACCTCAACATCCATTCAAATTATTTATAGAAGTACCGTCTGGATGTAGTAAAACAAATTTATTATTAAATCTTATTAATGGCTGTGTAAAACCAAAAGAGTTAAGATTAGATTTTGATGCATTATACATATGCGCAAAACATATAAATGAACCCAAATATTCTAAATTACAAGAGGGCCCACCAGCGGCCGAGCGGTAAAGCCGCTGAACACTGGTAGTTCGGTCCGAGGTTCGAATCCCGCGAACGGGCTGGCTGCATGGGCGCTTTCGTGGTTTTCCCCATGTGTAACGTGTATACGAGCCAGTTTCCCTTAGAAAGTCCTCCACGAAGGCATCCCTCCACTTAGGCAGATAGCCCTCGAGGCTCTGCCATAATCACACACACACACTAAATTACAAGAAACATATAATTTTTTGAGGATATTGAAAGAGATGATATCTTTAAAACTAAGAAATTAAAAAAGAATAAAGAAATATTAAATTTTTATGATAAGCATAAAAAATACAAAGTATTATTTTCTTCAGATTTAAGTGAATTTATAACAGTTGATGATTTAGATCCATTGCGTAGAAATCTTGTTGTTTATGACGATTACATAACAGAAAAAAATCAAGCAGATTTTGAAGATATATTTATTAGAGGAAGAAAGAAAAATGTGTCTATTATTTACATATCGCACAACTTTTATTTATCTTTTATCACTATTAGAAAAAATTGTAATTATTTTATATTTTTAGTACACAATCTAAAAAAATTCAGCAAATAATAAAAGATGTTGACGGCTATATCTCAAAAGAAGAATTAAAAAAATATGTATTTCCTGATCGTTTGTTCATGATCGATTTAAAAAATACAAAAATAAGATAGCGAAGAAATTTTCATCTTATAAATTATGGAAGAATATTTAGAGAAAAAAATAATTTTAGAAAAAGTTATAATTTATATTAAAAGATAACATTACTTTAACAGTCAGTAAATGTAAATTGAGTGCATCAAGTTTATCGGCTTTTCTTTTTATACCAATTGCGGCCTTAAGTTTAAGTGAAGGAATTGTTGAAGTCTTTGAGAAAAGTTTACATATTTTGGAAAGAAAAGAAGAATATAAACAATATTTTGTTTTTTATAAGCAGTTATTAAATTTACTGAAAGCTAAATTAATTTAAAAAGAAGAAGTTTATGCACGAGAGCAAGATTTTATAAATACTATATTATATTATAAATATTTTCCTGTTAATACGTAAAAGAAGCACAATTAAATGGATATAAATACATTTCCAAAGAATTTTCATCCTAATAAATGAATGTTAACTGCGGTGACGTTCCTAGAAACAGTTTTAAGTGAAGATTTAATTAGAAATTTCGAAGTTGCAGTAGATTGGCAATTGATATCAAGATATCAGAAATTATCGGAACCTTTCATTAGCGAACATAAAGATAAAGTAGATTGGGAAAATATATCAACTTATCAGAATCTATCTGAAAGTTTTATAATTATGCATGAGAATGAAATTAAATGGGATATTGCATCTAGGTCACAAAAATTATCTGAAAATTTTATTGTAGATAATAAAGATAGTCAATTGGGATTACATATCTGAATATCAGACTTTAAGTAATAATTTTATTTAAAAAAATTTTGAAAAATTAAGTATGAAATTAGTTTCTAGATATCAAAAACTATCTGAAAATACTAACGAAGAATTAAAAGATGTAGTAGATTGGAATGAAATTATAAAAAAAAAAAAAAAAAAAAAAAAAAAAAAGCAGACACATAATCAAAATTTTTTAAATAAACATGAAGATAAAGTTGATTGGTGTAATTCAAATTTACATAAACAGTTATCGTAAAATTTTATTAAAAGACACAGTGAAAGAATTCATCTTAAATTATTAGCACAAATATGTGCAGGTATTAATAGAAATTATGAATGATAATTTTTTATAGTTTTTCTAGGGGGATATTTCCTACTCTGGATTCTCTTTCAATTTTTAATATATTTTTCATTTTTCCAAGGCTGATGATCACTGATAAAAATCATTGTTTTTTGTTAAATTATAATATATTTTGTTTACTTTGAATTGTTCTTAAATTTGATACTTGAAAAAAAAATGTAAAAAATACTTGATTTTTTAACTATTTTTAAACTTTTTTGTTCTTTTTTAAAGTATTTTAAAGTAATGTCTAAAAAAGACATTAAAATTAGTGAAAATTTTATCTACGTTTTTTGAGCGAGTTTTAAAAATTGAGAAAAATACGAAATTCAACAATTCGTACAAAAAATTCACTATTTTTTCACATCAAGGAAAACTGATGTGTATTTGTGAAAATAATATTAATTGTCTTGTGTTGTGATATTAAAAATGGGAAAAATAGTAAAAAGGTAGAGTGTGCCAGAGTATAATACATGTACTGCTTTTGTATTTATCAAATTAAATATCTTGTAAATTAGATAAATGTTTAATAAAAACAATGCAGGGATTATTTTTCTGCCTTAAGAAAAACAACTTAACATTCATATTTAAATATGATATTAAAGATTACATATATTTAAATAATACGTAGTGTGCTTAAAGTGCTCGGCTTGTTAAGCAGTAATAATTTGAAATTAAATTAAAGATCTTATGTCACGTAAAATGGTAACATTTTGGAAGTTTGAATAGGCAAACTAAGTGGAGGTAAAAGTTAAAGATATTACTATGGATAACAGACGACATATTTTTTCTGATTTTTTTAACATTCACCGGGACCTCCGAAAGTTTCAATACTTTGTAAATACTGGTTTTAATAACTTAATTACCAAAAAATTAACTTTTTAAAACATATAATTAGCAACATGCATTAAAAATTTCAAAACATTTTAGCAATTACTTTCTGAGTTATGAGAAATTGAATATAAATAATAATAACTGCATTTAAAGATTCTACTACAAATCTCTTTGATATGGAAATATGGAAACTCAGAAAACCTTTTTAACTCATGTAATAATCACGACATTGGGGATAATATTTACTTGTAAGCAAACAAAATTTTTGCTAAAACTTTAAAATTAATTTTTAGAAGAATTTTGTCAAAATATAGGAATCAGTAGCTTTAATTTATTTTTGAGACACAGAAATGGAAGTTAAGTTGAGACTTATTCCTTTCATAAAGCGAAGTTTTTTCACTTAATATTCACACACACACGCACAAAAAAACAGTGGAAAAAAAGGAAAAGATTTTACTTACGTTTTATTGTCCCTTATATAGGTTACTGTGAAGTAAAGATCGTTGCCTACTACCGTCATAAGGTATGTGTAACATCTCTCTGTGTTTACTTTTTCAAACATGTTAGTATAGCTGGCAAACAAGTACCATCTACCGGAAAGCTGTTGAAAAACGAAAATCATGAGATTTAAACAAAAGGTTCTAGCAGTCTCTGCTTAATGTTGTTCGACTAGTCTGTAGAACAATATTAAGCACAGATGAAAGGCGATGTAATTTTCCTTAAAATGCATCTCACAATTTAACATTCTACTTATATGCGCAATCTAACATTAAAAAATGCATCAATACAGAATTGAAGTGTTCATCAGGCATATGATACTTCATGTAATAAGTAGCCTACGTAAACAGTACTTCGTGGTCAAAATAATCTCTCTTAACGTCCAACGACAGGAGTCTTTGGCGAAAGAAGACAGAAGTTAATGATACAAAAAATCTATCAACTGCAAGCTGGATCTCTCGATCGTCAGCGAATTTTTCTGTGCCTAAAAAGCGCTCGAGATGGCAGGAGAAGTGATAAGCAGCGAAAGATTAGTCATCGAAATATGGCAATTGAAGAAGACTTTGATACCGCAGTTCTTTGAGAGTCTGTACAGATATTCGTATGTAGTGTGAGCTGATATTGTGATGTATCTTCAAAGCACCATGTCTGTTGACCACTGTTGATGCCAGATAATGACTGAAGAATGCCAGAGATTCTCTGGTATCAAGGGAGCCATTGTCTGGCATTAACAGTCTACTCTGTTGATGCCAGACAATGGCTCTGCCACAGGCACTGATAAACTGCTTTATTTCCAGTATGACATCACGCTGCGAGGCCTGTATGGCTGTGAGAGGGAACCAGTAACTCCCTAGTAACCCATTTCTTTTGTGTCTTCTGCAACCGCTGTTTCAGACCTTCAGACTCCCATGAGTGTTGCACACGAACATGTGTGTCGGTTATAATTATAGAATTTTTCTTTTGTTTGTATTATATCAACCTATATTCACACCAAAATGTTTTTTAAATCTGTCCAGTAGTTCTGGGCATCGTAGATCAAATATGAAAATTTTCTTAATTTATTTCACCAGTGTATCTTCAAAGCACCATATCTGTTAACCACTGTTGATGCCAGAAAATGATAGTTTGTTGACTAAACTGTAGATGCCAGAGAATAATCTGAAGGTGTTTTAACGCTGTTTAGCACAATAGTAAATCGCCGGTGATAGTTTCGCCTGAAGGAAGATGCCACAAATCATTCCAGCAGCAAAGCGCTATATTAAACCACCCACATGTTTTGGCAAGTATGGGAGATTATTTTTGCACTGTATTCTGGTTTTTGTTTGCTATCACCTTACTGTGCTCATCTTCTACGATAGTGTTTGCTATTCCCTTTTTCATCCCATGTTTTCATCCGAGGTCCCCTTTATTCTTCAGACTACGCGAAATGCAAAGTTCTCGACAACGAGCTTCATTGATCGGTAGTAACTCATATAGCACAACTTATATAAATTTCCATCGGACTGTGATACAAATTCAAATTAAGGTTCCCAACTGTTAAAATACTCAATAACGCTTGCTGGAGCATGACGCAAAATGTAACAGGCATTCATATGGGAAGCCACCTAACTGTAATGTTCTTCAGCATGTGTTAGCCCAAACTAAATCTTTAGCTACATTAGTGAATGTAATGGACCATTGGTGCCCTCTTGTGTAGGGTATCAGTGCATGCATGCATTTTTGACGTGACGTTTTCTTTTTTTTTTCTTTCCTAACAAGTCGTGTAACACTTCCTCGTCTTGTGATCCAGTAGTCCGTTCTGCTACCCCTCCTGAGAGGGCGATGTAGTAGCAGCAGATAGCTTCTGCAAAGGGGATTTTAATGCTGTCAAGCTAACATCTTAAAAGCCAGGGACAGCAGTCCTCTTCTGCAGCACACAACAGCAACAGCAACAATAAGTGTTCAGGAATATTTTCTCTGATTAAATAAATAAATGCTTCGGCAACCAGCTTAAAATACTTTTTATAACAAAGCAAAGTATGTAAACGATTTTAATGAGTCAACTAGTTCGCACAGATTTGCCACTGCTTACTTGCTAAGTTTTTTTAAATCAAAAATTCATTAAAAATTTACAAATACAAAATAAATAACAAAAAAGATGACCTCATTCTATGAAAATACTGAATATTTTTCATTAGATAGATGATGAATTAAATGCATTTTTACTATTTAAATAAAGCCGATTCAGAAGTAAGAAATGAACATTTTTAAGCTTCTACTGCTTCCAAATAGCTTAGTTTGTTAATTCACAACAAAAAGATTCCATTTGAAAGAGATATACTTTGCCGCCTTGTGGCAACAGACTCGAATGAAAAGTGAAACGACGTATTTATAGTTATATTACGTCGTATCGGTGTAAAAATCCTATTTCGAGACTAACAGCCTTTTTCGGCTAATAAATGAAGAACAATTTTGAAATTAAATTTCTGTCTTTTGATTGCACATGTTCAGGTAGAGAACTACGTGTGTTCAAAACATGGCGGCTTTAGGTTCAGCCATTTTTTTCACAATGTGAGAAAAATGCAAGACATAGAAGAAGACAGTAAAACTTTTAACAGCTTTCGATATCTGTCATGGCTAATGGTTAAGGTTTACAGATGAAGATAACAAAACTGAATGTCGACAAATCACCAATTTTTATTTTCACACATCATCACATTTATATCCAATTAATTTGGCATATACGTATTTTATCATTATTAAATTTCTATGTACTTTGGTTTTTTAAATTACGTAAATTTAAAATTACGTAAAGAAATTACGTAGGCATTTGGGACGAGGAAGCAAGTAAGCGTGGGTTTTGGCATCACGGAAGCTAAGGAAAGAAATCGCCAGCGGTATTAATACTAAGTACATGCAGAAAGCACTCTATGCTATGATTTGTGAATTTTAGGTTATTATATGATCATGGAAAGGTCTCGAATTTGGGAGAACAGGTGAATTTAGGGAGAGAGCATCAAATCTAGAATCGTTAATTTTGAGGTTGCCAGTTATTTTTAAAACAGCTATCATATTTAATTATATTTTACATACATATATACAGATTCTTCATTATTTAACAGTGGAGAAGAACAAAATGATATTTTTTCGAAATTTCTAAGAGAAAGATTCCAAATAATATAATTATATCAGGAATATTAAAATGAATAAAACTGCTGCGCTCCTGTAATATTTTAATATAGAATTCAGCATCAGAAATCGAGTCTTTTAAAATTAAGTTTTTTAAAATTTTATATCTGAATTATCAAAATAAATCTGTTTAAAAAATAACTTATTTTTTATACCTTCAATAGTTCGAAGTCTTCTTTTATGGGAGGCTGGACACTGCACACGTCAATTTCCTTAGCGTCTATAACAAGAAACAGCCCAACAAAGAAAACTACAAATTTAGTCATCGAAGCCATTATATGAATGCAGGGACTGCCACAGTAACAAAATGATGACGGGAAAAATGGTTAAAAATGTTGGTCTAAGAATCGTTTAAATATAATGTTTTAGTCACAAACAGCTGCCTAAGTCTCGTATTATCTCTCCTTTCGAAGTGTTATCGATATTGAAAGGAAACTAGCGTGCTGTTAAAATGTACGATAATTTGTGGAAAAATACTGAAGTATTCAATTTCGCGCTTTGTGTTTTTAGCGGTCCTACAGCATCTGCTTGATATTAGCTAAAATAATAATATATCAACACATTTATTTAAAGGGTTCTGTTTCCAAAATCTTATTATATTTATCGTGATACTGAATGTTTAAAATTTCTTACTAAAAATACCAATTTTTCCTCATAAGGCATACACAACAGTATCATTTGCTGAAGCGACAAAAATTTCAAACACTTAGCATCTTGCAAAAAGATTACTAGGTTTTTGCGAAAACACGAATATATCAACAATTTTTTGAATGACTCATAGTTTTCGTAGTCCCATGACCAGAGTTAAAAAGATAACAGAAACGTGGGGATGAAGTAAGCAGAATAATTATAATGTATAATAGCCACAGCAAAATTCTTATCTTGAAAAGATAAGAATCTATAAAATTCTTATATTAGAAAAGGCGAATGCGGAAAAGTGAATTGATCAATGTTCACAGAGCGTTAAGTTTTGCCAAACTTTTATTTTTCTCATATTCGCTATACTATTTGCATTTGAGATGCAAACTGATGAAAATGTCCGGAAGTTAAGTATTTCTGGATATCAGCATCTGTAAAAACTGTTACTGCGTGAAGTCGTAAAAGAGGTTCCAAATTTTTGGTTAATTTTTTTGCTCTGCTGATATGTTTATTCACAAAGTTTACACGAACTATTAACACAAAAAAATACTGACTCGGTATTTGAAAAGTCTAGAAAATGTAAAATGCTAATTTAATTATTTTTTGTTTTGAAGCTGTGGATGGCAATGGTGTGTAAAGCAATTATTTGTAAAGAGAATCCTAAAATTTCAAAATTTTTATTTTTTAAAGCAGTTAACATGTTATAGTTATGTACTTAAAAGTGTTAATTTTAAGATTCGAGTAATGCAGTCTGTAGGATGTTATAAGCCTTATTATTATGATTTGCATTCTGCCGGGTGTTTTGATGTTATTTTAAGATATTGTGAGAGGAATGTGCTTTAAGGCAGGAGTTGACTGTTTTAGTTATTAATAATGTCAATGTAATCGATCGTAGTTTACAGCGTTAGCAGCAACATAAGCATCTTGGTTAACATGATTCAGAAAGGAGAAGAGAAAAAGTAATGAAAAAGAAAGGAAGGTCGAAGAGAAATTTTTTTTTTCAATGGTTAGGCTAAAAAGTTACAAAGAATTAAAATCTTATGAACAGAGGTTACAAACAATACACCTATGATGAAAAAGACCGAAGTCCTTGCCTCCCAGGACGTTGGGCCCACCAGCGGCCGAGCGGTAAAGTCGCTAAACACTGGTAGTTCGGTCCGAGGTTCGAATCCCGCGAACGGGCCGGCTGCATGGGCGTTTTCGTGGTTTTCCCCATGTGTAACGTGTATGCGAGCCAGTTTCCCTTAGAAAGTCCTCCACAAAGGCATCCCTCCCCTTAGGCAGATAGCCCTTGTGTGCTTTGCCATAATTAAATACACCAATACACACCCAGGACGTTGGACAAGGCACAAGTACATTTATTGGTTATTTGAATTTAAGGGGTGTTGGAAGCCAAAAATTTTCAAAAAACGGTGATTTCGGATTTTTGCATTTTCAATATCTCTATACTTTTATCTTTCTAAAATTACCATTCTTTAATCTCTATAAAATTTAGAACTGTAAAAAAATCTAGTTTTAATTTGTCATCAAATGCTTTGATAAATGAGGTTTTTTACATAAAAACGCGTTTTTCTCCAAACGTGATTTTTCTGTACTCAATGTGTCTTTTCTCAGGAACTGCTGCTCAGAGGTATCTGAAATTTTTATTACTTATTTATTAGGCTTCCGAATATTTACTGAAATGAGCTTTTTTGTGACAAACTAAGAAAAAAAATTTAAAAGCATTTTTTTTGTGTGAGAAAAGGGCTAAATTTTCCTATGCCTAATAAAATAATCTGTAAATTACTCTAAAATTCGAAATGTTTCAAAAACCTCATTCCAATATAATCAAATAGGTATACTTTAATTATATAAAAAATTTCAAGCGTGTATCTACAGCAGATTTTGAGAAAAGGTACATCGAAAATGTCCAATTTATAAATTGTCCGTATAGGGGTTTCTGATACCCCTTGAAGCATTGTTCTATTCGTTACAGAATCGGAGTTTACAGCTCTATTAGATCACGATTTATAGCAATACATAGTGACATTATAGCATAAATTTTAGGAAAAACCTTTTTTGAAGTCGAAACTTTATTTTAAAAATTAGCGTAAAAGTTGATTCTATGTTCTAAATGCATGGCAGTCTGTCCAGGGAAACAATATTTCTGGTGGAGGTTGAGATTTGTAAAAAAAAGAAAAGCTACCACCCACCTGTCAAAGGCAATTCTCTAGGATGTGCAATGAATTTATGAGAGCGGTTAAATTTTTTAGTTTCTGAAACTCCTGGAGATGATCACTATGTACATTGAAACGCTAGAGACACCCATACACCTGCAGATTTTTGGAGGATGTGACCAAATACGTGCGAAAAAAAATTAATGGTAGTTTTTCCTACTGTCGCATTCTGCTTGATAGATAGAATTATGTTGGCAGGTGATCTAGGTCAAAAAGTGTTGAAATCTTTTCTTTTTGTTTCCATGCCTACACATTTCTGTTCGAATTCTCTTCCATACTATCATACTGTTTTTTCGCTGTATTCTTTCCAATGACTTCGCTGTATTCTTTCCAATGACTCTTTAACGGGTGTACTTTATTTCGTGAGGTGTGCTGTAAAGATAATGGTCTTGGTTTTTATCATCTCTTGAAATATATTATATTTAGGGCTTCGGCCGGATCTCGATGATCTATTTCTTCGTACGGATTTTTGTAGGGCTTCCGCAATTCTAGTTTTAGAAATTAAGCCTTGAGTGCTGCATGTCTGAAAACGATTGTATACGCCGAAAGAGGAAATCAATGATTGCCAGTAAGAAATAATTTGAGAAATTTTGCTCTTTATAAATACAAAAATTCATCATACATCAATATCATATACAAGTTCATTAAAACGACAAGCAGGCCAGTCACATTTCTTCCGCAAATTTTCCCAAAAACTGTACTGTAATACACATTAAAAAATTTCACTTATCATTCACTTTGTATTCTACATATGATATCTAATAATTTTGAAATTCTCAGACTAACAGTGTAACTTAAAAAAATGAGGGTACTTTTTTTGTATTTCAGTTTTCATTTAAATCCAGATATTTTATATTGTTACGAAATGTACAGGCGTGGTATGATAACTTCCCCGCAAAGAATTTTTTGGGTTGCCATAAAATGGAAAGGGAAGGCAGGATTGCCACATTTGGCGAGAATTCGCCCTTTCAGCGATATATGGCGACAAAATTGGCGATATGCCATGGACGGATGGAGAACCTTCTGGAACGAATTCTTACCGGTTTAGCCCAGAATGTTGTCGAACACAAGCCGAAACTATATAAAGCCTGCTTGTCCGCAGTCAGTCAGTGAGTGTGTGTCTCTCATCGAGTGAGTGTGTCTCCTCTAACGAGTCAATCCCTGCAGAGACGATCGCGTTGACAGCCGGCCCGCGAGTGCTGAAGGGGTCGTCGAGTGCACTGAAAGAGTCTCGTAAAATATCGCGGTTACTGCATCGTCGAGAGAGCGTGTTGAGTTCCGGGAACGACTGAACAAAGGAGTCGGGTGCTGTGCTCGTGTGTCGTCGAGTGCATCGCGAGTCGTAGCGTGGAGAGTCGCGAGAGTACGTGGAGTTCCGAGAAAGACTAGGCAGAGTCGGAAGCTGTACTCCGGAAAGCAAAGTCGGGTGCTTTGCAGGAAGCTGTCTCCACCGTGATAGCCTGATAACCTGAAGGCTGTGTCGCTGATCGTGTCAGCGTGTTTATAGTAGTTCATCGACCACTGTAAAACGTGTTTTGGAGCTGTCCTGACAATATTGTCTAAATAAAGTGTGTTTCGATACTTCATCAAGTGTCGTCGTTATTCACTCCAAATCTACGAACCCCGTACGAACGTGAAGGAAGAAATAACGTAACAGCTGGTGTCAGAAGAATAAGAAAAAGCCGTAACAATATTATATGAAGTACTCCAGCCTACTACTTTAAAATATAAACGTCAAATTTCTTTTCCGATTTTCAAACTCTGATTCGCATCCACGGGAACAACAACTACATGAAAAAGGTCGAGTCGCTTGATTCTTTTCACCCCGCTTCATTTCTGTTTAGAGTGGTTAGAGCCAGTTTATCGGCGAAATAATAAGCTAAGGCACAGACCATGTTTCGTCAAAACTGTACATAGTTTGGTAAAAATATCTGAAGAAAATCTTGCTAAAAATATCTGTACAGACCGCGATCCGGACGACCCTATATTCCTGCTGAAGTATTTCAGAACTGCAGCAGAGAAATGTCGTTAAAAACATCGTATGGATGAAAGACTGTGCAAGACAGGAGTCTTGTGTTATCACTTGTCCTTTACAATGCTTTTCTTCGCAAATATTTTACGCCAGCAATTTTTGTCATACGTGTATCCTTCCGACATCATTTATGGTTTTCCAATGGGCTGATTAAATTGTGCAGTAAAACGGTAGGTGTTGCTGTACGAAAAGTTCGAAAGTTTTTCACTGTAACCGTAACCGTAAGAATTCTAGTATTCATCTCAACCTTAAGAGTTTACGTTCAAATAACAATATCTGAAATTTTATTTCGGTTAGTTGAATGGAGAGGCAGTTAAGGTTCATATAACTGGAAAATTTTTTACAACCACCTGTATACATAATATACGTGCATGTGTATGCATATTTATATAATGCATATGATCATATATTTTTGTGCTGCCAAAGAAACTATGGCAATCCATATCAACAAAAACATGTATGTCCAAGGTAATGTGAGTGATTGAAGCTGTCAAAATATTTATAAATATAAATACATACAATCAAAATCGTAAAAAACAACCTTATATTTAGCGTAGGTATAATGAAACACTCAATCGATTTCGAGGGCAGCTAAAGGTCCCTCCTCATCAGGAGAAAGAAATACATAGAAAGAAGAAAATAGGAATCACAGAAACACGTGGTGCTTATCAGCACTGCACGTGGTTATAACTAGATTTTTAATCAGAGTTGCACTGGCCGCCTACTTTTACTGAGCCAGGCTGTCTGATCAAGCATAAAGAAATATTAGCGAAGTTAAAATAGGGAGCGAGGGGCAAATGCACATTACGCTCAAAATCTGAACTTCAAATAATGGAAAGCAACCACTGAACGGATTTTTATACCCTCTGGTAGTACCAAGTGCGAGGAGGTAACGCCATCTATCGGCAAAAATAATTGAATTAAGACAGTAGAATTTTAAAGGCATTAGGAAGGACTGGATTGGACTTCAAATCATTAACTAAACTTTCTAAATCTTTGTGAATGTGAAAAGCCTCAAGAAAATCCAATTCGCCTATGGAAGAAGCCTTTTGGATGATTTTTGCATACCCAAAATCAAAATTATGGTTAAAAGTCCAGCTATGATACGCTATTGAAGACTTGTTAATTTCCCCTTTTTTGACATAAGATTCATGTTCCTTGATACGAAACTTCAACGCTCTTTTTGTTTGGCCAATATATCTTAAACCACACTGACATGATATACTATAAATTCCCCAAGAATTCAAGACAGAAACGCAATCTTTTAGAATCGAAGGGTGAATTTTATTAATAGGGGAGAAACCGACTTGAAAATTGAATTTCTGGAGAATCCGTGCAATTTTATAGCTAACAGAAGGATAAAATGGAAGCACGACAAGGTCATTGATATTATTTCTAACAGTGGAATGTCTTCTTTGATGGGAATCTGAAAATTTTTTGATGGCTTTATCAATAATCACGGGAGAAAATCCACGGTCAATCGCAACTGCTCTCAAATAATTAAGTTCATTGGTAAGCAAAGAATCAGAGGAACAAACTTTTAGCGCGCGGAAAACATAATAGTAAAAAGAAGCCATTTTTTGCTTAACAGGGTGGCATGACTTGGCATGGGGTGGTAAACAAACTGCAAAGGGTTTACGGTACACAGTGGTGCTAAAATCGGTTTCATTGCGGATTATAAGAATATCGAGGAAGGGGAGGGAATTGTTGGATTCAATTTCAAGAGTGAATTGGATGGCTGGATCAATTGAATTCATAATAGATAGAATCTCGGATAAATCCTCTTTATAACCGTCAAAAAGTGCGAAAGTGTCGTCAACATACCGAATCCAAAGACGAAAAGATAATTTATCAAATAATTTCATCTCAAAATAGTGCATATAAATGTCAGCAAGTACCGGACTGAGAGGATTACCCATAGCCAATCTTTCAACTTGACGAAAATATGCATTTTGGAAAACAAAGTGGGTTTGACTTAGAGAAACTTTAGTAAGCGAAACCAACTCATTAATTTCAGTATGTGTGAAGTGAAATTCCCGAAGCCTAGTTTCAAGACAATTTAGTGCTCCTTCGACCGGAACATTAGTAAACAATAATTTGACATCAAATGAAACCATAATGGAACGAAGTGGGGAAATATTTTTAAGTTTATCAATGACTTCAACAGAATTTTTTACAGTGTGAATATTGTTATCAAGTAGAGGAGAAAATCTGGAAACTAAATATTTGGCCAAAGGATATGAAGCAGTACCTATGTTGGAAACAATTGGTCGAAAAGGAATACCGGTTTTGTGGACTTTTGGAAGAGCATAAAGTCTAGCGCAATTAGTGATAGGCGGAATAAGTGATTTCTTCAACTGAGTTGGCAGAATGTGGGAAGATTTAATAGTACTTTTTACTTTCATGAGGTCCGAAGTTGAAGGATCTTTAGGGATCGAGCAGTATGGGCCTTCATTTATCAATTTAGAGACTCCAGTAATATATGTGTATTTTTCCATAACAACGATCTGTCCGCCCTTATCAGCTTTACAGATAATGATATTAGTATCAGAATGAATTTCACGTAAGATCTCATTTTCCTTTTTGCTAAGATTAGAACCCAAAGATTTATTGTTAAAATTAACGTTATGAGTAATTAGGTGGCGGATTGTATCCTTCTGCGTTTGCGAAATTTTGGAGAATTTAAACGCTTTCTCTATAGGGGCGATGATTTGAGAAATTGAAGGTTTAGATGTCTTTGAAAAGTTGAAATTATATTTTAATACTTTTAACTGATCCTCCGAAAGATTCCTATTGGAGATATTAACGATGGAGTTAACGTTTACAGTGGGAAGATCAGCTAGATAATTGGGACTATCCGACTGGTGTGTGAGTTTTTGGAATTTAGAAATGAGCACATTTTTAAAATGTGCTCATTTCTAAATTCCAAATTTTCAAAAATCCGATTTTGATTGTCACATTAGCGTGTTTCTCTTCTAGTCTATAAGTACATACGTTGATTTAATTATTTTTTCATTTCTTGATTATTTAATTAGTTTCAAAGCAGGGTGCGCGATAATAATAATTAACATTAACAGTAACAGATAATAAATACTGTATTTTGAGGAAAAATAATTATGGTTTCCGTATTGTATTTACACTTGTCTTTTAAAGCTAGAAATATCTTAATTGCTACATCCAGCTTGAAAGTAATTCATTTAAAATTTTTAGTATAAATGGTTTTACGATATTTATGCAGCCTTGTAATGAAGTAAATTTAAACTAAATACCAAACTCAAATTAAATTTCTGTTCTGAATTTAATTTTTTATCTCATTTTCATTTTTTCTATCATCTTTATGTAATTCATTTTAATATTTGAATGCCTTTTACTCAAGATTTCCTTTAATTAAAAAGCTAAAATTGATTAGGAGTTAAACACCTAACTTTAGTAATAAAATATCTTACTTCAAAAAAAAAAAAAAAAAAAAAAAAAAATCTGAAATGTTTCAGATTTTAAATTACGTCCAAAGGGGCGTTTTTTAACATTTTGTGTGTTACCTTTCTTTATTAAATATCATGTTCCTCGCACTTAAACCATAAGATCCAGTGCAACAGCAATATCGCAAAATAGTTTTAAAACGAGCATATCTTTAGAATTTCCGATACAGAGACTCACGCGCTGGAGATAAAAATTTTTTTTCTGCACAACGCTGCCATTGCTCGCTTTGAAATCCTTGAGTTTGTTAATCAAAAATTCGTCAAAGTTTTAAAAAATAGGAAATCGATCATAAAACAAATTTCAAATTTCAAATTTGGTCTTCCACATGCTCATATTCGTTGGAGGATTACGTTATTCAAAATTCGATGACTCTATGTACCGTTATTTTATGACAATGTGAGAAATATACATACATTTACGCAGATTTTTCATTATTTAATTTCTTCAAATATAATGCAGGACTCTATTTTATGGCAACAGTTTGAAAAGTGAACCGACATTTATCCGTCCGACGCAAAATGCCAAAACGAAACTAATAGTCCTTCGGGATTCAAATCCCTTTGGACTAAAAATGAAAGCAAATGTCAAGTCATATTTGAACCTCATCACATCAACAGAATCTAAAAAAACTCAAAAAAAAAAAAAAAAAAAAAAAAAAGTTTTGTGTTGTATTGGCTTGTTTGACTTTAGTACAAAACACTAAGCTTACCTACCAGTAGCAAGAAATGCTTTCGTAGTTGATTTTTGAGAAAAGGAAAACAAAATGACAAAATAGCAAAAGGAAAACTGTCTTTCAAAATTCTGGCTTTAACATTTAAGCCATCCGGGAATAGAATACAGAGGATAGAATGCAGCCGGGAATAGAATATTTAGTGTTTAGCGTTTTTAACACCTGGTGAGCTGAAAACTCTTCCCCCCCCCCGAAAAAAAGGAGGGAGAGAAGCCAGTTTATGTGGTAATAAATGCCATAGAATAACTTTTAAACTTCTTTTCTAATATTTATTTATAAGGTAGTAGTTTTAACATAGTATGATTTCCACAAATATTTTCGCCATTACAGGTGAAAATAACGAGGAGAAAACGAAGTATGGGGAAAATTATTGTACAGTAAGACCTTCACCTAAAGCACGGAATACGTTCCAATGAGGTTCCGCACTAAACGAAAGAGCGTGAAACTAGCCTCACCTTAAATCGTAATTAATGGCTATGTTACCGTGAAAGACCGAAATTGGAGAATGTCGACTTTCACCGGAGAATATCAACATTCACCAAATACGTCGGTGAAAGACCGAATATTTCACTACATTATTTTATATTCGGACCCTCACCGGTGTATGTCGACAATCACAGATATGCTCTGGTGAAAGTCTAAAAGAGAGGTCATAAAGTGCAATAATAGTTTAAGTTGTTGCAATAAATAAGATTTGAATCACATAATTTAGTAAGTTTTTTATTGCTGTTATTTTATATTCTCATTTAAAACGTACTGTATAATTAAGTAAGTTTTTAACTTGTATTACTTTCCTTTCTCATTTTGAATGTATTGTGTGTTTTAGGTTCTCATGTTCTTAAGTTCTTATTTCAAGTTTCAAGTGCGTTTATTCGCGACTGAATGACGGAGAAGAAAATATGATATTGTTATATGTTCAACATTCACCATTAGTACATGGTGAATGTCGACACTGACCGGTGTAAGTCAGAAATAAGAGTATTTGGAAAATATTTCGGACATACACCAAGCGACTATGTGATTGTTGACATTCACCGGTGAAAGTCGACATTCTCCAGATTTCGGTGTTTCACCGTAACAGATATATGTCAAACATAAGCGAGAATAAGAAAATTTATCAGTTTACTTTTTTGTTCTATTTTGCAACATTTATTGTTAAATATTCTTTAATCGCATTAATTATATAATATACTACTAATGTCGATTTTTATTTATGAAATCTTCATGAAAATAAAAAAAAGTTCCAGTAAAGAAATTATGTTTATGACAGGAAATGTTCTTTCTCACTAAAATTTTTTTAGCCTAGAAGGGCTATTAGTATTGATATGGCATTTTGCGTTGAACTACTAAAAACGTGGTATCACTTTTGAAACTGTTGCTGCCAAATATTATCGCTCTGTATTAAAGAAATTAAATAATGAAGAATCTGCATGAATGTATGTATGTTTCTCTCATTGTGAAAAAGCCATCAGGTTTTGAGTAATGTAGTCCTCTATCCGAACATGGGCACCTGAAAACCTGAATTTTGAATTTAAAGTTTGTTTTACTTCCTATTTCACATTTTGTAAGCCTTTATTAAATTTCCGATTAACAAACTCAATGATTTCAAAGCGAGCAGTAGCAACACTGTACGGAAAGAGAAACTTTATCTCCAGCGCGCGAGACTGTCTGTCGGAAATTTTAAAGCTATGCTGTTTTTAAATATTTTATGGTATTGCTACTGAATTGGATTTTATATGGTTTAATTGAGAAAAATATGATGTTCAATAAATAAAGCTAACACACAAAACGTTAAAAAAACTCCCCTTTGGGTGTTAATATAAAATCTGAAAGTTTTCAGATTTTTATATTTTCAAATTATTATTTTTTTTCATATATAAAATAATTTTAGAAACACCTCTGTTAGAATTTGTACAAGTATCATTTCAGTTTGATCCTATCTAAGCAAAATTTAATTTCTTGTTCCAATAAACAGAAAGATTTATAAAGCTAAATTGTGGATTACATTTTGTTACGTTTCATTGTCCATGGATTTTCTAAATTTATATCAACATAATGAAAGGCTTGCCTCTACTTCTTGCTTTTAAAATTTGCATTTTATTCGGCCATGGAATAATGTATAATTTCTCTAATTAAAATAAATTAAGTATTTTTTACATATTTAAAATAAATATTTTGAAGAAGAATACCTTAATTTAATTTTTACCATGTTATTTCTATTGTATCAACGAATCTAAATTCATGAAATTAGCAAAGCCTCAAGTTTAGTGTAGGTTTTAGTGAAAACTCTATTGATTTTTAGGGCAAGAAGGCACAGGTCCCTCTTCATCAGGAATCTGGTAAGATTTCTTTGATCATGAGGAAGAGGGAACTGTACCTGTTTGCCTAGAAATTGATAGAATTCTGACTAAAATTTACGCCTAACACTAGGTTGTTGCTTTATAATTTTTATGTTTTAGTTTGGCGTGTTTCTCTTTTGTCTTTAAATCTAAATTAATTTTAATCTGGGTGTTTATCAACGAGATATTTAGGTTACCAGGAAAACAATGTTCCTTAAGTTTTTGAATTACAACTAAATAAAGACTACTGCGCGTTATGGAATCAGTAAAATGTAAAATAATACATGTTTTCGAATTTGATATTTGCTTTCGTGTTTCGCAGTTATTAACAGTGCAAATCAAAAACAAGTGTACTTTTTGGTGCATTACAAGCGATTTGAAATTCTGCAAATGCAACTCTGTTATAAAAATCCTTTTTTTTCTATGTTGGTATTAATCAATTTAGTATCTAGATATAGTAGAAATAGCCTTAATGTGTGCTGTATTATTGTTATTGTTTATAGCCTTGAGCACCATAGAGGTGATAGTAGGAGTTTCTTGTGAGCACCCGAGAGATGGGAAGGTCCGAGGGTCTTATAAAATTTTTTTCCTATCACAAACCTCTCGAGAGGACGTTCGGCTGGCCGCATATTTAGAGGTGGCATCTCAAAAAACCTACATGTTAGAACTGGTGTCAAATGAAGACTGGCCGTACGCTACCAGTTGGATGGCATTCTTGGACAGCATAGACTGCCTTTCCGGGAAGCAGGAAACGGGTCCTGTACTTTACATTCCCTGAATCGAGACTCCCAGAATATAGATTTCAGCCAGTAGAATAAACGACGCGACGGGGGAGGGGGATTAAGGATAAACATAAAACTGGACAAAACGTGATAAATTCAGGGCATAAGACCATTTTATCTAGAAATGGTTCTGTCTACGAAAAGTTGGTTGAAGTGCAAACCTAGATTAGATTCTTTTACATTCTTCATTTCAGGAAATGAAAAGTTTTATTATAGGCTTTTAACAGAAGACACTAAAATCTCTAGTTAGTTTGTGAGGCTGTGAGTAATCGCATTTAATGAGAAAAAAAAAAGCAATGAATTTCAACACTTCATATTTAATGAATAATCTCAATTTTTATATCCAATGCAAAGCAATGTTAACAATTTTCTTTGGTGTCGAATTTCAAACGTTCTGTATCAAACTGTAATGACTTCAGCTTCTGCAGCAAACTCTTCTTTTTAGCATCACTGAGTTGATCGTCCCTCGTTATAACCGAAACCAGTGCTAGAGAAAATAATTTGCAAAATTATTGTCTTTAATAATAATAATAATAATAATAAATTTTTCTGCTTAGCGAAATGTTAATCTGCGAGATATGCATTAATTTTATGACAAACAGTTAGACACTGAAAATATAAGCAATTGAAAATAAGTTCATAATCAGTTCCAATATCTATAAATTTGTAATTAAATTAAGAAGTGTAAGCTGTTTTACCATCCGATTTAATTACGATTTAGCAAACTTGTGTGTTTTAGGAGATCTTGTTGTTCTAGCTGTCATGAAAAGGAAACTATCATACTAAACCATGCAACTTCTCGCATAGACGGGAAGAAATAGCACACAGGCAAAAGGTTTTTACTTTATGAACTCTTTAACAAAAATGCACATACTTCGTGCTGAAAATGACACTGATTAATTGCAGTGAAAGGCTTAAGGGTAAATTAACAGTAGCTTAAATGGCAATGAGTTGTGCTGGATTGCTTAAAACTAACAAGCTGACTCAGAAACCTAAGCCGGTACACTTTAAATAAAGGGCTAGAAGGTCTGTCAGCAACTCAGAGTAACAGCAGCAAGGACAAAGTAGCAACGTGAGCTATGCTAGCGAAATCACACTCTAACACACTAACTTCCAGGTCCCTCAAGTACCGCGATTAACGTGCTAAATGCACGTTGTTTTCCGGCCGTTTTGGTGTTATTGCCTCAGTGGGCGCTTGAACTAGAGTGACTAGTTGGCTGATGGGTCCAGCAGGACAACTAGGATGGTTGAAGGGTGAGTAATTGATACATAAAACAGTGTTATAACAGTTCTAGTTGATATGCAGAATAACTTGGATAACAGTACTGATGACAGCAAGATGTAAGATTATACATAATTAGTTGCAGAAGGCAGAGAATGAATTTATGCACTAATCGTAGGTGCTAAAGTTCAGTAACAGGAGCTATATAGCACATCGAGCAGAATCCGGGAACATGTGGATGGTCACCCACTCAAGTGCTGTCTCTGGAAAATGCTGCTGGAATGTGCAGGAATTAAACTATGAAAATAAAATACATTTGTATAAAATACTGCATAACTACAAGAACGTTTAAGTGTGAAAATCCTGGCTTTCACTGCCGATGAAGCCTTTCTGAAGGCGAAGATATAAATCTTCGTGGAGCACGTCGTATTGAAAAGTTCATAAAAACATTTATTTGGTCACGAAATTGTGCACTCTGGAAGAATTTTCTGTTACCTTTCCTGATAAAGTTATCCAATATATCCAGTTTGAAGTCAGCTTGTGGAAGTCTATTTCGAACGAAATAGTGTGCCTTAGTGCTGATCCTCAAAAATCTGTTTTGCACAACTTGAATTTGTGTATACCTGAAGGAATAACAGTAGCCTAATGAGGCGAAGCACAAGTCATCACGGGTCTAATACCTGAAGTGTAGATGAGTGTTTTCTTTGAAAGATCCAGCTTTGAGTATTTCCGTATCATTGAAAATAGACACACTGACTTTAATTGCTTTGCATCTCACGTCATAAATGTAATGTAACCATGTGAGTTTGACATTAATGATGATTCCTAGGTAATTAGCCTTTGGAACAATCGGTTCCGGCTCGTTGAAAAGGAAAAGATTTTTCTTTAGCTTTAAATTCCGCTTTTTCCGTCTAACAAGCAGGATCTATGACTTTTAATCGTTAATACATATTTGCCAATAGCTACACCACTCTCCAATACACGGAATGATGGTTTGCAGCAGATTAATGGCTCTAATTAACCTTCTCTTTTCGCCCGTTTAATTACTTTTCTTCCCTTTAACTTAATTTGCATCCTGGCGAGTTCATGCGAAGGGAAATTGAGGTGTACAGAAAAGATAACAAAAGTTAGAATAATTGATTATTCTAACTAAGGGAAACCCTACAGTTTGACCATGCTATTTTTGAGAAACATTAGAAATTATCTGACAGATTGTAGTAGTAAATATACTTTTAAATAGATATTACGAGCAGAGAATCAAATTTATATACCGTATTCTAGATGTCTTATAAGCCTTTGCCTAAAATTAATTATTGATTCATATTAGAGTTCAAGTATTGTTTTCTCGTAAAATAACACATAATATATGAACTTTAGTTAAGTAATTTCTGCAAAAACACTAGTTACATTTGCTGCGCCGTGGCAACTTCATCCCTTTGGCTAGTACAGTTACACAAGCGACCCATAAACTATCGGCGACAAACAGACACTTAAGCCTCCTATAATAAAGATATTTATTTATTTCATTTTATTTGTTTTTTCATCGTTGCCGGTTTTTGTCGGTTGTATATTTCCGAAATATATTATATGTATAGATGTTAAATTTATTTATTAAATGTTAAATGCACGTGCTCTGGTATTTTTAATTTTTCTGGCTTAGCTTTCTGATAATATTCGTCACGCGCTGCACTGCACTAGGAATAAAACAATTTAAAGTTACGCAAGAAACCAATAAACTATCGGCGACAAACACTTGAATATATATAAGATAATATACGAATCTAAGTTACGTAATTTGTGCAAAAACACTAGTTAAATTTACTTACCAGATTTGTTAAATGGAGAATTATTACAGACATGAGAAATTACATAATCATCATACTTTGCATCGACAACGTGAAAGGTATCGTCCCGTCCCACTATAATTTGTGTAAACAAATAAATATGTAAGTAAGTAACTATAAAAATAACATAAAATTAATTGACAGTAAGTAACATATAATAAATTAAAATTGTTTCATTAATGATTAAAAGTGCTCAAACATTGTCACCGATGGACTTGACGAACTGCTATATTCATATTTATGAGACTTAAGTTCCCTATATTTTTGTTATGTTTGTGTTTTAATCGAGGATTATGATTATTGATGTTCGTTTTACTTCTACGAAACTCTTTGGAACTTCTTAAGTGTGTGTTTGTATTTTTAACTGGCAATTCTAGTTTTGAATTTCTTTTGAATGTAACTGTTATTGCATAATAATAATAATATATTAGTTTTTATATTATTAATAAATTCTATAGTTTAATTATGTGGCTTGAATTTAAATTCAATATCGCTCTTGACAAAATGGAAGGAATAACATAACTTCAGCACTATTGGAATCAACAGCAAAACCTAGATACTTGAGAATTACAAATGCATCTGGCACTGGACCTAACAACCTGCAGATTTTGCTCAGCTACGAGAGCATCTGGAGCTGAGAAAAGACTTCATCTTTTTCAGCTCTGCCCAAAATGACGTTTTCAAGTTCGCCCCCATTGTTAAATCTAGTCATGCTTCTCTCACTAACCACAGATGTTTACAAAGCTGAGCTGTTAGACCACTAGTTAATGCATATACAATCTGTGTCCTGGTATGAGACATGCATGTTACCTATAATATATCGATTATTTTTCCTTTCGGAATGAAATACGCGTATATATTCACAGCTGTTAAGAGTTTCATATGAGCTCTATAATAAAAGGCGCTACATGAAACTATGAACATTCTTTTTTAACAAGGACGGCCTTTCGTTCAAACTACTACAAGTACCCGAAACAATCACGGGTGCAGATTTCCCAAATGCATTCTTTCAGTTCATTGTAGACAGCGTATCTTAATAGGCTAATGGATGCTTCTTTGCTAGGAAGTAAACATGATGTCATTTGAAGTCGACACACCTTTTTTGTGCTTAATTGGACTTCGATGTAAGGAGACGAATGGGACGGGTAATAGACGGAGACGGGCGTTTCGGTATTTACATTATACAAGTTAACGAAGACTTCGGTTTTTGTAAAGGTTACATGTTGAACTGTCCAATTATACTCAATTACACTGAAAAACCACTTAAGAAACTTACTTACTTAAGTTACTTACGTTTGCGTGAAAGAATAGAAAGAAAGCAATAAAATTCAATGGTTAACGAAAAAACCAGTACATGAAAGTAATTAGTATACTCGAACGTTTATAATTCCTTGAAAACTCAAAATTTATTTCCGGTGAGCACTGATACCTCTAAAAGACTGTATGGTAAAATATTGTGAAAAGAAGTTAAAATGTTTCATGCAAGTATGTGCATTATATATATCCTAAGTACAGTGGAACCTTGGTACACGAACACCTTGGATAACGAACAAATCGTTTCAAGAATAAATTTTCCAAATAAAGAATGTATTGAATGATGAAAGATTTCTCAAGCTGGGAAGAAGAGAGCTGACAATAAATGACACTGTTTAATACAGTTAATGCAATAAAGGGAATGTCTTCAGAAAAAGAAGATGGAAAGAAACATATTAGTGGTTATTTTATTCGTAAAATGTGGAAAATGTGCAAATTCCCCCTTTAAACAAAAAAGAAACAGATTTTCGAAGGCGATTCAGTATTTCTCATTCAATTCATTCAGTCCTCACTTCACTAAAAGGCTAAAATGTAATACAAAACTCGAAATATCTACATAAAAAATTACGAGGTAAATCTTAAACACTTATTTCATAGAGTAAATTCTAGAATGGATTAAGCATAATTTAATTCGCAATAAAAAAAGAAGGCTTTATCTTTGTTGTTACAAAGCTTAGTCGCTCTAGATTGGCAACAAATCTATTATTCTTCTGTTTCAAATGTGCGCCATGTTATTTAAAAATTAGGCTTAACCGCACTTAAACAGCTATTAAATTGTTGATAATTCTACAAATATTGCTTGCAAAATTCCTAGGCATAAAAACATTAACCGGAAGATAAGAACAATATAATACAATCATTTTTAAAGCAAAAAGTGCACAATTTACAAACATATAAGAGTAAACAAAATGAGATCACTGAGCAGGGTAGCAGAGGGGTTATATATATAAATATATTTATATATGTTTGGTGAGGCCGATTGCAACTAAAATGTGAGTTGCACATCTGCATATTATAGCAGTCCTATATACAAAATTTCAACGTTCTGTGGCTACTCGTTTTTGAGTTACGCGAAATACGTACGTACAAACACCACGAAAAATTCTTTTCAGAATTCCTTTTAAAGCAGTTTTACAATTTTGTTGGAGGAAAAGAGTCTTTTATTCTGTCCTTACGTACAGATGTCAGGCAAAAACATCGTTAAATTGCATTCGATAGCGGTCAGAATGGATATTTTCGTTCAAATATGCTGCTTGAAATTTTTCGCAATTACAATACTTCCTTTTTACTTCAAGAAAGTAAGTACTTTTTAAAGTACTTACTTTCTTGAAGTAAAAGTTCTTGAAAGTTTTTACTTCAAGAAAGTACAAGGAAGTAAAAAGGAAAGGAAAATAGGTTGCCATTAATTAAGACGTTCGCCAAGTAAATTATTCTTGGCGCAAACTGAAAAAAATGCGCAAAGATAAATTTTGAAATTTCTTCATAAATTTCCTACCAAAGGTTACAAAATTTGTATCTAGGCATAATTTAAGTCATAGAATCGAAATATAGGAAAAAAAATTGGCATGTATTCGGGCATTCGCTATATTGGATTACTGGTATTTGACAGTACTGACATTTGACATTTGATAGTTTTGATTTACTGACATTTGACATTTGATGGCAATTACTTCCGAATTATGGCGTTGGCTGTATTAAATATATGAAAAAAAATTGGCAATTCTAGAAAACGTGCGATTTTGTGTTAAAGTATCTATGTTAGAAAAATTACATATATAAATCTAATAAATATCCTAAGCCGCGATTTCGAGACAAGGGAAACACAAACTAAATTTCGATAATCAGTCCAGTAGAATGGGAGATATAGAACTGTCCCATTCTTTTTTTTTTTTTTTTTTTTGTGCAAGATATACTTCTTTGTTCTAGATGTCCTGGAATTTGAATCGCCAATCAACCGACATATACCACCAAAAATCTGGCTGTCTGCTGTTATACATCGTAACGTGTTCATATATTAGCCCCGGCTGCCTGTTCCTATACGTCGCCACGTATTCTTATATTTGCAACATGCTGCATTTTTTCCTCCTGCCGAGTGTTCTTATATGATTCATTTATGAAGAGGATTTTGAATTCGCATTTTTACTTGTTTGTACGAAGTTAAAAAGGAAGTGTTGTAATCATGAAAGGTTTCAGTCATGATATTTTAACAAAATATCCATTTTCACCACTATCAAATGCAATTTAACGATGATTTTGCCTGACACATGTAGTACATAAGGACAAAATAAAGGACTCTATTTCCCCCAAAAATTATAAAACTGATTTAAAATGAATTTTGAAAAGAATTTTTCGTGGCGTCTGTGCGTACGTACGTACGTATCTTGCATAACTGAAAATCGAGTAGCCTCAGAACGTTGAAATTCTGTATATAGGACTGCTATAACATGTATATTTGCAGCTCATATTTTGGTCGCAATCGGCCGCACGAAAAGTACATAAATATATGCATGTATATATCCTATATCCACTCTGCTATTCATCTCAGTAATCTCAATTTCTTTACTCTTATACGTTTGTAAATTGTGCATTTTTTTGCTTTAAAAATGATTGAATTATGTTGTTCGTTTCTTCCGGTTAAGGTTTTTATGTCTTCAGTAATTCTGCATGCGATATTTGGGGAATTATCAATAATTTAAATGTTGTTTAAGTGCTGCTATTTGTGATTATTTTGTCATGGCGGCCATGTTTGTTAACATTTAAAACTTGACAGAATAGTGAATTTGTTGCCAATCTATAGAAACTGAGTTCGAAACAACAAAGATAACGCCTTCTTTTATTATTGCGGCTTAAATCATGCTTAATCCAACCTCGAATTTATTCGAGGAAATAAGTGTTTAAGATTCACCTCCTAATTTTTCATATAGATATTTTGAGTTTATATGTATTTTAGCCTTGTCGCGAAGTGATGACTGAATTATTTGAATGAGAAATATCGAAATCGTCTGTGAAAAGCTATTTGTTTCTTTGTTTGTTTAATTTTATTTATACATCGCTTTAGGTATTTGAATAGAACATGTGGCAACGATTAGGTAATTCTGCAAACTGATATAATGTCTGTGAATTCTGAGTTATAAAATGAGTGAAATGTGATTCTGTTAAGGAAACTTATCTCCAGACGGCCACTATGGTAAAAACATATGGTGGGTTTTAAACAGTGTATTCTATTTTAGTTTAAGGGCTATCGACGAGGTAGATTTAATTCAATCCAATAAGTTTAAATGAAATGCAAGAAAAAATGCGCATAATTTAATATTCCGTACAAGGAAGTCATGTGGTGTATACGTCAGATTTTTTTCATTGTTCACAAGAGGAAAAAAAGGATCATCGTTTATACTAGTTGCAAACAATTTTGACAAAGTGCTTAAACTACATTTGGCGTTATTATCGCTTATAACAAATATGCAAAACTTCATAACGCACCAAAATGTCAATTCACGTATATCTTAGGATATTTTGAATAAAACACTCTAATGATTTTTAGGTATGCTAAGGAATATATCTATTTAAAATGATGAAAAAATTTTATACAATATGATTCAAAATGGTTTTCGAAAAATTTATAAAAATTTACTTAAAAATACAAATTAAAAAACTAAGTCATAAAAAATGGGCGAACCGTATTTGGAATGAACAATAAATTTCCAAATGTGAAAGAAAGAATGAAATAAGTTTCATAAAGAAAGAGATATTAATAAATATTGTACCAAATTTAATTAACATGGAGGAGCTAAAATTTTGGGAGCTAAGTATTTAAAAACTGCTCGTGCGATTTTTACAAAACTTGGCACTTTGGCGTAATTTGAGTCGTAGACTCGAAATATAGAAAAATATTGGTATGTTATTTCAGAAAAATGTAAGATTTGGTGTCAAAATACCTAAGCTAGAACAATGTTATATATAAATCTAATATATATCCTATGTCGGGCTTTGGAGACTTGGAAAATGCAAGTTAAATTTCGACAATCGGTCCAGTAGAACGGAAGTTATAGAACAGTCCCACATTTTTTGAGCAACTTGTACAAATTAAAGTTATTAATAACTGTGTATTCATGAAAGGTAAACAGCACATAACTTTAACTCTCTTCGCTAACGTTTCAGTTACATATAATCAATACAATTTTTATTGTTTTAATGTTGATAAAAATGCAAAAGAAATATACCAGCAGGCATCGTGGATCGTACTGTTCCAGGACTATCAGGATCGCTGCTCAATTTACCTTCGAGAGTACGTCTTTCCTCTGATCTATGTTAAATATGGAACAAGATATTTTAAAATGGATTGGAGACATTTTATATTATTTCAATAATTAAATGAACTGTACAGTATGAGGAAATATTTGAATTTAATTACATATAAATAATCATTTATGTAACATTTTTAATCCGAATCTGAAGCAAAGTTTTTTACTTTGAGAAAATAGATTCAACTTTTTTATTTGTTTATGAGCATTAGAGAACTAATTAAGATACAATAACATGACGAACAAGTATTAATTTAGAAGTCAAACAACAAAAATAAGCGTTACGTTTTCAAATTTTGACAGGACTAATTTCGATGGTTTTACCCAACCATCATCCTCAGCTGCAAAAGCGCAAATGGACGATATAATATATAATGATTAGGTAAGATATTACAAAAGAGACTGCATAGGAGTTAAGCAACTGGCGCCTGCTGTTGTTGACACTAGAGCGGAAACATGATTTCGTTAAAGGTTGGAGGCATAGATGCTTTGGAATTAGGGTCTTTTTCTAGGACAGAAAGAATTAGTTGAATGTGAAATGCCTCCAGAAAATCTAATTCACCAAAGGAAGATAATTTTTGAATAATGCTTTTGAAGCTGAGGATCATTGTTCGGTATAACCATCCAAACTAGTCCTGTGAAAATTTGAAATCATAAAGCTGATTTTGTGGTTTGACTTCTAAATTAATTAAATTAGAGAACTATTCCAATTCTCAAGGCAAGCTTATGGTTAGGGAGTAGTTTCATAAACAATTACTACACATATAGTTGTGCTTTGAAAAAACGTTTTCGTATGCTGGCACTGAAACAGAGGCGAGAACAAAATGAAATACACTCTTGTGCAAAAATTAAGGACGAGACGGTTTTTTCAATATAACTTTGTACAAAAGCTTTCCAAATCAACACATTTAATACCGTAAGATCTCCAATACGTAAGAACATGAGTAATGTAATCAACACTTACTAAAAGAGAAATCAGAGGGATAAAAAGAAGCTTTATTGAAAAAGTAGCATGGAGCGCAATGCGACTGAAGGCCGAAACATCCCTGTGATGGGTGTCCAGTAAGAAACATCCGGTCTTTAATAGGGGATATGATCTCCCCTGACTGCTAGGCAGGTTTCACAGCGTCTGCCCATGCTGAGAATGAGGGTGTCAATGAGTTGCTGAGGCATTGCTGCCCATTCGTCTTGCAGCGCCAATCGAAGCTCCGGAATCGTTACTGGTGGTAAGGTACGAGCTGCCAAGCGTCTGCCTAGAAAATCCCATACATCCTCGATGGGATTGAGATCCGGAAATCGTGCCGGCCAATCCATACGTTCAATATCCTCACTCTCTAAGAGCTGTTCGGCAGCTACTGTGCGATGACATGGTGCATTGTCGTCCATGAAAAGGAACTGCGGACCCATAGCGCCTCTAAAAAGACGCACATATGGAAGAAGAATCTCGTTACAATAACGGGTCCCGTTGACTGAACCTGCGTCGAAGACGTGAAGGTCTGTACGACTACCAAGCATGATGCCTCCCCAAACGAGAACACCGCCACCTCCATACCTGTCCCTTTCAATGATGTTCGAGGGAGGATTGCGGCTTCCCCGCTCTCTCCAGATGAGTATGCGATGAGAATCGCTACTCAGACTGAATCTGCTCTCATCTGTAAAGAGTACTCGTCCCCATTCATTGTCTCTCCAATTCCCGGCACCACAGAGAACGCCTTCTCCGATGGGCAGGCGTTAGAGGTACACACCGTACAGGGCGTCGTGCAAACAGACCACCACCGTGCAGTCTTCTGGCCACGGTAAAACGCGATATCGGTCGTCCAGTCGCCTGTGTCGTGTGTCTAGCGATTTTTCCCGCTGTCTGCCGCCTGTTTCTTCTGGCCTGTAAGGCAATATACCGGTCATCTGCGGGTGTGGTTCCTCGTGGACGACCACTACTAAACCCCCGGATAGCTGTTCCTGTAGTTTGAAATTGTCTTCAAAGTCGTGAAACGATGCTGTGAGCAATTCCGAACTCTGCAGCCACACTTGTCACACTGCGGCCTTCCTCCAACTTCCCAATGATTCGACCTCGGGTAAGAGCATCCAGATGTCGTCTAACTGACTAATTATTCGCCATTTCTCGCTGAGGCAGCAACTCGGTGTGATTTTAACTGCTATACGGCGTGCAATCTCTTTGCAAGAAATACTGATCTTACACCGACAACATGCTGTATACTACTCAGACATTCCCCCATTGCGTCTACCTGCATATCTGCGCATGTGCTACCGTACATCACCTTACTTAATCTCCTGATTGGTCTTTCTGTCTGCTCTGCCTCTTCCTTCAGCTGATATGCTAATTTTTCGACTTTGTCCTTAATTTTTGCACACCAGTGTAATTCTCTTACAGAAACGAAAACACAGGGCAGTCGTTGCATGCATAAGGTTACGTTTATGATAATCACTTCTTTTATAGGAATTAAATTCGTTTATTCTTTTCTTCCTTTAAAGATTTTGTTTATTAAAGAAACACAATAAGTTTCCCATGTACCTCATAATATCACATGGGGCTTACAGAAGTAAGTATGAAACACAATACAAAATAAACAGAAGAAACTGAAATAAAATTAAGGATGATTACCAAGTTTTACAATGAATTGACAAAAAGAGTTAAAAACACCTCTCTCGGAAATAAATTGGTAAAATTCCTATAAATATTTAAGGTAAAAAACATCAGGTGAATGCAGTGACTTACAGAGTCTAGTTCTGCTCGGTAGCGTAAAGTAACGAGCGTTCAAAAGACTGTACGACGAATTATCCCGAGGTCTTGACAACAACAGACAAGGGCAGAAGTTTGTAAAGGATAGGACCCATTGTTCAATCACATTTAGTTGAACAAGCGGCCCCACTTGGTCTTTTTTAAAGCCAACAGATTTGGCTGAACTCAAAAAGGCAAAGTTGAAATTCAAATAAAATGTAATTTTACAAGTCCTACGGCTCACATGATAAATTAACGCGAAGGATGGCTCTAACTGGTACAAGCCGGCGGAAACAAGCTTAATGGCTAGAAGCACTTAACGCTACAGAATCGAATCGTTAGTAACAACGTGACCCTCAAGCAGGAATAGCATCTCTAAAATTATCTTCCGAAATCTCTGCTAAAATACACTCTTCTTTCTTTCATAATTTAAATACACGCTCGCTATCTGACAAGCATTCTGGAAGGAAATGGTGGGTAAAAACTAGAATGAAAGGAAAGTTTATTTAACTAAAACTTAATGTTTGTTAAAACAAATAAATTCTTACAAATAAAGTTATTTTGTTCTGAGACTGCAATAAATGACTTTAGAAAGACGCTATTCAAAAAATGAATTAAGACTGATAACATTTGCATTTATCAAATTAAATACCTTGTATATTATATAAGTGGTTAAGCAATTCAATCCGGGGATTATTTTTCTTTTTGAGAAAAACAACATAACAATCTTATTTATATGACAATAAAGATTACAGATAATTAAATAATACGTAGTGTGCTTTAAGTGCTCGGTTTGTAAAGCAGTTATAATTTGAAATTAAATTAAAGACCTTATGTCACGTAAAATGGTAACATTTTGGAAATTTGAAAATACAAACCAAGTGGAGGTAAAAGTTAAAGATATTACCAAAGGATAACAAAGGACATATTTTTTTCTGATTTTTTTAACATCCAGCGGGACTTCCGAAGTTTCAATACTTTATAAATACTAGTTTTAATAACTTAATAACAAAAAATTAACTTTTTAATACATATTATTAGCAACATGCATTAAATTTTCAAAACATTTTAGCAATTATTTTCTGAGTTATAAGAAATTGAGTATAAATAATAATAACTGCATTTAAAGATTCTAATACATTGGCTCTTTGAATGTGTATGGAAACTCAGAAAAACCTTTTTACCACATGTAATAATCACGACATTGGTGATAATATTTACTTATGAGCAAAGAGTATTTTTGCTAAAACTTTAAAATCAATTTTTAGAAGAATTCTGTCAAAATATAGGAATCTGTAGCTTTAAATTATTTTTAAGACACGGAAAAGGAAGTGTTTTCATTCAATATTAACACATACACATAAAAAAAGAAGAAGGAAAAGGAGATCTTACTTACGTTTCATTTTTCCTTAGATAGCTTATTGTGAAGTGAACATCGTCGCCTACTACCGTCATATGATATTTGTAACATCTCTCTGAGTTTACATTTTCAAACGTGTAGGGATATACGAACACATGCCATCTACCGGCAAGCTGTTGAAAAACGAAAATTATCAGATTTAAATAAAAGGTTTTAGCAGTCTGCAGAACAATATTAAGCACAGATGAAAGGCGGCGATGTAATTTTCCATAAAACGCTTTTCACAATTTGACATTCTGCTTATATGCGCAAAAATGCATTAATACAGAATTGAGGCGTTCAGCAGGCATATCATACTTCATGTGATAAATATCCTACGTAAACAGTACTTGGTGATCAAAATAATCTCCTTCAATGTGCACTCACTTTGAATAAGGTTTTGTTAACGACAGGAGTCTTTAGCGAAAGAATACAGGAAATAATGATACGAAAAATCTGTCAACTGCAAGCTGGATCTCTCGATCGTCAACGAATTTTTCTGTGGTTAAAATGTGCTTGAGATGCCAGGAGAAGTTGTAAGCAGCGAAAGATTAGTTATCGAAATATGGCAATTGAAGAACAGTTTCATACCGCAGTTCTTTGAGAGTTTGTACTGATAATCGTACGTAATATGAGCTGATATTGCGATGTTTCTTCAAAGCACCATGTCTGTTGACCACTGCTGATGCCAGAGAATGACTGAAGAATGCCAGAGATTCTCTGGTATCAACAAAGCGATTCTCGGCATCAACAGAGACCACTGTTGATGCCAGAAAATGACAGTCTGTTAACTAAACTGTAGATTCCAGAGAATTATCTGAAGAAGGCTAAATGTAACCCTGGTCACAGGAATTTATATAGAACTGTGTAAAATTGCATGTCTGAAATCAATATTAATGGCTGAAGTATGTCGCAAAGGAATGATTGTAAATAAGCTGTGATAAATGTATGACGTATGTATTAGAAGAAAAAATTGCAAATCCAAACTATGTATTGAAACCTCTGTTGCACACTGGCCTTGTTTGCCCATGTATCTCTTTGTTTTAAGACTCAGCAATTGCCGTCTGACCAGCAACCCACCCCGGTTGTGGTGGTTTGGTTTGGTTTGGTTTATTAGTTTACGGCAAAGCACTCGAGGGCTATCTGCCTTGAGGAAGGGATGCCTTCGTGGAGGACTTTCTAAACCGGTTGTGGTGGAGTGGGTAGTAGAGAGCTTCCGGAGACAGAGGCTTTAATCCGTGTAAGGCAGTCTGCTAGACTGTAAGGCAACGGAGCCCTTGTTCTCCAGAATATAATAATAATAATAATAATAATAATAATAATAATAATAATAATGCTGTTTAGCAGAATAGCCAATCTCTATGATACTTTCGCCTGAAGGAAGATACCAAAAATCATTCCAGCACCAAAGTGCTATATTAAAGCATCAACATCTTCTGGAAAGTATGGGAGATTGTTTCGCATTGTTATTCTGGTCTTTGTTTGCTATCTACTTATTTGTTCCATTTGAAAGAGATATATTTTGACAGACTCGAATGAAAATTGAAAAGACGTATTTATAGTTATATTACGATATATCGGCTTAAAAATCCTGTTTCGAGACTAACAGCTATTTTAGTGCAAATAAATAAAGAACAATTTTGAAATTTAAAATTCTGGCTCCTAGATGCGCATGTTCAAGTAAAGAACTACATGTGTTCAAAATCTGGTGGCTTTAGTTGCAGCCATTGTTTTCACAATGTGAGAAACATACAAGACATAGAAGAAGACAGTAAAACTTTTAACAGCTTTCGATATCTGCCATGGCTGATGGTTAAGGCTTACAGATGAAGATAACAAAACTGGATGTCGACAAATCACCAATTTTTAATTTCACACACATCAAATTAATTTGGCAGACACTGATTTAATCATTATTAAATTGCTGTGTGGTTTGGTTTTTTACGAAATACTAGTAGGCATTTGGGAAGAGAAAGCAAAGCACCGTGGATGTTGACGTGATTGAAGCTAAGGAAAGGAATTGCCAGCGGTATCTATACTAAGTACGTGCAGAGAGTACTCTAAGCTATGATTTGTTAATTTTAGGTTATTATCTAATCATCGAAAGATCTCGAATTTGGGAGAACAAATAAATTTAGGGCTACAGCATCAAATCTAGAATCGTTAATTTTAAGGTTGCCAATTATTTTTAAAGCACCTATCATATTTTCTTACATTTTACATACATATATACTGATTCTTCATTATTTAACAGTGGAGAAGGGCAAAATGATATTTTTTCGAAATTTCTAAGAGAAAGATTCCAAGTAATATAATTACATCAGCAATATTAAAATGAAAATATAGCTGCGCTCCTGTAATATTTTTATGTAGAATTCAGCATCAGATATCGAGTGTTTTAAAATTCAATTTTTCAAAATTATATATCTGAGTTATTAAAATAAACATGTTTAAAAACTAACTTATTTCTCTATACCTTCGGTAGTTCGAAGTCGTCTTTTGTAGGATGCTGGTCTTTGCACACGTCAACTTCCTTAGCGTCTATAACAAGAAATAGCCCAACAAAGAAAACTACAAACTTAGTCATCGAAGCCATTATATGAATGCAGTGATTGCCACTTTAACAAAGTGATACCGGGAATAAAATGGATAAAAACGTTGGTCTAAGAATCGTTTAAATATAATGGTTTAGTCACAAACAGCTGCCTAAGTCGCACATTATCTCTCCTTTCGAAATGTTATCGAAACGAATCTGAAACTAACACAAATTAAATTGTACGATAATTTGTAGAAATATGCTTAAATATTCAATTTCTTCCGTTCCGTTTTTAGCAGGCCTATACCATCTGCCTAATATTATATAAAACAATGCCATATTAACAAATTTATATCATATTTATCATAATGTTATCATGATCCTGTTTTAAATATTTAAAATTCTTACTACAAATACCAAATGAAGTCCTAAAATGTATTTAACATGTGTTCTTTCTCGTAAGGCATATACAACAGTTTCATTTGCTGAACTGCATAAATTGCAGACATTTAGCAATCTTGCAAAACTATTACTAATTTTTTGCGAAGACACGAATATATCAGCAAATTGTTCAGTGAGTCATAAAAATAGTTTTCGTGGTCCCATGACCAGAGTTAAAAAGATACGAAAAACGTGAGGATGAATGGGCAAAATAATTATATTGTCTAATAGTAAAATTTTTATGCTATATTAGAAAAGAGGAATGCAGACGAGTAAACTGATCAATCCGGATGATAAGTATTTCTGGATATATGCAGCTGTAAACACTGTTACTGCTTGAAGTCGTAAAAACAATTCCAAATTTTTGGTAAATTTTTGCTCTCCTGACATGTTTATTCATAAAGTTTACACGAACTATTAACACGAACACTGACTTAATATTTTAAAAGACTGGAAAATGTAAAATGTTAATTTAATTATTTTTTTGTTTTGAAGTTGTGGATGGCAACGTTTTGTAAAGCAATGATTTGTAAATGGAATCCCAAAGTTTTAAATCTTTTATTTTTTAAAACAGTTAACATTTTATAGTTATATACTTAAAACTGTTAATTTTAATATTCTAGTAATGCACTCAGTAGGATGGTATAAGCCGTATTATAATGATATGTATTCTGCGGGGTGTTTTGATGTTATTTTTGATATGTTATGAGAAGAATGTGCTTTAAGGCAGGAGTTGACTATTTTAGTTATTATTAATGTTAATGTAATCGATCGTAATTTACAACGTTAGCAGGGACATCAGCATCTTGGTTAATATGATTCAGAAAGTAGAGGAGAAAAAGTAGTGAAAAAAAAGAGGGGTGAAGATAAAATGTTTGTTTTTCAATGAATAGGCACAAAAATTTACAATCTTATAAACAGAGTTTACAAACAATAGACCTAAGCACAAAAAGACCGAAGTCATTGCCTATGTAGCGTTTTTGCCTTCCAGTATCTCGTCTCTTCTCTAAGGCCACGAAGAGCCCCACATCAACATCAAAGCAGGTGGTCGTTGTCCCTTTCTTCTCCGGAACTGCAAAGTGGACAAGTTGGATCGCTTGGAATGTCTGTGCGAGGCAAGAGAAGTAATAGTATAAAGAAAAGCAGAAGTAGTAGTAAAAATGTAGTAACCAGAATGCACTGGGAAGATCAATGTTTACGTTTACAATTAAAGGTCCCTAAAAAAAGCAATAAAAAGCAGTCTGAGAGAAATAATTCAACAGTAAAATCATTTTAGTTCTCTACGTGTGCTTGATAAGTTAACCTCAATAGTAAAACTTCAAAAGAATTATTCGAGACTCATCATTGGGGATTTAAAAGAAGAGTTGAACGTTGGACAGGGCACGAGTACGTTAATTGGTTATTTGAATTTAAAGCATTATTCTATTCGTTAGAGAATCTAAGTTTACAGCGCTGTTAGATTATGATATACCAACAAGTCGATCGCAAGGCTAATTTTGGTCGATCATCGATCGCCCGCAATGACTGGAACTGGAGTGGAATTCCGTGTACAATAGACATTGAAGCGATTGTAGAAGACAAAATCTTTTAGAAATAGTTTGACGCATTGTGGGAATTTGCCGATGTCATAAATTCCTAGAATTCTGACAGCCTGACACTGCGATCTCTGTCCACTACTACATTACATTTTGACTTATGTTTTATACGGTGTCCGCCGATAACATCGCGGACAAAAACGTCGCTGAGAAAGCATCGGGGTACAAAACATCGTCGTCGTAAATAAAGCGGTTCAAAAACTTCGCAGTTTAAAAACATCGTCGCCGAAAATATCGTGGTAAAAATAAAGTATCTACAAATCATCGCATGACGATAACATCGCAGACATGCTTTTTTTTCAGGTTTTAATAATTGTAAATGGATATTCCCATAATGATTTGTGAGTGCAAGATGTAAAGAAGGATAATTTTTACTTTCACATTTTTTTATTAACTAATAAAGTTTTGCTGAAAAAAATCAGAAGGAAACTTAAGCATAGAAAATTAAATGCAACTTATAGATTTTACTTTTCGTGAAAAATTACCAGTAAAAACTTGATAAAAAGGATTTATTAATGGCCTTTGTTAGTTAAGTATGTCTGTTTAAAATTCTATTAAGTGCTATAAGTTGCATTTAATTTTCTAAAGTTTCCTTCTTACGTTTTCAGCAAAAATTTATTAGTTAATAAAAAATAATGAGAGTTATCCTTCTTTCCCTCTTGCGCTCACAAATCATTATGGGAATATCCATTTACAGTTATTAAAGCCTGAAAAAAGCATGTCTGCGATGTTATCGTCCTGCGATGTTTTGTAGATACTTTATTTTTTACCACGATATTTTCGACGGTTATGTTTTTAAACTGCGAAGTTTTTGAACCGCTTTATTTTCGACGACGATGTTTTGTACCACGATGTTTTCTCTTTGCGATATTTTCTCCCACGATGTTTTGTAGCACGACGTTTTCGCTTTGCGTTGTTTTCTCCGCGACGTTTTCGTCCGCGATGTTTTTGCCGCGATGTTTTCGGCTGTAACCGTTTTACACTTATTACCGGACCCAATGCTTGAACGCATCTGTTAGGGCTCTTCTCATCGAACAACACAGTCAGTTAGCTTGAATATTTGGTAGTGTCACACGGTAGCTTCTTTTCTTTTGTATTAACTGTAAGTATTATCTCTTCTCTTCATATAATAAAAGAAAGAGTCTCTCTCTGTGTGTGTGTGTGTCTTTCGTTCGCGCTGCGCATAAGCTAATAGACCCACGGCTACGAAATTTGGTACATAGGTGCATCTAGACAAGAGCCAGTGCACCTCGAAGTGATTTTTTCGAAATTCAAATTCGAATTTTTTTTATTTTATGCTTTGTGTCGAAATCGCGTCATTTTGAGACATAATGGGCTATAGGAAAACGAGATTTTACTCTACACACTCCATTTTCACATCGTCATGAAACGTAGGCACTTAGCTATTTTACGAACTTGAAATAAATTTCGTGTTTCAATAAATCGATTGAATACGAATTTATTTAACAAAGGGAGCTTAACACCTTTTCAAGGGTTTTTTTTTTATAAAAAAATTTTTTTTTTTAAATGTACAGTTTATTCTTCTTTGATTTTTGGACACGTTAAACTTTCATCCTTGCGACTGCTTTTACAAAAAGAATTTGGGAAAAATGATAATATTTTGCATTTTAAAAAATTTTTTAAACGAAGCTTCCGAGTACACTTCTCACATCTCACATCTTTATAAATGTGATTTTGGCAACAATTTTCCTGCCTTATTGTTGTTGATAGATTTTTGATGAAATCGCATCATTTTCAATAGTTTCATTCTTTTAGAAATATGGGTTTGGCAACCATTTTTCATCGTATTTCTTATGTCACTGTTTTTAAGAGATTGGCATATTTCATTGTCATTTTTATATACTATATATAATACATTTTTACTGATTTTTTTCTGCGCGGAATTTTATGTTTTTTGAGTTGCTTTCATGTTATGTTTTGCTTATTTCACTGTTTGTAAGATATTGAAAAGTTTTGCATGATTTTTTTTTCTTCAAGGGAAAGTTGGTTAATTTTTCTTATTGGGATAATTAATATTTGTATTAAGGGATATAGCTTATTTCATTGTAATTGTTTTCTCTTGAAAATATAAGATAAAATATCATTAATTTTACTTTGCTTTTCAGAATTTTTTGTTTTTTGTATTCTTTTATGTTATTTATTGCTCATTTCACTGTTTCTAAGATATTGGAAAGTTGTGAGTGATTTTTTTAGGAAACAAAGTTCTTAACCTCCTTTATACCATTTGAGTTCCTAAGATTTAAGAAGGGAAGTTGGTGAATTTATTTATTAGAATAATTAATATTTGCATTAAGGAATATTGCTTATTTCATTGTAATTAATAACTTTTTTTTATGAAGTTGTTCTGCAGAGTAAAATCCTACGCAGTTTTGAAATTTAACGTTTGGTGTTCCCTTCAGCCATTTTTCCGGTACATTTAAAAGCCAGACGAAGGGTGCCAGCGAAGCTGCTAGTTATTAATCATTATTTATCCTCAGTGAGCACTTTGGGTTTTAATTCTTCTTCTGTTTCAAATGTAAGTACCTTTTCTTTGTTTTAAATCAAATTGCTTTTCTTCATATCTATTTACTTGTTAAGTGAGCATTCTCGGCAACAGATCTCTGCAGTTATGACACTGAGAGAAAAATAAGGGAAAGTGTTAAAATTGTATTAGGAATAACGATAATTCTATTTAAATTAAAATTTCAGTATTTAAACCGTAATAAATATATTGGAACATTAACATACTTCTTCTAAATTTGAATAGATCTTAAATAGATTAGATTATAATACACTTGTACTGCTGTGTTCGATCGTAGCATGCAGTATTGTTATCATTTCTCTCAACGTAACGGAGATAATAGCCGCAGTTCACGAGTTTTAAATTCAATATTTATTCTTTAAATTGTTATATTTCTTTGCATTCTACTATACACAGAAACATAAGTAGTACACCGAAGAAATCGAAAACGTATCACTTCAATAAAGAATGGAAACTCGATTACCTTTTTACAACGTTGAATAATAAATGGTGTTGTTTAATATGCCTTACATCAGTAGCTAGTGCTAAAAAGGGTAATCTGAGGAGACATTTTTTAGCTTTACATAACAAGTATCAAACAGATTATCCACCAAATTCTGAACTGAGAAAACATAAAGTTAGGGATTTTAAAACTCAATTAACAAATAAACAAAGCGTTTTTAAAAAGGCCAAAGTTGAAATCACAAGCAGTAACTACTGCATCATTCAAAAGCTATCTCTTAGGGAAAAAAAATTGTAAACCATTTTCCGACTGTGAATTTGTAAAAGAATTTTTTTTAGAAATGTCAGACTCAATTTTTGGTTTGGTTTGTTTTAGTTACGGCAAAGCCTTGAGGGCTATCTTTCAAAGGGGAGGGATGCCTTCGTGGAGGACGTTCTAAGGGAAACTGGCTCGTATACACGTTACACATGGGGAAAACCACGAAAACGCCCATGAAGCCAGCCCGTTCGCGGGATTCGAACCTCAGACCGAACTGCCAGCTTTCAGCGACTCTACCCGCTCGGCCGTTGGTGGGCCCAAATTCAATTTTTAACGCTTTTAAGATAAAGAGTGAAATTGTTGCTGCAGTTTAAGATTTACAGCTCTCTTGAAACAAAGTGATATGACGAATTGAAAGGATGAGTTGGAATGTGAACGAGCAGTTAACTAATGATAATTAACAGATGTTGTTTTTTCCTTCAGTGGGATGAATCGACAGGAAACTAACGAAAACTAAACAACGTTGAGTCCTGACTGATTCCTATACAGAAGACTCATTATTATTATCTTAGTCAGGATATACACGTAATTATGATTCCTTGGTTAAGGACATGCAAACTCAGTTTTTCCATTTATCAACAAAGTAAATTTTAAATCTGTTTTTATTTGTAGTTACTTTGAATTAATAAATATTGTTAACAATTACTATGTTCTTTTTTTCTCCTTTGTCATGAGTTTTTGTGATCTTTAAGTAATTATTGTTGTTGCTTTTACGTAGGTAGATAAACCTTATATCTATATTTCGGTACGAGATATGCTCAGATAGCTATTGATATTTTAACAAAAGCTAAACCATGTTATTCTTTCATGATAAGTTCTCCTGGCTCAAAAATGGCAAAAATGAAATATTGAAGTCAAATTATCAGCCATACTGTGCATTTTTATAACAATGTTTTCATATAAACGAATTAATAGTACAGCTAATACATGGCAATAGATAAAAAAATTTAATTTGCATTTTAAGTTAGTAAAAATCTATCTTGAAAAATGTATCGGAAAATCGAATTTTTTAGGTATCGTATGTACGGAATGCTGCTATTAAAGTTGGATTTGGAAATATATCATTCACAAGCCTATTTCTCGAAAACGTAATAAGTGATTTAAAAAATAAAAAATAGTTTTGAAAATATATTTTACTTACCTACCCGTATCTCGCTGGGATGCACCTTATACTGAAACGCAGTGTATAATCATTGTATGTATTTTACACCCTTCTTCCTCCATTAGACAACACCTATAACAACAAGTGATACTTTTATACTGTTACTTAGGCTGGTCTCAGCGCGCACTTCATCGCGCTCTTACCAGCACTTCAGGTGCCCCTTAACAGGGATTCCACGCGTACGAGACCTTATTTGGATTGCCACTAATGGGTGAACTAGGTGGAGGAGAAAAAATATAGGCCCTTGCCTGTAATTATTGTGTTGCAATAATTAAACAGAGATGAGAGGGTGTCATAATATGTCTTATGTATGGTGCTTGTGTGGGGAATTACTACGTGAAACCGACATTGTCCCTTAGGGCCTTTGTGAATATGAAAAGATGAGAAATAAAAACTGACTGTGCAAAAGACAGGAATCAGATATCAAATGTTAATAGATGGGTAGCATATGGGCGGAGGTTGAAATCATCTTCTAAGAGTTCATACTTACGATTATCGGCAAAGTGAACTGTGTCGTTGCTAATCGCTTTGTTGAAAAAGTTATTGTTAATATGTCGGATGTGCGTTTTGATATCTTCGATGTTTAGATCTTTGCGTAAATCCTCGTTACGGATGAACCAGGGCGCGCCCGTGACTTTTCGAAGGAAGATATTTTGGAATGTTTGGAATTTTTGGAAATCAGACTTAGGATTCGGTACATCAGGCCGCTGAAGCATACGTGAGCACAGGACGAAGAATTGATGTATAAATTCGTTTTTTCCGTGCGAGATCAAGTTTTGAGGATGCATTGATGATCGGGTTGAGTTTGTGAGCAATACCAGTTACTTTGCCGACAGCAGTTGATATATGGGGTTTTCAGGTGAGTGTTGTATTAAATCGCACACCTAAATAGGTTGCTTTGCTAACTTTCGGAATTTTATCATTAAATAGTGTGAGTTCAGTGTGTACGTTTCACCTTCTATGTCGTCCGATAAGCAAAAGCTGTGATTTGGGGGCGTTGATACAGGTTCTCCAGGTACTACACCATTTCTCAATTTCTCGCCTATGCCCCTTTATGCGTTTAGTTGCATTGTCGGGATTTAAGGAACAGGACAGAATGGCCGTATCATCAGCATAACATGCTGTGATGCAGTTAATGTTATCGTTAAAAAGCGGGAAATCAATTGCAAAAATAAGGTACAAGTGAGGACCTAAATTTTAGCCCTGGGCGACGCCGGGCTGAATTTATCTGGGGGGGGGGAGTAGAAATTACCGTATCTGATGGCAACTGTGCGATTGATGATAATAGAATAATTTATAGAATCATCTCTCTGGTGACACTGAGAGGAAGCATTTTATAAAAAAGCCCATGATGCCAGACGCGGTCAGAAGCTTTGGAAACGTCTAGCATAAGAAACGCCGTCGTCTGATGTTTATGGATTGCCAGAGCTAATAAACTCCACTATCCTAACCAGCTGCATGGTGGTAGAAAGACCTCATCTGAATCTGAACTTCTGATCAGGCAATGAGCTCAGTACAGAATCCAAACGTTTATAAATAATTCTTTCGATCATGTTGCCTAGTGTTGGTAACAGGCTAATCGGAAGGTAGCTTTCTACCCGTGTAAGATCTTTCACGGGCTTAGGGATAAGAATAATCCTTGCATGTTTCCATGCAGTCGGGAAGTAGCTCAAATACAGACAGGCGTTAAAAATCCACACAATTTGGGGATGTAGCCACTCGGTATATTTTTAATCATTCTATTTGAGATATTGTCCTTGCCGGGTGCTTTGCGATTATGAAATTTTGAAATAATGGTGTTTACTTCAGCAGGGACATTAAAATTTGGGATGTTTCTGGAGAGATGTGTAAAATTTGGGATGTTCTTGGCGTAGCCATTTTGTGTTTGGCTTGAATTGTTCATTGAAGTGGTCAGCGAAAGCGTTTCCTTTTTCTTCATCCGTATATAAGTGCTCAGTGTTGTTTTTCAGTGGCATGTTCTTAGTTTTGCTTGCTTTTTGCCTTCTGATATATTTCCAAAATGCACCATCTTCAACGTTAAGATTGTCGATCGTGTGGTTCCAGGTGGTGACACGGTGCTCGTCAATGAGGTTTTTAATTTGTCTGTTCATTTTATTGACCAGCGACTTAACAGCTGGGTCACGTGAATACATGTAGAGCTTACGGAGTCTTTTAATTTTGGATTATGTTTTTTATGTTGGAGGGAAGTTTTAAATAATCTTTACCTGTTTTTATTTTCACAGTGGCATTCTTGAATGCATCATTGATATAGTCAGTAATACTTTGTATGGCGTTATCAACATCCTCTGTGGTACTTAGTGGATACGTGCTTGGGATCTGAATGTTTACAAAGTTTTTGAACTTATTCCAGTCAGTGCTTTTAGATGTGTGCTCCTTCTCCCCTTTGTAGATTCCCAAGTGCGCCAATACTGGAACATAGTCCGATGATAAATCGTCTATCACTTCCGTGGCTAATGGAAAATTCGTGGATGTTAAAAATAAGTCCAGAATATCTCTGTATTGTCTGGTATTAGTCGGTCGGAAGGTGAACACATTTGGGGGATGAATGTAGAATGGGTTGTTGAAAACGGAATTAGAATTTCGCCGTTTTTGTTGGTCCTACGGCATCCCCAGCTGGTGTGTTTGGCATTTAGGTCACCGCCTAATAAAGTGGAATGGATTATTTAAAAGATTGAGAAGGTGTTGATCTTGGAGATTGAGTAGGGGGTTTGTAAAGGGCGCATATTGTGATTTTTTTCCCAGTTAGGAATGTGATGTGATACTTCTTTGGCAAATGAAGTAACTCCAATGATGGAACACAGAAAAATCTTTATTTAGCACTCAAAATGGCGACATACAAAAAAAGAAGAATAAAGAATTCTAACATTTAAAAATAAATTACATTCTTCGTGTGAGATTCGTACGTGGCACTCGAGTCTGGTTTCAAATATTGCGATTCACAAATACCTTAATGTTCATCTATTTAAATTATTTAAACTACAAGATTTTAATATTATTTACAGCTGTTACAACATCTCCCCCAACGGAGAGACTTTTTCCGAAGGGAAAAGGTTTTCATATTATTCATATTTTTTATATTTCATATATTCGTTTTTCATATTTATCATCTGGAAAGTGGACTTCTAGGTCTATGAAACCAGCTTTGCGAATTAAGTCCTGATGACAATTTTTTTTAGTTTTATTTTTATTATCTGAACTCAATTTACCTTGAGTTAGTGCATTGTCTCTTTCTTTCTACCGATCCACTACAGGCCCTTTTTGAAAGTTTTCGCAAACGTTTTCATAGGAATCAAGTTTTTCAGCTAATTTTTTAGATGAAATCATATCTACCCACTCATCAAGAAAATGATCTCGAATTTCAGGAGGAACTTGACGTTTAAGCTGGTCAATCACCATCGAATCTAGCAACTGATCAAAAGTCTTAACTCCTAGACCAGTCACCCATTCTTTGCAATAATTTTCTATTTCATAATTGAAATTCACCCATGTGGATTCGGTACTCTTTTGATGTTTCATAAATTTCTGCCTAAACTTTTCCGGGCTTCGTTTAAATCGTCTTAGCAATAAATTCTTCACGTGTTCATAGTCTTTAGCTTTATCGGAAGATTCTCTGTCTATTAACTTGGTTACTTCGTAAGAAAGTAGTCCTAGTAAATGAGATACAAATTCTTCTTTATCAATTTGAGCCCATTCTGCTTGCCTTTCACACAATAGCAAATATAGACTGATATCTCCTTTCTTGTCATCGAATTTCTGCATAAGGTGACGCAGCTTCGTTTTCGGCCGGATCTGTCCCGTATTTTGAGACTTCGTCTCTGCTTCAAGTCTTAATCTCTCTAATTCATATTGTTCTTTCCTTCTCCGCTCTTCCGCTTCTTCCTGTCTTCTACGTTCTTCTCTTTCCGTTCTTCTATTATTGTGTCTAAGACTCCTTTGACGAATACTTCCAACAATTTTCTGCTCTAAATCGACTATTTTCAAATCTGCAGTCACATGAACTCCCAGGTCAGCCGCGAGATTTTGCAAATCTTCCTTACGAGCTCTTCCTAAGTAAGACATTGTTTATATGTTTAAAATTAACAAACACTGTGTTCTGTATACTTCCTCAGAATAGCTCAATTCAATTACTTTAATTAATTAATGCAATCAGGAATCACAAAATTAAATGCACTCTGTTAAATACGTATACCTCAAAAATGAAATATTTAAATTACATGAAGTTCATACTCTCTACCACATTAATTGTGACTAAAATAAGAATAACAACATAGAGCTATATATATATCTACCGTCTGGACAACTAAAATGAATATTAAAAATAATATCCAATACGGTAATAAAATAAGACAGTTCAGTATTAACAGGAAGTAATAATCTGGTATCGCTAATATTGCGTTCAGTGATGAACTAATAAAATAAAGCAATTCAATATTAACAGGAAGTAATAATCTGGTATCACTAATATTATGTTCAGTGATGAACTAATAAAATAAAAATACGCACGATTATTCGATCTCGGACGGTTACTCCAAAATAATTATGACTGTGATACTTCTTTGGCAAATGAAGTAACTCCAATGATGGAACACAGAAAAAACTTTATTTAGCACTCAAAATGGCGACATACAAAAAAAGAAGAAGAAAGAATTATAACATTTGAAAATAAATTACATTCTTCGTGTGAGAGTCGTACGTGGCACTCGAGTCTGGTTTCAAATATTGCGATTCACAAATACCTTAATGTTCATCTATTTAAATTATTTAAACTACAAGATTTTAGTATTATTTAAAGCTGTTACAGTGAACAGTAGCCCTTACTTCTTCAAATCCGTTACTGTTATCCGAATAATGATAGCTTGAGTTAAAACTGCTCTTTACGTAAATAAGGGCTCCTCCTCCTCTGTGCCAAATTCTATCACACTTGTAACTGCGGTAGTTTGGGATGCTTAGTGACTTGCGGCCGTGGCGTGTGTTTCAGTAATGAGGGCAATGTCAATGTTATGTGTATGAAGGAAATCTTGTAGTTCACCCAGGTTGTTTGTGAGGTTATGGGAATTCCAGGTTAAGACCGTCACTGGATTTATTTTTAATTGCGGCCTAAGGTTCATAACTAAAACTGGTAGATTGGGGCTTCACTTAGTTCAGCGATCAGGTGCTGAGAGTTATGTAACATTAAATGAGGTCCTGTAAGTTTTACATAACATTTTGGGCCTCTAAAACTCCATTAGTCATTTTTTCAGGAAATATGTGAGACTTAGCAGCTTAAGCATAGGATATCTGTCCTCATTTTTAGGGATGGCGTCAGCTTGGGTTTCTGTGTGGGAAATGCATCACAACCTCTCCAGTTGCTAGTATGTTTTCCAAGGCAGTTGCAACACGTGGGTTCAGAGTCCTTGGGTTTGGGGCAATATCGGCTTTCGTGGTCTCCCGCAAATGTGCAGCAGCGTGGTGGGTGATTACATGCCGCTTGTGCATGATGATATCACTGACATTGTGTAGCATTGTGTGAGGCCTCTACGTCCCCTATATCCTTCAACTTTGATGTGCAGCCTCATGAGAAATTTCAATTGTTGCATGCGCTTGTTCTGCTCATTTTTGGGTAAAGTGACCAAAAACAAGGGTAGAGTTTCGCGTTCAGTTCATCGTCGCCGCAATAATTGCTTGGCTTTTAGAACTTTGAAGTCTTTCTCTTCAAGCTTTTCTTGTATGAATGCCGGGTCAATGTCAATATCAAGATTCCGAATTACAACCTTCAAGTTTTTCTCATCTGGCAACTGATAGGAGTGATATGAAAGATCGTGTGCCTTGAAAAGTGTAGTCATCTTTTTGTGTATTTCAGGGTTTTTTGTATGTGTCTCATACTGTCCTTGTGCTTTCCGTTTTATTGTGAAATCTGTTCATTCCTCTGTTTCCAACATCTCATTAAAATCTTTCCAATTAAATTCACATCCTTCAATGCAAATTGGGGGCAATTTAGCGGGGAGTTTGGGAAATGTAAAGTGCCCGTCCGTACTAGTTTGAGTTACGCCAGGCTGGAGAGTTTGAGCGTCAATGACAAGAAGACAACGGCGACACACTTTTAAGCTGCGTTCACACCAACGCGGTTACGCGTTCGCGCGTAAAGCGTTAACCAATCAGAAGCGAGTTCAGAGGCGGCATTTGCTGGATGGCCAGAGACCGCGTGAGTTGAACTTTTTGACGCTTGACGCGTCAGTTTCACGCATCTCGTTTAAAACGTCCAGTTCATACAATGGTTTTTAAATAATTGCACTTTTAAACTTCTTTTCTAATATTTGTTTGTAAGGTAGTAGTTTTATCATGGCGTGATTTCCACGAAAATTTTCCCCATTATACGTTAAAACAACGAGGAGAAAACGATGCATGGGGAAAATTATTGTACAGTAAGACCTCCACTTAAAACACGGGATACGATCCAATAAGGTTCGGCACTGAACGAAAGAGCGCGAAACGAGCGCCATCTTAACACGTAAATAATGGATATATGTCAAACAGAAATGAGAATAAGAAAATTTATCAGTTTACTTTTTTGTTCTATTTTGCACCATTTATTGTTAAATACTCTTTAATTGCATTAATTATATAATATACTACTAATATCGATTTTTATTTATGAAACCTTCATGAAAATAAAAAAAAGTTCGAGTAAAGAAATTCTTTTTACGACAAGAAAAGTTCTTCCTCACTAAAAATCTTTTTAGCCCAAAGTGGCGTTAGCTCAGAAGGGCTATTAGTATCAAAACGGCATTTTGCGTTGAACTACAAAAAACGTTGTATCACTTTTAAAATTGTTGTTACCAAATATTGTCGCTCTGTATTAAAGACATTATATGATGAAGAATCTGCATGAATGTATGTACGTTTCTCTCATTGTGAAAAAACAACTGTACCTATAAAGCCATCAGGTTTTGAATAATGTAGTCCTCCATCCGAACATAGAGACCTGAAAACCTGAATTTTGAATTTAAAGTTTGTTTTACTTCCTATTTCACATTTTGTAAGCCTTTATTAAATTTCTGATTAACAAACTCAATGATTTCAAAGCGAGCAGTTGCAACACTGTACGGAAAGAGAAACTTTGTCTCCAGCGCGCGAGACTGTCTGTCGGAAATTTTAAAGCTATGCTGTTTTTAAATATTTTCTGGTATTGCTATTGAATTGAATTTTATGTGGTTTAAGTGAGAAGAATATAAAATTCAATAAATAAAGGTAACACACAAAACGTTAAAAATACTCGCCATTAGGGCAAAAGCTTTCAGATTTTTACTTTTTTTAATTATTTTTTTTCATATGTAAAATAATTTTTGAAAAACCGTCATTAATATTTCTACAAACAATTTTTATATGACAGCACATCATCTTCCACAAATTCCATGTTTTAAATAGCAGTGAGCTTAAAGTAAAGTATCATTTCAGTTTGATCCTCTCTGAGCAAAATTTAATTTGTTGTTCCAATAAACAGAAAGATTTATAATTCTAAATTATGGATTGTATTTTGTTACGTTTCATTGTCCATGGATTTTTTTAATTTAATAACATAATGAAATGATTGCTTTTACTTCTTGCTTTTAAAATTTGCATTTTATTCGGCCATGGAATAATGTATAATTTCTCTAATTAAAATAAATTAAGTATTTTTTACATATTTAAAATAAATATTTTGAAGAAGAATACCTTAATTTAATTTTTACCATGTTATTTCTATTGTATCAACGAATCTAAATTCATGAAATTAGCAAAGCCTCAAGTTTAGTGTAGGTTTTAGTGAAAACTCTATTGATTTTTAGGGCAAGAAGGCACAGGTCCCTCTTCATCAGGAATCTGGTAAGATTTCTTTGATCATGAGGAAGAGGGAACTGTACCTGTTTGCCTAGAAATTGATAGAATTCTGACTAAAATTTACGCCTAACACTAGGTTGTTGCTTTATAATTTTTATGTTTTAGTTTGGCGTGTTTCTCTTGTGTTTTCAAATCTAAATTTATTTTTATCTGGGTGTTTATCCCCGCGATTTTTAGGTACCAGGAAACAATGTTCCTTAAGTTTTTGAATTACAGCTAAATAATGACAACTGCGCGTTATGGAATCAGTAAGATTTAAAGCAATAGATGTTTTCGAATTTGATATTTGCTTTTGTGTTTCGCCATTATCAACAGTGCAAATGAAAAACAAGTGCACGTTTTGGTGCATTACAAGGGATTTGAAGTTCTGCAAATGCAACTCTGTTATAAGAATAATTTTTTTCTATGTTGATGTTAATAAATTTAGCATCTAAATATAATAGAAATAGCCTTAATGTGTGCTGTATTATTGTAATTGGCTATAGCCTTGAGCACCATGGAGGTGACAGTAGGAGTTTCTTGTGAGCACCCGAGAGAGGGGAAGGTTCGAGGGTCTTATACGATTTTTTTCCTAACAGCTACCCCTCGAGAGGCCGTTCAGCTGGCCGCATATTTAGAGGTGGCATCTCAAAAATCCTACTTGTTAGAACTGGTGTCAAATGACGACTGGCCGTCCGCTACCACTCGGATGGCCCTCTTGGACAGCATAGACTGCCTTTCCGGAGAGTAGGAAGCGGGTCCTGTGCTTTACACTCCCAGAACCGAGACTCCCAGCGTATAGATTTCAGCCAGTAGAATAAACGACGCCATGGGAGGATGGAAGATAAACATAAAACTGGACAATTCCGGATAAATTCAGGGCTTAAGGCGATTTTATTTAGAAATCGTTCTGTCTACAAAACGTTGGTTGAAGTGCAAACCTAGATTAGATTCATTTACATTCTTCATTTCAGAAAATGAAAAGTTTTATCATGTATAAGCTTATATACAGGTTTTAACAGAAGACACGAAAATCTGTAGTTAGTTTGTGAGGCTGTGTATAATCGCATTTAATGAATGCTTCACGCAGAACTTCTCATTATATTTAGATCTAATCTGAAATTCAGTGTCATGTCAGGAGTAAAAGAAAGCAATGCATTTTAACACTTCATATTTAATAATAATCTCCTTTTTTACATCCAAAGCAAAGAAATGTTAACAATTTTCTTTGGAATCGAATTCCAAAAGTTCTGTATCAAACTTTAATGGCTTCAGCTTTTCCAGTAGACTCTTCTTTTTAGCATCACTCAGGCGAACATCCCTCGTTAGAATTGAAACCATTTCTAGAGGAAATAATTTACAAAATTATTGTCTTTAATAATAATAATAATAATAATATCTTTCTTGTGAACGAAATGTTAATGTGAGAGATGCACTAGTTTTATGACAAACAGTTAGACACTGAAAATATAAGCAATTGAAAATAAGTTCATAATCAGTTCTAATATCTGTAAGTTCGTAAGTAAATTAAAACGTATGAGCTGTTTTTCTATCCGATTTAATTAGCAACTGTGCAAACTTGTGCGTTTTTGGAGATCTTGTCCTCTTAACTTACACGCAATCAATCTATCTTACTTAACCATGCCACTTCTCGCCCAGGCAGGAAGAAATATCAGAAAAGGAAATGGTTTAAACTGCCGTTTTTATTCTTTTAAATCTTTAACAAAAATGAGTGTACTTCCTGCTGAAAATAACACTGTCTACTTGCGGTAGAAACTTAAGGGTAAATTAACAGTAGCCTAAATGGCAAAGAGTTGTGCTGGACTGCTTAAAACTGACAAGCTGACTCAGAAACCTAAACCGGTAGACTTTAAATAAAGGGCTAGAAGGTGTATCAGCAACTCAGGGTAACAGCAACAAGGACAAAGTAGCAACGTCCGCTATGCTAGCGAAATCACACTCTAACTTCCAGGTCAATCAAGTACCGCGATTAACATGCTAAATGCACGTTGTTTTCCGGCTGTCTTAGCATGATTGCCTCAGTGGGCGTTTGAAATAGAGTGACTACTTGGCCGATGGGACCAGGAGGACAACTAGGATGCTTGGAGGGTGAGTACGTGATACATAAAACAGTCTTATAAAAGCCTAGTTGCTATGCAGAATAACTTTGATAACAATACTGATGACAGCAAGATGTAAGATTATATATAATTAGCTTCAGAAGGC